>NC_133327.1:166364300-166964300 GCF_042186555.1 Aquarana catesbeiana | reverse complement strand
TGCAGCCATTATGTTTTACTTTTGTTTTCTGCAATCGCTAATCAATATAAACTACAAGCTGGTTTATAGATAAGAGGCTTCAATAATAGTAAATCAGAAAACAAGCAGGAACATGTTCACTAAACTGTGAACAGCCTTATGTTCAGTCTGAACCTTAAGTTCACCCCTGCCTGCTAGCAATTTAAAGTGTATCTTTAGGCAATTTCTTTTTATATATATATATATATATATATATATATATATATATATATATATATATATATATATATATATATATATATATATATATATAGTTTTGGACAGTGTGGGAAAGGATCAGACCCTCAAGTCAAGTTTTATTGCTGTCTCTGTCTTCATTGGGCAGATTTGCACCTATATCTGTTCTGGTGACTATTGTCACTGAGAAAGAAAGTGCAGCAGCTGTGATAAGAAGCCCATCTGGCACTGGAAGATTTATCATAATTAGGACATAAAGTAAATACATCCAAGAAGGCATTGTTCATTGATAAAATTATTTATATATTTGTTTAGCTAGCTACAACATAGAGTCTGTACAGTCTATTTATAGTGTGACAACCAAAGAGCTCTTGCAGAGATTATCAATTTTGCACCAATTACACTGCAAACACATTTGGCATAAAATATTTAGAAAACATCATTTGACACATACCTTTATGCTCAGTACTGCAACAAGGGTTGCCAGCTACAGTCAGGTCCATAAATATTGGGACATCAACACAATTCTAATCTTTTTGGCGCTATACGCCACCACAATGGATTTGAAATGAAACAAACAAGATATGCTTTAACTGCAGACTTTCAGCTTTAATTTGAGGGTATTTACATCCAAATCAGGTGAACGGTGTAGGAATTAAAACAGTTTGTATATGTGCCTCCCACTTTTTAAGGGACCAAAAGTAATGGGACAATTGGCTGCTCAGCTGTTCCATGGCCAGGTGTGTGTTATTCTCTCATTATCCCATTTACAAGGAGCAGATAAAAGGTCCAGAGTTAATTTCAAGTGTGCTATTTGCATTTGGAATCTGTTGCTGTTAACTCTCAATATGAGATCCAAAGAGCTGCCACTATCAGTGAAGCAAGCCATTATTAGGCTGAAAAAACAAAACAAACCCATCAGAGAAATAGCAAAAACATTAGGTGTGGCCAAATCAACTGTTATCATTTCAAATCCATTGTGGTGGTGTATAGAGCCAAAAAGATTGGAATTGTGTCAATGTCCCAATATTTATGGACCTGACTGTATCTGGTATTCACCCGGACAGTCTGGGTTTTGAAATGTGTATCCCAGTTTCAGGCCGCCTGAATCCTGGACATATAATCCAAATGGGACTGTGGCTCCCCAAGTAACTACACCTGCCGAGTGCAAAGGCATGCACGCAGGCTGGGTGTGCCTAGGCACACCCTAATCACCAGGGCTGCCAACTATCTGGAGGGCTGGCTACATTTGTCTAAGTTGAGTGTCTGTGACATTCTGGGGTGCAAAGAGTGTAAAATCTGGTGCAGCTGTGCATGGTAGCCAATCGGGCTCTAACTCCAGCTTGTTCAATTCAGTTTTGAGAAAAAAAAAAACTGGAAGCCCAGCAATCGGCGGATACATTGTGGATAAAAGGTGCCAATGCCCAAGGCTCCATCTTCGGGTGAATGAGCTCACCATCCACTGTTTGTGGCTGGAGTCTTCCCTCTTCCTCCCTTCTCTCTCCTGCCTCCAAGTGATTACACTAAGGTAAGAGGGACTCAGATGTAAGGGGTGCTTTGCAGACTCTAATATAGGTGTGAGGATTTGGAAATCCTGATTTAAGGGGAAATGCTGGAAACTCTGATGTAAGTGGGGGCTTTGGTGAGCAGAAACCCCCTTAAACCAAAGTTCCCCTTTACACAGCATTCCCCCTTTACAAAAAAAAAAATTGCTGTGCGCTGCTAAAGTGTTCGGGTTTGGCTTGAGGAAAAGGTGGCAACCCTAACTGCAACACCTGCAAAGCTGACTCACAGTATACACAGCACACATACTATATGCCACAATCCTTTTACCCACAGAATGTGCTTTAATTACTGTGCCACACGCGACAATCTAACAGACATATAGAAACCTCAACACATACATATATTTTTCTGCACACAGCCTACCTTTAAGTGCAGAAAAAAGCGCACGGAACTGCATCTGGTGTGAACTGGCCCTAGAACTTCAGGATTATGTCATATAAAGTCCAGCGTACAAAGTGCAGAGGTCAGGGGGTATGAAATAACAACATAGTGTCTATTGTGCAGGGCTCAGGAGTGCATAATACACAGGGTGCAGAGGTCAGGAATGTGTAATGAATGGAGTGAACTGCTCAGGAGTGCATATTGCACAGAGTGCAGGGGTCAGGAGTGCGTAATGCATAGAATACAGGGGTCAGGAGTGGGTATCGCAGAGAGTGCAAGGATCAGGAGTAAGTAATTCACAGAGTGCAGGGGTTTGGAGTGCATAACATAGAGTTCAGTGGTCAGCAGTGGGTATGACATAAAAGAGGTATATATTACATTGGCCAGTGTACAGATTAGAACCAAAAACACAGCGCTAAACCCCCTTAGCACACGCTCCCCCTGCCAGCCTTTTCTCAGTACAAAACACCCTCACAGCACATACTCCCTGCCTCCCCACCAGTACACACCTCCTCCAGTAAAGGTTTCCTTCCTCCCGTACAAGAGAGAGAGAGAGAGAGAGAGAGAGAGCTGAGGGACACTGTAGTTCTCATATTGCGCCTCGCTGTTGTGGGGCGGGGTTTCAGTCTACTCAAGTAACAACTACGGTGTCCCCCTCCGCTCTGGGAATAGCTTTCAATTGTGTCCGTGACATTCCCTCTCCCGTCGAAAAATGCCTCCTGTGATGTGTGCATGGCTTGTGTGGCTCCATCCTGCGCTTTTCGACGGAGGCACATATTGATAGAACACCGGTCCTCCCACTCAGGCTTGGGTTTGGTCAAAAACCACTGTTGTCTAAACCCAGACATTAGCTGTCACCGTGGGGTTAATTAGCTGCAGGTGGGGGAATCCCTGATTGGCCTAGCAATGAGAGTTGCAATCCAGGTTGGATGAAACACTGGTTTAGACCGAACTCAGAGCCAAATCCAAGCTCATCCCTAGTTGTGATCTGTGCTGAGTGTGGGGGAATGTTTTCTAAAAGTGGTCAGATTGATCACACAGCTCCACCAGTGCTGACTGATCCTTTACTATTGTGACTGCAGTTTGCAATTGTAATAGTTAAAGATTAGTCAACTGTGGTGAGGATTAGGGATGGGTCGAACGGACCCCTGTTTGGTTCGCACCAGAACTTTCGAACACCATGAAAGTTTGGACCCGAATAACGAACCCCATTAAAGTCAATGGGACCCGAACGTCAAAAATCAAAAGTGCCCATTTTGAAGGCTTATATGCAAGCAATTGGGCATACAATGGTTATAGAGGTCCCTGCCCTGTGAGACACGCATCAATAAAAAAAAAAGTTTGTGAAAAACATCATTTTTAAATGGAGTGATTTTTTTATGTTTAAAGTGAAAGCATAAAAATTAAAAATTCCTTCCAATATAGTGCCCGGGGGTCCCCTTAGTCTGCCTGTAATGTGGCAGTTCTGTACCATGTCTAGAATCTGCTGCAGCAATAATTGCATTTATAAAGCCAAAAAAATGACATTTTCCCTGCAAGTTGCCTTTATTTTGCTCAGCTGGGGAGCCAGTGTGTATGATAAGGCCACAATGTAGTGCACTGGGAACAAGAACAAGATAAAACCTATACCAAAAACTTTCTTCCAGGAATTATTGAACACCCTCAAAGCTAGGCAGCCTCGAAGTCCTGCAGAGATTCCACATCCCAAAAATACTTAAAGTGGATGTAAACCCAATGTCATCCTTTCTAAACTACTGCCACTGAATGCCCGTTCTGAAAGCACGCTGGATGCAGGGCAGCCCAACAACTCAGTAGCATACTGGGCAAGTTCTGGCCAGTGGTCTATTCTCATGACCCAGTAAGTCAGTGGATCGTCAGCTGGAAAGCTCTCCATCTCTGTTTTGGCCCAGAGGTAATCGTCCACCATGTGATACAGACGCTGCCGACGGGATGTGGAAGCTGACAGCCCTGGGCGGCAAGGACTAAAAAAATTTCTGAAAATGCCTCACTTAGGCGGGCGCCTTCTCCAATGCTCTCTTGACCAACAGAAGACTCAAAACTACGTTTTCCACGACACTGTAACCTACTGGAGTCAGGAAAAACATTCAATAAAATCCTCTTTAACATGTCCTCAACAGATTTTATCTTCTGTACTCTCTGTGGGGACGGGATGAGTTCTGAGGCCTTACCCTTATAACGGAGGTCAAGGAGGGTTTCCTACTAGTAATCATCCTTCTCCTTTATACCATGTATTCCTGGGTCCTTTTGCAGGCTTTGAAGCATGAGGTTCCCCATGCGCCTCAAATTTGCCGAGGCTTGAGAAGCAGACTCCTCTGGGTCATTCAGGATGACAGCATCTGGATGACACGTACTACTCCCAAGGGTCCTGGGGTTGGAAAGCCATTGCTTACAGATTGACGCATGTCTTCCTCTTCTTCGAAGGAAATGAAAGTGCCAGAATCCTCATCCTCCTCCCCTCTCTCCTCCTGTGTGTTCTTTGACATAGGAATTATGGTGTCTGGATAAAGTGGGCCTTGAGAGGAAAGGAAGTCTTCCTCTTCCTCCTGCTGTTCTGCCTCCTGTCCATAATGGCACGCAGAGTCTGCTCCAGCAGGAACACAACAGGGATTGTGTCACTGATGCATGCACTGTCACGGCTCACCATCCTTGTGGCCTCCTGAAATGGTAACAATACAGTGCATGCATCGTTAATGATCAGCCATTGGCGTGGGGAAGGAAAGTTGAGGCGGCCTGAGCCTGTCGTTGTGCCGTATTTACACAGGTACTCGTTGACGGCCCTTTGCTGCATGTATAGCCGCTGCAGTATTGCCAAAGTCGAGTTCCACCTGGTGGGCATGTTCCAATATGTCACAAATCAGTTGGAATTTGGGCAGTTGGAATTCCCGCTGAATTTCAGCCAACCGAGCACTGGCTGTGTATGACCGCCTGAAATGGCTACAGACTCTTCTGGACAGCTTTCGCACATCTTGCAACCCTGGATACATATTTAGGAAAAGCTGCACCACCAAATTGAGGACATGTGCCAGGCATGGCACGTATGTCAACTTTCCCTGTCTAAGGGCGGACAGGTTTGAGTCATTATCGCACACCACCATTCCTGGCTCCAGCTGGCATGGTGTGAACCACCTCTGGTCCTATCCCTGCAGAGCTGCAAGAATCTCTGCTCCGCTGTGGTTCCTGTCCCCTAAACACACCAGCTAAAGCACCGCATGGCACCTTTTAGCCTGATTAATGGAATAGCCCTTTGAGCGCTTAGGTACCTGATGTTCATAAGAAAATTCTGCAGAGGAGGGCATGAAGGTGGCGGTGGAGGAGGAGGAGGGGCTAGAGCTCACAGGGCTGGCATCATTACCACCAGCTGTATGTAGACGTGGGGGCACAACAAGCTGCAGACCCGAGCCCTGCCCTGCATCCTTTCGAGTTGCAAGCAACGTTACCCAGTGTTCTGTGAACGAAATATATCGTCCCTGCCCATGCTTGCTGGACCACGTGTCAGCAGTAAGGTGGATTTTACTGCTGATTGCCAGAGCATTCCCTTCCACGTGATGGTGGAGAGATGGAACGGCTTTACATGAAAAGTAGTAGCGACTGGGAACCTGACATTGTGGTACAGCACATTGTGAGAATTCATGGAAGGGGGCAGAATCCATCAGGCTGAAAGGCAGAAGTTAGAGAGCCAACAGCTTTGACAAGCTTGCATTTAGATGCTGGGCATGTGGGTGGCAGGGACTGTATTTTCTTCTGCTACAGCAGATGGGTCAGAGAATTTGCCGGCTACAGCTGGTGGTGTGCTGCTGGCAGATGTGCTGCTAGGACCTGGGACACCCTGTGCTATACCATCATCCCTGTCAGTGGAGGCTGCTGAGAGGTAATAACTCTGTATAGCAGGGGCAGACTGAAGTGGGTAAGGAGGAGGAGGAGCAGGAGGAGAGACAGATTTGTGACCCTTTTGTGTGGCTTTTAGGTGCTCTTGCCAACGGGCTGAGTGGTTGGACGTTGTTTTGTTAAGCATGTGGTACCCAAATGGCTGGTGTTTTTGCCACGTTTGATGTGCCTGAGACGCAGTTTGCAACAGTGCAATCTGCTGCAGATGTGCTGAAAAAGGTCCAGACAGCTGAGTTTTGGGGAGTGGGCCGGGAGATAACAGCTGCAGAATGTAATGGAATAGAGTGGCTGCTCTCTATTCTTTCTTGATGTCGGCCTCCTTGGGGCTGTGCCGCCTCACCTTCAGTTTCCTCCTCTGGTCTATCTGGCACCCAAGTCGTATCAGTGACCTCATCATCATCATCATCATCATCATCATCATCATTACCACTGGAGACAACTTGGCAATACGCTGCGGCTGGGGGAACATGAATGACAATTTGTCTACTAGTGTTCTCCCCTCTCTCTAGGCTCATGTTCCTGTCATCCGCAACCTCAGAACCAAGATCTGAATCCAGTAATGGCTGGGCATCATCAAGGAGCAAGTGCTGACACTGTGGTCAAATAACTCAGCTGACTCCTCCATGGCTGATGTTGGGGCTATGGCAGGAATAGATTTGGACAAGGAGGCAGGTTTATCCACTCTGGCAACTGCAGGGGACTGCACATTTGTCTCTGCTTGCATGACAGAGGATGAGGAGTATGAGGAAGGTTTAGTAAGCCAGTCCACCACCTCCTCTGCATGCTGTGGCTGGATAGCCTAGGCAAACTCACTAAACAGAGGAAATTATGCCCTGTCTGAGGACTGATCACCACGTCCACCTTTGCCTGTGGACACATTTGTTGCTGGCCCCCTTACAGTCCCAAGGGAACGTCTGCCTCTCCTTGTTGTCCTCCCAGACAATATTGGGAGGGAGGGGGCTGTGCTTATAAGCAAATGTAAAGAAGAAGTGGAAATCTGTACATAGATGCACTTTAATCAATATAAAGTGGTGTTTGGTGCACTTTGATTTGTGTACTCACACTACACAGACACACTCCATGGATACTCTATAATATACTGCAATATAATGTGCCAAATGTACAGTAACGCACAAAACTATATGCCGTTAAACTGGCAGTAATGCACAAAAAACTATATGGCTTTAAAATGGCAGTAACACACACAGAACTATATGACGTTAAATTGGCAGTAACGCACAAAAAACGATATGGCGTTTAACTGGCAGTAACGCACACAGAACTATATGGCATTAAACTGGCGGTAACGCACAAAACTATATGGCGTTAAACTTTCAGTACAACACACAGAATTAAATGGCGTTAAACTGGCAGTAACGCACACAGAAGTAAATGGCGTTAAACTTGCAGTAATGCACAAAACTATATGGCTTTAAACTGGCAGTAACGCACACAAAACTATATGGCGTTAAACTGCCAGTAATGTACACAGAACTATATGGCATTAAACTGGTAGTAACGCACACAGAAGTAAATGGCGTTAAACTTACAGTAACGCAAACAAATAGACGGTGTTCAACCGTCAATACACTGACGATATCTGAACTGTCCCTACTCTAGCTATACACTAATGTCAAGATTACTGACACGGTCTAACTACACTACCCTGAAACTATCTGAGCTGTCCCTACTCTACACTAATGTATGTATGAATGACACTGTCTCACTACACTACAGTGAAACTATCTGAGCTGTTCCTACTCTAGCTGCACACTATGCAAAGCTGAATGATGGTCCTTCTCACTACACTCACATTATCCCTAGACTGATACTAAACTAATATTCTACACTGACAATTGAACCAAAATAACTCAGTATAGCACACTAACTAACTAATAGCACTGAACAGAGCCCTGTTCTATCTCTCTCCACGCCAAATCACACTGAAAATGGCTGCCATTGAAGGAATACCTTTATACTGTGGGGCGGGAATGAGCCATGATTGGATAAAGTCACGTTGACAGTGTCCATTCATGACTCTGACAGTGCTCTGTGACCTGATTGGCTGAAGCTTTCACTGCTTCAGCCAATCAGGGCTTGCAATGCACTGTTCAGAGCTGCAATTCATTGTGGTCAGTTCGGGGGGCCAAACAAACGGTCGAACGACCCGTTTGTTCAGATGTTCGCAGAACGTCCGAACAACGAAAGTTTGGCCTGAACTTATGCTCGGGCCAAACCATTCGCCCATCCCCAGTGAGGATAGCAAAAGGTAAACCAGGGTATTGTGCAGTAAGGGAGAATCTGAGAGAGGTGAAGGTGGCTAATGCTGTGCTGTAGCCCACCCATAAGATAAGGAAATACAAGGGTAACACAAGTACACTGAATTTCAAAAGAGCCAACTTCCCTAAACTGCGCTGTATGCTACATGATATTAAATGGGTTAAAATCCTAGGAAAATTGACCACTAAGGAAAAATGGGGGTTCTTTATGAACATATTAAATAAAGGTGTTGGCCAGTGCATCCCAATGGGCAATAAATATAAAAGAGCTCAGATTAAACATGGGTGGCTAAACTATAACGTAAAAATGAAAATAGAAAAAAAAAAAAGACCTTTAAAAAAATATATATAAGGCTGAGGGGTCATTGTCAGCATTCCAACACTACAGGGAAGGCAATAAGAAATGTAAGAGCGCAATCAGGGCTACTAAAATAAACCGCGAATGGCACATAGCAGAGGAAAGTATAAAAAAATCCCAAGAAATTTTTTAAATATATTAACAGTAAGAAAGTTAGCCAGAACAAATAGGCTCCATAAAGGATGATCAGGGGAATTTGGTTACAAAAGACAAGGAGAAGGCAATGGTTTTAAATGCATTCTTCTCCTCAGTTTTCACAAAGGAAAGGGTGGGATAAAGTAACCAAGATTTTAATGTTAATAACGCATTACAGAATGTACCCTCATGGCCAGGGGTGTTGCTAGGTGGGAAAAAGACCAGGGGCTTCTGCTCGAAGGTCAATTTGATAACCCCTCCCACATTTTAAAGTAAGTCCAGCCCAAGCCCGGCATCATGAGGGGGATAGGCTCATTTGCTGGTTGCTTCCTGGCTCACCAGTGCCCATCAATGCAGCCTCACCAGTGCCCATCAATGCAGCCTGATCAGTGCCCATCAATGCAACCTCACCAATGCCCATCAATACAGCCTTATCAAAGCAGCCTCACCAGTGCCCATCAATCCAGCCTCACCAGTGCCCATCAATGCAGCCTCATCAGTGCCCATCAGCTCAGCCTTACCAATGCCCATTAATGCAGCCTTACCAATGCCCATCAATGCAGCCTCATCAGTGCCCATCAATGCAGCCTCATCAGTGCCTGTCAGCTCAGTCACACCAGTGTCCAACAATGCAGCCTCAGCAGTGTCGATCAATGCAGCCTCACCAGTACCCAACAATGCAGCCTCACCAGTGCCCATCAATACAGCCTCACCAATGCCCATCAATGTAGCCTCACCAGTGCCCATTAATGCAGCCCGATCAGTGCCCATCATCTCAGCCCTACCTGTGCCCATCAATGCAGCCTGATCAGTGCCCATGAGCTCAGCCTCACCAGTGTACATCAATGCAGCCTGATCAGTGCCCATCAGCTCAGCCTTACTTGTGCCCATCAATGCAGCCTGATCAGTGCCCATCAGTGCGGCCTTACCTGTGCCCATCAATGCAGCCTGATCAGTGCCCATCAGCTCAGCCTCACCAGTGCCTATCAATGCAGTCTCATTAGTGCCCATCAATTCAGCTTGATCAGTGCCCATCAATGCAGCCTGATCAGTGCCCATCAGCTCAGCCTCACCAGTGCCCATCAATACAGCCTGATCAGTGCGCATTAGCTCAGGCTTACCCGTGCACACCAATGCAGCCTGATCAGTGCCCATCAGCTCAGCCTTACCTGTGCCCCTAAATGTAGCCTGATCAGTGCCCATCAGCTTAGCCTCACCAGTGCATATCAGCTCAGTTTCATCAGTGCCCATCAGCTCAGCCTCACTAATGCCCATCAATGCAGCCTCACCAGTGCCCATCAATGCAGCCTCATCAGTGTCCATCAATGCAGCCTCATCAGTTCATATCAATGCAGACTCTCCAGTGCCCATCAATGCAGCCTGATCAGTGCCCCTCAATGCAGCCTGATTAGTGCCCTATCAATGCAGCCTCACCAGTGCCCATCAATTCAGCCTCACCAGTGCCCATCAATTCAGCCTCACTAGTGCCTATCATTGCAGCCTGACTAGTGCCTATCAATGCAGCCTGACTAGTGCCTATCAATGCAGCCTCACCAGTGCCTATCAATGCAGCCTCACCAGTGCCCATCAATTCAGCCTCACTATTTGCCCTATCAATGCAGCCTCACCAGTGCCCATCAATGCAGCCTGATCAGTGTCCATCAGCTCAGCCTTACCTGTGCCCATCAGCACAGCCTTGCCAGTGCCTATCAGCGCAGCCTTGCCAGTGCATGGGGAGAGGAGACCCACCGGTTTACACAGAGCAGGGAACTCCCGCTTACCCCGCTGTGAGGGGTTACAGTGTTCAGGCACCACTAGGGATGAGTGAACGGTTTGGGTCGAGCATAAGTTTGGCATGAACATCGCCCATTCAGGTACACACCTAACACCCACACTTTCTGGGCACTTAGCGGGATATTCGCCCACCAAGAGCAAAATATTACAGCGCACACATGCAAAAAAGACATTTACCTCCAGCAGGGCTAGTTTAAAACACCTAGACAATTTAAAAAAATATTATCAAAAAATATGGGGATTTGGTCACACCATATTGCTATATGGTGCTAAGCCCACTTACTGCGTCAAAGTACCCCATTATTAGTGGGTCCTACACTATCCATGGATTGGGAGATCCTGCTTCTCTGAACCATGAGAGCAATACACTCTTCTATATGGGAGAACTTTGAGGTCTCCACCCATGACACAAGTGGACACTAATGAGAGGTACTTAATGAAAGAGTGGGGTGCTCCTCACCAAAAAGGATTTGGTCAGAATCCATACAATAGACAAACAAGATATTTGGGGGGCACACCCTAAAAGATGCATTAAAGCTGGTGCAGCCATAAGACCATACAACAGAGCAAAATATTACAGCGCACACATGCAAAAAAGACATTTACCTCCAGCAGGGCTAGTTTAAAACACCTAGACAATTAAAAAAAAATATTATCAAAAAATATGGGGATTTGGTCACACCATATTGCTATATGGTGCTAAGCCCACTTACTGCGTCAAAGTACCCCATGTTTAGTGGGTCCTACACTATCCATGGATTGGGAGATCCTGCTTCTCTGAACCATGAGAGCAATGCACTCTTCTATATGGGAGAACTTTGAGGTCTCCACCAAGCACACAGTAAAAAGGTTGTTAAGGCTTCTCCGCTGAGAGCTGAAAAACAGTGTGGGGGGACCCTTTGGGTCTGATATGGATTTTAATGGGAACCCCATGACAGAATTAAGAAAAAAAACCAGCGTGAGGTCCCCCCCCCCCCCCAAAATCCATACCAGACCCTTTGGGTCTGGTATAGATTTTAAGGGGAACTCTACACCAAAATGTAAAAAAAAAAAAAAAATGGTATGGGGTTGTCCCCCCAAAAAAATCCATACCAGAACATTTGGGTCTGGTAGGATTTTAGGGGAACCCCTTGCCAAATGTAAAAAAAGAACGGCATGGGGTCCCCCCAAAATCCACACAGGACCCTTATCCAAGCATGCACCCTGGCAGGTCAGGAAAGGGGAGGGAAGGAGCAAGCGCCCCCCCTCATGAACCATACTAGGCCACATGTCCTCAACATGAGGGGGTGGGTGCTTCGGGGCAGGGGGTCCTGTCCCCCACCCCAAAGCACCTTGTCCCCATGTTGATGGGGACAAGGGCCTCTTCCTGACAACCCTGGGCTTTGGTTGTCGGGGTCTGTGGGCGGCAGGCTTATCGGAATCTGGAAATCCCCTTTGACAAGGGGGCCCCCAGATCCCACTCCTCCCATGTGAATAGGTATCAGATACATCTTACACCTACCCATTAACCAAAAAAGTGTCAAAAAGTAATAAAGACAAGACAAGTTCTTTATTAAAAAATAAAAAAAAATAGTGTCCCTCAATGTATATCCATCGTCAATCTCAACGCCCGCTGGATCCGAAAAATAGAAAGAAAAAAAATGCTCCACCTCCTGGGAGACCTTCTGCCATCTGCCCGCTCTGCGCTTTGAAAATTCTTATATAGGCAAGTGGTGGGGCCACCCAGCGGCACCACCCCTTCTGACATCACGTAAAGAGTCAGTTGTTTGGACTGGTGTGGAGACTTAGCCTGGAGGGCTGAAAGTGGCAGCTGCAGCCAGGTGGGTTGGCAGTGCCTGAAGAGGTGGTGCTAAGATCAGTGGCAAGTTGTATCACTACATTTTTGCTACACAAGGGACTACGAGTTCCTGCCTGTAAGGGGCTAAAGGGTCAAATCTGAATGGGAGCCCGTCAGATCATTCTAGAGTGATTCAGCTGGAGCAAGCAAGTGCTGTGCAGGAAGCACGTGAAGGAGACTGTATATAGACTGTATATAGGAAGATGTCCCTTGAAGTTTTGCTAAAAGTTTTGCTGAAGTCAAGTGGGCATCCCATAACCTATCCAAGTTATTAACCCTCAATAAGTAACAAAAACAAAGTTCTCTGACTCTGGGTGCTTGTGAAGATTTTGTGTGCCTGGCTGTGCAGGAGGGGGGATCCAAGTTCATCAGTAAGGATGAGCTCAGGCGTGTTCCAAGTTCATCAGTAAGGAAGAGCTCAGGCGTGTTCGCAAACAGCACGTGCAGAGCCCCCTGGGAAGTCAGCCTACTGCACAGCGCTAATCACAGGCAGTGAGACATTTCCAGATCTGTGCAGCCACGCATCGGTACAATGTCTCACTGCCTGTGATTAGCGCTGTGCAGTGCCAACTTCCTGGTGGGCTCTGCACGTGCTGTTTGCAAACACGCCTAAGATCATCCTTATTCATCGGCAATCCCTACGGAGGTGTGCTACACAAGCTTGCAGGGCACTTCCAGAGCGGCCTCATTCACTTGAATGGATTATGCTTAGTAGGTGCTACACCCACTAACCATGATGGGCCTATAACTCCTGCTGGGGCTGCGACATGTGTACATCCTGGCCACTGCAGCTAAAGGGGGTAAGGTTGGGTAAAAACACGTCTTAACCATGGGGTTTTACCACCCCAAATTCAAATGTAAAGAACCCTTATGCCCCGTACACACGGTCGGATTTTCCGATGGAAAATGTCCGATCGGAGCGTGTTGTCGGATATTCCGACCGTGTGTGGGCTCCATCGGACATTTTCCATCGAATTTTCCGACACACAAAGTTGGAGAGCAGGAGATAAAATTTTCCGACAACAAAATCCGTTGTCGGAAATTCCAATCGTGTGTACACAAATCCGACGGACAAAGTGCCACGCATGCTCAGAATAAATAAAGAGATGAAAGCTATTGGCCACTTCCCCGTTTATAGTCCCGACGTACATGTTTTACGTCACCGCGTTTAAAACGATCGGATTTTCCGACAACTTTGTGTGACCGTGTGTATGCAAGACAAGTTTGAGCCAACATCCATCGGAAAAAATCCATGGATTTTGTTGTCGGAATGTCCGAACAAAGTCCGACCGTGTGTACAGGGCATTACTGTTCTGAGCCCCTTATAAGGCTGCTTTCATACTGATGTGCTGTGGTTTATCTGCACCGTGGGTGCAGCGCAGTGCATCTTCGACTTCGCTGGGTTAGCTACAGTTTGCCATAGACATTATATTATATCCGGCAGGTGTGGTGCACTTTCTGAAAGTGCACCATGAGGCCTGGTCCACACCTATGCATTTTTTAGTGCATTTTTAGTTTTGCAGAAACACGCTACAATCCATTTAACATGGTGTCCTATGGATGTAGTTCACAACTGTGCATTTTATGGAAAGAACCAGGGACTTTTTTTCTGGTTTTTGGTTCCATAGACTTCAATGGATCAAAAGTGTGTATTGCAAAATGCACCTGCAATATGCAAACTGCAAGCTGCATAGGTGTGAATCAGGCCTAACGTCTGCTTTTAGAAAGTGCACCAAACTTGCAGGATATAATAAAGTCTTTGGCTAAGCGCAGGAAAACTGCAGGTACACTGCCCTGTACCCGAGGTGTGGGTAAACCGCAGGGCATCAGTGTGAAAGCAGCCTTATATTATTATGCCCAGTGTATTGCTTCACACTGACCTGAAAATCTCTCCTTTCCTGATGCTGGCACCACTCTGGAGACCGCTAGCCAGGATAAGAGGTGGAGTGCAGTTGGTATCACTCCGCTAGAGACAGGAGCCAGCACAACAGAGGAGGCATTGGCTTATGCGGCTCTTGTTGTCTTCTACAGCTCCAACTTTACAAGTAGTCCCTCTGCATTGTACTCTGTTTGATACTCTGGGATGGTGGGATAAGCCTGTTTTCAGACCCCCCCTTTTCCTCATGGGATCGTGGCAGCAGCTGTTTCAAGGCTCCCCCACTGTATGTGATAAATCAGTTCAGGTCAGGTGACCTGGAACCTTCTGGAATCTGGGGGGACCCCTTCTAGGATGGGTCAGTTGAGGACACATGACAAGGGGTTCCCCAGGTCAGTCAGAGCTAGTCGTCTGAGGTAGGATACACCAGTGGAGCCCCCCCCCTCCGTATTTCTGTTGCGGTCTTATTACGTGGTGGGTCCCTTTTGTTTTACAAAAGGGGACAGTTGTGTTCAATTATTAGCTTGAGTCTTAGTGGCTGGGTTGTGTAAGTGGTTGATGCATTTAATTCATTACATTTGATATGCATGACATTGTAGGACTTAAGCCCATACTCCTGGTACACTTCTTTTTAACCCATCATTACCCACCCCTCCAAAAACCTCATAAATGACTCAGACCAGTTCTTGGAGTAAATGGCCTTCCGGCCTATTTATTAAACTTATAAATTAACATAAATCTCTAATAAATAACCATAAACTTTTTATACTGGTTTTATTATGGGAAATGTAATATCCAACAACTTGAACCTTGGTCACTGTAAACTACTTGTTTTACTTTGAGCCTACCAGTCGGCAACCCCTGACCCGGAGGCGGTATCCCAACTTTCACAGTGACCTAAACTTTAACCTCTTCCAGATTAACCCTTCGTAGCCTGAAAGTACCAAAACTCAACTCCCAACCTTCAATGGATGGGTACAATAACAACCCCCATCCGATGGATGGGTACCATAAACCACCCCCATCCCATGGATGGGTACACGTTTCAACATGTAATGTAACAACTTATCCTATTTCAGGAAACCGACACTGCCACAGCGCTCAAGGGGTAAAGCCTTACCCTTGAGCGCACCTCCACACCCTCAGACCTCTCTGAATCCCATCTTGCAGTCCCAAGGACCACAAATCCGTCCCCACTTCATTCAGATGAACCCCATCACTACGTAAGTACCTCCAAGTGTCCACCTCAAGCTCTCTATGGCGAATAGCTAAACCCCCATTCCTCATGAAGAATCTGCTCACCTCCTTGTTCACCTTTATCCTGGCCCTGTCTACTTTTTTCGCAGACCATGCCCAACGCCATGCCAACCTGCCCACCATATCCGACCATACTAACACCATTTTGGGATAAGCCGCTCTTAAGCGCAGGAAATCACACTTAATATCTCGGATGAGGTCCCTCATGGATCTGGCTCCCATGTCGTTCCCCCCTACATGTAAAATCAACACGTCAGGAGCCCTGTCCAATCGGGAGAACCTGTGTATTTCCCCCAAAACCCTGTTCCATTGCATGCCCTGCACCCCGATCCACCTGATAAGTGCCGCTTGCCTGGGGATCCTGAGCTGCCTGCCGTTCGGCCGAATATCCGCTCTCTTGGCCCCCCAAAAAACATAAGAATGGCCGAGTATCCACACTAGGCCTACTTCTTGACCTGTGAAAAGAGAAACACAATACCAACGCACGTCAAATATAACACCAAATACCCACAAAACAATACCAAAAAACATGCCCAACCCAAAACTATAACTGTAACATATGTGGGCGAACATACAATTTGAATCTGTCAGATTCCCATCTGCCGATACGCCTGATTACCTCCTGACTCATCCCTGCCCTGGCTGCCTCAGTGGCCGCCCCAATCCGAAAGGAATGAGAAGAAAATTGTTTTGGATCCAACCCCGCCAGTGAAACGCATTTTTTATGAACTGGAATTTAGATAAAGACGAACCGTCTTCATGTATTAGCCAAGAACCCTCGACTGCCAGTCTTATAGCTAGAAAGGCTTCTGCAGCCCAAACTGGGCAAATGCCAGACTCCGAAATCCTGCCAATATCTAAGTGACTGCCCTTTCCTGCCTGATCCGTTTTGGACCGTCTGATCCATATTCGGAGCGCGTCCTGCAAAAAACTCCACATCTCCCCGTAAAAGCCCCCCTTGCAACCGCTTAGAAGGGCTGACCAATTCACTTATACGCAGTGCCCCAAAGAAGGCTAAAGCGAAAGCAGCCCGGAATAAAACACTTTTGTAAATGGACCTGCAGACCTTGCCTAAACCAGCAAATAACTTTTTTAACATTTCAAATGAAACCGGGCATCTACCGTCCCTCTTTTTGTGCGCCTTCCTGTACCCTTTAACAGCTTGTCTTACCCAAAATTCCTTTGTGTAATCACGCTGCCCTCGCCATTTAAAAAGAAAGGCCAAACCCGCCAACTTGCGGTCTATGGCAGCAGCTGAGAAACCTTGTTCAAATCCCCCAACGATGAAATAAATGACGGCTTGCTCTGCGTCTGGATCATCCGGATCCATACACAGCTCTTTCAAACAAGCAAACCACTCTCTCCATACCTTCGAGTAGGCATTCCAAGTAGCCGTACTCACGGATTGCTGTATCCACTTTGCTGCGGACCCAAAGCAATGTTCCAAATCCAGGCGGGACAGGCGACCCCGTGTTGTTCCGCTTCTGGCGCCAACGTCCGGAACCTGTCCCACTGAAAATGAGACAAAGCATCAGCCAAGGTGTTGTCTATCTCGGGTAGGTGTACAGCATAGATGAATGCATTCACTTCTAAGCAGCGTAATACCAAATGTCGCAACAACCTTATAACCGGCCCAGATGCCGCCGCCAAACAATTAACCACTTGAACCACCCCAAGATTATCGCAATTAAAACGGACCTTCAAATTTCTGAACGATTCCCCCCAAAGTTCCATAGCCACCACAATTGGGAACAACTCTAACAGAACCAGGTTACGTAAAAACCCGGCCTCCTGCCACGCCAAAGGCCATCTGGCAGCACACCAATGTCCTTGAAAGAAGGCCCCAAACCCCGTAGAGCCCGCAGCATCAGTGAACAGCTCCAAGTCACAGTTGCTGATGGGGCCAGACATCCATAGAGCTCGCCCATTAAACGAAGCTAAGAAACTTTGCCACACCCTCAAGTCCTCCCTATGTTCTCTGTTGAGACTCACAAAATGGGTGGGCGCCCTGATACCAGCGGTGGCAGCCGCCAACCGCCGGCAAAAAATTCTTCCCATAGGGATGATGCGACAAGCAAAATTCAGCTTGCCCAATAAAGATTGCAGCTGGCGAAGCTGTAATTTTCTCACCCCAATGGTCCCACGCACCTCCTCCTTCAACTTTTCCAATTTGTCCCTCGGAAGCCGGCACTCCATCCTCATAGAGTCTATCTCAATTCCAAGGAATGTAATTGTCACCGCTGGTCCTTCCGTCTTTTCCGAAGCTAATGGAATCCCAAATCGCTCAGCCAGATGTTGTAAGGTCCCCAAAAGGACAGGGCAGATATTGGAACCCGCCGGGCCAACACATAAAAAATCATCCAAATAATGAATGACCGAGTTGATACCCGCCACATCCCGAACCGCCCATTCCAGGAATGAGCTGAACCTCTCAAAGAACGCACATGAGATAGAGCACCCCATTGGCAGGCATCGATCGACGTAATATTCCCCATTCCAAGTACATCCTAGCAGCCGAAAGCTATCCGGATGTACAGGCAGAAGCCGGAAAGCTGATTCAATATCCGCCTTTGCCATTAAGGACCCCTGCCCATACCTCCTAACCCATGCAACTGCTGCATCGAAAGATGTGTATGTAACCGCGCAATCTTCCTGTGCAATGGAGTCATTGACCGATCCCCCTCTTGGAAATGAAAGGTGATGTATGAGCCTAAACTTGTTGGGCTCTTTTTTGGGAACCACGCCCAGCGGAGAGACCACTAAGCCTGGAAGTGGCAACTCCCGAAAGGGGCCAGCCATGCGCCCTAATGCCAACTCTTTGTCCAATTTCTTGGAAACCACCGCTGAATGTAGAAGTGCTGACCTTAAATTCTTTGCCTCCGGCGGAATCGTTGCCAGAGAACATGGCATCCGAAACCCCCCCGTAAAGCCTGCTTCCAATAAAGCAGCCGCAGCCCGGTCGGGGTATCTACTGAGGAAAGGAAGCATCCTTTCCACCCGTACTGGGGTCCTCCCTTTTTCCCGGAGACTCTTCGGCACGACCCTTTCCTTTTTTGAAACACTTGGACAGTGCATGAGATCTCCCGCAGCCTGAACATAAGTGTTTGAACCGACAGTTGGAGCCAAATCTGCAGGTGCCCTCGTTGAACTGCCAACAATAACCACCCCATCTCTTTTCGGTCGGTTGTCCCGGAGTTGTCGAACCTCCGACCCCTGCCTGAAAAAACTGATTAGGGGCCCTCGCCGCCGTCATCAACTTCATCCATAGACTTATGTCCTTATGGTCCCAGCGCAGAGTCGATCGTACCGCCATACGTTGTCTAAATTGCTCATCATACCTCAGCCAAGCCAGGCCACCATACGTCCTGTAAGCTTCACTAATGGCCTCCAGATAAACAAACAGCGCTGAGCAATGTTCGGGGGCCTTTTCTCCTACCACGCTTGCCAAAATGGCAAACGCTTGCAGCCAGTTGGAAAAAGTACGCGGGATTAAGCGAAACCTCCGTTTCTCCTCATCTTCCTTCTTCCCTTCCACCGGTTTTAACCTATCCAGGTTGAATTTATCCAATGGCAATAACGTGAATATCTCCACATATTCCCCCTTCCATATTTTTTTCTTTTACCTCTGTCTTCAGATGGGCACCCAATGGGCCCTCAAAACAGACGTAAACTTCACTTCTAGCCGCGTCCGCCAACCTCACTGACTCCGCTTTCTTATCACCTGTCTTCCCTTGATCCCCCGCAGTCGTAACCGCTGCCGACGTGCTGGGAGACTCAACGACTGCAGTTGCAGCCACCACAGACGTCTCGGGTATATCGCCCGTGACTCGAGTGTCCTCCGACGACAGCAAAGGAGCCTGCGCCGTTGTCCATGCCCGACTGCCTCCCGTCCCTGCCTCCACGTGTTCTACCAATTCTTTTAGTCCTGCTAACAGTTCCCTGAAGCCCATGCTACCCGTCTGGGGTACCGCAGCGGACGGTGGAGTCGGAGTAGTCTCAACCACCCCCGCCCTTGCTGTCCCCCCCAGCCCAGTATGACCCGTTTGTGTACCCCGCCCCAACAGGCTATGCAATAAAGATGTAACAGCAATCGAAGAATCAAACTCACCGGGCTGCCCTGGACTGGGCCCAACAGCCGCCACTCCTAGAACCACCGCCGCCGGATGTCCCTGGTCCTCATCGTCCTCTGACCTGGACAGTTCGCCCTCCGATCGATCGCTGTTGTTTGATCTCATTCATGCCGACCGACTGCTGCACCCCAGATGCGGCCGCTCTGGTTGCCGCGGGCCTGCGGTGCTGTGGACGACCCTCTCTCCTTGAATTACGGCCAGACCTGCCTGCCGCCTCTCGTGACGGGCTCCTGCGTCTATCTCTCTGTGTGGTGTGTGTCACGTGGCTCTTGCTTCTTTCCCTCCCGTTGGACCTCGTTTGCCTCTCCAACCCGCTCCTGGACTGCGCTGCACTACTGGTTGTACCTGCCGTCTGCACCATCTCCCGGGATGTTGAGGCCTTCTCTCGTGTGACTTGGCCTCTCCGCACCTCCCCTGCAGACCCATCCACTCGTTCCATGCATCTCCGACGGGCAGGGGGGGGGGAAGAGCCTCTTGTTCTGCCAGGCCCCCTACCCACTGTCCCTCTGCCTCTGCGATTGTTCAGCCCCCTCCCTAGGCTTGTTCCGCTCACTGGTGTCCCTTGGGTGCTGTGGGTCTGGGGTTCACCTGTAGTATCCTGCCTCCGCTCTGCACGAGACGTTCCAGGGCCTGATTCAGGGCTGAACCTCTGTGGGGGCCGGGACCGCCGCGCACGAGGTGTAGCCGGTCCCCCCCCCCGCTCACCGCCGTTCCGCTGTCCGTTATTGCAGCTAGCTGCTGCTGAAGCCAGTCCACACCCTGAGCGGCCACCGCCGCTCTCAGCTGTGCTATAAATCCCTCCATCGCTGCCATCACAGATACTCTAAGGGGGAATTGAAGAGCGGTGAGGTGCTGTGAACAATCTCTTCCTCCACCGCTCACAGACTGACGTCACTTCCCTCCTCCTGATCACATTCCCTGTACTTTTCTGACCAGCCCCTCCCCTATTCTTAAAAGGGGAACTCTCTCTTAAAGCGGCATCTGTGCTGTCCAGCACTGTCATGCCGTCCCTGCGCCCAGTGTTTCACCTTTTTGCTGCGGGACTCTCTTGATAACAGTTATGTTTAACCCTATTTGTTATAAACCAGTAATAAAGGCCGTGGCCAAATGTTGTCCAAATAAAGTTATTTTATCAATAAACTGTTTGTTTTCTTTATGTCTGGGCCATGCTGCCTGCGATCCCATTTATTTGGTTTACCTTGTGAGTGAATGTGCCATACTTATATTGGTTTAAACTGGACCAATGTAAGTATGTAAAAATGACCAAACCTAGAATTTGGGTTTGTTGTGTGGAACCAACTTCTAGTCTGTGAGTGAATGAAAAGAAGAATGAAATGTCACTTCTGAAATCCTGGGCTCACACTATGTGCGGCTCACAGCAGGGGATCCGGTGCGTCAACATTTCAGGTCCGAATTAGGACCTAAAACCAATCCAAAGACACACAGGACCCTTTTCCAGTGCCCTCCACCCCAGAGATGTGAACCAGCTCCATAGAGAGCCCGTCACAATCTCCTGTCATGTGAATTGGATGCGGGGAAACCATCATCCAATTCCCAATAGTGTAAACACAACCTAAAGAGAAACTCCAAGCTGGACCTACGTAACTACTATATGTAACAATTGTCATACCTGAAATTTGGATTTAAAGACCAACTCTGGAAAACCTAAAAATCACCCTTTGGTGGGGGGTCTGCATCCACCCACACTGCAAAGACTTACCTGATCCTCCACTCCTCTGACAGATAGCGATCCCCTATGCTCCGCTGGTGGACTGTCCCTCGGCCTGTCCCTCAGTATCATCACATCCAATGCAGGGTTTTGGACCCTCCATCAGTCTGGATGACATCAGGACTTTAGACCACTAGAAAATGGGGGAGACGACACAGATCTAACATCGTTAAGGATCAGGTAAGTAAATCTTTGTTTTTGTGTCACTAGACCTAAACAAGAAATGAACTATCGCAGTACAGGGGAAGCCTCCTACAAGGTGTCATTTTAAAGTTTTGCAGAGTTGGGCTTTAAACATGTATCTGCTGACTGATTGATGTCCATTGTTGTTTCTCCCTTTCCCTCTAGGGGGCTCTGGAGCTCTGTCTATGTCCTACACGTCTATCAAAGAAGAGAGAGCAGATCCATTTCTGTGCACTGCACAACTCTACCACTAGAAGGCGATGCTGTCACGGCTAATAGGAATGAAGTGTACACGGAATCATTCATTGTGGGAACTGTTTCCAGCCGGAGTGTCCACCGCAGCGCACACATCACACAAGTCATGTGATACCTGTAGCGGACTCTATATCTAAGTAGTGTGAGTTGGGCTTGGATATCATGCTGCTGGTTCTGAGTGACGAGCACCGCGAACACCTGCGGATCCTCACACAGGTGGAGAGTGCGGGTGAGTCATGTGACAGGTGCTGGGTTTACTCGGGGGGGAGGGGAGCTGTGCCCAATGTACTCTCATCTCCTAATATCCACATATATTCAGGAGGGCATCGAGAAGACAAACACAGTGTAAGCAGTATTGGTGTCAGTGGATACAATAATACCCCCAGTATTGGTGTCAGTGGATACAATAATACCCCCAGTATTGGTGTCAGTGGATACAATACTACCCCCAGTATTGGTGTCAGTGGATACAATACTACCCCCAGTATTGGTGTCAGTGGATACAATAATACCCCCAGTATTGGTGTCAGTGGATACAATACTACCCTCAGTATTGGTGTCAGTGGATACAATAATACCCCCAGTATTGGTGTCAGTGGATACAATAATACCCCCAGTATTGGTGTCAGTGGATACAATACTACCCCCAGTATTGGTGTCAGTGGATACAATACTACCCCCAGTATTGGTGTCAGTGGATACAATACTACCCCCAGTATTGGTGTCAGTGGATACAATACTACCCCCAGTATTGGTGTCAGTGGATAAAATACTACCCCCAGTATTGGTGTCAGTGGATACAATACTACCCCCAGTATTGGTGTCAGTGGATACAATACTACCCTCAGTATTGGTGTCAGTGGATACAATACTACCCTCAGTATTGGTGTCAGTGGATACAATACTACCCCCAGTATTGGTGTCAGTGGATAAAATACTACCCCCAGTATTGGTGTCAGTGGATACAATAATACCTCCAGTATTGGTGTCAGTGGATACAATACTACCCCCAGTATTGGTGTCAGTGGATACAATACTACCCCCAGTATTGGTGTCAGTGGATACAATACTACCCCCAGTATTGGTGTCAGTGGATACAATAATACCCCCAGTATTGGTGTCAGTGGATACAATACTACCCCCAGTATTGGTGTCAGTGGATACAATAATACCTCCAGTATTGGTGTCAGTGGATACAATACTACCCCCAGTATTGGTGTCAGTGGATACAATAATACCCCCAGTATTGGTGTCAGTGGATACAATAATACCCCCAGTATTGGTGTCAGTGGATACAATACTACCCCCAGTATTGGTGTCAGTGGATACAATACTACCCCCAGTATTGGTGTCAGTGGATACAATACTACCCCCAGTATTGGTGTCAGTGGATAAAATACTACCCCCAGTATTGGTGTCAGTGGATAAAATACTACCCCCAGTATTGGTGTCAGTGGATACAATACTACCCCCAGTATTGGTGTCAGTGGATACAATAATACCCCCAGTATTGGTGTCAGTGGATAAAATACTACCCCCAGTATTGGTGTCAGTGGATAAAATACTACCCCCAGTATTGGTGTCAGTGGATACAATACTACCCCCAGTATTGGTGTCAGTGGATACAATAATACCCCCAGTATTGGTGTCAGTGGATAAAATACTACCCCCAGTATTGGTGTCAGTGGATAAAATACTACCCCCAGTATTGGTGTCAGTGGATACAATACTACCCCCAGTATTGGTGTCAGTGGATACAATACTACCCCCAGTATTGGTGTCAGTGGATACAATAATACCTCCAGTATTGGTGTCAGTGGATACAATACTACCCCCAGTATTGGTGTCAGTGGATACAATAATACCCCCAGTATTGGTGTCAGTGGATACAATAATACCCCCAGTATTGGTGTCAGTGGATACAATACTACCCCCAGTATTGGTGTCAGTGGATACAATACTACCCCCAGTATTGGTGTCAGTGGATACAATACTACCCCCAGTATTGGTGTCAGTGGATACAATACTACCCCCAGTATTGGTGTCAGTGGATACAATACTACCCCCAGTATTGGTGTCAGTGGATACAATACTACCCCCAGTATTGGTGTCAGTGGATACAATACTACCCCCAGTATTGGTGTCAGTGGATACAATACTACCCCCAGTATTGGTGTCAGTGGATACAATACTACCCCCAGTATTGGTGTCAGTGGATACAATACTACCCCCAGTATTGGTGTCAGTGGATACAATACTACCCCCAGTATTGGTGTCAGTGGATACAATACTACCCCCAGTATTGGTGTCAGTGGATACAATACTACCCCCAGTATTGGTGTCAGTGGATACAATACTACCCCCAGTATTGGTGTCAGTGGATACAATACTACCCCCAGTATTGGTGTCAGTGGATACAATACTACCCCCAGTATTGGTGTCAGTGGATACAATACTACCACCAGTATTGGTGTCAGTGGATACAATACTACCCCCAGTATTGGTGTCAGTGGATACAATACTACCCCCAGTATTGGTGTCAGTGGATACAATACTACCCCCAGTATTGGTGTCAGTGGATACAATACTACCCCCAGTATTGGTGTCAGTGGATACAATACTACCCCCAGTATTGGTGTCAGTGGATACAATACTACCCCCAGTATTGGTGTCAGTGGATACAATACTACCCCCAGTATTGGTGTCAGTGGATACAATACTACCCCCAGTATTGGTGTCAGTGGATACAATACTACCCCCAGTATTGGTGTCAGTGGATACAATAATACCTCCAGTATTGGTGTCAGTGGATACAATAATACCCCCAGTATTGGTGTCAGTGGATACAATACTACCCCCAGTATTGGTGTCAGTGGATACAATACTACCCCCAGTATTGGTGTCAGTGGATACAATACTACCCCCAGTATTGGTGTCAGTGGATACAATAATACCCCCAGTATTGGTGTCAGTGGATACAATAATACCTCCAGTATTGGTGTCAGTGGATACAATAATACCTCCAGTATTGGTGTCAGTGGATACAATAATACCTCCAGTATTGGTGTCAGTGGATACAATAATACCTCCAGTATTGGTGTCAGTGGATACAATAATACCTCCAGTATTGGTGTCAGTGGATACAATAATACCTCCAGTATTGGTGTCAGTGGATACAATACTACCCCCAGTATTGGTGTCAGTGGATACAATACTACCCCCAGTATTGGTGTCAGTGGATACAATACTACCCCCAGTATTGGTGTCAGTGGATACAATACTACCCCCAGTATTGGTGTCAGTGGATACAATACTACCCCCAGTATTGGTGTCAGTGGATAAAATACTACCCCCAGTATTGGTGTCAGTGGATACAATACTACCCCCAGTATTGGTGTCAGTGGATACAATACTACCCTCAGTATTGGTGTCAGTGGATACAATACTACCCTCAGTATTGGTGTCAGTGGATACAATACTACCCCCAGTATTGGTGTCAGTGGATAAAATACTACCCCCAGTATTGGTGTCAGTGGATACAATAATACCTCCAGTATTGGTGTCAGTGGATACAATACTACCCCCAGTATTGGTGTCAGTGGATACAATACTACCCCCAGTATTGGTGTCAGTGGATACAATAATACCCCCAGTATTGGTGTCAGTGGATACAATACTACCCCCAGTATTGGTGTCAGTGGATACAATAATACCTCCAGTATTGGTGTCAGTGGATACAATACTACCCCCAGTATTGGTGTCAGTGGATACAATAATACCCCCAGTATTGGTGTCAGTGGATACAATAATACCCCCAGTATTGGTGTCAGTGGATACAATACTACCCCCAGTATTGGTGTCAGTGGATACAATACTACCCCCAGTATTGGTGTCAGTGGATACAATACTACCCCCAGTATTGGTGTCAGTGGATAAAATACTACCCCCAGTATTGGTGTCAGTGGATAAAATACTACCCCCAGTATTGGTGTCAGTGGATACAATACTACCCCCAGTATTGGTGTCAGTGGATACAATAATACCCCCAGTATTGGTGTCAGTGGATAAAATACTACCCCCAGTATTGGTGTCAGTGGATAAAATACTACCCCCAGTATTGGTGTCAGTGGATACAATACTACCCCCAGTATTGGTGTCAGTGGATACAATAATACCCCCAGTATTGGTGTCAGTGGATAAAATACTACCCCCAGTATTGGTGTCAGTGGATAAAATACTACCCCCAGTATTGGTGTCAGTGGATACAATACTACCCCCAGTATTGGTGTCAGTGGATACAATACTACCCCCAGTATTGGTGTCAGTGGATACAATAATACCTCCAGTATTGGTGTCAGTGGATACAATACTACCCCCAGTATTGGTGTCAGTGGATACAATAATACCCCCAGTATTGGTGTCAGTGGATACAATAATACCCCCAGTATTGGTGTCAGTGGATACAATACTACCCCCAGTATTGGTGTCAGTGGATACAATACTACCCCCAGTATTGGTGTCAGTGGATACAATACTACCCCCAGTATTGGTGTCAGTGGATACAATACTACCCCCAGTATTGGTGTCAGTGGATACAATACTACCCCCAGTATTGGTGTCAGTGGATACAATACTACCCCCAGTATTGGTGTCAGTGGATACAATACTACCCCCAGTATTGGTGTCAGTGGATACAATACTACCCCCAGTATTGGTGTCAGTGGATACAATACTACCCCCAGTATTGGTGTCAGTGGATACAATACTACCCCCAGTATTGGTGTCAGTGGATACAATACTACCCCCAGTATTGGTGTCAGTGGATACAATACTACCCCCAGTATTGGTGTCAGTGGATACAATACTACCCCCAGTATTGGTGTCAGTGGATACAATACTACCCCCAGTATTGGTGTCAGTGGATACAATACTACCCCCAGTATTGGTGTCAGTGGATACAATACTACCCCCAGTATTGGTGTCAGTGGATACAATACTACCACCAGTATTGGTGTCAGTGGATACAATACTACCCCCAGTATTGGTGTCAGTGGATACAATACTACCCCCAGTATTGGTGTCAGTGGATACAATACTACCCCCAGTATTGGTGTCAGTGGATACAATACTACCCCCAGTATTGGTGTCAGTGGATACAATACTACCCCCAGTATTGGTGTCAGTGGATACAATACTACCCCCAGTATTGGTGTCAGTGGATACAATACTACCCCCAGTATTGGTGTCAGTGGATACAATACTACCCCCAGTATTGGTGTCAGTGGATACAATACTACCCCCAGTATTGGTGTCAGTGGATACAATAATACCTCCAGTATTGGTGTCAGTGGATACAATAATACCCCCAGTATTGGTGTCAGTGGATACAATACTACCCCCAGTATTGGTGTCAGTGGATACAATACTACCCCCAGTATTGGTGTCAGTGGATACAATACTACCCCCAGTATTGGTGTCAGTGGATACAATAATACCCCCAGTATTGGTGTCAGTGGATACAATAATACCTCCAGTATTGGTGTCAGTGGATACAATAATACCTCCAGTATTGGTGTCAGTGGATACAATAATACCTCCAGTATTGGTGTCAGTGGATACAATAATACCTCCAGTATTGGTGTCAGTGGATACAATAATACCTCCAGTATTGGTGTCAGTGGATACAATAATACCTCCAGTATTGGTGTCAGTGGATACAATACTACCCCCAGTATTGGTGTCAGTGGATACAATACTACCCCCAGTATTGGTGTCAGTGGATACAATACTACCCCCAGTATTGGTGTCAGTGGATACAATACTACCCCCAGTATTGGTGTCAGTGGATACAATACTACCCCCAGTATTGGTGTCAGTGGATACAATACTACCCCCAGTATTGGTGTCAGTGGATACAATAATACCTCCAGTATTGGTGTCAGTGGATACAATAATACCCCCAGTATTGGTGTCAGTGGATACAATAATACCCCCAGTATTGGTGTCAGTGGATACAATAATACCCCCAGTATTGGTGTCAGTGGATACAATAATACCTCCAGTATTGGTGTCAGTGGATACAATAATACCTCCAGTATTGGTGTCAGTGGATACAATACTACCCCCAGTATTGGTGTCAGTGGATACAATACTACCCCCAGTATTGGTGTCAGTGGATACAATAATACCTCCAGTATTGGTGTCAGTGGATACAATAATACCCCCAGTATTGGTGTCAGTGGATACAATAATACCCCCAGTATTGGTGTCAGTGGATACAATAATACCCCCAGTATTGGTGTCAGTGGATACAATAATACCCCCAGTATTGGTGTCAGTGGATACAATAATACCCCCAGTATTGGTGTCAGTGGATACAATAATACCTCCAGTATTGGTGTCAGTGGATACAATATTACCTCCAGTATTGGTGTCAGTGGATACAATAATACCTCCAGTATTGGTGTCAGTGGATACAATAATACCTCCAGTATTGGTGTCAGTGGATACAATAATACCTCCAGTATTGGTGTCAGTGGATACAATAATACCTCCAGTATTGGTGTCAGTGGATACAATAATACCTCCAGTATTGGTGTCAGTGGATACAATAATACCTCCAGTATTGGTGTCAGTGGATACAATAATACCCCCAGTATTGGTGTCAGTGGATATTATTATACGCAATTTATATAGCGCCAACAGTTTACGCAGCGCTTTACAATGTGGAGGGGGGACAGCACAATTACAGTAAAGTTCAGTACAGAAGGGCCCTGCTCATAGAGCTTATTTTCTAAAGGGAGGTGGTGGTGGTACAAATGGTAATAAATGCGGGGAATGATTTGATGGGGGGTGGGGTGGCTCGTGGACAGTTGTTAGGTGGGTGTGGGATAGGCTTCCCTGAATTAGTGAGTTTTCCGGGATATCCTAAAGGTGGACAGGTTAGGGGCTGATCAGACATACTGGGGCAGGGAGTTCCAGAGGATGGGAGACGCTCTGGAGAAGTCCTGAAGGCAAGCATGAGAGGAGGTAACAAGGGAGCTAGAGAGCAGGAGGTCCTGGGAGTGGAGGAGGGGTCGTAATTTAGGACGATATCTGCAGATGAGGTTGGTGATGTGGATGGTCTTGGCTCTAGCATTTTGAATTTTATACGGTGGGGTAGGGGAAGCCAGTGAAGGGATTGGCAGAGAGGAGCAGCAGTCATGGTTCGATTAGTGAGGTGTATTAGTCTAGCAGCATTCATAATAGACTGAAGGGGGGGTAGCCTGCATAAGGGTAGGCCATTAAGGAGAGAGTAGCAGTAGTCAAGGCGGGAAAAAATAAAGGGATGAATAAGTTGCTTTGTGGTGTCATTAGGAAGGGTCAAATTCTGGAGATGTTGCGAAGGTTAAGGCAGCAGGATTTAGCCAGTAATTGGATGTGGAGGCTGAAGGAGAGGTCAGAGTCAAGGATTACACCCAGCACCCTGGCATGTGTGGAGGGACCAATGGTTGTGCTGTTGATCTTGATGCTAAAGTTATGGGGGGGGGGGACCGGGAAGGAGGAAATATTACAAGCTCAGTTTTAGAAAGTTTGAGAAAGTGGTGTGACATCCATACTGTTATGTCATTCAGTAAGTTTGAGACCCGTGAGGGGGTGAGTTGAGGAGTGGAGCGATAGATCTGGGTCTCATCGGCGTAGAGGTGGTATTGGAAGCCATGGGAGGCTATCAACTGGCCCAGGGAAGAGGTATAGAGCGAGAATAGGAGGGCTCAAGGACGGAGCCTTGGGGTACCCCAACAGTGAGAGGAAGAGGAGCGGAGGAGATGAAGTTGTATGTGACACTGAAAGTGCGCTGAGATAGGTAGGAGGAGAACCAGGATAAAGCAGAATCACAGAGGCCAAGGGAGTGTAGTTTGCTGAGGAGGAGCATGCAGTCAATTGTGTCAAAGGCAGCAGAGAGGTCTATGCGTATGGAGTAATGGTCATTCGTGAGTTTTAGTAGGGCAGTTTCAGTGGAATGTTGTGGACAGAAGCCGGACTCTAGGGGGTCGAGAAGGTTGTTGTCTGTGAGGTAGTGACTCATTCGGTCATGGACAAGGCGTTCGATGAGCTTGGAGGCAAATGGGAGCAGGGAGATGAGTCTTAAGTTATTCAAACAGATGGGGTTTTTTAAGTATGGGGGTAACCAGTGCATGTTTGAGCGGGGAAGGAAAGGGACCAGAGGAGTGGGAGAGGTTGAAGATGTGGGTTAGGGAGTTTCAGGTACAGTGGGAAGGTGGTTGCAGTAATTGTGAGGGGACAGGGGACAGGGGACAGGTGGTGAGATGGGCAATGGAGAGGGGTTTATCAACTTCATCAGTGGTAACTGGGCAGAAGGAGGAGAGTATGGATTGTAGTGTTGGAAATGATGTGTTGGGTAGGGGAGGAAGTTGAATGCTGGATATCTCATTGCGAATTGTGTCGATTTTGCTTTTGAAATGGTTGGCAATCTGTTGAGCGGTAAGCAAGTTGGTGGGTGGGGGCAGTGGGGGGTGAAGTAAAGAATAAAGGGTAGAAAAGAGTTGACCAGGTTTGGATGAGAGAGTTTTGATGAGAGTGTTGTGGTAGGTTTGTTTAGCAGCGTGGGGGCAGGAGTTGTATTTGAGAAGAGCAGATTTGTAGAGGGTAAAGTCTTGCAGGGATTTAGATTTATGCCATGCTCGCTCAAGAGCAGAGCTGCGTCTCTTGAGACTTCTGGTGCCCTCTGTTTGCCAGGGTTGTGGCAGATGGGGCCTGGTTCTGCGTGTAGAAAGAGGAGCAAGTACGTCTAGGGAGGATGGCAGCGTGTTGTTGTAGATGGAAGTGGTTAGGTCTGGGCAGGACAGGGGTGCGATTTTGTCATAAAGGCCATCAGTAGCAGAGTGAAGAAGGGAAGGGTTGAGGTTGCAAAGGTTTCTGCGGGTAGTGGTTCGTGGGTTGGCAGCATGGGTGGTAGGAGACAAGAAGAGTGTGAAACGGATAAGGTTGTGATCAGAGAGAGGAAAGGGGGTGTTAGAGAGGTTGCAGGGAGTACAGCAATGGGAGAATACAAGGTTGAGAGTATTGCCGTTGGAGTGAGTGGTGGTTTGTGTCCATTGTGTAAGGTTAAATGAGGAGGTTAGGTTGAGTAGTTGAGAAGTGGTTGCAGTATTAACATTGATTGGAATGTTAAAGTCACCTAAGATGATGACAGGTACTTCAGAGGAGAGAAAGTAGGGTAGCTATGCAGAGAAGTCATCCAGAAAGCGTGACATTGGTCCAGGAGGCCGATAAATGACTGTGACCCTCAGACAAGCTGGAGAGAAAAGACGAATGCAGTGCACTTTGAAAGAGCAGAGGGAAAGAGAGGAAGGTGTGGGGAAAGAAGTCTGACGCCACCTCCTTTTCATCCACTGGGTCTGGTGGAGTGAGTCCAGAGGAGGCCACTGTGGGACAGGGCAGCTGGAGAGGTAGTGTTGAATTCCTGGAGCCAGGTTTTGGTAATAACAAATAGATTAAGGGATTTGGAGAGGAAAAGGTAATTGACAGAAGCTAGTTTGTTGAAGACTGAGCTGGCATTCGAGAGGGCACATGAAAGAGGGGGGCTGACTTGTGGAATCAGGGAAATTGGGGTGAGAAGGTGGGAGTTATGACTACTGTTGGAGGAGGTAGACAGACAATTGGGGATTGGGAATAGAGGTCGACCGATATGGGTTTTTCTCTGGCCGATGCCGATATTTAGAAATCGCGGTGGCAGATGGCCGATATGTGATGCCGATTTTTTTTTTTTTTTTTTTTCCCCCTTCATCTCATAAAATCTAACAGTTAGACCCCTTTCACACTGGGGTGTTTTTCAGGCGCTTTTGGGCTAAAAATAGCGCCTGTAAAACGGCTCCCCTGCAGTCTCGGTGTGATATCCCGAGTGCTTTCACACTGAGGCGATGCGCTGGCAGGATGTTAATAAAAAGTCCTGCAAGCGGCATCTTTGGAGCGGTGTATAGCGCTTCTCCACCACTCCTGCCCATTGAAATGAATGCGCACCGCTGCCGAAGCGCCTGCAAAGCGTTACAGCAGCGGCGCTTCAGGGGCGCATTTAACCCCTTCCTCGGCTGCTAGCTGGGTTATAAGCGCCCTGCTAGCAGCCGAATAGCTCCACTAAAATGACGGTAAATCGCCGCTAAAACTAGCAGCGTTTTACTGTCAACGCATGCCTGCTCCAGTGTGAAAGCAACATTAAGTGATACAGAAAATTTTTTACATTTAAACATTTATTAAACAAAACAAACCTCCAATCAGTTCACTTGTATGTAGAATTTAGATAAAAAAAAAAAACTATATCTTAAATATTAAATACACAAAAACAGGTAATCAAAACTTTTGGATGAAAAAAAAATGGGCTTACTTTACTGCTTAGTTTTTTTTTTTTTTAATTTATTAGTGTATTTTTTCAAAAAATATTACGTTTGAAAGACCGCTGCGCAAATACTGTGTGACATAAAATATTGCAACAACCGCTATTTTATTCCCTAGGGTCTCTGCTAAAAAAAATATATATAATGTTTGGGGGGTTCTAAGTGATTTTCTAGCAGAAAATACAGGATTTTTACTTGTAAGCAACAAGTGTCAGAAAAGATTTAGTCTTTAAATGGTTAAACTGAGAGCTTCTACACACAGAGTTCAGTTCATTCATAAGTGTAAACATTGTATCCTTCAGGTTCTTTTTATCAGATTTGGCAGGCTGCCCAGAGGAGGAGAGAAGTCTCTTCACAGAAGTTTTCAGGCAACTTGTATTGACTTCTATTACAGAAGTCATTTGCAAGTCCGCTGATATCGGCCTTTTTTATCAGCACAATCGGCTGATGACGATTAAGTAAAAAAACAACAAATATCGGCCGATATATCGGTCAACCTCTAATTGGGAATTGGGTGTTGGAGGGTCGGGGTTTGGTGTGATATCCCCAGACATTAGGAGTAGTAGGGTGGTAAGGCGGGAGTGGGGTTTATAGGAGGGCAGTGGACTGGAAGTGGTGATACTGTGTGGGCTTAGAATGAGCAGGAGGTGATAAGTGCAGTAATATTGAGTGAGCAGAAGAGAGGGAGATATGTACAGGTTGGGGGCTGGAGGGGGGGGTAAAGAAATGAGAGTTTGAGGAGAGAGGACTTATAGCAAAGATTAGTGTGAGCATGATGGAGGGTGGGGAGATGGGAATAGAAGGAAGGCTGAGGAAAGTTAGAGGATGAAGGGGAACTTTGTGTAAAATAGGTGTGGAACACTAATGTCTGTACTTTCTTTTTATTGTAGCAGTGCCTTAGTCAAAGTGCTTGTGTACAAGTGCCAAACACTTGTTGCTGGAGGGACATTTGCACAAGGAGTGGCCAGCCATCCCAAGAAATGAACTACATTTGTACAGGGATGGTGTGGGGGGAAGATTCACAAATTTTCAGTTAGGAGCTTATAAAACCAAGCTTGTGGGTGGGTGGGGTTTACAACTGGCCTGGACAGAGTGCAATGCAAGAGGGGGCAACAGGATAAGGTTAAATGTTTGATCTTGTCCAAGGCAGAGTAATACAAAATAAGTGTCACTTTCAAAAATAAACAAACAAGTATAGACAGCAGATTAAAATTCTTAGTAAAACAGAATTACACCCTGTTGCAAATTATTATGCCAATTATATTTTTCTCATTTACCTAAGGGTCCTTTCACACTGGGGCGGTTTGCAGGCGCTATTGCGCTAATAATAGCACCTGCAAACCGACCCGAAAGTGCCGCTGCTTTAATTCCAGTGTGAAAGCCCCGAGGGGTTTCACACTGGAGCGATGCGCTGGCAGGACAATAAAAAAAGTCCTGCCAGCAGCATCTTCGGAGCGGTGAAGGAGCGGAGTGTATACCGCTCCTTTACCGCTCCTGCCCATTGAAATCAATGGAACGGCGCGGCTATACCGCCGGCAAAGCGCCTCTGCAGAGGCGCTTTGCGGTGGTTTTAACCCTTTCTCGGCCGCTAGCGGGGGGGTAAAACCCCCCCGCTAGCGGCCGCATACCGACGGTAAAGCCCCCACCCCAGTGTGAAAGGACCCTAAATAATTGATGTAAACAACAGTCAGTATAATTCTCATGTTATCAACTATTAAGAGTACAATTCAAATTTTATTGAATAAACCTAATGATAACCGTTTTTATTTTTCAAAACTTACAATGCACTGTTCCAAATTATTAGGCACAGTAAGTTTCAAAATACTTTATAGTATGTAAAGAACTTAAAATTGTCATTTGTTGTGTTTGCAGCATATTTACTGAAATAAAAAGCTATTTCAATCAAACTTTGAACAACATTTTAACTTTTTAAACATTTTAACAGGTCACGTTAAATTTTAACATAGGACCCCTTATTTGATAGCAGCTTCACAAGTCTTGCATCCATTGAACTTGTGAGTTTTTGGACAGTTTCTGCTTGAATTTGTTTGCAAGATATCAGAATAGCCTCCCAGAGCTGCTGTTTGGATGTAAACTGCCTCCCACCCTCATAGATCTTTTGTTTGAGGATGCTCCAAAGGTTCTCAATAGGATTGAGGTCAGGGGAGGATGAAGGCCACACCATGACTTTCTCTCCTTTTATCCCCATAGCAGCCATTGATGCAGAGGTATTTTTTTGCAGCATGAGATGGTGCATTGTCATGCATGAAGATGATTTTATTATGGAAAGCATAGTTCTTCCTTCTGTACCAGGGAAGGAAGTGGTCAGTCAGGAACTCCACATACTTTGCAGAGGTCATCTTTACGCTTTTGGGGACCCTCAAGGGGCCAACCAGCTCTCTTCCCATGATTCTGGCCAAAAAACATGACTCCACCACGGCCTTGCTGACCTCGCAGCCTTGTTGGAACAGGGTGGCTGTCCACCAACTATCCACTACTCCATCCATCTGGACTATCCAGGGTTGCAAGGCACTCAACAGGACTGTTTGAAAATTAGTCTTCATGTATTTTTCTGCCCAATGCAGCCGTTTCTGCTTGTAAGCATTGGTTAGTGGTGGCCGAATGGAAGGTTTATGTATGGTTGCAAGACTCTGGAGGACTCTACACCTTGATGTCCGTGGGACTCCAGAGGCACCAGCAGCTTCAAATATCTGTTTGCTGCTATGTAATGGTGTTTTAGTAGCTGCTCTCTTGATCCGATGCATGGATCTAGCAGAAATCTTCCTCAGTGTGCCTTTATCTGCACGAAACCCGTCTGTGCTCTGAATCAGCCACAAATCTCTTAATAGTGCGATGATAACGCTTACATTTTCGTGAAATATCTAATGTTTTCATACCTCGTCCAAGGCATTGAACTATTTCACTCTTTTCGGCAGCAGAGAGATCCTTTTTCTTCCCCATATTGCTTGAAAATGGTGCTCTGCTTAATAATGTGGAACACCCTCCTTTAGAGCCCTTTCACACTGGAGCGGTGCGGGTGGCGGCGGTAAAACAAAGGTATTTTTAGTGCCGCTTTACTGTAGTTTTAGCGGCAGTATTCGGCCGCTAGCGGGGAGGTTTTACCCCCCTGCTAGCGTCCGAGAAAGGGTTAAAACCACAGCAAAGTGCTGCTGCAGCAGCGCTATGCCGGCGGTATAGCTGCGCTGCCCCATTGATTTCAATGGGCAGGAGCGGTGTATACACCACTCCAAAGATGCTGCTAGCAGGACTTTTATTACCGTCCTGCCAGCGCACCGTTTCAGTGTGAAAGCCATTGGGGCTTTTACATTGGAGACACAGCAGCGGCTCTTTCAGGGCGCTTTGCAGGCGCTATTTTTAGCGCTGTTGCGCCTGCAAATCGCCCCAGTGTCAAAGGGGTCTTAGTAGTTTTTCCTTTAATTGGGCTCACCTGGCAATCTAATTATCACAGGTGTCCGAGATTGTTTTCAGTGATCAAAAGAGCCCTGAGGGTGGGTTCACACTGGTCCGACAAACGCTCTGACATTGGGAGCTCATGTTGCATGACGTGTGAAATTCAATGTTTCCCTATGGGAGCCGTCCTAACTGGTCCGACACAAGTCGTTCCGACTTTAGAAATGCTCCCTGTACTACTTTGGTCCGACTTTGATCCTACTTCAGCCCATTGACTATCATTGAAGTCGGATCAAAGTTGGATCGCCATCTTGCAAGATCCGACTTCGGCATGCGACTTGTGCTCAGATGATCTTGAGAGAGAACTTCGCGCCAAATTTTAAATAAAAAAAGCATGTTTTCCCCCCCCTCCAAGAGCATACCAGGCCCTTGGGTCTGGTATGGACCTTAAGGGGAACCCCCCCTACGCCGAAAAAACGGCGTGGGGGTCCCCCCCGAATCCATACCAGACCCTTATCCGAGCACGCAGCCCGGCCGGTCAGGAATGGGGGTGGGGACGAGCGAGCGCCCCCTCCTGAACCGTACCAGGCCGCATGCCCTCAACATGGGGGGTGGGTGCTTTGGGGCAGGGGGGCGCCCTGCGGCCCCCCCACCCCAAAACACCTTGTCCCCATGTTGATGAGGACAAGGGCCCCTTCCTGACAACCCTGGCCGTTGGTCGTCGGGGTCTGCGGGCGGGGGGCTTATCGGAATCCGGAAGTCCCATTTAATAAGGGGGCCCCCAGATCCCGGCCCCCCCAGTCTTTGTGAATGAGTATGGGGTACATCGTACCCCTACCCATTCACCTAGGAAAAAAAGTGTCAATGAAAAAACACAGTATACAGGTTTTTAAAGTAATTAGGCAGCTCCAGGGGTCTTCTTCCGACTTCGGGGGTCTCTCTGGCGTCTCCTCCCGGTGTCCTGATCTTCTGCCGGCTCCTCCGCTAACTCCTGCAGCTCTTTTGCTAGTGGTGGCCCAGACTTCTGCTTTCTGCCTTCTTGTCTTCTTCCCTCTTCTCTTCTTCCGATGTTGACACGACGCTCTCTCCAGCTGGAATGCTGTCTGAGCGATCCGCAATGGACTTATATAGGCGGTGACCCCCCTCCTTATGAGGTCACAGTCCCGGGGCATCCTGGGACTGTGACGTCATAAGGGGGCGTGGTCAACATCACCCGATGACCACGCCCCTTATGGCGGCATATATATATATATTTTTTGCAGACACCCTAGAGAATAAAATGTCAGTTGTTACAATATTTTATGGCACACTGTATTTGCGCAGTGGTCTTTCAAACACATTTTTTGGTGAAAAAAATACACTTCAATGAATTTAAAAAAAAAAACTAAACAGTAAGGTTAGCCCAATTTTTTTGTATAATGTAAAAAATTATGTTACGCCGCAAGAATCGTGATCTTTATTCTCATTTTAGCCAGAATCGTGCAGCTCATGTCAGTTGATGCAGTAATAACTCCAGCATTGGTGTCAGTGGATGCAATAATAACCTCCAGCATTGGTGTCAGTGGATGCAAAATTAACCCACAGCATTGATATCAATGGAAGCGATAATAGCACCCAGTATTGATATCAGTGGAAGCGATAATAGGACCCAGTATTGATGTGGGTGGATGCGATAATAGCACCCAGTATTGATGTCATTGGAAGCGATAATAGCAACCAGTATTGATGTCAGAGGATGCGATAATAGCACTCAGTATTGATGTCAGTGGAAGCGATACTAGCACCCAGTATTGATGTCGGAGGATGCGATAATAGCACTCAGTATTAATGTCGGTGGAAGCGATACTAGCACCCAGTATTGATGTCAGTGGAAGCGATAATAGCACCCAGTATTGATGTCAGTGGAAGCGATAATAGGACCCAGTATTGATGTCAGTGGAAGCGATAATAGGACCCAGTATTGATGTCAGTGGAAGCGATAATAGCACCCAGTATTGATGTCAGTGGAAGCGATAATAGGACCCAGTATTGATGTCAGTGGAAGCAATAAAAGCACCCAGTATTGATGTGGGTGGATGCGATAATAGCACCCAACTGGTGACAGTTATTCAGCATTAGTCTTATTTAGGTATCGCCGTGCACTCGGGAGTGAGAGCATTTCCAGGGCCATGATTCACAGTTCACTCTAAACTGATGACCTGTAAAAGCTATTAAAGTGTTTGTAAACCATTTACTACCGCTTTAACCTACAGGTAAGCCTATAGAAAGGCTTAGGTGTAGGTACTGGACATATCTCTTAAACCTACACAGATATTTACCATATACGCTTGCGCCAACATCATCGGCACACTGAAGAAAGGGCACGATCATGCCACTTCTAAAGCGCCCGTGCCGTGACCGGCGGCTCCCGCGCACTTGCAACTCTGGCCAGTCAGAGAGCTGGAGTCCACGGCACCGGAAGGAAGAGGGGTGAAGATGGATGCGGCCACCAGCGGGGACTTTGCAAGCTTCGTTTGCAGGTAAGTGCAACATAATGGGCTAGTATGCAATGCATACTAGCCCATTATGCTTTTACTTTGCAGGGGAAAAAAGAGGAAGTAAAACCCATCAGGGTTTACTTCCTCTTTAAAGCCACTATGGAGAATTTGGATATTGTTTTACAGGCGCATACAGTTTTAAGACTTGACATATTTGATATCTATTTTGGTAATTTGCTTTAGTGAACTAAAATGAACTTATTTTGTACTGAAAATATGGATTTGATAAACAGTCGTGCTAATATCGTGTGACATAAGATTGCAACTACCATCATTTGATTTTCTGTGGTTTCTGATTTCACAAAATACAAATATTTGGGAAGTTTAACTCATCTTTAGGCCTAAAATGTACATTGTAACATGTGCAAAAATGTGTCCTGCAGTGAAAGGGTTATGGGGTCATTTTTTTTTCCCCCTGTTAATTTATTTGATGTTATGTTTGACTGGAGGTCTCCTTAAGAGCCCTTGCACACTGGGGCGGGGGGCGGCGTCGGCGGTAAAACGCCGCTATTATTAGCGGCGTTTTACCGTCGGTATGCGGCCGCTAGCGGGGCGGTTTTACCCCCCGCTAGCGGCCGAGAAAGGGTTAAATATCACCGCAAAGCGCCTCTGCAGAGGCGCTTTGCCGGCGGTATAGCCGCACCGTCCCATTGATTTCAATGGGCAGGAGCTGTAAAGGAGCGGTATACACACCGCTCCTTCACCGCTCCGAAGATGCTGCTAGCAGGACTTTTTTTACCGTCCTGCCAGCGCATCGCTCCAGTGTGCAAGCCCTCGGGGCTTGCACACTGGAATGAAAGTAGCGGCACTTTCGGGGCGGTTTGCAGGCGCTATTATTAGCGCAGTAGCGCCTGCAAACCGCCCCAGTGTGCAAGGGCTCTTACAAGCAGTGCTATTTGTTTTCTCTGCCTGTGGTTCTCTATCTTGTGTTTTGAATTCATTTCCTGTCCTGTCACTTCCTAGTTATGAACGCTGAACATGTGTGTGAATCCATTTGCAAGCAATGTAGCAGTGACATTAGAGGTCAACCGATATTAGTTTTTCTCTGTTCGATGCCGATATTTAGAAATCGGGCCTGCCGATATATGATGCCGATTTTTGTGGCTGATATTTTAAGCCAATTTTTCTTTTTTTGGCTCTTATTTTTTTCTGCCTGGAATCGCATGGCTTTTTCAGGCATATACTCCTACAGGCAGAAACCCCCCCCCCCCCACCAAACTCAGGTTTTTGAGAGGAGCTAGTGCCCCAAAGAGCTCAAAGAAGCAGAAAAACATTTGTTCTAGCTTTTTTGTTTTGTTTACACGGTGGTTAAAAAAAATCCTATCTAGGAGGGTTTGTGAAAAAAAAAAGCTCAAAAAAGCACAAAGGAGCTTGAAGAAGCTCAATAAAAACATACACATAAACATACAAACACAAGAGCACAAAAAAGCACAAGCTTCTTCAAGCTAAAAAAAGGCTCAAATGCCTGTAAAAGCAGGTTTTTTTTTTTTTTTGTTGCAGCGTGCACGAACTTGTTTAGAAAGAAGAGCTTCACTTTTAGTGATGTTTTCCTTTATGGACATTTCTCCCCCTCCCCCAGTAGATCTCCTGTGGATAAAAAAAAAAGGCAGTACAACACCATTGTCACTGTATGACCGTACCTGGCACTGTACAGCTTGCCTTTCCAACAGACCTAGCCAGACCCTGCACTCTCCATGTATTTTCTCCTTCGTCCCTTTTCATTCCTATGGAATGTTCTGTACTACCTGACCCACCAGTGGGAATGAACAAGTATTTACCCACAGGGATCCACTGGGAGGGGGTACAAAGGACAACTTTGTTTAACCACTTCAGCCCCGGACCATTATGCTGCCTAAGGACCAGAGGACTTTTTCCAATTTGGCACTGCGTCGCTTTAACTGCTAATTGCGCGGTCATGCAATGCTGTACCCAAACTAAATTTGCGTCCTTTTCTTCCCAGAAATAGAGCTTTCTTTTGATGGTATTTGATCACCTCTGCCGTTTTTATTTTTTGCGCTATAAACGGAAAAAGACCGAAAATTTTGAAAAAAAATGATATTTTCTACTGTTTGTTATAAAAAAAATCTAATAAACTCAATTTTAGTCATACATTTAGGCCAAAATGTATTCGGCCACATGTCTTTGGTAAAAAAAATGTCAATAAGCGTATATTTATTGGTTTGCGCAAAAGTTATAGCGTCTACAAACTAGGGTACATTTTCTGGAATTTACACAGCTTTTAGTTTATGGCTGCCTATGTCATTTCTTGAGGTGCTAAAATGGCAGGGCAGTACAACCCCCCCCAAATGAGCCCATTTTGGAAAGTAGATACCCCAAGGAAATTGCTGAGAGGCATGTTGAACCCATTGAATATTTTTTTTTTGTCCCAAGTGATTGAATAATGAAAAAAAAAAAATATTTACAAAAAGTTGTCACTAAATGATATATTGCTCACACAGGCCATGGGCATATGTGGAATTGCACCCCAAAATACATTTAGCTGCTTCTACTGAGTATGGGGATACCACATGCGTGGGACTTTTTGGGAGCCTGGCCGCGTATGGGGCCCCGAAAACCAAGCACCGCCTTCATGATTTCTAAGGGCGTAAATTTTTGATTTCACTCCTCACTACCTATCACAGTTTTGAAGGCCATAAAATGCCAAGATGGCACAAACCCCCCCCCCCCCCCAAATGACCCCATTTTGGAAAGTAGACACCCCAAGCTATTTGCTGAGAGGCATGTTGAGTCCATTGAATATTTTATATTTTGACACAAGTTGCGGGAAAGTAACACATTTTTTTTTTTTTTTTTTTTGCACAAAGTTGTCACTAAATGATATATTGCTCAAACATGCCATGGGCATATGTGGAATTACACCCCAAAATATATTTTGCTGCTTCTCCTGAGTACGGAGATACCACATGTGTGGGACATTTTGGGAGCCTAGCTTCATACGGGGCCCCGAAATCCAATCACCGCCTTCAGGATTTCTAAGGGCGTAAATTTTTGATTTCACTCCTCACTACCTATCACAGTTTCGAAGGCCATAAAATGCCAAGATAGCACAAAACTCCCCAAAATGACCCCATTTTGGAAAGTAGACACTCCAACCTATTTGCTGAGAGGCATGGTGAGTATTTTGCAGCTCTCATTTGTTTTTGAAAATGAAGAAAGTCAAGAAAAATTTTTTTTTTTTTTTTTTTTTTTTTTTCAATTTTCAAAAGTTTGTGACAAAAAGTGAGGTCTGCAAAATACTCACTATACCTCTCAGCAAATAGCTTGGGTGTCTATTTCCCAAAATGGGGTCATTTGGGGGGGGGGGGGGTTGTGCCATCTGGGCATTCCATGGCCTCCGAAACTGTGATAGGCAGTGAAGAGTGAAATCAAAAATTTACGCCCTTAGAAAGCCTGAAGGCGGTGCTTGGTTTTCGGGGTCCCGTACGCGGTTGGGCTCCCAAAAAGTCCCACACATGTGGTATCCCCGTACTCAGGAGAAGCAACAGAATGTATTTTGGGGTGTAATTTCACATATTCCCATGGCATGTTTGAGCAATATATCATTTAGTGACAACTTTGTGCATAAAAAAAAAAAAAAAAATTGTCTTTTTCCCGCAACTTGTGTCACAATATAAAATATTCCATGGACTCGACATAACTCTCAGCAAATAGCTTGGGGTGTCTACTTTCCAAAATGGGGTCATTTGGGGGGGTTTTGAACTGTCCTGGCATTTTATGCACAACATTTAGAAGCTTATGTCACACATCACCCACTCTTCTAACCACTTGAAGACAAAGCCCTTTCTGACACTTTTTGTTTACATGAAAAAATTATTTTTTTTTGCAAGAAAATTACTTTGAACCCCCAAACATATATTTTTTTAAAGCAAATGCCCTACAGATTAAAATGGTGGGTGTTTCATTTTTTTTTTCACACAGTAATTGCGCAGCGATTTTTCAAACGCATTTTTTGGGGAAAAAACACACTTTTTTAAATTTTAATGCACTAAAACAAACCATATTGCCCAAATGTTTGATGAAATAAAAAAGATGATCTTAGGCCGAGTACATGCATACCAAACATGACATGCTTTAAAATTGCGCACAAACGTGCAGTGGCGACAAACTAAAAAAATTTTTAAAAGCCTTTACAGGTTACCACTATAGATTTACAGAGGAGGTCTACTGCTAAAATTACTGCCCTCGACCTGACCTTCACGGTGATACCTCACATGCATGGTGCAATTGCTGTTTACATTTGACGCCAGACCGACACTTGCGTTCGCCTTTGCGCGAGAGCAGGGGGGGACAGGGTTGCTTTTTTTTTTTTTTTCTTTATTATTTTTGTATCTTATTTTTAAACTGTTCCTTTCATTTTTATGTTTTTTAATCATTTTTATTGTTATCTCAGGGAATGTAATTATCCCCTATGATAGCAATAGGTAGTGACAGGTACTCTTTTTTTAAAAAAAATTGGGGTCTATTAGACCCTAGATCTCTCCTCTGACCTCAAAGCATCTGACCACACCAAGATCGGTGTGATAAAATGCTTTCCCAATTTCCCAATGGCGCTGTTTACCTCCGGCGAAATCTAAGTCATGAAATGCTCGTAACTTCCGGTTTCTTAGGCCATAGAGATGTTTGGAGCCATTCTGGTCTCTGATCAGCTCTATGGTCAGCTGGCCGAATCACCAGCTGCATTTTCAGGTTCCCTGTTGGGACAGGAGAGCCAGAGAAAAACATGGAAGACGGTGGGGGGGGGGCATTCCCTCCCACTGCTTGTAAAAGCAGTCTAGAGGCTAATTAGCCGCTAGGATTGCTTTTACATGAAAGCCGACCGCTAGCTGAAAAGAATGATACCAAGATGATACCTAAACCTGCAGGCATCATTCTGGTATAACCACTCAAAGTCCAGCAACATACCAGTACGTTGCTGGTCCTTGTTGGGCATATATTGTAAACTTTTTTTTCATGCAGCCTGTGGGCTGAACAAAAAAAAGATATTGATCGGTGGGTATGCCCACCATTAGAATACCTCCCTTCATCCACCCACTTCTAATGATGGGCATACATGCACCATTTATATATGCCGAAGCATGGGGGCATCCTCCCGCAAAAGGCAGGAGCAAATTGCTCCTCCACCCACTGCTGCCCCCATGCTTCGGCATATATGCTGAAGTATGTAACTGTGGTGGTGTAATATATCGTGGGAGCAAACGCTGTTGCTGTCAAGATAAATAAATCCGCGCTGCAACTGAATGCCTTACCTGCTAAGCAAATGATGGTTAACAATAAAACAAAGTAACATTACAGTATAACAGTAAGACTTACCATACCTGCAAAGCAAATACAAAAAAAATAGTAAAAAATAAAACATTTAACGCAACCTGTGCCTAAAATATATATGCAGAAGCATGGGGACATCCTCCCACAAAAGGCAGGAGCAAATCGCTCCTCCACCCACTGCTGCCCCCACGCTTCGGCATATATGCTGAAGTATGTAACTGTGGTGGTGAAATCACCTCCGACAGCGCTGGAGTCATGGCTTTATGTATCATGGGAGCAAACGCTGTTGCTGTCATGATGAATAAATCTGCTCAGCAGCTGAATGGCGTACCTGAAAACAATAAAATGGTTACCAACAAAACACAGTAAACAGTAAAGTATAAAAAAATTGCATATCTGAAAAGCAAACATGGTAAAACATAATAACAATAAAACATTGCACAATAGAATACAGTAAAAAAGAGCAGAACAATAGAGAGAGAGAGATCAATAAAACAACAACTATTTTTGTTTTTTTTATTTTATATTTTTTTTTTGTGTTTTTATTTATTTATTTTTTTTATACACTTTTTTTAGTAACTTTAACTTTTGTAACTGGTACCATGTTTGGGTCTCTCAAAATGCGATGGCATCTTGGGAGACCCTGTGAAAGTGTGTCCTAGTCTGTGCAGTGCTCAACTAGTGTATGGTAGCGTTCAAAACATTCACCCATGCAAAGACCAGGATTGCCAGGACAGGAGGGACAATAACACCGGGTGTCACGCCTAAATCCGCGCTTGCTACAGACACGACATCTTTTTTGGGGGGCTCGTTGGGTAGGGGTACTCGGGAGGGCATAAGGAAAATGCCTCTCATGCAGCCGGCCTACTGCATTTGGTTGGGGATGGTGAGGTGGAGCACCGTCTGGATACAGAAGGGCTCTGACGATCTCTTCCTGGAATTTAAGGAAGGATCCAGTCCATCCTGAAGCTCTGTATAGCACATGAGCGTTCAGCAAAGCCAATTGAAATAAACAGACACTTTTTTGTAACAGCGTCTGGCCTTACAGGCAACTAGGTACAGCGCCAACAACTGGTTGTTGAGGTCCACCCCTCCCATATTTTGGTTATATTCGTGGACACAGAGGGGTTTCTCCACAACACCAGTCGCCATAGTAATTTGGGCCGTCGTGTCTGCATGAAGGGAGGTGAGAACGAAAACATTCTTCTTATCCCTCCACTTCATAGCGAGCAAGTTATTACACTTCAAGCAGGCTCTCTCCCCCAGCCTAAGACGGGAATCTACAAGCCGCTGAGGAAAATCCCAGCGATTAGGTCGCACGGTGCCACATGCTCCAATCTGCTGATCAAACAAGTGACTAAAAAGTGGCACGCTCGTGTAATAATTGTCCACGTACAAGTGGTACCCCTTTCCGAATAAGGGGGACACCAAGTCCCACACAATCTTGCCAGCGCTTCCTATGTAGTCAGGGCAGTTTGTCGGCTCTACGTGACTATCTTTGCCCTCATAAACCATAAAACTACATGTATAGCCTGTGGCCCTGTCACAGAGCTTATACATCTTGACCCCGTATCTGGCACGCTTGCTGGGAAGGTACTGTTTGAATGACAAGCGGCCAGAAAATTTAATCAGGGACTCATCAATGCAGACAACTTGATGGGGAGTAAACAAGTCTGCAAAACGTTGGTTGAAGTGGTTTACGAGGGGCCAAATTTTGTAGAACCGATCGTATCCAGGGTCTCCACGAGGACGACAGAGTTCATTGTTGTTGAAGTGCATGAACCGCAAAATCTGCTCGTATCATGCCCTGGCCATGGAAGCAGAGAACACGGGCGCATGGTAAATTGAGTCAGTGGACCAATATGACCGCAACTTACTCTTTTTATTCAAGCCCATGTTGAGGGAAAGGCCCAGAAAGATCTTAAATTCAGAGACCGTAATTGGTCTCCAATCTCTGGCAAGGGAGGACTGGGGATTAGCGGCGAGGTGTTGACCAGCGTATAAATTGCTTTGGTCCACAATAGATCTATAGAGATCTTCAGTGAAAAACAGTGAATAATTTCCACCTGAATTCCGGGTTGGTCAGTGAATGGGGGAAGTACGGGTGCTGCAGAAGTGGTGGGTTCCCAATTCGGATTGGCGAATGCAGCAGGAAGGGCACGATGGGCCTGTCTTTGTCTTCTTGGTGGCAGCGGGACACTACTTGTGCTTGCCACCTCGCCAGCTTGAACTGCACTTATGGGACTCGCCACGTCACCGAGTGTTACTGCAGTGCTGGATGTATGACCAGGGTGTACTAGGCCGCTGGTGCTTGCCAGTTCACCAGAAGGAATAGCGGCACTAGTACTTCTCTGCTCCATACGAGAGCCCTGCGGTTCTTGCACTTCAAGGACAGAAGAAGATTGGGGTCTGGTACGCCTGACCTTTAGCAGGGACCACAACTCCGTCGTCAGAGCTATCTGTCATGGAGCCGCTGTCCTCTACAGGATCGTATTCTGAGCCTGAATCTGACAGATGAGTGACTTCCTCTTCACTATCTGTCAGGCTCAGAAACGTGTAGGCCTCTTCACTAGTGTACCTTCGATTTACCATTTTGGGCTCTAAATTTAGGGGTACACTAGTGAGACTCACAGGCAAAAAAGCTCCTGACTGTCGGCGACTGTATCAAAGCGCTACCAAAAAACTGTTAGCAATCGCAGGGATCAGGCCTGACTCTGCGAACGCTGCAGTTATGTGTGCTTAGTGTTTTGCAAATGTCAGTGATCGATCGATACTGCACTTGGGTGGGCTGGGCTGGGCCGAGGGGCAAAACGCAGGTGCTAGCAGGTATCTGGGCTGATCCCGCTAACACTGCGTTTATGGGAACCCTAAACTGCTGGGGACGCTAGTATAGATCAGATCAGATATCGATCCGCTCAGATACTATAGCACTAAGGGCGGTGTATGCTGCGTGCGTGGGTGTTAGTGGTACTGGCGCTAACCTGACGCTGCCTGGGGCGACACAGACCTTATCTGACCCTAAAAACTTAACTTATATCACCGCCGGGCAATTAGGGGGTTAAACATTTATAAGGTAATAAACGGCGGGTGCCCTAAAACTATAATAAACTATAATAAACAAACCAACTAACTAGCGTCACCCGTAACAATTATACGGTGATCGCTGGTGAAAGGGTTAACTAGGGGGCAATCAGGGGGTTAAAACCTTTATTAGGTAGTATATGGGGGTCCCTGTCGCTATAAAATACTGACAGCGAACCTATATACTTACCTACCTAACTAGCGTCACCTGTGTCACTAATACAGCGATCAGAAAAACGATCGCTTAGTGGCACTGGCGACGGGGGGGGGTGATCAAGGGGTTAACCTTTATTAGGGGGGGTTAGGGGGGTACCCTGGACCTAAAGGGGGGTACCCTAGACCTAAAGGGGCTAACCTAACTGCCCTAATACTTATAACTGTCACAAACTGACACCAATGCAAAAAAAAAACAAACTGCTATTGGTGTCAGTGTGACAGGGGGTACAGGGCGTTGATCGGGGGGGTGAAAAGTGTGCCTGGCATGTTCTACTGAACGTGTAGTGTTGGTGCACTTACTTGGATGTCTTCTCTCCTCGGCGCCGGATCAAAAAGACCGGCTCGAGGAGGGATGACATCACTTCCTGTGCCTCTGTTTACATTACAGAGGCACAGGAAGGATTTTCATTCGCCGGGAGCGATCGGGAGGGGGTGGCCATGAATGGATGGCCTCCCCCTCACCTCTCATCGCCCCGGAAGAAATGGCGACCGCCTCTGGCACCGGGGGGGGGGGTGTGATCGGGACGAAGGCAGATCACGTGTATGTACGTGATTCTGCCTGTCCGTGCCACCTTGCCGACGTACATCGGCGTGAGGCGGTCGTCAAGTGGTTAAACGTTTTGCAGAAGAGTGCATGGAAAGGGGAGAAGTGTGAACTGGTAAAAAGAAAAAATAAGCTAACGCACCCCAAATCCAAATAAATAGGGGGCTGAATCCATAGATTGGATTTCCTCAAGAAAGACCTGGGAATAATCCACTGTAAATAAATACTGTAAAAAAACACTGTAAATAAATAATAGGCTGCACTCCAAACTGCTAGCTTTTCAAGTTTCGTATATTTATGAAATGAAATATTATATAAAGACATAACCATAAACTGTAGTACATACATAGTTCCTCTATCTTCTAGACCAGGGGTGTCAAACTCAATCTCATATGGGCCACATCAGCATTATGGTTGTCCTCAAAGTGCCAGTAGTATCTGTAATGCCGCGTACACGCGGTCGGAATTTCCGACAGAAAAAGTCAGATGGGAGCTTTTCATCGTACATTCCGATCATGTGTATGCCACATCGGACTTTTTCAGTTGAAAATTCAGACGGACTTAGATGGAGAACATGTTCTATATTTTTCCGATGGAAAACCGATCATCTATATGCTGTTCCGACGCACCAAAAAGGACGCATGCTCTGAAGCAAGTACGAGAAGGAAGCACTCGGTCTGGTAAAACTAGCATTCGTAATGGAGATAGCACATTCCTCACGCTGCAAATTCTTCGATCTTTTAATGCAGCACATTCTTTTTATTTATATTTTCATTCTTTATAATGCTGGAATAATGAAGTTGTTTTGCTGCTGATATTCACACAGAGTTCCCACAAACTTATTTCTTTATTACTTCTCGTGATCTCATGAATAATCTTTTATTTTATACGATCTGAAAAGCACTAGTCTAAAACGTGCGAATCGTCTCTAACATGAGATAGCAGAAGGAGCCCAAAGGGTGGCACACTGGCTATTGAACTTCATTTTTCTAGTCCCGTCGTACGTCACTGCGTTCTTGACAGCCAGACTTTGGTGTGACGTCTGTATACAAGACAGCTTGAGCGGAATTCTGTTGGAAAAACAACACAACAATCAGACTGATTGTGAATTAAATGTATAATAGTGCAGCGCTGGTGATATGTATGCTACACATATGCTTAACCAGAACATAGATCTGGGGGAAAAATGTGCAGCAAATATACTGATAGAAAACTCTGTCAATCAGGTGTATAAGTGTTTAAAAGAAGAAGCACCCGCAGGTCAACCAATTACGGTGACCGTTGGTGTAAACAACTATATAAATGTAAATCATATATAGTGCAAAAAGAAGAGTGTAGTGATCCGCATCTAAATCCAACTTCAAAGTTTTATAAAGTGACACCTGTTCTACATGTGTAAATGATGAATGTGAACAAGGTGATTCAAATAATAAATCTGAAAACAGACATGAAAATATGAGCAGCCTAAATGTCGCATGAAGCCACAAAAAACTAAAAAGGTAATCTAAAAGGCTGAATGTTACATATATTAAGGGACAACTGAAGTCCAACATACCGGATAAATGTAACACAACAATATTCAGTAATCCTGTGAACACAAACCAAGTTGTATAATGCTATGTGATTGAAAACAAACAGTGGGGTCAGGGCACTAGGTGAACAATATTAATATGACACACAATAGTATCTGGATACCACTGGCATTAAAAAAAGCATGAAATGCACCATCCTAGGTTCGGGACGGTTGGAAGTCCATACTGGTAAAAATTAAAGTTCATGCAAGTAAAAACTGACTGCTAGGTGTTTATGCTGTAAGCGTATATATCAATATGTGCTGCGATCAAACTGGAGCCCCAAGTGATACGATCAGCATCCAAGGATAAGTAAAGAACGGATGTGGTACTCTTACCAGAACTGATGGACTCGCAGGCCGTTGGCGGTGAGTCAACCGAGGTTGTACCCGAAAAGACCGGATTAGAGATGATACAAATGGGGTCTTGAGCGATGTGATGGACAAATTTATCCTCAGAAGGTCGAGGGCTGGTATTAGCAGGTCGGTATACACAGGCTCCTACTCACCACCACGATGTTATAAATCTAAGCAGGACTCTCGTTAGTACCCACGATCGGCGTGATTGTAAACACCGGTCATCATCTTTAGTTCTCTCTGTGATGGTAGTGGTATTATAAAACGGAAAAAAAGAGAAAGCCTCCACATAGTGTAAATCCAAATATAAGGAAAACATTTATTTAAAAATAAATTTGAACACCCAAACAGCAGGGGTGTTATAATAAAAAAAAAACAGTATTACATAAGATAAAAAGCGCAATGAAATCGTGGCTCAGGGAGCATAGCAACTCTACGCGTTTCGTCTTATGAGACTTCAACTGGGGTATAAGGTGCAGGAACTCAACCACACCATTACCCACCCCCCGTCGCAACGCATTGAATGGTGGGTGTGGCCAAATTGCACTAAAACTGGGAGGATCTTAAAGGTGCAATAAATACCAGGAGTGTGCGTCATGTGCGGAGTTCAGTGGAGAGCGGTGTATAAAGTACAGTGTTGTTGAGTGTGCTACATACATAGTGCAGGGTTTAGGGGTGTGCAATGCACAATCTCCAGGGTTCTGCTCTCTTTCACAGGCTGTACACATCTCACTTCCACCCCTCCCCTGGGTGTGAGGGCCACATTAAATTACCTGGACGGCCGGATTTGGCCTGCGGGCCATGTGTTTGACACGTGATCTAGGCAATGGCAGACTCTCAAATACAAGCATCATATACATTTTCATTAGAACAGCGAGGAGATAAAGGCTAATTGTACAACAATTAACAAACCTCAAAACACATGGATAGATGCCAGAAAAAAAACTTCAGTTGGCATCTGGAAACTCAGGAGTTGGGAATCACTACATTTTAAAGTGATTTGTAAAGTCTCATTTAAAAAATCAAATAAAAATAACAAACATGTTATGCTTGCCTGCAGTTGGTTTTGCACAGAGCAGCCCAGATCTTCCTCTTCTCTGGTCCCTCTTTGCTGCTCCTGGCCCCTCCCTCTTATCCATACCTCCACAGTCAGCAGCTTCCTATGGGGGCACTGGAGCTGAGTCACAGCTGCACCGACCTGGCCCTGCCCCCTTTCTCCCCTGATTGGCTGGCTGACTATCTTTGATAGCCACCAGAGCCAATGGCGCTGCTGCTGTGTCTCGGCCATCAGGAGGAGTGTCCCAGATGGCTTAGACATTCATGGACATCGCTGGAGAGAGATGGGGCTTGGGTAAGTGATTAGGGGGTGCTGGGGTGACTGCTACACACAAAAGGTTTTTTATCTTCATGTATAGAATGCATGAAGATAAAAAAAAACCTAATGCCTTTACAACTCCTTTTAAAGTAAACACTGTTCAGAAGCATACTTAAAGTGGTTGTAAACCCTTACAGACTACTTTGACCTACAGGTAAGCCTAGATTAAGGCTTACCTGTAGGTCCAAGAAATATCTCCTAAACCTACACAGTTTAGGAGATATTTTCAAAAAGACAGGCACCGCTGTCTATGGCACATGCGCGGCTCCCATGTGCATGCGCAGGAGTGACGTCATCGCAGCCAATCACAGCGCCAGAGCCACCATACCCGGAAAGAAGATGGACGCTCTGTAGCAGAGGGGACAGCGTTGACGTCGCAGGCTCCTGTGTCAGGTAAGTGACACATAATGGGCTACTATGCAATGCATAGTAGCCCATTATGATTTACCTTTGCAGGGAAACAAAGAGGAAGTAAACCCATCAGGGTTTACTTCCTCATTAAAGTGGATGTAAACGCACACAAAATTTTTTTAGTTAAGGCTTGTACCTCGTGGAGTATAGGATTTCATGTCATCTGTGCCCAGTCTTGCCACAAAGAGTAAATCCAACTCTGAGCAGTCCTTTTATCTTTTTTCAGTAAGATGAAAACTGACACACAGAGAAATAGGTGTCAGTTCCTCCCCCATGCTGTGACAGACAGGCAATTTCCTTATCTCATGCAGGAGTGTGAGAGAGGCGTTCTGTGTACTTCACATCCCCCTTCCTTTCTTCTCCAGCATGCTGAAGTCATGTGGTGACTTTCCTAGGTTTTGACTGGATGTTAGTGATCATAACAGAAGTTCAGTGTAAGAAATACACAGGAGAAAATATATGTTGCCAAGGGGAGTGTACTACCACTGACATCACGACTCCGCCCACCCAGCTCTGGACAACAGACCTGCCCACAGAAGCCAGAGTTTTGCAAGGCTAAAAGCAGAAAAAGGGGGGATATTTGACAAGTAATGATTAAGGATGAGCTCCGGCATGTTTGCACAGCCCATGTGCAGAGCCCGCCTGGAAGTCGGCACTGTGCTGGCACAGGCAGTGAGACATTTCCCAATCTCTGCAGCCGCGCATTGGGACAATGTCTCACTGCCTGTGATTAGTGCAGTGCCGACTTCCTGGCGGGCTCTGCACGTGGGGTGTGCGAACACGCCGGAGCTCCTTAGTAATGATACATGCAGGAGGCATGTATATCCTTTGACTGCTTTCGCACTGAAGCGCTTTACAGACACCGCAGCACTAAAAATAGCGCCTGTAAAGAGCCTTTCCTGTCTCACCAGTGTGAAAGCCTGAGTGCTTTCACACTGGAGCGGTGCGCTTGCAGAACGGTAAAAAAAAAGTCCTGCAAACAGAATCTTTGCAGCGCTGTAGCTGCAGTGTATACACTGCTCCTAAAGCGCCCCTGCCCATTGAAATCAATGTGGCATTATGATATAAAGATTACATTTTTTTTTCTTTAAATAAAATGTGTTTCTATGTATAGTTCACCACAATCAGCCCCAATAAAGTGACACTAAACCATAACCTTATTCTCCAAAAATAATCCATACACATCCAATACTTAGTGGTTGTAAACTCTGCAAAGAAAAAAACACAACCTGCACGACTAAGGCATAATGAGCTAGTATGCATCACATACTAGCTCATTATGAAATACCTTAGAACGCTGCTGTTGCAGCAGTCCCTGTACACCACTGTGACGGGCGACATGTCTCCGGAATGTTACTTCCGGGTTCGTGTCCTCTGAAGAGTACGTACGAGACGTTTCTTCATTGCGCATGTGCCGATGATGTCGGCACATGCAGAAGCAGTTAATATCTCCTAAACTGTGCAATTTTAGGAGAAATTCACGGTACCTACAGGTAAGCCTTATTATAGGCTTACCTGTAGGCAAAAGTGGTTGTAAAGGGTTTACGGCCACTTTAATAGCTCTCTTTTTTTGTTTTTTGTTTTTTTTAATAAAGTTGTGCCTTCCTATGTTTTTCTGCCTGCTTGTATTGTCCTCTGTGAGTTCCCAAACCTCTTCTTTTTATCCCTCACTTTCATTTGGAACGAGCAGTTCACATTAGTTGTAGTCATGTTCACTGCTGTATGCACACTACACATCCCATAGTCAATAGTGCCTAATCAACCTCCGGAAGCAAGAGAGGGTGTCTACATTCATACATACAGTAGAGTGGAGAGTGATGTAGCCTCCCTCTAATAGGAAGTCTGGTCACAGCAGCAAAAAAAAAAAAAAAAAAAAAAAAGGAATTTGGAGGAGACTCAACACAATGGAAGGTACTTTGAGTTTAAAAGGATCATAAACCTGAAAACAAAAAACTAAAAGTCATCAGCTACAAATGGTGGTTGTTAAACCACTTTCACATCTTCATACCATCCCCTCTGTGTTCTAATCCTGTGTGCCTTTGTGTGAGTGATTTATATAAAAAAAAGCCTGCTATACCTCATTTCAGAGCTCTTCTCAGCAATCACATGATCGGCTGGCTTTCTTCTCTCCCCATCTGATTGATGCAGCAGGCGGGGCTGAGATTCCCCCACTGACGTTGCCGATCATGTGATCGCTGAGAAGTGCTCTGAAATGAGTTATAGCAGGCTTTTTCTTTTTTTTTTTTTTTTTATAAATCTCTCACACAGGGGCACACAAGTTAAGAACACAGGGGTTGGTATGAAGATGTGAAAGTTATTTGAGAAGCAAGAGTTGATGGGGCAGGCACAGTCACAATCTGACAGACGGAGGGGGAGCACAGAGGAGGTGGCAGGCTGCAGATGACAGAGGCATGTATGGAAGACTACGGTGTCAGAACTCAGCAGCCGGGATATATCGGAGTCAACGTACAGGGGGGAGGGTATAGCCAGGCAGGATCAGCCAGGTATTACAGGTGTTACAGGGGGCCAAATGACAGCACAATCACTGTCCTGTATAAAATGCTTTACAGGAACAGGATTTTTTGAGGGGGTTAACAAATGCTTTAAATTAATAGGACACTTAGCAGCCCAGAGATCCAGTGCCGTTCTCACCCCAGCCGGCTCTTTGGTCCCCGGCGCTGGCATGTTTACTTTGGGAAGCTGGCTGTGACTCCTTGCAGTTTCACAGATGGCTTCCCACTGCGCATGCCCGAGCCACGCTGCGCTTTCTGAATGACGCTTCCCAGAAGGCTGTGGGGGAAGGACGACAAGGGGACGTGGTGATCCAACTGGAAGTTGGAGTGGGCACCTATCAAAACCAGGTACCCGCAACCCCCCTCCAAAAAAAAAAAAAAAATGTAGTGCCAAAACTTAGACGAGAGGGAGGAGAAACAGACAAGGAGAATGTCCCCTTTTAGGTGAAGTTCTGCTGTAAGAATACATCCTTGAATAGAATTTTAGAACCAGTGTAATGTTACTTTAGGTTCCCCCTTAGCTATTATTTTATTGCTGACAGAGTCACTTTATTAATGTTGCTTGTTTTTATAAATCTAATCCTAATATATTTGTATTTGATCGTTTCAGTTGTTGGAGAGTTTGGCAGAATTGCTATTGAATTTTTACGGAAGGGTTCTAATCCAAAAGTGTATGAAGGTGCTGCAAGTAAGTAATAAAAATGTCATCTTCTTGGAATCTGCAACGGAAAGTTCTAAGTAGCTCAGCCTCTTTATAGTTGGCAATTTAAAAGTAGAAAGGGAAGTTTACATTTTAAAGACAAGTTATTACTAGCTCACATAACAACATTTGCCAGCAGGGGGGTCAAATAAAAGCTACTTTAAAATGTAATTCGGTACCATGGTTGAAGTTGCTCACGTTTGCAAGTATATGGGAAGGTCATATCATACCAGGATTCCTCTATGGGAGTATGTGCATTAGAACAAAGAAAGCGGTTAACATAAAATCACAATAAAATTCCTGAGAGAAAAAAGAAAGCAGTTAACAGTGAACTAGTCTACCTGAAGGTTTCCACCTGGATCTTTAAGATTGCAGTAAATTGTGTGAACATTGGAACTGGCCTTCCATTTGTACTGGGAGTCATGGGCTCTCTTTATCGCTACATATTTGAATTGGTTCTTTATTTTGTTGCAAAGACTTTGTAATGTTCTCCTAAATTAGTTAATATAAAATAGTTTTTAGTAAAATCCACAGATATATAGTGCATGCAAAGGTTTTAGATTACCAAGTGGTGCAGTATATGGACATCTACTGTAGATAATTGTGAGTATTATCAGTAGCCCTTTCAATCATTGGACGTGTTCCACTGGTGGTACCAATCCTGTGTGTAGGTGGTACATGGCAGGGCTTGGGGGTTGGGCATAGTGTAACTTCTAGTGGCAGACATTAGTGTGGGCATATGAATCTAAAGCAGATGTTTTTTTTAGTGCTTGACTTCCAGTACTGAGAACCAATATGAACTGTGTAGCTTTCTAGATGTTATACCTTGCACTAAAGAACTCTGCAACATTTAAAGTAAAACCTGTGTTTTACCATGCACAGTTGTGAGTACTGTCTGCTCACTCCCAATGTGAGAGGGGCTGGGCCAGCCACCGAGCACCATCACTGTCACATTTGGAGGTAGGTGAGTGAATCGCATACTTTTCCATAGTTGGATGCACCATGTATCTCTTTTAGAATGGAGCAGTGGGGGGGAGCAAAGGGAAGCTGAGAATATACTGCTTGCAAGAGGGAGAAAGGTAAATATGATTACCCCAGGTAAAATACAAATCTACCCTTGCAGTGCTCCCCCTCCCCACTGTATGGGTAAATGCTAATTTTTGTCTATGGGAACATCCAAAGTCCCCCAGCAGCCAGCAATTCTCCTCTTCTCTCCACTACTCAGAAGTAGAGGCAGGCCCTGGTCCCTTGTCCTTCATTGTACAAGATGACTTCAGAGTGCCAGCAACTGACAAAATGGTGAAGAGAAGCATCCTTGGGGGACCAGTTAAACATCTAGAACGGGGGTCTTCAAATTTATGGGGGGCTGTACTGTGGCCAGTTGGAGATTAAAAAAAAACTTTTTTTTTGCTAGAAAATTACTTTTTTGCTAGAACACCCCCAAACATTATACGTTTTTTTTTTCTAACACCCTAGAGAATAAAATGGCAATACTTTCTGTCACACCGTATTTGCGCAGCGGTCTTACAAGCGCACTTTTTTTGGAAAAAATACACTTTTTTTAATTAAAAAATAAGACAACCGTAATGTTAGTCCAATTTTTTTTTTATATCGTGAAAGATAATGTTACGCCGAGTAAATTGATACCCAACATGTCACGCTTCAAAATTGCACCCGCTCGTGGAATGACGACAAACTTTTACCCTTAAAAATCTCCATAGGTGATGTTTAAAAAAAAATCTACAGGTTGCATGTTTTGAGTTAGAGGTCTATGGCTTAAATTATTGCTCTCGCTCTACCGTACGCGGCAGTACCTCACATGTGTGGTTTGAACACCATTTTCATATGCGGGCACTACTCGCGTATGCGTTTGCTTCTGCACGCGAGCTCGGCGGGACGGGCGCATTTAAAAAATACATTTTTTTTCTTATTTTACCTTTTTTATATTTACACTTTAAAAAAAAAAAAAGTGTCACTTTTATTCCTATTACAAGGAATGTAAACATCACTTTTAATAGAAAAAAAAACATGACAGGACCTCTAAATATGAGATCTGGGGTCAAAAAGACCTCAGATTTCATATTTAGACTAAAATGCAATTAAAAAAAAAATAATAAATTTGTCATTTTTTTTTTTAAAAATGGCCCTTTAAGAGCTATGGGCAGAAGTGACGTTTTGACGTCGCTTCTGCCCTGCAATTTCATGGAGACGGGTGGGGGCCATCTTCCCCTTACTCGTCTCCTTGCCCAGCCACAGAGAGGACCCGATCGCCTCCGCCGCTGCCGATGGCTCCGGTAAGCGGCGGAGGGCACCGGAGCGCTGCGGGAGGGGGGCCCTCTCCAGCCGCCGATAAAAATGATCTTGCGGTGAATCCGCTGCAGAGACCACTTTTATCTTGTAATGGACCGCCGGCCCAACAAGAGGATACCGGGGTTATGGCAGCTAGCTGCTGCCATAACAACATTATCCTCCTTCAAAGTAAGGACGTATATCAGCGGAAGTGGTTAAAATGTCCTGGTGTCAGTGGGATGCCCCTCCCATGCAATCGTGGAGTCAGAGAATGAATCTGCCGCCGGTTTACCATAGAGCCAACCATGGACCAGATGGTCCCCAGCCATCTCTAAAACCCTTGGAGGCTGGAAGCAAAGTCATGACGTCACTTCTGGCTCCGGCAGATGCAAACACTGTGGTTTATTTGCTGGAGAACCTAAGATTTTTTAAGTCTCAGGCTTTCCAGCATAGAGGAGAGATCCGGGGAATCATAAGCCCCAGATCTCTCTGTAAAAAGAACCTGTCATGCCTTATTCCTATTACAAAGAATGTTTATATTCCTTGTAATAGGGATAAAAGTGATCAAAAAATGAAAAATTGAAAGGAAAGTGTAAAAATAATAAATGCTAAAAAATATTTAAAGTGCCCCCATCCCCTTGTGCTCACACGCAAAAGCAAACGCATACATAGGTCATGCCCGCATATGTACACAGCGTTTAAACCACACATGTGAGGTATTGCCACGAACGGTAGAATGAGAGCAATAATTCTAGCACTAGACCTCCTCTAAAACTGGTAACCTATAAACATTTTTAAAGCATAGCCTTTGGAGATTTTTAAGTATCGAAGTTTAGCTCCATTCCATGAGTGTGCGCAATTTTAAAGCGTGACATGTTAGGTATCTATTTACTCGGCATAACACCATTTGTTACATTATACACAAAAAGCTGGGGTAAATATTGTGTTTCGTTATTCATGAAAGTGTTTTTTTTTTTGCTTTTTTTTTGTTTTTTTAATTGCGTTTGAAAAATTGCTGTGCCATGTGACATAAAAAATTGCAACGACCACCATTTTATTCCCTATTTCCTCTGCTAAAAAAAAATATATATTTTATATTTGGGGGTTCTGAGTAATTTTCTAGCAAAACAATGATGATTTTTACATGTAAGCTAGGAATGCCAGAATTGGCCCGTGGAAGTGGTTAAAGGCAGGCTTCCCTGGAGGGAGCCCACTCCTTAAAGGTACAGGAACACATTGAATGTTCAGAAATGGCACAATGGCAGCTGAAGGTATCCAATTGCAGTAAGTTGCACATGGAAGGGCAACGACGATCCAACCTATAAACCTAGCTATAACACTAATCTCTATTCCAGTGCATGCTTACCTTGCCCTGCTTCACATTACTGCTCCAGCAGCAAAAATATGCATGCCTAAAGCATACTGTGCCGAGATCCCAATAACAGGAAAATCCATTCCAACACTAAGGCTGGGTTCACACCTATGTGAATTGGATGCGGGATATTGGTAGGAGATTGTGACTGGCTCTCTATGGAGCCGGTTCACATATCTCCGCTGCGGCTCAGGTACGAATTTGCACCAGGGTCCTGTGCGTCTTTTTGGTCCGTTTCAGGCCTGAATTCAGCCCAAAATTTGGGCTGAAATCGGACTTGAAATGGGGACGCACCAGACCCCTGCTGTGAGCCGCATGGGGCAATGGTGTGAACCCAGCCTAAAAGTTACAGAATTCCAAATATACAGTATGCGCTACATTTATGTCACACGTTACACTTTTATAGTTCATTGCCTCCTCCATGAACACAGTAACCCCCCCTCCCCAAATAAACACTAAAATCATGACGCATTACTTGGTGTGCCGGTCTGCAGCTGGCCATAATTGTATGTCAGACTTTTCAGTTGTCTATGGGATATCCCCAACAGCTGACTGTCAAGAAGGAACAGTATGCTGAAGGTAGATACATGACCAGATATGAAGGTTGTAACTAAAGCTCTATGGGTATTGGAGGTAAGTGTAAAGCATATCAATCATTCTAGTTTCAGTCTATATGTAGATGCTGTGAGAAGTGTGGGTCTTTCTAAAATACCTAGGTAGTGTCTGGGCATTGCCCTAGTTTACCCCCAAACCTCCCTCTCTCCTCTTTCTGTACAGCATGTCTCAGAATTATTTTAGTTTTCTTTTACCTGGTTACCATAGCAAGAAAAAGCTTTTATTACTGTGACGTCAACTCTAGGCTTGTAAAACTCCTGCAGAGGCAGCTGCTGGGAGCCTAGTTCCTGTTGACGTAGACACGCTCCCAGAGCTACAGTGGGGACGGAGAGTATTCAGACCCCCTTAAATTTTTCACTCTTTGTTATATTGCAGCCATTTGCTAAAATAATTTAAGTTCATTTTTTTTCCTCAATGTACACACAGCACCCCATATTGACAGAAAAACACAGAATTGTTGACATTTTTGCAGATTTATTAACCACTTCAGCCCCGGAAGAATTTACCCCCTTCCTGACCAGAGCACTTTTTGCGATTCGTTTTTTTTCCCACAAATAGAGCTTTCTTTTGGTGGTATTTGATCACCTCTGGGTTTTTAATTTTTTGCGCTATAAACAAAAATAGAGCGACAATTTTGAAAAAAACGCATTATTTTTTACTTTTTGCTATAATAAATATCCCCCAAAAATATATAAAAAAACATTTTTTTCCTCAGTTTAGGCCGATACGTATTCTTCTACATATTTTTGGTAAAAAAAAATCGCAATAAGCGATTATTGATCGGTTTGCGCAAAAGTTATAGCGTTTACAAAATAGGAGATAGTTTTATGGCATTTTTATTAATCTTCTTTTTTTTTTTTTTTTTTTTTTTTTTTTTAAATGGCGGCGATCAGCGATTTTTATCATGACTGCGTCATTATGGCGGACACATCGGACATTTTTGACACATTTTTGGGACCATTGTCATTTATACAGCAATCAGTGCTATAAAAATAATACAAGTGAAAAAGGCGCAATCCAAGATACCTCATTTAACATTGTCTATGTACGCTGGGGCAGGATCCATACAAACATATATATATATATACCATATATATGGGTGGAAAAAAAGAGTCATTCAAGGCAGCCGCCAAAAAGGACCAAAAGCCAAGTCCAATGTGCTAGAAGAAAAACAAGGAGAAGGAGCGCCACTGAGTATGTATCAAAATAAATTTATTATTAAAAACAATATCCACTCACAAATCTACACTTCAGTCCTACATGTGAGTGGATATTGTTTTTAATAATAAATTTATTTTGATACATACTCAGTGGCGCCCCTTCTCCTTGTTTTTAGTGCTATAAAAATGCACTGATTCCTGTGTAAATGACACTGGCAGTGAAGGGGTTAACCACTAGGGGGCGGGGAGGGGTTAAATCAGTACTAGGGAGTGATTACTAACTGTCAGGGGGATGGGCTCTGTGTGTGACATCACTGATCTCTGCTCCGATGACAGGGAGCAGAGATCGAGTGACACTGTCACTAGGCAGAACTGGGAGATGCTGTTTACATCAGCATCTCCCCGTTCTTCCTCCCCGTGAGGCGATCGTGGGTATCCCCGCGGCGATCGAGTCCTGAGACCCGACTCACGGAGCTTGCCGCGCGCGCCCGCTGGCCGCCTCTTAAAGGGCAATGTACAGGTACGTGATTTTGCCTGTACAAGCCCTTCTGCCACAGTATATCTGCGTGAGGCGGTCGGCAAGCGGTTAAAAAAGAAATACTGAAATATCACATGTTCCTAAGTATTCAGACCCTTTGCCTGTGACACTCATATATTTAACTCAGGCGCTGTCCATTTCTTCTGATAATCCTTGAGATGGTTCTACACCTTCACTTGAGTCCAGCTGTGTTTGATTATACTGATTGGACTTGATTAGGAAAGCCACACACCTGTCTATATAAGACCTTACAGCTCACAGTGCATGTCAGAGCAAATGAGAATCATGAGGTCAAAGGAACTGCCTGAAGAACTCAGAGACAGAATTGTGGCAAGGCACAGATCTGACCAAGGTTACAAAAAAATTTCTGCTGCACTTAGGGCCCTTTCACACTGGGGCGGGGGCGTCGGCGGCGGTAAAGCACCGCTATTGTAAGCGGCTCTTTACCGTCCGTATTCGGCCGCTAGCGGGGCGATTTTACCCCACGCTAGCGGCCGAGAAAGGGTTAAAAACCACCGCAAAGTGCCTCTGCAGAGGCGCTTTGCCGGCGGTATAGCCGCGCTGTCCCATTGATTTCAATGGGCAGGATCGGTGAAGCAGCGGTATACACTCCGCTCCTTCACCGCTCCAAAGATGCTGCTAGCAGGACTTTTTTTCCCATCCTGCTAGCGCACCGCTCCAGTGTGAAAGCCCTCGGGCTTTCACACTGGAGACAGCAGCGGCACTTTCGGGTCAGTTTGCAGGCGCAATAGCGCCTGCAAACCATCCCACTGTGAAAGGGCTCTTAAGGTTCCTAAGAGCACAGTGGCCTCCATAATCCTTAAATGGAAGATGTTTGGGACGACCAGAACCCTTCCTAGAGCTGGCCGTCCGGTCAAACTGAGCTATTGGGGGGAGAAGAGCCTTGGTGAGAGAGGTAAAGAAGAACCCAAAGATCACTGTGGCTGAGCTCCAGAGATGCAGTCGGGAGATGGGAGAAAGTTGTAGAAAGTCAACCATCACTGCAGCCCTCCACCAGTCCGGGCTTTATGGCAGAGTGGCCCGACGGAAGCCTCTCCTCAGTGCAAGAAACATGAAAGCCTAGAACAGAGTTTGCTAAAAAAAACACCTGAAGGACTCCAAGATGGTGAGAAATAAGATTCTCTGGTCTGATGAGACCAAGATAGAACTTTTTGGCCTTAATTCTATGCGGTGGAGAAAACCAGGCACTGCTCATCACCTGTCCAATACAGTCCCAACAGTGAAACATGGTGGTGGCAGCATCATGCTGTGGGGGTGTTTTTCAGCTGCAGGGACAGGACGACTGTTGCAATAGAGGGAAAGATGAATGAGGCCAAGTACAGGGATATCCTGGACGAAAACCTTCTCCAGAGTGCTCAGGGCCTCAGACTGGGACGAAGGTTTACCTTCCAACAAGACAATAACCCTAAGCACACAGCTAAAATAACAAAGGAGTGGCTTCACAACAACTCCGTGACTGTTCTTGAATGGCCCAGCCAGAACCCTGACTTAAACCCAACTGAGCATCTCTGGAGAGACCTAAAAATGGCTGTCCACCAACGTTTACCATCCAACCTGACAGAACTGGAGAGGATCTGCAAGGAGGAATGGCAGAGGATCCCCAAATCCAGGTGTGAAAAATTTGTTCCATCTTTCCCAAAAAGACTCATGGCTGTATTAGATCAAAAGGGTGCTTCTACTAAATACTGAGCAAAGGGTCTGAATACTTAGGACCATGTGATATTTCAGTTTTTCTTTTTTAATAAATCTGCAAAAATGTCAACAATTCTGTGTTTTTCTGTCAATATGGGGTGCTGTGTGTACATTGAGGAAAAAAATGAACTTAAATGATTTTAGCAAATGGCTGCAATATAACGAAGAGAGAAAAATTTAAGGGGGTCTGAATACTTTCCGTCCCGATTGTACATATCCCAAAAGCCCCTTTCTCTATTCAAAGTGTGTGGGCAGAATTTTCGGAGTCAAGACAGCAGCATTATTTTGCTGGAAAAGACATACACTTTAAGTAAAATTTATTTTGGTGGATTTCTTTAGCTGGGTATACACATACTAAACCTGTTCTAAAGCTGGGTATATATGTACCAAAAGTCAGTCAGTTCAACAGGAACCATCAGCCTGTGTATGCACTCCTCTCTATCCAGAACAGAAGCCAGTCTAAGCTTGTCAGAATACAAAAGCACAGAGTGTGAGATCCCTGCATCCACATTATTGTTTGTGTTGATGCAGGGGTTTGTATGTTTTTTGTTTTTTGTTTTTTTGTTCAACCTGCTGGTTGGGGGAAAAAAAAAAAAAACTTGGCGTGTATACCCTGCTCAAGTTTACATTAAAAACAAATAGCAAAAAGAGGACTATCAATCCTGGTGCAGCTGTCTCCTGGTTTCATTGACGTTTTCCTGCTCTCACCCCCAATCCTGCTGCCTTAATCTTCCAGTGCAGCAGGGGTTAATAGCGCTAAGGGCGCTGTAACAGACACTCATAAAAAGTGCCTGACTATGCCCACCCTTCCTGCCCATCTCCTCTATTCATAGAGGTTGTACTGTAGCTTCTATAAATGGAGCAGTTGGACCTCTAAATCATCTGTCTGTCCCTTATTCATCATTTTTTAATCATAGAAATTATAGTACATCCTCTAAATGGAGGAGGTGGGTGGAAGACGGGCAAAGTCAGGCACTTTTGAGGAGTGCTTTCACAGCTTAATCAGCTCTATTAACCACTGCCACACCTCAGCAATAAAGGGGGTAAGGTGTTTTAGGAGGAGGAAGAGTCTAAAGTGGTTGTGAACCCTCACATATGCCCAGTGAAGTGAATAGCCTCAGATGATACACAGAAATTAAACAAATCCTCTTACATAAGTTTTACTAGTTTAACTGCAGTCTTCCCCTCTTTACACCTTTTTTCAAAAGTGCAGATCATGTTAAAAATCTTTTTTCATCTTTCAGCAGCAGAGAAGAGGCAGTTACACTGTGTGAGAGCTGATTGGAGGAAAGGGACCCCCCTTTCCTCAAAGGCAGAGGGATGAAGAAACTTGCAGAGCTGTATTCTGAATAGATGAGCTCCCTGTGTATCTAGCTCTAAGCTCCCTCCCGACACAAATTTTAGTTCATGTTATCTCATCTGTCAGAAAACTTCTCAGGAGTGACTCCTGCTGATAACAGATGAACGAAGCACCAGAGAGAGACGGTACTTAGAGCTTTGGGGATAGACAAGTAAACACTACAGATATATGTACTTGGTTCAAATTTCATGACTGGGGATTACAACCACTTTAACTAAACCAGGAGACCACAGCACAAGGGATACATCAGAGTGATAGTAAGTATGTCCCTTGTGGGTTTTTTTATTACTAAATACAGGCCTTAGGTAAAAGTATTAGTAAAGTTTGCACTGGGCAGAACTATAGGAAAGAGCAAAGTTCCAGTGACTACATTTTTGGCATGCTTGCTTTGGTAAATTTGCTTGCATAGGGGCTGAGCTGTTTTAATTTAATTTTCTAATAAGTCTTCCTAAATGCCAGGATTGTCTGGATTATGGACAAGGCCTGTGAAACTTAAATTGTAGGTAAATAATTTTTCTGATATCCTTTGTTTTCTTTACTTGTAGGGAAGTTAGAGGTCAGTAGTAGCACCATTCAGCAGGCTGTAGAGGGGCTGACTTACCTTCTCACAGAGAGCTCCAAGCTTATGGTGAGTAAGCTGGTATTCGGTCTGTCTAATGTCTGAATATCTGCATTCTTCTTCATGAATTTCCTCTTGTGTATCGGCAGGTCTCAGAAATAGATTTTCAAGATTCTGTGCTTGTCCTGGGATTCCCAGAAGAATTGAATAAAGTTCTTCTCCAGCTATATCTAGATAATAGGAAAGAGATCCGCCAAATTCTGAGTGAGCTGGAACCAGATTTACCACATTACCACAACCTGGAGTGGCGACTGGATGTTCAGGTAAGTCCACAAGCATAAAGTAGTGCCTGCATATAATATATCCAGCTAAGGTTATATGGGTGTTTGAAGCTCAGCTCCAGTTAATGAGATGTAATTTCTTTGCATCTTGGAGATGTTTCCCCTTGATTTTATTTTTTTCTGACAACTCTCACTTGGACAGGAAGTGATGGGAACTCATAGTGGAGACATAGAGAACAGTCAGCACCTGACAAAGATTCTATCCCTTCTCCAGTCCAATAAAACATTTTTTCTTTTATTTTTTTTATAGTGGTCAGTGTCCCTATTAGATTTCCCCTTGTATCCATTTCAGCACGACACCCGCCAAATAGACAGGGAATCCTGCAAAGGGTCTAAACCTTCCGCGTTCAATATAAAACTGAAGCAAATGTTTTGGCTGGAGTTGGGCTTTACATTTTTTTGCAGTTACTTAGTCATACTAAACACACACTCTTTAATTTACTTTGTCCCTTCTATTTCTGTATGTGGATGATGGCCCTGTAATTATTTTAATTAAAAAAAAAAAAAACAAAGTACCTTTTTCCTATGTGATATACAGCTGTCACATGACCCAGATCTTTCCCAGCCTGTCTGCAGGGAAACCTAAGCAGGAGGAACTTTTAGTCCTCTGCTGCTGGTCACATGTTCAAAATAAAAAAAATCAATACGGGGAGGTGAAGCTTCCATCAATCTAGATGTAATATCCCACCCCCATTGTGTTTAGCTAGGTAGTGGGCATGAAGGAGGAGGGAGGGAGTGGGCTGTCATTTACCACTGTCATTTACCACTCTATAGTCACATGGGCTGCTCAGATGTGATAGGGAGGAAATGCTCAGCATAGAAACTCACTGAAAATTGAGCATGTGCTGAGTTGCCACCACAAAATCCCTAGCTGAATTGGGGACATGAACAGAAGGTGAATTTAGAGAGCATCAGGATCAAACAGTTTTTTGCAGAATACAGAAAACAAATCTCATAGTGACTGAGTGAGTATGAACAGCATGTAATACAGCATCCGTTGATTGTTTTTATGATGTGGGTTTAGTGACACTGTAACTTGAAACAAATTGAAATTAATAAGCTGCTAATTACATAACTGGACTTAAATTTCTTGGTAGCCAACCAGTTTTTTGTTTTTAATCTAAATGCTCTGTTTTTCTGCTTCTGTCATGTGACATTAACCATTTCAACCCCAAAAGGATTTGCCCCCTTAATGACTAGGCTATTCTTTACGATACGGCACTGCGACTCTTTAACTGACAATTGCGCGGTCGTGTGACGCTGTACCCAAACAAAATTGACGTCCTTTTTTTCCCACAAATAGAGCTTTCTTTTGGTGGTATTTGATCACCTCACCTTATTTTGGTGGTATTTGATCATTTCATGGATATGCTGGTATCAGGGTGATCGGCCGCCCTGATACCAGCATATTCATGAAATCAAGTTGAAAGGTTTATTCCCTGTGGGACAGAGCAGCTGTTTTTACCCTCCTTGGCCTGTAGGCACTTTCAGAAAAGGAATTTTTCAGGTGGCATTCTTAAGTTTGTTGCTAGCATATGAAGTGTGCATCATGGGGAGGATACTCGTGCCAGTCCACTAATTTGTCAAACTTCCCGATGTAATAGGGTGTGAATACAGGGTTATTTTCGGTACACAGACACCTCATGAGAGCTCTTGACGGGCTCTGAGGACTCCTTGGAACTGTGACCTTCTTAAAGGGTGGTAATGTAATAAGGTCCTACAAAAGCTCCAGAAGAAGCTACAATTGTGGTAAAACATATAGAGGCACCTATTCTTTTGTATCCCGACCACTGAGCTCTGTTGTGCTCCTTTTTTTTTTTTATATATTAATTGTTTTCTTTTTATATTTGTTTAATTATATATTTTTCTAATATCAATCTTTATTGATTGTCTGCACCTTCAAACTCTAAATCTGTCTCTGTTAATATTGCTGTAATGTATTCTTTTGTTCCGAGCATGCGTAGTCGTGATCTTCTGAATTTCTGTACTGGTTAAACATACATCGTACGACCCTGTATCGTACAACAGTGGTTCTCAATCCTGTCCTCGAGTACCCCCAACAGGCCATGTTTTGGGAATTTCTCTTAGATAAAATAGCTGTCCAAAATACCAAGCCATTGACTCTGATTTAACCCTCCTGGGTACTCCCAAGTGTGGCTCGGGGTTAAATTTCAGTACCATTAGCGGTAACACCGAGCCACACTCGAGATTGCATTGCAGAATCCTGGTCCAGCATACTTACCTTGTCACCAGGATCCTGCGATGTCCCCCCCGCTGTGTCCTCCGCCAGATCTTCCGCCCGATGCTCTGTGTTCCGGGCTCCGTTCCCTGAGAGTGTCGCGACGCATGGGGGTGGAGCCCGGCAGCAAATTCAAAAAGTACAAAAAACATAACACATACAGTATACTGTAATCTTACAGATTACATTACTGTATCAAATAATTTCACCTCCCTTTTGTCCCTAGTGCTTTGTCCAATGCCCTGCATGCACTTTTATATTACAGTGGAACCTTGGATTATGAGCATAATCCATTCCAGGAGAATGCTTGTAATCCAAAGCACTCGCATATCAAAGCGAGTTTCCCCATAGCAGTCAATGGAATGGATTATAATTTGTTCCACATTGACTTTTATTGTATGCAGTACCGCATGTGGCCAGAGGTGGGGGGGGCGCCGGAGAGACTCGGAAATATTCGGGAATGGAGTGTTTCCGAGTGCATCCGAGAGGCTCTGAACAGCTCCAAGTGTCACCGGCGCCCCCGCACCTCTGACCAGATGTGGTACTGCACACCGCTGAGGCTTGAATCCTGCTTGTTTTGCAAGACAACACTCGCAAATCGAGTTTTTTTTTTAAATAATAGCTCGTATTGCGAAACGCTCGTTAACCGCGTTACTCGCAATCTGAGGTATTACTGTATATGTATGTGTGTGTATGTATATGTGTGTATGTATGTGTGTGTGTGTGTGTGTGTGTGTGTGTATATATATATATATATATATATATATATATATATATATATATATATTTATTTACTGTTCTTTCTGCCTGTAAACTTGAGATTGTCCATAGCAACCAAAAAGTATCCCTTTTACGTCAAAAGTGGTTTTAGACCAGCTAGAAAACAGCGATAGTAAATTAGAACACTTGCAGAATTGCTCAATAGTGATTCGTGGGGAAATTCATTTTATTATAATTATTTATAGTTATTTGTTATATTATAATTTATGATTTCATGTTTCAAACTTTATCATACCCGGGATGTCTACTAGAATCTTGTTTTAGACAGATTTAAGTGAGTTATTCCTAAGAATTACAGGCCTACAATATAAAACGTCAAATTTCTATGCAAAACAATGTACCGCTTTGAGATTAAATATTCTGACATAATCATACCGCCAGGGAGGTTACAGCACCTGTGCAAGACAAAGGAAAGCCTACAAACATGGCCTGTCGGGGGTACTTGAGGACAGGGTTGAGAACCACTGTCGTACGAGAAAAATGTTTGTGCTTGTCCCTTCACATATTGTTGGATGGATGTTGTGATTGGCTCTCGAAAGTTATGTACTAACGATCAGATTATCGTACGATCGCTCCGAAAGCGATTTTAGTCAACCGATTTTGCAAGTCACCTCTGGTTATATACTCCCCTTGCTGTAAATCTTCTCTATGGCTGTTGGTGCCTGCACAGTGAATATGGCCATATTCCTAGCATGTTTTTTGTAGGAGTATGGCCCCAGTCAATTCTATGAAGACGAGCTCCACAGGCACAAGAGAGTAAACACTTTGGGAGGCTGCCGCTGCCAGGCAGACGTAAATGGAAACCTGCTTGAGGATCATAGGGGTTCGATTAGGTTGGGGGCCTAAAGAGGGTGGGGTTGTGTATAAATGCCAATCTGTCCTGTAATGAACTCTACTTTCCCCTGCATTATTAATCTATTAAAACACATCACTGGGTATTTGTTATATTAGGTGTTTATTTATTAGCCTGTAAAAGATTAGTTAATGCGTATACATTTTTGTCATTTGAGAATATTGTAATGTGGAATCTACATTTGTCGTTATGGGGTTTATTTACTAAAGCTGGAGAGTGCAAAATCGGGCTCACTTCTGCATAGAAACCAATGAACTTCTATCCTCAGCTTGTTCAATTAAGATTTGGCAATAAAACCTGGAAGCTGATGGTTCTTTGTAGAAGTGAGCCTGATTTTCCATTCTCCAGCTTTAGTAAATAACCTCCTTAGTGAGCTTTGCTGTAGTTTTCCAAAATCAATTTAGTAATGCCTTTGCAGTTTCCATCTGCTGTTTTAAATTTGATGTCCGTACTATAAATTTATTTTCATGGATATTTTGAGCCTTCCGCTAGTTCTTTGTAGACTGTAAAAAGCATGGATGTTACATTTTCTAAAGCATGCTTTTCATGTTTAAAATACACTGTGTTCAGCAATTTGTGCGAAATCCATGAAGCACAGCATAGCCAAGAGAAGGCAATTTAAATGCGGTCCTTCTCATCACATACTAAAAACACAAGGAGTTTATTCATCATTTAAGGCTATTGAGTGGAGCCATGAAAATCATTCCTTTTATGCTTCAGAGGTCAACCGTGTATCCAAAACTGCTGCTTTGCAGCACATATACAGTTTAAATACAGAGTCCTTGTTTAGCTTCCATACAGCTTTTTAGCTTTGTTAGTTCTTATAAGGGTTGGATATGGTATCTATGCCTGCTGTGGAATAGGAGCAATGAGACTGGATAACCAATCAAGTTCTGGTGAGGAGAACAAAAAGGTCTTAGATGATGTTTGACTTTAAACAGAAAGTATTTACAAGTTCTCTTGTTCATCACAAATGCACAAAGCAGGCTGGTTAGCCCTCATCTGTGCAATACTCAATGGACTCCTATAGCATTATATAGTTATAAAATGCCAGCAGGAGGCAGTATAGTGTGCCAGATATTCATGTACTGGGAATTTGTCTGCAGTCTAACTGGTCTTACCTGTCCTCCTACAGCTTGCCAGCAGAAGTCTAAGGCATCAAGTAAAACCCACCATGACAATGAAACTTCACCTGAAGCAGAACGACGATGTCAACACCAGTGTATTACAGACGGACCCCGCCACACTAATCCATATCATCCAGGAACTGGAGCAAGCTCTCGCAGAGATGAAGACAAACCACTGTCGCAGAATTGTGCGCAACATTAAATAAACTGTTTGGCATTTCAGGCCTTATGCTCAGAAGTTGGAAGATAAAACTGTTCTTGTTGCTCAGAGCAACCAATTGGGATCTCTTTCTAATGTGTCTTATGCATAATGGGAAAAAATGCATATACTGTGCAAGTGTTTTTTAATTCGGGATCTGAATGCAGCCGCAATGTTTTCAATTGAGCCATTCACACAGGTGTGTAAACATGAGCTGCTTTCAGATCTGTATCACAAAATTCATCAATCTGAGAACATGCGATTATGCATATAAACACATGTATACACGTTTGTTAAATTAAGTCTAAACAAAGGGGGAAAATAAATAATGATAAACGCACGTTAGGTACGCATTCGCGTCTTTACAAATTTAAATGCATCTATATGCAAATATCTTACTGATCATTATGGAGGAACTTTTCTCCTAGAAAACACATGTAATAACCACCGTGTGAATGAGACCATAATGTCAGTAAAGGCAGTGGGCAATAAGAACAGCTTTCTCTTCAAAACAATTATAATCCTGAGGCCTCATTGTCGGTCTTATATAGTAGCAAATGTACAGATAAATGAACAATATTGTTTCTATAAAGCACTTAAGAAGTTTAAAGTGACATTTCAGATACAGTGTGTGTGAGTAGTGTGATCTGTTTGGGACAAAGCTGTCACCTTCTCATCTGATAAGACAGCAATGGTAGGTAATGATGATGATCTTCATTGCAGATTGATCCATGTGCCATAAATGGTTTTGTTACATTACGGCAGACTTGTAAATAGATACATTTCTAATGGTTTATAAATGTTTCTTTCTTCCTAGAATTATCTTTTGTATTTCATTTCAACCACCTGCCACCCCGCTCCTGCAGATATACTGCGGCACGGGCACACATACACACACACACACACACACATATGTGGGCCCTCCTGTGATGGACACAATGAATTACTGGTAATCGATAACTAGGTTATCATATGATCACTTTGATTGGTCATAGTAATCACATGATAACAATGTAAGCCACCTGTCATGAATGACTTTCCATTCATTGACAGCTTGCTTACGGTTGTGATCTCTTATTGGCCCAAAGCAATCACATGTTACCTGTACCATGTGATTTGCTTGGCCAATCGTAGATCACAACTAAAAGCAAGCTGTTCATGAATGGTTAACCCATTCATGACAACTAAAACTATTGCTTATAAAGTGATCATCGCTGTATAAGCAATAACCGTGTAAAGGAAAAAATCCATGATCACCCCTCCCCCACAGTAGTACAGTGTCACTATAGTGATACCGAGCTACCCTGATGACAGGATGTAAAAAAGAAAAAAAAAACCTTGAATAAAAAAAAATTTTTTTTTTTTTTTAATTTTTACATACAGTCAGCAGTCAGTATCCCTGATCACCATCACATCAGTTATATGATGATGCTGTACCACACTGGTGACAGTAAAAAAAATATATATAATTTTTTTTTTTATTTATTTAATTTCTTGAATTTATCAATTTTCAAATATATATAACATAGTTTGCAGACGCTATAACTTTCACACAAACCAATTAATATATACTTATTGAGATTTTTTTTTTTTTTTTTTTACCAAAGACATGTAGTAGAATACATTTTGACCTAAATTTTATGAAAAAAAATTGATTTTATTGAATATGTTTTATAACAGAATGTAAGATTTTTTTTTTTTCTTTCAAAATTTTCAGTCTTTTTTCGTTTATATAACAAACAAATAAAAAAAAAACCTGTGGTGATCAAATACCACCAAAAAGCTCTATTTCTGTGACAAAATGATATATATTGAATTTGGGTACAATGTTGCATGACTGTGCAATTGCCAGTTAAAGTAGTGTCATTTGGATTGAACTTTAAGTCACAGCCCAATTCAAGAGCACATTTCACATATAGGGTTGGTCAGTCTGATTCCTTACCCTTACGCCCTGTACACACGATAGGATTTTCCGATGGAAAATGTGTGATAGGACCTTGTTGTCGGAAATTCCGACCGTGTGTAGGCTCCATCACACATTTTCCATCGGAATTTCCAACACACAAAGTTTGAGAGCAGGCTATAAAATTTTCCGACAACAAAATCCGTTGTCGGAAATTCCAATCGTGTGTACACAAATCCGACGGACAAAGTGCCACTCATGCTCAGAATAAATTAAGAGAGGAAAGCTATTGCCCCATTTAGAGTCCGTACGTACGTGTTTTACGTCACCGCGTTCAGAACGATCGGATTTTCCGACAACTTTGTGCAACCGTGTGTATGCAAGACAAGTTTGAGCCAACATCCGTCAGAAAAAATCCATGGATTTTGTTGTCGGAATGTCTGATCTGTCTGACCGTGTGTACAGGGCATTACAATGTGAAAATAAATATATGATTTAAAATTTTGAACAAAGTTATGCTGTGATAAAAAGTCAGGTTGGCTAAAAAGTAAAGAATATGACAATATGTTTTCTTTTTTTCCACCTCTGTGTGTTTGCGCACGTTAGAGAGCTGGACTGTTGCTCTCCACAGATTGCATTGACCTGTGTCTCCAGCCTGCCACCTGCACAGGGTAACTTAGTACAATGTTGAGAAGGAGCACACAAGCAAAAAAATAATAGCACCATATTCTTTACTTGTTACTCAGCCTGATTGTAAACCAAGAAAATTTTTTTAAAAATTTGATTGGGCTATGAGGGCCCCTTTACACCGATGCTTGCACATTGCTTCATGTGACACGTTGCCGTTTTTTTTTTTTTCCCAAAAAGGTTTTATTAATAGATATAAACCATGCAGATTATAACAAAGATAGTAGTAGTACATTTTTAGCATAGTAATAATAACGTTTTGCATAGAAATTTGAGTGTGACGTTGGCATTTTTAATGCGTGGGTACACACTGGGGGGTCCCTTAAAAAATGAACATGAGCACCAGAACAACGCATGTGCAATGTATGTGTCCACGTGCATGCAAAAGTAGGAATTGGCCTAATGCAAGTTATTAAAAAATATACTTTTTGGGACTCCCTGTGTGGGTTGCCTCCTTGTACTCTGGTCTTTTTCCACACTCCAATGGTTAATTGACTACCGTCTAAATTAGCTCTGGTATGTGTGTACAAATTGGCTATGCACATGTGTTAATACATTCTGCATGCTAGTCCCAAGCTCCGTAATTGCGTAGGGGTGAGGAAAGACTTGGCAACCTACCTTGTGAAAATTTCTCTAAAAGAAATTCTATAGACAAAGGCTCTCAAGCATATCAGACAAGGAGCCAAGAGAGCTGGCCCATAGACTTGGCAAGTGTTGGATACAACTGAACAGATATACATAAATTCAGTGATTTCAGTGGGCCATTAATGCATGTTAATTACAACACAGGTATATTGAAAATAATGTTTTTTTTTCCTCCTTGCATTTGTAGTGTTTTATTGAAAAAAAAAAAATCATACAGAATATATACCTGATATATGACATGCGTCATCCAGGATAAAGCAAGAAATATTGCTGGCAGGCTTGCCACTTAGCAGAGCCTTTCCATGGTAATCCGTCAGTAGTATTTTGACAGCAGCTCAATGCCATCTGCGTGTCTGAGCCTTCAAATTAGTAAGAAGCATTTGGCAGCCCCTCCAGGAAGAGAAAACAATTGTCAGAAACAGTTGCCAGCAAAAGGTAACTCTGAGGTCTGCAATGTCCATTTGTCATGTCTCAGCTGCTTGCAGTGCTACACAAGATACCTGTTGCTAATAATACACGATGGATTCAGCGGAATGTGCTCTGTCTTACTACTGTGTGTAGTACACTGACACAGCTAAATCTAAAGGGACAAGTCTATCACAGCATAGCATCAGAATAGGACACCTGTCTGTGTTATGTCCTCCTGCAGAAACAATATCAACTACTCTGTTTAAAAGCTAAACGCTGTCAAAATGCAGCATGCTTGTGAATTAAACCAACACATGGGATATGATTTCCCCCCCCAAAAAAAAGGCAATACAGCAAAAATCTGATTATTAGCCTTCAGCAGCAAATCTTCATTGTTACCTTCACTAGAAGAAATGTAATAAGGAACATGACTGGCTGCTTAACTGAACAAAATGGCATTACAGCATTCAAATCACTTCCTCTAAGCGCCGTTTGTATAGACTAGCCTGTGACTGTACAGGGAAAAAAGAAACAGCACAGTGATATACTCATCTCTCTGTCACTCTGCTTTCTCTTCCTATCAGAATGCTTCTTGTCAGCACACAACCTGAATGGCTCCTTGTGCTGTTTTTTTAACATTCACACTCCAGCCCTGCTGTACACGGACTGTAAGATGATCGCAGGTCAAATACAGGTATGCACACTACATGCATTTCAATAATACATTCAGGGCCAGTTCACACCAGAACACAGTGTGTGAAACCTGCTTTTTTTTGTGCATTTCCCACATTGCACTTGCAATCTGCAGCGGGTATCAGTGCAATGCCAATGACACCCCAAATGCAGTGCGTTTGCCTGCGCCTGATCGCATAGTACAGAAGTACTGTGTGATTCAGTTGCTCTGCGTTTTGTAAAGTAGTACATGGGCTACTTTTGCTGCGGTCTGGTGTGATTTGAGCCCATTCAAATGATTGCGCTAAAATTGCACTGCACCCAGATCGTACCGTAAAGCACTATGCGTTCCTGTGTCATTCATGGTCCTTAATGATGTATTCATGAGTATAATTTTTTTATTTCTGCCTGGAGTTTAGCTTTAAATATGTTATACTGTGGCCTCTTCTCTTCTAGGGATTTCATTAGATGTAAGACCTGATGGAAACCCTTTTTTTTTTTTTTTTTGGACAGAGTAAGGGAAGTTATAACCCCTGTCAGTTGTTTGTCCTATTGTGCAGATTTCCCTTCCCTTTCTGTCCCAAAGCCACAACAGGAAGTGGAAATCTCTCCAAAGAGAGGAAATCTCTGGTTGTCACTATAACTAGTGTCCCTGTTGGAATATTTCTCCCCTATTCCTGTTCTGGGGACCATTTCTTTCATGGTCACTCTTGATGATAATGGTAAACAGGACAAATAGAGGGTGAATTTCCATAACGCACAGACAGCAATAAAAATTGACAAGTAATCGAACCCCTCTCCACTCTATCCAGAACTATGAAGCACTTGTAATAAAATCTGATTTATTTATTGTTTAAAGCAATATTAAACCCAAAAACAAAAAATTTAATATATTGCAGCCTACCAGTCCTTAGATGTGGTAACTGCATTAGTGTTTTTTTTTTGCCCCTTGTTTGTTAACCTGGTGATCAGGCCAGTATCGCATTTCCTGTCTTGGGGTGTCTCCACTCTGGGTGGAAGAGCATCAGAGACACCTTTGGACAGAAGCATTGTTTAGGGAGAGGGTAGTGTACTAGCAGATTCAGATAGACTTGACTAACAAATGAAAGCTGAACTACAGTAAATACTTTCTAAGTTACACCAACTGCGATAAAGGTTTTACATAAATTAATAAAAACTGATCATTGTAAGCACCTCTGTCAGTGTTTGATGGATTGTCTCAACCCTCTAATTGCCACATTTGCTGCACAGCTTGGTCTGTTAGAACTAAACCCTCCTATCCTTTACAGCCAAGGCAGACACTGTTTAAGCCTCTGTTTGATCTGCACTTACCCTGGTGCTGCACATGTGATCAGTTATGACACCAGCTTCTTTGATGGCTTTATAGTTTGAGAACTCAAGAAACTGTGACTGTTCTCATTTGTGGCTTGCCTTGAGTGAACCTGTTTTGGGAAACCATTGAATCAATGTTTAATTCCTTTTAAATGAAGTTGCATAAACAGACTTATTGGCTGGATTACCAGGTGAAAATAACAAAACAAAAAAAACTAATACAACCACCACATACGATAGGCAAACTGCAATATAATACTTTTTTGTTGTTTTTGGATTTAACCACTTGCTTACTGGGCACTTAAACCCCCCTCCTATCCAGACCAATTTTCAGCTTTCAGCGCTGACGTACTTTGAATGACAATTGTGCGGTCATACAACACTGTACTCAAATGAAATTTTTTATCATTTTTTCCCCACAAATAGAGCTTTCTTTTGGTGGTATTTGATCACCTCTGCAGTTTTTATATTTTGTTAAAAAAATGTAAAACCGTTAATTTTTCTCCTTCATTTATGTACGCTGATGAGGCGGCACTGATGGGCACCGATGGGTGGTAAAAATGGGCACTGATCGGTTACACTGCTAGGTGGCACTGATTGGCACCACTGGTGGGCATTGATAGGTGGCACTTGTGGGCATTGATAGGTAGCACTGGTGGGCACTGTCAGGTGGCAATGGCAGATGGCACATATGAGGCAGAATTGCCTCTTCCTCTTTGGGATTGATGTCCCTTGCAGATAAGCCGGTGATCGGCTTTTTTTTCTCCTCGTGCTATCAGCGCGAGGAGAAAAAAAAACGATCACAGAGCTTTTGTTTTGATCATGTGATCAGCTGTCATTGGCTGACAGCTGATCACGTGGTAAGGGGCCGGAACCGGCCCCTTACTTGAATCAGTGATCACCCGAGTCTCCGTGACTCGGTGATCACAGCGCGCAGGGTGTGTGCACAGGGGAGGCCATCGTAAGACGGCCTCCCAGATATTCAGGTCCGCGCTGTGGCCGTCATTCAGCTATAGCGCAGATGTCAAGCGGTTAATCATGCTTTAACATCAATGTATTGTTTTGAGTTCAGACTTACTTCCACTCTGATTACTAATCATGTCAGAGAAGAGTGTGTTATTCACAGTCGGATACTCTAGGGTTCGTGTACACAGGGAGGTTGAAAACCTTTTCTGAACGCTGGAAACCGATGGTGAAAAATGTCCATTTTAAAGCTTTTACATACTGAGTTTATGCGAGTTTAGCAGCAGTTATGAGCATTTGAAGTTAGAAGCGTTTTTTTTAGGCTGGGTTCACACTAGTGTGATTAGGATGAGGGTTTCCCCACATCCATTCACACGAAAGGAGATTGTGACCGGCTCTCAATGGAGCTGGTTCACATATCTCGGGGGTGGCTACAGAGCGGCTTGCACAGAGTCCTGTGCATCTTTGGCTCTGTTTCAGGGCCGAATTCAGGGAAAAATTTGTCCCTGAAACTGAGAACAGGGACACACCGGACCCCTGCTGCGAGCCGAATCCGTCTTAGACGTGAACCCAGCCTTAAAGATAACCTTAGGAGACCCTCCTAACCAGGGTTGCCAACCTCCGACAGCATTTTTTACTGACAAAACATGGGAAATTTACTGGCAGAGCACCTTTTTTTTACTGACAACCTGAGAAATTACAGAACTCCTATTGAAAATGAACACAGTGAATATTTGAACAGTATAAACATGATATGAAAACACTGATAATACCTATAACAAAGTAATTTTTTTTATTTACACTTAAAAAGTCAACACAGCATGAAATTATCAGCCCCTGATATTTACTGGCAGTTGTAAAAAAAATAACAGATTTTTACAAACTGTCAGTAAATTTACTGGCTTTGGCAACCCTGCTCCCAAATGCCCACAATGCATGAAAAACAAGTATTATTTCAGCCATTCTGTGAGAGAAGAGAGAGCAGTGTGCGGTCTTATTTTTTGTGTTTTTACTTTGGATCCCATCATGAGCATGTGTGAAGAAATGCTCCTGATGTTGCTGAGGTTCCAAAGTCGTAGAAAATTGCATCGCTACTGAATTCATCCATTGATGCAGGCAGCAGCAAGCGATGAAATGTGTGTTTTTTCAACATTTTCATATGTTCAAAAATGATCAGAAATTTGTTCCCCTTTAATAGCACTTATAAAAGCAAACGTACATAAATGCGGTTACAAGCATTTGGCGTTTGAAATGCTGGTAAACGATAGTCCTGAAGGCAATTTTTCTGCTTTCAAAAAAATGCCTGTAACCTTAACTGCCTCTAAACTACTTATAAACGACTGGGTATACATGTACATATAAGATAAGTTCAGATAAGTGCAGCTGCAGTGTACATGAGGCCTAAAGCTGCCCATAAATGGATGGAAATGTGGCCGGACTAATTTTGAGATATATATATATATATATATATATATATATGGGCCCTGTGGCTGTAGCCTGCAATGCTGATATGTGTATTGTGACGGCAGGAAAGTCTCTCTGCTGTCAGAATACAATGACACAAGTGGGAAGATTCCCCCATCTACACATTGGAGGGAATTGGGTCGTTTTTTTTTCATTCAACCCGCTGGTTGGATGAAAAAACGGACTCATCTATGGCCAGCTTTAGATGCATTAGAACAGCCTTTCTCTACCTTTTCAAGAACCCTTGAAATAACGTTCCAATCCCTGCTAAAAATGATTATATCTACAACTCATAATACATTAGTGTGATGGTCTGTGGGAAGAATGTTCCTTACATTTGTGGTCATTGGGAATAATTACCCCCTTACAGATAACTAAAAGGGTCAGTGGGAACTAAATAAAAGGCGGAAATTTCTCATTGCTCAAGGAACTCCTAGCAACCTCTGGAGGAACCCTGGTTGAGAAGCCCTGCATTAGAAACATAGAAGAGACGACAGAAAAAAAAGACCAAGTGGTTCATTGAGTTTGCCCCCCCTTTTTTTTTTTTCTTTCATACACAAACATTTTTTTAACTTTTTTGTCTGAGTGTAGGTCTATGTTTGTTCCAAGCATGTTTGAATCCACCTCTGCTGAGAGTCGGTTCCAAGCATCAACTACTCTTTCAGTAAAATAATACTTTGGAAGATTAATTTTGAACTTTCCTCCAATTAGTTTGCCTGACAATCACAGGCATGACTCCTAGAGGCAGAGGCATGATGGGATTTGCAGGTTCACCACAGCTGGAGTGCCGGGGTTGCCTATCCCTGCCCTGGAGAATAAAATGGCGGTCATTGCAATACTTTGTCGCACCGTATTTGTGCAGCGGTCTTACAAATTATATATATATTTTTTTTTTTATATACACTTTTTTTAAATTAAAAAATAAGAAAACAGTAAAGTTAGGCCAATTTTTTTATATTGTGAAGGATAATGTTACACCGAGCCGAGTAAATTGATACCCAACATGTCAGCCTTCAAAACTGCACCCACTCGTGGAATGGCGACAAACTTTGACCCTTAAAAATCTCCATAGACAACAGTTAAAAATTTCTACAGGTTACCAGTTTTAAAATACAGAGGGGGTCTTTTGCTAGAATTATTGCTCTCGCTCTGACAATCGCAGTGATACCTCATGTGTGGTTTGAACACCATTTACATATGCGGCGCGACTTGCGTATGCGTTCGCTTCTGCACGCGAACTCGGCGAGGCGCTTTTTTTTTCTTAATTATTTTTACACTGTCCATTTAAAAAAAAAAAAAAAAAATTGGGGTCAATTTTATTCCTATTACAAGGTCCTCTTTAATGTGAGATCTGGGGTTAAAAAGACCTCAGATCTTACGTTTACACTTAAAAGCAATAAATTAAAAAAAAAAAAAAGTCTTTTTTTTCCCCAATAAAAAAAATGTTTCTCCTTTTAAGACTATTGGGTGGAAGTGACGTTTGACGTTGCAGCTATCATCCTATGGTATGGAGCAGAGTGGGGGCCATCTTTCCCTCACTCGGCATCCAGCCTCACAGGAGAAAGGACCTGATCGTCTCCGTTGCTATTGACAGCTCCAGTAAGCGGCGGAGACCACCGGGGAGGGGCACCTCTCCTGCCGTTGATAAAAGTGATCTTGCGGCGAATCCGCCGCAGAGACCACTTTTATATGAAAGTGGACCGCTGCTGTTTAAAAAGATATCGGGGTTATGGCAGCTATCTGCTGCCATAACAATGGTATTTAGCGTCAAACACCTGACATATAACGATGGTGGGCGGTCCGTAAGTGGTTAAAGGTTACAATCCTCTCTTCCCTTTCCCTTCTTTCCGCCAGACTGTACATATTAAGTTCCTGACTTTGCTATTAAGCTTTAACAAGGCTCATAAAGTTTAAAGGATTCATATTTCTGTTCATCCAGTTTTAAGATTTACACAGTCCTGTCATGCTGTGCTGTGCTGAGAGATCCTCTTACTAGAACATTCTTTTTTTTTTTTAAATCTTCCCATAAGATATATATATATATATATATATATATATATATATATATATATATATATATATATATATATATATAAATTTAACATTATTTATGTGTGCTATTTACTTGTAAAAGGCTCCCTTGCGTAGAACTTAAAATGCTGTAAGACTGCAAATGGGTGCTGCCCCAGCAGACTCAGAGCTGTCAATCAAGTGACACTATTATATTCCCCTTTGCTCCTCCCCAGCAGTAATATAAAAGTTTTTTTTTTTTTTTAGTTTGTGATGTTACGGAGGTGAAGTCTACAACCTTCACTTCCGTAACATCACAAGCTAAAAAAAAAACTTTCTCTCTCTATTTCTCTAAAATGTGCCCCTTTTAAACTAATGACCAAGCTACTCCCTCGTTATCTCTCACCTTGACTATTGCAACTCCCTTCTCATTGGCCTGCCTCTCCATAGGCTATCCCCTCTTCAGTCTATCATTCAGTCTATCTATCTTACCAACTGCTTAGTGTCTACCACCCCTCTCTGCCAATCCCTCCACTGGCTTCCGATTGCCCAGCAAATTGGATTCAAAATACTAACAACTTACAAAGCCATCCAAAAACTCTGCCACAGGCTACATCACAAATCTTGTCTCCAAAAATTACCCAATCCGTCCTCTCAAAACCTCCTGCTCTAAAGCTCCCTTGTCTCCTCCTCCCACGCTCATCTCCAGGACTTCTCTGGAGCCTCTCCTATGCTCTGGAACTCTCTACTTCAGTCTGGTTGGCTATCTCTTACTCTGGCTGCCTTTAGGCGATCCCTGAAATCTCAACTGTTCAGGGAAGCCTATCACACCTCCAAGTAACTACACTTTTATCACTTCCATCAGCTTTTCCCCCACGGTTGTACCTCGTGTACCACTTGCCCCACCCTATTAGATTGTAATCTTTTATGAGCAGGGCCCTCTTAACCTTCTTGTAGTTTATTGTATTGTAACTATACTGTCTCCCTTTATATTGTAAAGCGCTGTGCAAACTGTTGGTGCTATATAAATCCTGTATAATTATAATAGGGAGGTTAAGGGAAGGGTGGAAGTGCTGGGCCATTACAGAGAGTGACTAGCTGCTTAAGGACCACCCAAAGTACATATACTGTGGCAGGGTGGCCCTTAAGTGAAAAATCAAGTCCCTGTACGTGATTCCTTTCTTTGGCTCTGGGGCGTGCGTGCCACCGGAGCTCTGCTCCCGCTGTGATTGGACACAGTGGGAGCCAATCAGTGATCGTTTGGCGAGAGGCAGAACGGTGGTCTGCCTATGTAAACAAGGCAGATCGCCATTCTGCTAGTAACAAAGACAGAGGTCTTGTGTTTCTGCTAAGCAAAAACAATTAAAAAAAAAAAAAAAGGTCCATAAATCTATCCTATAGTTTGTAGACACTATAACATTTGCGCAAACCAAACAATATATTTTTTTTTTACCAAAAACATAGCAGAATACATATTGGCCTAAATTGATGAAGAAATTCGATTTTTTTACATTTTTTTATTGGATATGTTTTATAGCAGAAAGTAAGAAATTTTTTTTTTTAAATTGTCTGTCTTTTTTTGTTTATAGCGCAAAAAATAAAAACCACAGAGGGGATCAAAATACCACCAAAAGAAAGCTCTATTTGTGGGAAAAAAAGGACATCAATTTTATTTGGGTACAGCATCACATGACCATGCAATTGTCAGTTAAAGCAGCACAGTGCAGTATCGCAAAAAAAGGCCTGGTCAGGAAGGGGGTAAAACCTTCCGGAGCTAAAATGGCTAGACACTTCCAGAAGTGGAGAGGGCAATAATGGTCAAGGAAAGAGGGAACTGCACCAGGGAGATGACCAGTCAAGCAATAAATGTAGGTTATCTTAATGCACCAAAGCTGTGAAGGTGTAGCTCCATTTCACCTCTTCCTTTCAACATACTCCTTCTCAGCACATGTGCATGCAGCACATCTGATTGGTTCCTAATGCTACCCTTTCCTCTCCCAGTCTGCAGGGCTGGTGCAAGGATTTTTTACACCCTAGGCGAAACCTAATTTTGCCGCCCCCCCGGCTCCACCCCCTTTTCCCTGCCCATGTAAACTTCACCTTTTTTAATGAAGCGCTCTTCAAATGCAGCCTCACCAGTGCCCCTCAATGCAGCCTCACCAGCGCCCCCCAATGCATCCTCACCAGCGCCCCTCAGTGCAGCCTCACCAGCATTCATCAAATCAGCCTACCAGCGCCCCTCATTGCAGCCCTTTCCAGCGCCCCTCAATTCAGCCTCACCAGCATTCATCAAATGCAGCCTCACCAGTGCCCATCAAATGCAGGCTCACCGGTGTCCATCAATGCAGCCTTACCAACGCCCATCAATGCGGCCTACCAGTACCCATCAATGAATGTTTGCTTGCGTCTATTAATTCGGGAGTCAGGACACAGACACAGCCCCCCACCTGCTGAGACTTAGTTGCTTGCTGCAGAGAGAAAAGAGTAGGAACACCAGTGGCGTGGCGCCCTAGGCGACTGCCTAGTTTGCCTAGTGGTAGCACCGCCCCTACCAGTCTGTACAGAGAATTACAAAAGGCTGCTATTTTTTGTGTGCTTTTATATCTGCCTGGAGGTCAGCGGCAAAGGAGAAGTAAAGGGCTATGAAAAAAAAAAACAATATCCATACTCACATCTTTGATATAACAGGAAGTGTGGAGAGGATATAGGACTGAATTTGAATTGTTAACCATATAATGTTTTTTTACCTATTAGATATAACAAAATGCTTCCAGTGATATAATAAACTGACCACAATAGAGTGAGCAAGAGAAGTTCATTGTAAGCTCTTACATACACTTTAACATACATGACCCAATTATCAACTCTTGCATAGATGGCTAACATACTGTAGCTTGCAATGCATTTAACGTAACCAATATTGTGGAACACCTGATCAGTACCCCCTCCCCTCACCCCAGCTGAACATGTCATTCCTATCATTCCTCTGTTCAGTGCTTATTCCCATCCAGTCTGCCCTACTGTTAATCCTGCATGTGTTGCTCTATAGTATCATTGGGGACACCTGTCTCAGCATCATCTGTTCCTTAACACCCTGCAGCCTTCATTTAGACAGGAGGTCTGTAAAAGCACTGGCATACTTTGCATAACATACAAACCAATAAGAAATAACACATCTACAAACATATCTCTATCTTTGATCGTAGACAAATGATATTGGGACTCCAATGCAAGGAAGATCACTCTTTACTACAAAGCGCAAGAAAAATGCCTACGTTGTACAGAGCCGTAAAGAATGTTATTTTTTCTAGGGGAGTGTTGGCATCCTTTTCTGCTGTGTTCATGATTTGTCATTGTACCCAAGTATCCTATTTGTTTTTTTCCATTCCATATACGAGGGGCGTTCAAGTCAAACTGGGACTTTTAAAGGGTTAAAAAAAGATGCTAGCGTGGAGCTACTACACATAGGGGTTGATTTACTAAAGCAGTGCGCTGTCAGTAGAGGCGCAACGTACATTTCCATATTTATGACATTGTGCACTGGTAACAGAGCTCGAATCCACCATTTTCTATAGTGATCTCGGCACACGGGAGAATGCAGTCTGTGCGCCACTTTGGACATCTTACACGGCATCTCCAAATCAATATTAACATAAGATGGAGGTGCCAATATTATGGGGTGATGTGAGGAAGTTTAGTAACAACTGCCCAAGTAACAAACATGCCTAAAATAGAATGAGACAGTAACTTTTACAGAGATAGCCTGCTGTGCCTGCAAGTACATTTAGAACCGCGTGAGATCCAGGTAATCATTGCGCATGCGCAAGCAGCTCTTGCATTCGTCGTCATGAGTTTTTTCATTACATGCCCAAATTCTTAGTAAATGTTAAGCAACGTACATGCAGTTTCATGGGTTGTAAGGGCGCACCTCTAATCCTGACTAATTTTTTTGAAGCTGGTTCACCTTTATGTTTTTTTAGGAGATTTGCACACAAGTCATGTTAGCATGTTACGTTTCCAACATGTGACATGCACCTTGTTAAAATTATGTAAAAAGAGGGTTGTGTGGAAGAGGCCCTTGTCCCCTTGAATATGGGAACAAGGTGGTTGACTTTTGGAGTGCCTGAGCCCCTCCTGCCCCCAAGCATCCACCCCCCCTTTCATGGGCCAACTTGTGTGTTTGTGTGTGAACAGCACTTAGATTTTTCTGGGCATGCTCAGAAGAGTGTGTTTTTTGGGTTAGTAATTTTAAGGATATCCTTAACAGGTGTACCCACTTTAAAGTAATGTCTTGACATTGGGTGAACTTGCATTTTGTGGGTTTCATGGACTGTGCATGTGTTTTGAATTGCCTCATTAGCACACAAACCTATGTTATATAAAACTTGCAGATAGCATTCTTTACTTTGCCCTGAAAAGAGGACAGATTGTGTGTGGGGCAAGAGAGTACATTTGGGCGGCCTTATATAGTTTGTAACACATGTATTTTCTGTTTGTATTTTGTTTGTTATGTCTTTGCAAAACAGATTTTTTGTTTAGAGCAAGTGTTTTAGAGCAAGTATTTTTTTATTTTTGTTTGTATTTATTTTTTTTTTTGGGGGGGGGGGATTTTTTTCCCTGAAATATTTTTGATGTCGTCAATATGTGTCGTTTGTAGGTTGTTAGTTTCACTTTGATTTAATTGTCTGTGCTGCATTATTTTGCAAAATCTTACTCAAGATGTCATTACTAATGTTTAAATCCTTAAGAGACTGTCTGCTTGTGGGCGCAGTCCTTTTAACTCCTGTTATTTTCCTCTGCAAAATGGTCAGACCTTAAAACCATATTCTGTTAATGTCTCAAATTAGCATTCATGTGTTTTTGCTTTCCTTGCTCTTTTCCAAGTCCTTTTTGTTGACCAATAAATCTTGTAGCAAATTTTTATGTTTTATGTGTTTGGTATTTGTCTTGCAGATGCACGCTCAATCCAATTAATGCATTTTACACTCCCTCCTAAACAATTTTCCTGGGACAGATTTCCCAACTGCAGCCTAACTCCTTCCGATCCAGGCTATAGCCGAATCACGGCTACAGCGTGGATCTGCTTTGCCGGGAGGGCGTCAATAGACGTCCTCCCCTTTGCAAGCTGGCTGCGCCCCCCCTGCAGGGGGCGCGTGGCACGCGCTGTGATCACCCGAGTCAATGAGACTCGGGTGATCACAGATTGGAGTAAGGGGTCGATCCCGATCCCTTACCATGTGATCAGCTGTCAGCTAATGACAGCTGATCACGTGATGTAAACAGAGGATCGGTAATCGTTTTTTTTTTTTTCTTTTCACGCTGATAGCGTGAGGAGAAAAAAAAGCCGATCACCGGCTCCTGTTGAAGGGACATCGGTCCCGAGTAGGGAGAGGCGAAGCCGCCTCATGTGCCCACAGTGCCCACCAATCAGTGCCCACAAGTATATCAGTGCCACCTAGCAGTGCTGCCAATCAATGCTATCACTGCCGCCCATCAGTGCCAGCTATTAGTGCCCATCAGTGCAGCCTCATCAATGAAGGAGAAAAATTACCTGTTTGCAAAATTTCTTAAAATATAAAACGGTTTTGTATTTTTTTTTTTTTTTAATTCGTTTTTTTTTAATTTAAAAAAAATAAAAATAAAAAACCCAGAGGTGATCAAATACCACCAAAAGAAAGCTCTATTTGTGGGGAAAAAATGATACAAATTTCATATGTGTACAGTGTTGTATGACCGTGCAATTGTCATTCAAAGAGTGACAGCGCTAAAAGCTGAAAATTGGTCTGGGCAGGAGGGGGGTTTAGGTGCCCAGTAAGCAAGTGGTTAAATAGGCTGAGTGGCATAGCAAAACAAAAAAAGGTGTGATTTGTCTAAAAGCTATTTTAGAACAGTGAATCTCAACCTGAGTCCTCAAGTACCCCCAACAGGCCATGTTTTGGGAATTTATCTTAGATAAAATAGCTGTCCAAAATACCAAGCCATTGACTCTGATATAAAGCACCTGTGCAAGATAAAGGAAAACCTGGAAACATGGCCTGTTGGGGGTACTTGAGGACAGGGTTGAGAACCACTGATTTAGAGCACTGAGCTAAAATCTAGCTCAAGACAATCCTATTATCCTAATTGTGGGCATTTGAAGGAAACCAAGTGAGTGTTGGAACCCCTGCCTGTCTTTTTAGGTTGGGCTTTGTGTCCCTTTTCTGAAAATTAGCTTAATTTCCTGTCACATAGCCAAACAGGAAGTGAGGGTAAAACCCTACCAATGTCTTTCCTTGGGGACACACAGGTCAATCTAACTAGTGTCCCTATTAGACAAATTGCACTCTAGCACTTTGCTGTGTACACCCCAAATGATTAGGTATTTTGGACTTCACGGTTTTACTAAAGGCAAATCCACTCTGCGCTATAAGTGCACGCACTGTTTGTAAATCTGAGGGGAAGCGCTGCTGATTTTATCATCCAATCATGTAGAAGCAGAAATGCTGTTTTTTATTTTCCTTGCATGTCCCCCTCGGATCCCCAGCGACTGCACTTCTAAGTGCACTTGTAGTGCAAAGTGGATTTGCCTTTAGTAAATAAACCCCAAAGTCCAAGATACCTAATAATTAGGGGTGTACATAGCAAAGTTCTAGAGTGCAATTTGCCTAATGGGGACACTATTTAGATTGACCTGTGTGTCCCCAAGGAAAGACATTGGTAGGATTTTACCCTCACTTCTTGTTTCACTAGAAATATTTGTTAGTTCAGTCCTGGAAATATGCATCTGCTTTCCTATTATTCGCCAATAAACTTATAGGCCTGCACCTAGATGCGCGACCGCTGTGTACTTCTGCTACATTCTTCTCACCAAAATGCCCCCTTACTGTTCTCTGAGGAAGAGATGATCCTTATTTGCAAATGAAGATAATTTTTGATTTATTTTTTACATGGGGTGGTGTTTGTGTGGGCCATGTGTGTATGTTTAAATGATTTTGCCTCAAAACACACACCTACTTCCTGTGTACAGATTCACTTCCGGGTCAATGTATACTGCTTCCTGCTTCAGTGTGTGTGTATATATAGATATAGATATATTGATGTAGGTTCTTGTGTCCACCAGCAGAGAGAAGTTGGGTAGATGCCACACTCCCAATTCTGGAGGCATAATAATGGTCTAGCACAGGGGTCTTCAAACTGCGGCCCTCCAGTTGTTTAGGAACTACAATTCCCATCATGCCTAGTCATGTCTGTGAATGTCAGAGTTTTACAATGCCTCATGGGATGTGTAGTTCTGCAACAGCTGGAGAGCTGTAGATTGAAGATTCCTGATCACTCTAGCATGTCTTGAAAAAAGGTGTGTTCTCATGTGCCTTGTATAATGCCCAAGAAATATCGTTTGGAAAATACAAGTGGGTCATGGCACATCTATTTCAAAATTTTGCACTTAAGATTGTCATGCACTATGCAATCTGATTGGCCAATCTCTGTACAGCTTGAAATTTAGGCAAAATAGGTAATAGGAAGATACATTTGAACAATTAATTCAAATTATAGGAAATCAAACAGGCTCTTGCACTAAATCTAATTTATTCAAGATCTAACTGATTGCAGTGTTTGGTCACCTTTTAAAGATCAAGATCTGAAAATATACATTTATTTTGTTTAGAAACACTTCTCTGTTCTTTGAAATGTATTGAAAGATTTGGGTAAAAAAAGAAAAAAACATTTCAAAGATATATTAGAAGTAATAGGAATGAGATTAGCATCAAAAGGGTTAATTAACTGAGAACACCTACTAATTGCCTAACAAGACACATCCAATGAGATTACATTAACCAATTGTATTGAGCGTGTGCTATTATCAACGAGAAAACCGCAGTTACCCTAGCGCCAGTTGCAGTTTACATACGCGGGTATTTATTATCGCTATTTGCGCTTCGCCGTGCGCCGGGTTCCCGCGTTCAGTTAATGATTTTCTGGCGCACCAACTAATGTATGAACTGGTGGAGCGCCTTCTTCTTAGTGAATGATCCTCAGGCCCCATTTACACTTGATCGTAGCAATTTCAGGCAGAAAGTCGCACGATTTTGCTGCAATTTTGTACAAGTCAAAAGGTCACCAATGTAAAAGCAGAAAAACGCCCAAATCTGCCTAAAAAAAAGTTCCAGAACTTGTTTAAGTTTCAAGCATTTTGGAGCTTCTGGCTTCAGGCGTTTTGGAGTGGAGATGTGAACCATCTCCATAGAGAATAATTGATTTTTTCCCCTCAAGCGTTTTGTAGCTTCAGGTTTCAAGCTACAAAACACTCAGGTGTAAATGGGGCCTCAAAGTAGTAAGTAGAAAGTGTGTCCTATTACTGATAGGTGGCGCACATATTGCGGGTCAGTCCAAAGACTGTTATTCAAGATGGCAGACAACAGTGTTAGTGCGTGCATAGAACAGTGTGTGATGATAAAGTTTCTTGTGAATGAAGGCATAAAACCTGCAGGTATCTACAGAAGACATCAAGCACAGTACGGTGATGAGATGCTTAGCCGCAGTAAGACATTTTAATGGTGTAAACATTTTAAAGTTGGCCGTAGGTCCGTCAGTAACGATCCCAGCAGTGGTAGTTCCTAGCCTACAGCAGTCATTCCTGTGAACATTCAGCGCGTGGAACGCCTGATCCTGGATAATGGATATATAACCTATCATGAAATTGCACAAGAGGCGAATCTTCCTGTGGGAACGATGAACACAACGTCAGTCCTAGGATGGTTCAAGCTTACAAATCTTTCTATGCCGAAGCTTTCCAGGCATTCATTAAATCCTGGGATAAGTGTATAAATGTAGCAGGGGAGTATGACAAAAAATAAATGCGGTTTCTACTCCTTGAAATATGTTCTTTTATTATATAAACTCAAAAGTCCTGGTTTGAATTCCCCTCGTATTGTTATTAATATTTTAAAAAGTAAAGTAGCAGATGCATATGTGAGATTCAGTTTTCAGTTGACTACTGTGTAATCAAAGCAGACACAACATATAGGAAATAAAGAATAGGCTTACTAACAAAAACAAAATGTATTTTCCTACACAATTTCCAGGTAGAGAAAAAAAATACACTAAAAATTTGCATTAAAAACAGAGGTTTAATTGCACAGCAGATATATGTGTAAGCTCTATTGCCCCTCTGTATAATGTGGTTCAAACTCTAATCTATGAGAGCCTCCATGATGGAGCATACAGCATATAGCAATGGGTAGGGATGAGCTTCAAATTATGCGTCGAAACACTGGCTGTTCGCCTGTTCGCCGAACAGCGAACAATTTGGGGTGTTCGCGGCAAATTCGAAAGCCGCGGAACGCCCTTTAAAAGTCTATGGGAGAAATCAAAAGTGCTAATTTTAAAGGCTTATATGCAAGTTATTGTCATAAAAAGTGTTTGGGGACCTGGGTCTTGCCCCAGGGGACAAGGATCAATGCAAAAAAAGTTTTAAAAAACGGCCGTTTTTTCGAGAGCAGTGATTTTAATAATGCTTAAAGTGAAACAATAAAAGTGTAATATTCCTTTAAATTTCGTACCTGGGGGGTGTCTATAGTATGCCTGTAAAGGGGCATATGTTTCCCGTGTTTAGAACAGTCTGACAGCAAAATGACATTTCAAAGGAAAAAAAGTCATTTAAAACTACTCGCGGCTATTAATGAATTGCTGGTCAGACAATACACATAAAAGTTCATTGATAAAAACGGCATGGGAATTCCCCACAGGGGAACCCCGAACCAAAATAAAAAAAAAAAAAAATGATGTGGGGGTCCCCCTAAATTCCATACCAGGCCCTTCAGGTCTGGTATGGATATTAAGGGGAACCCCGGCAAAAAAAATTTTTTAAAAATGGTGTGGGGTCCCCCTTAAAATCTATACCAGACCCTTCAGGTCTGGTATGGACTTTAAGGGAAACCCGCGCCAAAATTTTTTTAAAAATGGCGTGGGGTCCCCCCAAAAATCCATACCAGACCCTTATCCGAGCACCCAACCTGGCAGGCAGCAGGAAAAGAGGGGGGATGAGAGAGCGCCCCCCCTCCTGAACCATACCAGGCCACGTGCCCTCAACATTGGGAGGGTGCTTTGGGGTAGCCCCCCAAAACACCTTGTCCCCATGTTGATGAGGACAAGGGCCTCATCCCCACAACCCTTGCCCGGTGGTTTTGGGGGTCTGCGGGTGGGGGGCTTATCGGAATCTGGAAGCCCCCTTTAACAAGGGGACCCCCAGATCTTGGCCCTCCCCCCTGTGTGAAATGGTAAGGGGGTACAAAAGTACCCCTACCATTTCACAAAAAAACTGTCAAAAATGTTAAAAATGACAAGAGACAGTTTTTGACAATTCCTTTATTTAAATGCTTCTTCTTTCTTCTGTCTTCTTTCTTCTATCTTTCTTCTGTTTCTTCATCCATCTTCTTCCTCTTCTGGTTCTTCTGGTTCTTCCTCCGGTGTTCTCGTCCTGCATCTTCATCCGTGGCGTCTTCTTCCCTTCTTCTCCTCGGGCCGCTCCGCATCCATGATGGCATGGAGGGAGGCTCCTGCTTTTTGACACTTCTCCTCTTCTGACGGTTCTTAAATAACGGGGGCGGGGCCACCCGGTGACCTCGCCCCCCTCTGACGCACGGGGACTTGACGGGGACTTCCCTTTGGCATTCCCTGTGACGTCAGAGGGGGGCGGGTCACCCATTACGTAACCTCGCCCCCTTCTGACATCACGGGGAAAGCCACAGGGAAGTCCTGTCAAGTCCCCGTGCGTCAGAGGGGGGTGGGGTCACCAGGTGGCTCCGCCCCCCCCCGTTATTTAAGAACCGTCAGAAGAGGAGAAGCGTGAGCCTCCCTCCATGCCATCATGGATGCGGAGCAGCCCAAGGAGAAGAAGGGAAGAAGACGCCATGGATGAACATACAGGACGAGAACACCGGAGGAAGAACCAGAAGAACCAGAAGAAGAAGAAGAAGATGGAGGAAGAAACCGAAGGAAGATAACATTAACATTTTTGACAGTTTTTTTGTGAAATGGTAGGGGTACTTTTGTACCCCCTTACCATTTCACACAGGGGGGAGGGCCGGGATCTGGGGGTCCCCTTGTTAAAGGGGGCTTCCAGATTCCGATAAGCCCCCCGCCCGCAGACCCCCACAACCACCGGGCAAGGGTTGTGGGGATGAGTCCCTTGTCCCCATCAACATGGGGACAAAGTGTTTTGGGGCCTACCCCAAAGCACCCTCCCAATGTTGAGGGCATTTGGCCTGGTACGGTTCAGGAGGGGGGGCGCTCTCTCGTCCCCCCCTCTTTTCCTGCGGCCTGCCAGGTTGCGTGCTCGGATAAGGGTCTGGTATGGATTTTTGGGGGGACCCCATGCCATTTTTTTTAAAAAAATTTGGTGCGGGGTTCCCCTTAAAATCCATACCAGACCTGAAGGGTCTGGTATAGATTTTGAGGAGGACCCCACGCCATTTTTGTTTTTTTTTGACCGGGGTTCCCCTTAATAGCCATACCAGACCTGAAGGGCCTGGTATGGAATTTAGGGGGACCCCCCACACCATTTTTTTTTTTTAATTTTGGTTCGGGGTTCCCCTGTGGGGAATTCCCATGCCGTTTTTATCAATGAACTTTTATGTGTATTGTTGGACCGGCAATTCATTAATAGCCGCGAGTAGTTTTAAATGACTTTTTTTCCTTTGAAATGTCATTTTGGTGTCAGACTGTTCTAAACACAGGAAACATGCGCCCCTTTACAGGCATACTATAGACACCCCCCAGGTACGAAATTTAAAGGAATATTACACTTTTATTGTTTCACTTTAAGCATTATTAAAATCACTGCTCCCGAAAAAAGCGGCCGTTTTTAACACTTTTGTTTGCATTGATCCATGTCCCCTGGGGCAGGACCCAGGTCCCCAAACACTTTTTATGACAATAACTTGCATATAAGCCTGAATAATCCTGAATAATAATAATAATATAAGCCTTTAAAATTAGCACTTTTGATTATTCATGTTCGTGTCCCATAGACTTAAACGGTGTTCGCGTGTTCGAATAAATTTTTTGCCTGTTCGCAAGCTGGTGCGAACCGAACAGGGGGGTGTTCGGCTCATCCCTAGCAATGGGTAAATTAAGGGCAGGTATGCCTGGAGGGAACCCTATTCCTCCTTAACGTGATACTAAAGTCTTGGGGTTTTTTCGTTAAAAATAACAAACACATCATACTTACCTGCTCTGTGCAGTCGTTTTGCACAGAGCAGCCCAGATCCTGCTCTTCTCGGGTCCATCTTCGGAGCTCCTGGCTCCTCCCTCCCGTTGAATGCCCCCACAGCAAGTAGCTTGCTATGGGAGCACCCGAGCCAAGCCGCAGGTCCGTGTGTCCATTTAAACACAGAGCCACGGCCCGACCCAACCCCCTTTCTCTCCTCATTAGCTCACTGACTTTGACAGCAGCGGGAGCCAATGGCGCTACGCTGCTGTCTCAGCCAATGAGTAGGGGAGTCCTGCACAGCCGAGTCACTTGTGCAACATTGCTGGATCTAGATGGACCTCAGGTAAGTATTAGGGGGGCTGAGGGGGGCTGAGGGGGACTTCGGACAGTCCCACCCAAAATAAACCATTGATGTGGCTCAGAAACAAATTTGCAAATAGGCTGTTACAGCATGAGAACGTCTCGAAGGGGTCAGGTACCAAAGTAGAAGTTGACTTCTACAAGCACATTAGCCAAGCTTTTGGCCACAGCAACCCAAATCTGGTTCCAAGTCTCTGGTGGAATAGTCATGCTTAAATCAGATTCCCATTTTGACACATAGTTTGGGGGATTGGTCTGAAGAGAGTACACTACTAATGAAATCAGACCGGGGCCTGGGGGTTTTCCAATAGGGACCTTTGAAAGACTATAAGCAAGGAAATGTTTAGTAAGTTTCATGCCATAAATTGGACAAAAATGCCGAATTTGAAGGTATTGTAAAACATCCCCTGGTTTGATTTTATGAATATCACAAAGCATCTGGAAGGATTTGAGACCCAAATCCACAAGAAAGTGGTTAGTTGTATATAAACAGTTACTTAAGAACCAATGGAATAGTGTAGCCTGGAGGAGTAGATGCAAGATCCAAGATGGACATCAGAGGATGTTATAATAAGATTATAATAAGATTAAGTTGTGAATGGACTTCAGACTGTCCTATAACCTCAGCGTGTGTTTGTTAATAGGACAGATGACTTTATACCAACTCTTTGGAAGTAGCTAAGGCAGGTTAGCTATTAAGTGCAAGTAGGCCTCCAGTGATGCCCATAAAGGATTGTTTCTTGTGGTTTTCTACTGTGCCATTTGTGCTAGTTGTGTCTCTTGGTAATACTTATGGAAAATTGGCAGGTCCTGACTGTCCTGTGTCTTACTTTTTTACAAAACCAACTTTACAACCCAATGGGGAGAGCCTTTCCATCCAAAGTCAAAAGGAGGGGATAGCAAGTGGCAAGATCATGGTATAGTAAAAAAATTTGGGCAAGAAATACAATTTCATGACTGTGGTCCCTCCGACCCAGGATATGTTGTGCTTGTCCAAGGAAGTTAAAAGGAAACATAAGGTAGGTATATGTAGATCAATAATTTAGGATAGGTTGCATGGTAAAGGGTCTTGAAAGAAAAAGTGAGGTGAAAACCTAGGTAGGTGGGAGTGGAAGGAAACCAGGCAAATGAAAAGGAAAGGGTATTTGGCAATGATTAGCAGAGGAGGTCTGGCAGAAAAAAAAAAAAACACTCAAAGCCTTAGACTTAGTTTTGTTAACATGTAACCCTGAAATGTTCCATAATATTCGTTTTTATGAGGTATGCAATGCAACAGGTATGTGATGATGTAATACTGTATATACATTTTTATTTTTATATAAAGGAAGAATGGCAAGTCCAGCTTTCTCAGAAGTCAACTTTCTGTGACTAAAGTTTCAATTTGTGCAGATTAGTTCGATTATTTCTATTGGTGACATCTTTTCATCATCTCTGTGAACATGGCTGGTATAGATGTATTCATGAGGCTATACTCAGTTTTTAGTATTAGAAAACATACACTTTAAGCAATCCTGTGCTTTGCTATCAAAAGATTGAAACTTCCTTTTCCTAGGCAACATGTCTCTGGCCATATCCTGCATATGTTTAGCAACCCCGGACTGATAACCTATCTCTCCCCCACCCTGGACTGACTACCATCTTATGGGGAGTGGTGTACAGGACCACCATAGGAATAATTTGGGCCAGGTATGCATGCACAGGAAGAAGAGTACCTGGAAGGAACACAAATTCTGCAGAAAGTCTGTGTGGTTCTTGGTGGAGCAGCACAGCGAAGACCGCTGGAATGGGGGCCTAAGCAATTGTAAGACAGGGTGGGATTTACTAAGGAGGTGTGTAGAAGCCTTTAATGGACAATTGTACCAAAGGTAGAGTTAGCCTTTAAGCTTGTTTTAGTGTTTTAGCATCTAACATGTTTAAGCAACCATTGTCTATACCAAAGGTTCTCTCAGAAGTTGCTATGGGTTCCTTAAGCTGTGGCTAAGTGAGCTCTCGTCTGATGGTGCCTTCAGAGTAATGCCCCGTACACACGGTCGGACTTTGTTCGGACATTCCGACAACAAAATCCTAGGATTTTTTCCGACGGATGTTGGCTCAAACTTGTCTTGCATACACACGGTCACACAAAGTTGTCGGAAAATCCGATCGTTCTGAACGCGGTGACGTAAAACATGTACGCCGGGACTATAAACGGGGCAGTGGCCAATAGCTTTCATCTCTTTATTTATTCTGAGCATGCGTGGCACTTTGTCCGTCGGATTTGTGTACACACGATCGGAATTTCCGACAACGGATTTTGCTGTCGGAAAATTTTATCTCCTGCTCTCCAACTTTGTGTGTTGGAAAATCCGAAGGAAAATGTCCGATGGAGCCCACACACGGTCGGAATTTCCGACAACACGCTCCGATCGGACATTTTCCATCGGAAAATCCGACAGTGTGTACGGGGCATTACAGGGCCAGTGTCACTTGGCATAGCCATCAGTATTGCGTCAATGATATTTTTAGCTACCTATGGAGTAGCATTCTGACCACCACTGTAAGAATGACATTCTTTGCACTGGCCACCAATATAAGAGGCATTTCCTTCTGCTGTAAAAAGGTTGAGAAAAGCTGGTCTATACAGTAAACTAATATAAGCCTTTTCGTTTTGAAGAAGAACTAGTTATGGGCAGGGAAAGGTATCCACAGATATTGCAGTTATATATTCGTAAAAATTGTGAAATGTATTATGAAACTAGTGTAAGCACCGGAATTTTCCTCTTGTAGTTACATGCAGAGTAGAACTGTGAGAGGGAGGGACAACCCTGGGAAATCAAGTGTGCTGCATACAAATATACTGACAAAGAACATGCTAAACGATGAGGGAGGGCAGACTGATGATGCTCCTCCTTCATCAGGCTGGCTGTGCTGTCTGGCAGGGATGTACAGTATAAATCTTAGGAATGGATGGATAGGAATACAAATTATTTGCCAGGTACAACTGCACCCATATATTTACTCGAACTGTGGATTTCCTCGTGGGTTTGCCTTGAGCTCAATTTAAGGCTCCATGCACACTAGCATTTTTTTTAAGCTCCTAGAAGCTCTTGTTAGCTGTTGAAGCTAAATAGTGTTATCCTATGTGTCCATGCACACTACTTTAGGCTATTAGCATTTTTTTAACTTCAGCGTCTAGGAGCAGAAAAAAAATCGTTTTTGTAGAGTTTTTCCAGCAAAAAAACGCTGAATGCTCCTAATTGCTTCTATATTCTCCTAACTGCTTCTAAAAGCTACTAAAAAGCTACTAACAGCTTTTTTGAGCTTTTTTTTTTTTTTTCCATGTACTGCAAAAACGCTAATGCCACGTACACATGACCGGTTTTGCCATCGGAATAAACTCCGAAGGTTTCCCCAACGGAATTCCATTCAAGCGATCTTGCCTACACATGGTCAATCCAAAGTCCGACTGTCCAGAACGCGGTGACGTACAACACTTATGACAGGACTAGAAAAAGGAAGTTCAATATCCAGTAGCCAATAGCTTCCGTCTCATACTTGCTTCAGAGCATGCGTTGTTTTTGGTCCATCGAAATAGCATACAGACGATCGGTTTTCCCAGTAGGAATTGGTTCATTTATTTAGAACATGTTCCATTTCTAGGTCCGTCAGAATTTTTCGAAAAAAAAAAAGTCCGATGAGGCTACACACGATCGGAATAGACGATGAAAAGCTTCCGTCTGACTTTTTCTGTCGGACATTCCGCTCGTGTGTACGCGGCTTGATATAATGCTACAGCTCCAAAATGCTTTTAAAAGCTACTAAAATGCTATTAGAAGCTGGGACAAAAAAGCTATTATCATTTTTCATCCAGCATTTTTTTTGGAGCTTATGAAAAACACTAGTGTGCATGTAGGCTTAATGTCTTCTGACACAGATGCAAAATATCATGCCCATTTCTCCATATCAAGACATTGGATTAGAAAGAATGGACTTTATGGGCATACTTGTTCTCCCTGTGCCTGCGTGGGTTTCCTCCGGGTACTCCGGTTTCCTCCCACACTCCAAAGACATGCTGGTAGGTTAATTGGATCCTGTCTAAATTGTCCCTAGTATTTATGAATGTGAGTTAGGGACCTTAGATTGTAAGCTCCTTGAGGGTAGGGACTGATGTGATTGTACAATGAATATGTAAAGCGCTGCGTAAATTGACAGCGCTATATAAGTACCTGAAATAAATAAATAAATAAATAAATACTTAAAAGCAATATCACAAAATGTATTTTATTCATAACAAATAGACAGACAATTGGTAAAACACATATACAGTACATAAGTGAAAGTGATTAAAAACTTCTCCTAGGTCCGCTGTCTATCCAGAGTCCAATCGGGCTCAATAGATACAACTGGTTGGCCTGAGTGAACCTGAGTAAGGCAGTCAACCCAATACAATAGCATATATAGTAACCTGAACAGGTCAAATCCTAGAGTGGTTAAAAGTGGGTAATGGTAGTCAGCTCCAGAGGTGTCATTTCTGCTTTTCAAGGTACAGATAGCGTGCTCATAGAGAAGTACAGATAGAGAGCATGCTATCTGTACCTTGAAAAGTAGAGATGACACCTCCTGAGCTGGCTACTGTTATCCAGTGAGGGAAAAAACTATTTGACTCCCTGCTGTTTTTGTAAGTTTGCCTACTGACAAAGAAATGATCAGTCTAAAATTTTAATGGTAGGTTTATTTTAACAGTGAGAGACAGAATAACAAAAATATCCAGAAAAATGTATTTGCAAAACGTTATAAACTGATTTGCATTTTAATGAGTGAGATAAGTATTTGATCCCTTATTAATCAGCAACATTTCTGGCTCCCAGGTGTCTTCTATATAGGTGACGAGCTGAAATTAGGAGCACTCTCTTAAAGTCCAAAGAGCTATCCAAGGATGTCAGGGACAAGATTGTAAACCTACACAAGGCTGGAATGGGCTATATGATCATCGCCAAGCAGACTGGTGAGAGGGTGACAATAGTTGGTGTGATTATTTGCAAATGAAAGAAACACAAAATAACTGTCAATCTCCCTCGATCTGGGCTCTATGCAAGATCTCACCTTGTGCAGTTTCAATCATGAGAACAGTGAGGAATCAGCCCAGAACTAAATGGGAGAATCTTGTCAATGATCTCAAGGTAGCTGGGACCATACTCACCAAGAAAACAATTGGTAACACACAATAGCGTGAAGGACTGAAACCTGCAGCGCCCACAAGGTCCACCTTCTCAAGAAGGCACATGTACAGGCCTGAAGTTTGCTAATGAACATCTGAATGATTCAGAGGAGAACTGAATGAAAGTGTTGTGGTCAGATGACCAAAATCGAGCTCTTTGGCTTCAACTCAACTCGCTGTGTTTGGAGGACGAGGAATGCTGCCTATGACCCCCAGGACACCATCCCTCCATCAAACATGGAGGTGTAAACATTATGCTTTGGGGGGTGTTTTTCTGCTAAGGGTACAGGATAACTTCACTACATCGTGGGGACGATGGACGTGGCCATGTACCGTCAAATCTTGGGTGAGAACCTTCCTTCCCATGGCATTGAAAATGGGTCGTGGATTGGTATTCCAGCATGACAATGACCCAAAACACACAGCCAAACAAACAAAGGAGTGGCTCAAGAAGAAACACATTAAGGTCCTGGAGTTGCCTAGCCAGTCTTCAGACCTTAATCCCGTAGAAAATATGTGGAGGGAGCTAAAGGTTTGAGTTACCAAACGTCAGTCTCAAAGCCTTAATGACTTGAGGAGGATCTGCAAAGAGATGTGGGACTAAATCCCTCCTGAGATGTGTGCAAACCTGGTGGGCAACTACAAGAAATGTCTGACCTGTGTGATTTCCAACAAGGGTTTTGCCACCAAGTACTAAGTCATGTTTTGCAAAGGGGTCAAATACTTATTTCACTCATTAAAATGCAAATCAATTGATAACTTTTTTGAAATGTGTTTTTCTGTATTTTTTGTTGTTATTCTGTGTCTCACTGTTAAAATAAACCTACCATTAAAATTAATGATAATTTCTTTGTCAGTGGGCAAACAAACAAAATGAGAAGGGGATCAAATACTTTTTTTCCCTCACTGTAGGGTTGAGGGCCATTATGCAGAAAACATGTCATTTCTGATGCCTGACCACCATATAATGTTTATGGACAACCTTACCTTGTACTTATTATTAAAGATGCAAACACATTGTAGTACAAGGAATATGATGCAAAGTTCGAGCAAACACACACAGTGGGAGTACATACTTCAGTGTCAGAGATACATCCCTGAATTAATCCTTGCCCGTCTTTGTCATGTAGCCAATCTCTGACTGCTGGATGCCAGATTCTGTAGGATGCCTAATATGGTAAGATTAAAAACACACCATATGCCTTTTAAACAGGGTTTGCAATTAGGCTGATATGACAGTAGCAATAAACTCCAGGGAGATGAAAATAAATTGAAGGTCTGTTTCTGTGCTCAAAGTTTAGTCTTAAATCAGAGTTTACAACAGCAGAGTGTTTGTGTCTCAGTAGATTAGAAGCTGTCTTCCCCTCTGGGCTTCATCTACTCTTACACAAGATTTCTGTTTTGTTTTTCTCTGAGCTGACGCCACCACGCACACACAGACTGTGATTCACAAAGCCAAGCCTGAGCTCTCTAGAAACCCCTGCTTGAGCTGGTTGCCAACAAAATCCTTCATATTAAATGCCAAAGCAATGATATTTAATGACCCAGGCACTGTGGTCCGCTAGCAGCCTACAGATCCATTATTTCACAGTATTTCAAGTTATCGGATGGTTTTTGCGCTATATGAGTGATTCATAAGCTATGCTAGATGGTGAAAATGTCTATCAAAGTGATTGTAAAGTTTTTTTGTTTGTTTTCTTAATAACATGTCATACTTACCTGCTCTGTGTAATGATTTTGCACAGAGCACCCCCAATCCTCCTCTTCTCAGGTCCCGCACCAACACTCTGGTGGGCTCCTCCTCTTCTCCATGAGTCACCATAGCAAACCGCTTCCTATGGTGGCACATGTGCAGGCGTGATTCTGAGCCGCACGGTGTATGTCTATTGACACACGATATGGCTCGGCCCCGATCCCTGCTCGCTCATCACTGGGTTTGATTGACAACATCAGGGGCCAATGGCTTCCGCTGCTCTCACTGAGTCCAGTGAGGAGGGAGAGAGAGAGAGAGCAGCGCCACTGCTCTTGGGCACAGCGCTGGATCAAGATCTGGCTCAGGTAAGTATTTGGTGGGGGGGGGGGGGGGACTGACAGTAGAAGGTTTTCTACCTTGATGCAGAGAATGCATTAAGATAAAAAAAACCTTCAGCCTTTACCATCACTTTAAGCATACTGATAGGGCTAAGTCTAAAATTAGGTGTAAACCCAATATTGTAACTGTAAACTGTAGTTTCATTCAACAACAAAAGAGCTGAGCCACACAAAGGGGGGGGGGGGGGGGGCGCTGGCAGTTCAAATATGGTTACCCCTCAGCCCTGAACTTAGCCATACAAAGTTGAACTGTACATTCGTGCATGCACCTGCTACATAAACAGAGAATTAAAATGGTTGTACACCCTTCTATAAACCCAGTGAAGTGACTGGCCTCAGGTGATAATCCGAGATTAATCAAATCCTCCTACATAAGTTGTTCCTGTTTATCTGCAGTCTTCTCCGTTCAAAGTCCAGAATATATAAAGCTTGTCTGAGCTTTCAGAAAACAGTGGGTGGAGGGCTGAAATTACACACTGCAGAGTTCAGTGAGGAGAGTTCTGAGAGCTGATTGGAGGGAAGGGACCCATCCCCCTTTCACACAGCACACAGGAACGGAGCTGAGGCTGTCAATCGCAGGCTGTGTGTTCTCTGTCACCTTTTTTTCAATCGGTGTGAAAAAACTTATCAGAAGCGCTTCATGCTGATAGTAGAGGAACAAAGCAGCAGACAGAAAATGACATTTAGTAGTCTGGATTGAGACAAGCAAACATTATAGAGGCATATGCTTTGTTCATATTTCATGTCTGAGGTTTACAACTGCTTTATTGGAATTAATCTAAAAGTAGCAGCTTGAAGCTTCTGCACAGTTATTCTCCTACAGGGCAGTCAATATGCATATGAGCTAATAATTGCAAAAGGCCTTGTCAGTGTCTTAATACAGTGCTTTGAAAAAGTATTCATACCCCTTGAAATTTTCCCCATTTTTTGACATGTTACAACCAAAACGGTAAATGTATTCTATGTGATAGACCAACACAAAGTGGCACATAATTGGGAAGTGGAAGAAAAATGATAAATGGTTTTCAACATTTTTTACAAATAAATATGTGAAAAGTGTGGCATGCATGCCGCCCCCCCCCCCCCCCCCCCGAGTCAATACTTTGTAGAATCACCTTTCAATTACAGCTGCAAGTCTTTTTGGGGATGTTGCTACCAGCTTTGCACATATAGAGAGTGAGGTTTGTGCCCATTCTTCTCTGCAAAATAGCTCAAGCTCTGTCAGATTAGACGGAGAGCGTCTGTGAACAGCAAAGTCTTGCCACATATTAGATCAGGGATATGCAATTAGCGGACCTTCAGCTGTTGCAAAACCACAAGTCCCATCATGCCTCTGCCTCTGGGTGTCATGCTTGTGGCTGTCAGATTCTTGCTATGCCTCATGGGACTTGTAGTTCTGCAACAGCTGGAGGTCCGCTAATTGCATATCCCTAGATTAGATTCTCAATTAGATTAAGGTCTGGACTTTTACTAGGCCATTCTAACATGAATATGCTTTGATCTAAACCATTCCATTGTAGCTCTGGCTGTATGTTTAGGGTCATTGTCCTGCTGAAAGGTGAACCTCAGCCCAAGTCTCAAGTCTTTTGTCGACTAACAGGTTTTCTTCTAAGATTGCCCTGTATTTGGCTCCATCCATCTTCCTATCAACTCTGACCAGCATCCCTGTCCCTGCTGAAGAAAAGCATCCCCACAACATGGTGCTGCCACCACCATGTTTTATGTTGGAGATGGTGTGTTCAGGGTGATGTGTAGTTTTAGTTTTGCGCCACACACAGTGTTTTGCTTTTAGGCCAAAAAACCTTCTTCCACATGTTTGCTGTGTCCCCCACATGACTTCTTGCAAACTAAAAACAGGCTTCTTATGGCTTTTTTTCAACAATAGCTTTCTTCCTGCCACTCTTCCATAAAGGCCAGGCTTGTGGAGTACATGACTAATAGTTGTCCTGTGTACAGATTCTCCCACCTGAGCTGTGGATCTCTGCAGCTCCTCCAGAGTTACCATGGGCCTCTTGGTTGCTTCTCTGATGAATGGTCTCCTTGCTAGGTCTGTTAGTTTAGGTGGACTGCCATGTCTTGGTAGGTTTGCAGTTGTGCCATACTCTTTCCATTTTCAGATGATGGACTGGACACTGCTCCATGAGATGTTCAAAGCTTAACCTCCGATGCAGGCTGACAACATATAGAGCACCTTTGGTTGTTGTGGTGCTGGCGGCCTCTTGCATCATAGCAGCCAAGGACACAGTGTGACACATGGGGCTGAACAAGCACTTGGGGTTTAGTGTGGGGTGGAGCTGGTCATATTAAGCACCTCTGTCAGTGGTAAATGGTTTGTCCAGCCTTGGTGCCACCCTCCGTTATGCTGCCATGAGTGCTGCATGAGACAGTTGCTCTAGTTGGCCTCATTGGCAGAATAGTCCTGGCTAGGACTATGAGCACCCTTCGCATAGATCATATCTAGGTTAATTCCTGAACTACATATGATGTATAGCAATGTCAACTGTACTTGAAGTATATACGCATGTATGCACTTTCTGTAAACCATAGCAACAGGTCCAGACACATCACTGCCATAGTCTGCATTCTTGTTAGCATGAATTTCCACCGCGTATGTATTCCCAACTCAAGTTTCTTTAGCTGTATTTCACAAAAGAACACAGCAAACATTCCTCTTGTAACTGAATAAGGATATAAAGACCCAAATAGGCTAGGTGTTCCACAGGCTTGTTTACACCAGCCACTGCGTTTGGGCAAAGGGGGCAGATTTGGACAGCATCATTGTCAGTCTTGGGGGAGGGGAGTATTATATATACTAGTAGATTTAAATAAACTAACAAACTGAAGCCACACTCCAGCTAACACTTTTAAGCAGCTATAGCAAGCAGTTTTTTTTTTATTTTGGGATAAAGGATTTACATAAATAAATAAAAGCTGGTCATATTAAGCACCTCTGTCAGTGGTAAACGGTTTGTCTTATCCCTGTTATGCCCTGTACACACGATAGGATTTTCTGCTGGAAAATGTGTGATAGGACCTTGTTGTCGGAAATTCCGACCGTGTGTAGGCTCCATCACACATTTTCCATAGGAATTTCCGACACACAAAGTTTGAGAGCTTGCTATAACATTTTCCGACAACAAAATCCGATCGGTTAAATTCCGATAGTGTTTACACAAATCCGACACACAAAGTGCCACGCATGCTCAGAATAAAGTAAGAGACGAAAGCTATTGGTTACTGCCCCGTTTATAGTCCTGATGTACGTGTTTTACATCACCGTGTTCAGAACGATCGGATTTTCAGACAACTTTGTGTGACCGTGTGTACGCAAGACAAGTTTGAGCCAACATCCGTCAGAAAAAATCCATGGATTTTGTTGGCGGAATGTCCGATCAATGTCCGACCGTGTGTACAGGGCAATAACTGATACACCTGGTAGAGAGCTTGTTCTTTTAAAAACAACAGATTTACTAGCCATCAAACTGGTAAACTGACAGGCCTGGCAAGGAGATCATTCATCAGAGAAGCAGCCAAGAGGTCTAATTGGGTGAAGGAGGTAGTCGATCTCTTTTTCTTAAAGTGGAGTTCCACCCACTTTTACAACTCTTCAGCATCCCTCACTAAACTGTGCACTGCAAACGAATTGGATATTTTTAATTTTTTTTTCTCAGCACCTACTGTATATCTGCTGTATTCATTTTTCACTTCCTCCTCCCTAGCCGTGGCTCATCGCATCATTTCCTGTTTGCAATGCCTTCTGGGAAGGGGCGGCAACTTCCTCTGACACTGCCGTTGCTATAGAAACCCTGACCTGAAACCTATTACTCTGCTTCTGCTGCACTGAGCATGTGCGAGATCTGCAAGGATGAGATCCAGGAAGAAATACAGTCTGGCTTCAGATGCCCACACTTAAGATGGCCACGGCCTGCTGTAAGTTTATAAAATAACAAACTACTGCTATAAATGAACAAAACAGACCTTAGTTTACAGACTAACTTTACTAGAATACATTAAGCTTGTGTATTATATGGGTATTTTTATTTAAAAAGTATAATTTTGGCCGGAACACCACTTTAACAGGACTAGGAATGGTGAAGATTTTGACAATCTGGGCAAAAGCAGTATGGGGACACTGCCTAAACCTCAGCAATTTGAGGAGCATTTCCAGAAGCATGTCAATGCTTGACACTCAGCTTTTTGTGTTATTCTATTGTGCCTGTTCACGTCTGAGTGATGTGCTGCTGCTCAATGCTCAGAAAAAGTACAGGAGCTCCTTTGGGTCATGAGTGCACATTTTTGGCCCAAAAATACTTCCTTGTCAAAAGAAGTTTATTGAGTATACAATATTATAAAGATACATAAAGTAAGTTTACAAGGATCTATAAAGTAAGCTCATTGTTTTACAGTAGGGTTTATATAGGTAAATATCATGAAATTTCAAATATTAAACATTGGGTTCACGTAAACCTAAATTAAAGATATATATCATTTCCTTAGTTACTTTTGTAGGTATTTAAATGATTTATACCTACTATACATATTGTTTACAGGTAGAGTGTATATAGGTCAAATAAATTCTGATAATGAGCTTTAATCGTAAGGTGGAGAAAAGGAAAGAGAAAGAAGAAAAAGGGTAGAAAGGCAGAGGTATGGTCCACAAGGTTGTCCCGCTCGTCAGTTTATTATTCTTTTTAGTTCTCTTTGAAGCCTTAGAATGGGTGTCTCTGTAAGTCATTTAATCTGTTACCATGGCAACAGGACAGAGTCATTGAAATTTGACAGGAACTGTTGTTTTATCCAAGGATGCCAAAGTTTTTCAAATTTTGGAATTTGATTTTGATCGATGGCTACCATCTTAGCATGGGACATTGTATTATTCATTCTGTGAATTGTTTCTGCTAGTACCAGTGTAGGAGATTTCCATGCCTTGGCCACTGTTTGTTTTGCAGCCGTTATTAGTTGGATCATAAGTTTGAATTGAGAGAGTGTTAACCATTCCGGTTTTAGATTAAGTAAAGTTATATATGGATCTGGTTGTATTATTTTTTTAAATATTTTAGATGCAATCACGAAGACTTCCTTCCAGAAGGTTTGGATTACTGGGCACGTCCACCATATGTGTAAATGTGTGCCTATTTCTGGGCATCCTCAAAAACAAAGAGCTGAGGTATTAGGTGAATATTTTGCCACTCTAGCGGGTACAAGGTACCAGCGAGTTAGGACTTTATAATTTGTCTCCAGTGCTAAGATGTTGGGTGAAGATGACTTAGTTGTGAGCCATATGTTAGACCAGTCCGTGTCTTCTAAAGTTCGTCCCAGGTCCTCCTCCCACCTCTGAACGTAAGAGGTTTCGATATTAAAGGCATCAGATTTGTATCCAGCATATTTTATATAGGCTTTGGGTTTATTATATAATGCTTTGATCCATGTTAAAAAGTGGGGTCCAAAACCCCATTTTTGTAATGAATATTGCATATATTGCCAGGATACTGTGTCAAATGCCCTCTTAATATCGAGAGATAGAAAACATAAAGGGATTTTCCGTTTTTTAGCAATATGTGCCAATAACACTGCCCTGCGTATATTATCGCCTGCCTGTCTATTTGGCATGAAGCCTACTTGATCTCTATGTATTAATTTTCCTATAATGCTATTGAGGCGTTTTGCTATTATTTTTGCTAATAATTTAATATCAAGGTTTAACAGAGAGATAGGCCGATAATTCACACAGGAAGTATCATCAGAAAGGGGTTTTGGGATCATACAAACAATTGCCATTAGTGTTTCTTGCCGAAAAGAATGTCCTTCTAGAAGTTTGTTAAAAGTTTCAGTGAGAATGGGAGAGAGTATTTCTGAGAATGTTTTATAGTATAAAGCCGAGTAGCCGTCTGGGCCTGGTTTTTTGTTAAGTTTTAGGTCTTTTATGGCGTTAGCAACTTCATCTATAGTTATAGGCTCATCAAAACTGCTTTTTTGATTCTGAGACAACTCAGGTAAGGTTATTTTTGAGAAGAAGGATTCAGCCTCTGTAGGATTAAATTCATTGTTTGTCTTGTATAAAGTTGCGAGATGTGAGTGAAATTTATGGACTATTTTAACTGGATTACAAGTATAAACATTTTTTGATAATTTCAAACGTATTGGTTTGAAAGATTTGTTAGTTGAATTTAATGCCCGAGCCAAATATGTACCTGGTTTGTTTGTATTCATGTAGAAATTGTGTTTGGAGCGTTTGAGGGATTTATCAACTGACTCAGTGAGAAATAGATCGTATTCCAATCTAGATTTTTCCAGATGAGATTTTGTACTCTGAGATGGATTATCTTGGAATGATATGTAGGCTGCATTAAAATTGAGTTCTAATTTTTTTGCTAGATTTTTGCGTTCCCGTTTAAATAGTGCCATTTGTCTTTGTATTGTACCACGCAAAACAGGCTTATGAGCTTCCCACAGTGTTATTGGGGAGATGTCTGTTGTATTATTAATTGATATGTATTCCTTTAAGGCTTGTTCAATGGCCATCTGATGTAGTGGGTGTTTGAGCATTATGTCCGGTAAGTACCACGTTGGGTCATGCGCTTTTGGTATGGCTGAGGCTATAGTAGTGTATACTGCATTATGGTCAGACCACGGAATCGGAATTATATCTGATGCAATAATTTCTGGTATCATTCCTATTGTTAGAAAAATATGATCTATTCTGGTGAAGGTTTGATGAGGGTGCGAGAAATAAGTGAATTTCTTTTTCATTGGGTTACTTTCTCTCCACGAATCTACCAGATTGTATTTGGAAAGAAGTTGAGAAAAAGGTAATCTAGAGGTTATTTTGGATGGTGTAAAAGGTGATTTATCTAGAAATGGGAGTAGGACCTGGTTCGAATCCCCGCACATTATCACTGTTCCTATTTTGTGTGTATTAATCACTTGTAATATATGTGAGAGGAATGGTGTAGGTTGTTTGTTAGGAGCATAGTAGGAAATCACCGTGATTGCTGTATCCATTATATAACCCATGAGTATCAGGTATCTACCTTCTGGGTCTTTAATTTCTGATGATAAGGTGAATGGTGTGGATCGGTGAAATGCAATTAGAGTACCCCCTTGCTTGTTACAGGCAGAAGCCGTGTAAATTTGTTGATAAAAAGGAGAAATATATTTTGGAGTAGGATCTTTGGTGAAGTGTGTTTCTTGGAGGCATACTATGTGAGCCTTCTTGTTATGGAAAGTACGGAAGGCTTTGGTCCTTTTTTGAGGGACATTTATTCCCTGAACATTCAGGGAAAGTATATTCAGTGGTGCCATGGCAACAGATCAATTAGTTTTGACTTACTTTTTGTTATGCAGAGCTGACTGCGCAGATCAACCTGTGTGGACTGAAGAGATGAAAAGATAGAAAAGAAACCAGTGAATTCTGGAGTAAAGAGTAAACAAAAAACATATGAGATTAGATGATATGAGATTAGATGATACATTGTATAAATTATTTTTTGCAAGTAATCACAATTTACCAGTGAAAGAGAATAAATATCTCTCTCAGGGGAATAAGTGCCTTCGTCACACTCCCGCATAATATGGTTGGGAGAATGAGGAGGGCTAATGGGGGTACATGGATCTTCCGCTTACAGGAGAGAAGTGCTATGTCAAAAGACATCAAAATGATGATTCATTAATTGGAGTGCAGAATATGGTTTTTGTTGAAATTATTTATTCCAGGGTGGTTGTATATGGTTAGTCTTGCCCTAGGCTAAATAATTCAGTTAGAAAGGTACTGTTAATAACTTTGGTATTGATGAAGATAGTTTGAATTATTTTGGGATTTTAACCCTTTTAGAGTAAACAATTACATATTTTGTTCATATGTAACTGTTTAGATATGTTAACTCATAAAATTGAGGTTGTATTGCTTCAGATTAGAATAAACAAAAACATAATTCTAGGAACTAGTTAGGTAGTAATATATTTGTTTAGCTTCCATTACTTCTGGATTATTGAACATATTTGTCCTAAAAAGTAATAAATCTATTGTTATTACCTGAAAATATATAACTGAACAAGAATTTCCTTATTTCACTTATATATTCTAAGGCTATATGAATCAGAAGTAATAAGAAATATAACTGGAATGTAACATGATCCCACACAGTGTGTGACTATCAGAATGCAGTTACATTCAGTTATAAATACAGGTTTTTTATAGAGAACCATCTCTTAGTATAATAAATGAAGAGATATCAGGAATTAGGATGTTAGTCCATTGAATCTTCTTGGTCCATGGATGATGTGGCATAACGGCCTCTTTTGTGAGAATGATGATTCCCATTTTGTTCTGAAATTTTCTGGGTGCTGCCTGAAGGTGAAGATGATGCCATTCTTCTGCGTGTGGGAGTGTTGCTGCTTGTGGGTTCTGTCAGATTTAATTTTAAAAGGGTTTGTTGTAGTTCATCTGCTGATCTGCTTCTGTAAATTGTACCTTGGTATTTAAATCTGACTGAAAAGGGGAAGCTCCATTGATACATAATGTTGTGGCGTTGCAGTTCCATTAGTTGGGGTTTCATGGATCGTCTTTTAGTAATAGTAAGTTGGGATAGGTCAGCAAAAATTTGATAATTGTGTCCTTGAAAATTAAGTTCCTTTTTTTCTCTTGCAGCAATTAGTATTTGTTCTTTCGTTCTGTAATAATGAAATTTTGTGATTATATCACGTGGGGGTCCATCTTTCTTTTTGGCTGTGAGGGCTCTGTGTACTCTGTCCAGTTCTAAACGTTCAATAGGGATATCTGGCTTTAGTTCTTGTAATAGAGCAGTAATAGTAGATTGCAGGTCTGTCACAGTTTCAGGTATTCCCCTTATGCGCAAGTTTGAACGTCTGGCTCTATTTTCGTAATCTTCAAGCTTAGTTTGAAGTATTAAATTCTCTTCTTTTAATTGTTCCAATTCTGTTATATTTTCTTGGGTTGTAATTTCAATTTCATCCATTTTTATTTCTAAGGCTGCGGTGCGGTTTCCCAGCTCTCTTATTTCTGGTTAGGCTTTTTGTTATTTGGTCTGAGGTTTGTTTTAAAGCCTTATGAAGCATCTTTTCAAATTGTAATAATATTACTGGGGATGTTGAGGAGGCTTGTGGAGAAGTTTGTGAGAGGATTTGTTCTGTATCTGACTCAAATGGAGAGTCTTGCTGTGACATTTTCTGTCTGTGAGAGCGCCCTGATGCTGTATATTGTGAGGTGGCTGGAGCTGCTTTAGTTGCAGTGAGTGCCTGTGAGCTCTTTGTGAGGTGATTTTTATTTCTGCTACGGTTTCCTCCCAGTACCATATTTCCTGCCCAAACTTTCACAGTTTGTTCCCTGGGGCAAATAGGTTCAAATGGATACCTTTTGAGCCTGCAGGCTCCGCTTTGTCCTTCTCTTCTCTCCTCAGCGGTGCGGAGCTCTAACAATGCATGTCTGCTCCGCTAGACTCCGCCCATCTCCCCGGCCCAAAAATACTTCAATGGGAGCGCCTGAAAAAATGCGTTACGTACATCTTTTTCTATGTATAACAACTATCTCATTCTAGTAAATAGCTTTCCATTAGTTAAAACAAAATACTCTAAAACAAATGCAAAACTTGTACAAATGTGCAAAACAGTGCACAAAAACCAACCAAAGACACCAATGCTCGAATGTGAATGTAACCTAAAGTTCTGTAGACACGGGCTAAATATTGGCCAAAATCAACCGGTACAGTAGAAACCAGCCAGCATTCAGCCCCTGTGTACAGGTCCTTTCCTGACAGAAGGCCATCTCACAACCGGCTTCTGTCGAATGAGTATGCTGGAAAACCAGCATCCAGCATCCATCCGATCAGCGCTGACCAGCGTGTTCTAGCGGGGGTGCAGGCCCCCTGTCAGAACACAATAGGATAGCAGAGAGGATCACTGTACTAACATTACATAGTTAGTAAAGCAAGCTCCTTCATTTTTTTTTTTCGTTCAGCCTGCTGGGTTGTGAAAAAAAACTTACTGTGTGCACCAGGCATTAACCTCAGCTTCGCAGTCATTTTTTGTAATTGTACTCTAAGAAAACTATGGTTACACAGCTTAATAAATAATCCCATTCATGCTGGATCTTTCTGTAAGGAACTGGCAAAAAAAATCCAATGTAAAAAAAAAAAATGCTCAGTCTGGCACATATGACTTATTTAGGTGTATGCGTGTAATTTCATTCTAGTGGATACACTATTTATTTGTTTCAGCCACTAGAAATGAAATAAAATGCATGTCTTTATGCATGTATATGCACAAATAATGCCAGTATGCTGTAGGCATCTTTCTGAATGCAGGTTTGGGGCATTTTTGTTTCATGCCTCTAAAAGCTGCTTTAAAATACAAATCTAAATGCCACATTGTGCACAAACACATTGGCTAACACAGAGCCGTGCTAAGAGGCATTAAAAAAAGTTGCGTTTTTTTCTGTCCATGTACCTGAGTCTAAAAAAATCGCTTAACCTGATTTGCTAATAAGATAGAATTCCACAATAAACTGTTTTGTAGCCGTTATGATGTGATCTTCTCATTTACTTTGTCTTTATTTACACACAAACATGGGGCGTCTTTGATTTACAAGCTTGCTGCCCACCTACTCCGTCTTTGTGATGTCTAATACTTGTTAACACACATTTGTAAATTACTGGGGCTAGACCCATGGTCATTGAGAGTAACAATGATATAATGACTTTTAGCCCTGGTTCACATTGGAGCGATTTGGCATGCGATTTGACATGCTGAACATGAGTTCAGCTGAATTCGCACAATTTCATTCCCACTGTCAGTGCTTTGGGTTATCATGACCAAGGGTTTGTTAGCCACTAAGACCCCTTTCACACTGGGGCGCTTTGCAGGCGCTACAGCTCTAAAAATAGCGCCTGCAAAGCGCCCTGAAAGAGCCGCTCCTCACACTCCAGTGTGAAAGCCCGAGGGCTTTCACACTGGAGTGCTGCGCTGCCAGGACGGTGAAAAAAGTCCTGCTAGCAGCATCTTTGGAGCGGTGAAGGAGCGGTGTGTATACCACTCCTTCACCACTCCTGCCCATTGAAATCAATGGGGCAGCGCGGCTATACCGCCGGCAAAGTGCCGCTGCAGCAGCGCTTTGCGGTGGTTTTAACCATTTCTCGGCCGCCAGCAGGGGGGTAAAACTGTACCCCCCTAGCGGCCGAATACCGCCGCTAAAACGTCGGTAAAGAGGAGCTAAAAATAGCGCAGTTTTACTGCCAACGCCGCCCCCACCCCAGTGTGAAGGGGGCCTAAGACACCTTTAACACCGAGGCATTTTTCGGGCGCTTTCATGTTAACAAAATCGCCTGAAAAGCTCACGAAAACTTATTTCCACTTCGAGATACATGGGAAATCAATTAGAGACCTTTCCACTCTCACAACCTTCGAAAAGTTTTTCACAGAAGAAGAACCAATTCCTCACATGGTCTCGGAAATGTACAGTTTATTAAGTAATGTTACCGACAATCTTAGGCCAACTTATATACGGGCATGGGAAAAGGACTTAAAGATGGACCTCTCCCCAACTCAACTGACGCACCTATATCATCTCACCCACTCAAGCTCCATAGATTCCAAATCCCAAGAAACTAATTACAAAATCTTATCACGATGGTACCGGGTTCCGGCCGACCTAGCTCGCATCTACCCCTTGGTGTCAGACCAATGCTGGAGGAGGTGTGGACAAAGGGGTACACTCCTCCATATTTGGTGGGAATGTTCACTGATCCAACCATATTGGAGTGAAATCAAAAACCTAATAAAAGAGATCTTAGATCTTGACATCCCCTTGTCCCCAGCACACTTCCTCCTGCATATTCCACAGATGCCAATCAGTAGATACAAAAAATGCATATTGCCACACCTTTTAAACGCAGCCAGACACCTTGTCCCGATTTATTGGAAACAAACCAAGACCCCTTCAAAAACAGACTGGATTAAGAAAGTGAATGACATTAGAGAAGCCGAACATTGGATAGCGACCTGTAGGGGGAAGGTAGAAAGATTTGAAATTACATGGACCCCCTGGAAAGACTATATGTCTGAACCTGACCATGAAAATTCCAGTTTAGATATAGCCCTGCTAGAGCTGGCGGAGCCCTCCCTAAGATCTCGCCTTAACGTTAATAATATCACATAGTGAACAAGCTACACCTCAAACATTGAAAGGACCTGCCGTGGTCGAGGCCCGTTCGGCGCGGATCTCTGAGACTCCTCCAGATCATAAGGTACGCTCCTCACCTACCCCCCCACCTTCCCTACCTACCCTCCCCCCCCCCCCCTTACTTCAATTCTTTATCTAACCTTCTCTCTCTCCCTTCCACTTCCCTTTTACTACTAATTATGATTGATAAAGCACACAATACTTCTCTGCCCATAGGTTGGATAATAACTTTATTATGCACTGCAACAACCAGAAATAAGATAGCAGTGGCCAAACACAGGAGGGGGTACTCGGCTCCTCTAAACCCTATTGGGGGGGGGGGCCGTGTCTCACACTCCGGAAACTGGGAATCTGGGGGGGTGTTTCCGCCGGTCTGGCAGTCTGGGAGAGGTTGTTGGAGGCAGACGGCCCCCCTCTTCTCGGGCAGCCACCGGCGGGGGTGCCCCCTTTACCCACCCGAGCAGTCAATACCTTGGATGAGGGAGGACCGTTACTGGACAGGACTTACTCCCCGGGGGCGTTTGGACTCAACAGGATGTTTAAAGGCCACAAAAACTGTGAACTAATCTTAACTAAGGTTTGGTCGGTTGCAACAGTATGTGTCATTGTAAACCTTCTCTGGGCTCTGTTATACACGTTTACTCTATGTAAAGTTTTTTTCACTGAAATGTTCTTAAAATAAAGATTTTACAAAAAAAAAAAAAATCAATTAATGCTTTCATACTGGGGCAGTGCGCTGACGGGGCAGTGAAAAAAACGCCCCTCTCCATTGAAATGAATGGAAAGCTCATCAAAAGCACCTGAAAAGCTCTTCAAGCGCTCAGTGTTTTACTGGCAGTTTAGAAGCGCCTCAGTGTGAAAGGGGCCTTATTCTTAAAACTTGTATCTCAAGAGGACATTAAATATCCAGCTTTAGGTGCGATAATGTTTATATAACCCATTACTAGCAATAAAAATGGTGATCATGGTGGGGTCAGTTGAGTGATTTTATCCAAAAATTGCCAAAATCTGTGTGGAATGATATTTGTACAAAGAAGAACTTTAACCACTTCGGCTCCGGAAGGTTTACCCCCCTTCATGACCAGGCCATTTTTTGCAGGGCGGCACTGCGTTACTTTAACTGAAAAATTGCGCGGTCATGCGACACTGTACGCAAATAAAGTTTTGGTCCTTTTTTTTTCCCCACAAATAGAGCTTTCTTTTGGTTGCATTTGCTCACCTTTGCAGTTTTTATTTTTGTGCTATAAACACAAAAAGACCGAAAAATTAAAAAAAAACAAAAAACTATATTTTTTACTTTCTGCTCTAAAACATACGCAATTAAAAAAAAATTAAAAATCTAATTTCTTCATCAATTTAGGACAATATGTATTCTGCTACATATTTTTGTTGTTTTAAAATATTTTTATTGATTTTTTTTTTAAAAAGACACAAGATTACATAACATGACATTCAAAGATCACTATATACATGACATTCCCAAAGTATATAAATTACATAATATTCACAATCCCCCAAAATATACATACAATTCTAGGGTTCTCCCAGCCTTCTTCCACATTTTTAAAGTGATGTTCCGGCCAAAATTATACTTTTTAAATAAAAATACCCATATAATACACAAGCTTAATGTATTCTAGTAAAGTTAGTCTGTAAACTAAGGTCTGTTTTGTTCGTTTATAGCAGTAGTTTGTTATTTTATAAACTTACAGCAGGCCGTGGCCATCTTAAGTGTGGGCATCTGAAGCCAGATTGTATTTCTTCCTGGATCTCATCCTTGCAGATCTCGCACATGCTCAGTGCAGCACAAGCAGTGTAATAGGTTTCAGGTCAGGGTTTCCATAGCAACGGCAATGTCAGAGGAAGTTGCCGCCCCTTCCCAGAAGGCATTGCAAACAGGAAATGATGCGATGAGCCACAGTTAGGGAGGAGGAAGTGAAAAATGAATACAGCAGATATACAGTAGGTGCTGAGAAAAAAAAATCAAAAAATATCCAATTCGTTTACAGTGCACAGTTTAGTGAGGGATGCTGAAGAGTTGTAAAAGTGGGTGGAACTCCACTTTAAGTACCAGTATGATTTCAAAAGATGTCACTAGTTGGATTTTACTGCACATATGGCTAGCTAGGAACAGAAGAGATGAAAAAAGAAACAATGAGGACCATATTATATTTAGAAACATAGAAAATTGACTGCAGAAAAAAACTGAGTAGTCCATCGAGTCTGCCCATTTTTTTTTCTTTTTAACTTGTTTTCTTGTTAACTTTATTGTCTGAGTATAGATCTATGTTTGTCCTAAGCATGTTTGAAGCCGTTAACTGTTGACTGTCTCACTACCTCTGCTGGAAGTTTATTCCAAGCATCAACTACCCTTTCAGTAAAATAGTACTTTCTAAGATTAGTTTTGAAATTTACTGCAGTTAGTTTGAGATCATGTCCCCGTGTTCTTGATTTTGGTTTCATATTGGAAAAACTGCCCTCCTGAACCTTATTCACCCTCTTGATGTATGTAAAGGTTTCAATCATGTCTTCCCTTTTCCCTCTTTCCTCCAGACTGTACATAATAAGTTCCTGAAGTCACTCTTGATGTTTTATCCCCAAACCTTTCCAAATTTTTGTTACCTGTCTCTGGACTCGTTCTATTTTATCAATATCTTTCTGTAAGTGAGGTCTCCAGAACTGGACACAGTATTCTAAATGAGATCTCACTATATCTATATCTATATCTATACTGTATAGGGTAATCAGAACCTGCTTCTTCCTGCTGGTGATTCCTCTAGTGATATAAGGATCTACTGTATATAGGGGAATCAGAATCTGCTTCTTCCTGCTGGTGATCCCTCTAGTGATATAAAGATCTACTGTATATAGGGGAATCAGAATCTGCTTCTTCCTGCTGGTGATCCCTCTAGTGATATAAAGATCTACTGTATATAGGGGAATCAGAATCTGCTTCTACCTGCTGGTGATCCCTCTAGTGATATAAAGATCTATAATGTATTGGGGAATCAGAACCTGTTTCTTCCTGCTGGTGATCCCTCTAGTGATATAAAGATCTACTGTATATAGGGAATCAGAACCTGCTTCTTCCTGCTGGTGATCCCTCTAGTGATATTATTATTATTATTATTATTCAGGATTTATATAGCGCCAACAGTTTACGCAGCGCTTTACAATATAAAAGGGAGACAATACAGTTATAATATAATACAATACAATACAATAGGATTAAGAGGGCCCTGCTCAGAAGAGCTTACAATCTAATAGGGTGGGGCAGGTGGTACAAAAGGTTGTAACTGTGGGGAATGAGCTGGTGGAAGTGGTAGGAGATTAGTTGGAGACGTGATAGGCTTTCCTGAAGAGATGAGTTTTCAGGGATTGCCTGAAGGTAGCAAGAGTAGGGGCTAGCCGGATAGATGGAGGTAGCGAGTTCCAGAGGATGGGAGAGGCTCTGGAGAAATCCTGGAGACGAGCATGGGAGGAGGAGATGAGAGAGCTTGAAAGCAGGAGGTCTTGAGAAGAGCGGAGAGGACGATTTGGGTGATATTTGGAGACAAGATTAGTGATGTAGCTTGGGGCAGAGTTGTGAATGGCTTTGTATGTTGTGGTTAGAATTTTGAATTTAATTCGCTGGGTGATTGGGAGCCAGTGTAGGGATTGAAGTAGAGGGTTGGCAGACACTGAGCGGTTGGTAAGGTGGATAAGTCTGGCAGCAGCATTCATGATAGACTGAAGAGGGGATAGCCTATGGAGCGGTAGGCCAATGAGAAGGGAGTTGCAATAGTCAAGGCGAGAGATAACAAGGGAGTGAATGAGGAGCTTGGTGGTTTCATTTGTTAAAAAAGGGCGAATTTTAGAGATGTTACGGAGGTGAATTCTACAAACTTTTGACAATGATTGGATTTGAGGCTGAAATGACAAGTCGGAGTCTAGGATTACACCTAGTACCCTGGCGTGAGGGGAGGGACTGATGGTTGCATTGTTGATTTTGATGGAAAAGTCATGGAGGGGGGCACGGGCGGGGGGGAATATTAATAGCTCAGTTTTAGAGAGATTTAGTTTAAGGAAGTGGTGCGACATCCATGCTGATATGTCAGTTAGTAAGTTAGTAATGCGAGAGGAGACTGAAGGAGTGAGGTGAGGAGTAGACAGATAGATTTGGGTGTCATCAGCGTATAAGTGGTATTGGAAGCCGTGGGCAGTTATTAGGTGACCAAGGGAGGTGGTGTAGATAGAGAAGAGAAGGGGTCCAAGAACCGAGCCTTGGGGGACCCCCACAGAAAGGGGCAATGGAGAGGAGGAGACAGAGTTGTAGGTGACACTGAAGGAGCGCTGTGATAAATAGCCAGAGAACCAGGATAGAGCAGAATCTCGGAGGCCAAGGGAATGTAGTTTATTGAGAAGGAGCGGGTGGTCAACAGTATCAAAGGCCGCAGAGAGGTCAAGTAGTAGGAGTATGGAGTACTGGCTGTTGGTTTTAGCAGTTAGTAAATCGTTAGTGAGTTTTAGTAAGGTAGTTTCCGTGGAGTGCTGCGAGCGAAAGCCAGACTGTAAGGGGTCAAGAAGGTTATTTTCATTGAGGTAGGAGCTAAGACGGTTGTAGACTAAGCGTTCTAGAAGTTTAGAGGTGAATGGGAGTAATGAGATGGGTCTTAAGTTGTTCAGGTCGGTAGGGTCCAGTGAGGGCTTTTTAAGAATGGGAGTGATCTGTGCATGTTTTAGAGGGGAGGGGAAAATGCCACTAGAAAGGGAGAGATTGAAGATGTGGGTGAGGGAGCATAGGATAGAAGAAGATCTAAGATATAAAGATCTACTGTATATAGGGGAATCAGAATCTGCTTCTTCCTGCTGGTGATCCCTCTAGTGATATAAAGATCTACTGTATATAGGGGAATCAGAATCTGCTTCTTCCTGTTGGTGATCCCTCTAGTGATATAAAGATCTATACTGTATAGGGGAATCAGAACCTGCTTCTTCCTGCTGGTGATCCCTCTAGTGATATAAAGATCTACTGTATATAGGGGAATCAGAACCTGCTTCTTCCTGCTGGTGATCTCTCTAGTGATGCATCCTAGTATTCTATTCGCTTTCCCCACTGCCTGGTCACACTGTTTGCTCATTTTGCAATCATCTGAAATAAGCACCACAAATCTTTTTCTTTTGTAGTGCTGGCCAATGCTGTACCCCCAATGTTGTACTCTCTCAAGGGATTCTTTTTCCCTAGGTGCAATATTTTACATTTAGAAACATTGGGTGTGATTTACTAAGAAGAAGGCACTGCACCAGTTTAAACATTAACCACTTGCCGCCCGCCCACCGTCAAATGATGGCTGGGCGGTGCAGCTCTCGTTCTGGGTGGATGTCATATGATGGCCTCCCAGAACGACCGCTCTCGAGCACCCCCGGGGGCGTGCCGTGTCCTAGACCCCGATCTGTGTAAAGAGCCACGGCCCCGGCTCTTTAACCATGTGATCGGCTGTGTCCAATCACAGCCGGTCACATGTAAACACGGAGATGCAGGTAATCAGCGCGCCTCACACTGACAGAGTGTGAGGAGAGGAGAGCCGATCAGCGGCATCTCCTTACAGGGGACAGCTAGGTATGTAATCAGGGCACTCATCATCAGTGCCCTGATTACAATTAGTGTCCACCAGTGCCAGCAATGATTGCCCACCACTGCCAGCAATCAGTGCCAACCAGTGCCCACAATTGCCACCAATCTGTGCCCACAAGTGCCAGCAATCAGTGCCCACAAGTGCCAGCAATCAATGGCCATTAGTGATGCCAGTCAGTGCTGGCTATTAGGGCTGCCCATCAATGCCCATCACTGCTGCCCATCAATGCCCATCAGTGCCCATCAGTGCCGCCTAACCGAGGAGCATATCCGTGCCCACCAGTGCTGCCTATCTGTGCCCACCAGTGCCACCTATCTGTGCCCAGTGCCCACCAGTGCTGCCTATCAGTGCTTCCTATCAGTGCCCATAAGTGTGGCTTATTTGTGCCTCCTCATCAGTGCCACCTAATCAGTGCCCATAAGTGCCGCCTCAACAAGCGCCCATCAGTGAAGGAGAAAATTTACTTATTTACAAAATGTACTGACAGAAACTAAGAAAAACTTCTTTTTTTTAATTTTTGGTCTTTTTTTTTTTTAGGAAAAAATAAAAAACCCAGGAGTGATTAAATACCACCAAAAGAAAGCTCTATTTGTTCACATGGTTATCGCGCAATTATCATTCAAAGTGTGACAGCGCTGAAAACTGAAAAATGGCCTGGGCAGGAAGGGGGTGTAAGTGCCCTGTATTGAGGTGGTTAATTGGTGCGCTTGAAAAGTCATTAATCAAATGTACGAACAGGCGTATATTAAGGCGCAAATAACGATAATAAATAACCACATATTTAAACTGCAACTGGCACTAGGATAACTGCGGTTTTCTCATTGATAATAGCACATGCCCAAAACAATTGGTCAATTTAATTTAATTGCATATGTCTTGTTAGGCAATTAGTAGGTGTACTCAGTTAATTAACCCTTCTGATGCTAATCTCATTCCTATCACTTTTAATATATCTTTGAAATGTTTTTTTCTTTTTTTACCCAAATCTTTCAATACATTACAAAGAACAGAGAAGTGTTTCTAAACCCAATAAACTAATATTTTCAGATCTTGATCTTTAAAGGTGACCATACACTTAGATCTTAAATAAATTAGATTTAGTGCAAGAGCCTGTTTGATTTCCTATAATTTGAATTAATTGTTCAAGTGCTTCTTCCTATTACCTATTTTGTCTAAAATATCGAGTTGTACAGAGATTGGCCAATCAGATTGCATTTGAAGACCCCTGTGCTAGACCATTATTATGCCTTCAGAATTGGGAGTGTGGCATCTACCCAACTTCTCTCTGCTGGTGGACACAAGAACCTACATCTATAGATATATCTATATATACACACACACTGAAGCAGGAAGCAATATCCATTGGCCCGGAAGTTAATCTGTACACCGGAAGTAGGTGTGTGTTTTGAGGCCAAATCATTTAAACATACACACATGACCCACACAAACACCACCCCATGTAAAAATAAATAAAAAATTATCTTAATTTGCAAATAAGGATCATCTCTTCCTCAGAGAACAGTGAGGGGAGCATGGTGGTGGGAAGAAATGACCAGAAGTATAAGCAACTTCCTGAAGGGTGTGATGTCATTCCTGTGTGCTGGCCACCGCTTCCGCCACCAGATATGCACCACGGTACATACCTCCGCGCACACAGCGGTCGCGCATCTCACATACACAGCGGTCACGCATCTAGAAGCAGGAACCCAATTTTTATGGAAATTAATAGTAAAGCAGATGCAGATTTCCAGGACTGGACTAACAAATGTTTATAGTGAAAGGCAACTGGCGTTTTCTATTAAACAAGGTCTAAATGGGCCATTGACATGCCTCACAGTTGAACTTAGGAATGTGTCTTTGCAGAGTTAAACTAAATGAAATCCTTTCTTATTTTTGCTTGGGGATGGAGTGCAGAGGAATTAGAAGTCTTGTCAGTTTTTGGGGATGTCTGCACCCCTGATAGGGTGAAGATACCTCCCAAATTTTGCCAGTTTCTCCTTCAAATTTATTCATTTCCTGTCACATAGCCAAACAGGAAGTAAGGGTAAAACCCTACCAATGTCTTTCCTTGGGGACACACAGGTCAATCTAAATAGTTTCCCCTTAGATAAATTGCACTCTAACATTTTGCTGTGTACACCCCAAATGTTTAAGTATCTTGGACTTCAGGGTTTATTTACTAAAGGCAAATCCACTATGCACTACAATTGTACTTGGAAGTGCAGTTGCTGGAGATCCGAGGGGGACAAGCAAGGAGAATAAAAAAACAGCATATTTGCTTCTACATGATTGGATGATAAAATCACCAGTACTTCCCCTCAGATTTACAGCGAGTACACTTGTATTGCAGAGTGGATTTGCCTTTAATAAATCTCAAAATACCTAAGAATTTGGGGTGTACACAACAAAGTGCTAGAGTGCAATTTGCTTAATGGGGACACTAGTTAGATTGACCTGTGCGTCCTCAAGGAAAGACATTGGTAGGGTTTTACCCTCACTTTCTGTTTGGCTATGTGACAGGAAGTGAAGCCAATTTACAGAAAAGGGACACAAAGCCCAGCCTAAAAAAGACAAGCAGGGGTTCTAACACTCACTTGGTTTCCCTCAAATGCCCACAATTAGAACAGGATTGTCTTGAGCTAGATTTTAGCTCAGTGCTCTAAATCAGTGGTTCTCAACCCTGTCCTCAAGTACCCCCAACAGGCCATGTTTGCAGCTTTACCTTCATTTTGCACAGGTGCTTTAAATCAGAGTCAATGGCTTGGTATTTTGGACAGCTATTTTAGCTAAGATAAATTCCCAAAACATGTCCTGTTGCGGGTACTTGAGGACTGAGACTGAGAACCACTGCGCTAAAATGGAAAATTGAATACTTACCTCTCTGTAATTTTCCTTTCCTGGTGCCTAGCCATGGCAGCATATGCTACCATGAAGGCACCGAGAAAGTGCCTTTTAGACAAATCACACCTTTTTTTGTTTTGCCATACCAATCAACCTAGATAAGCTGCAGCTGGGAAATCTGTTGCATGAAAATTGTTGAATTGTAGTTGTTTTTTACGTATGCTTGGAACTAGGCCACTATGCCGGGTAACGCACATTTATTGCTGTTCCCATGTGTTCTACATAGCATTCTGTGATCAATAAAACTTTTTATTGCACCTATTGTGGAAGTGTCCCAATCTCTCCCACCTTATTTAAAGTCCCAGGGCTGCCTTCCTTTTTCTTGTTGCACTTAGGGATGGAGGTGTTATGCCCCGTGCACACGGATTTTCCGATGGAAAATGTGTGATAGGACATTGTTGTCGGAAATTCCGACCGTGTGTAGGCTCCATCACACATTTTCCATCGGATTTTCCGACACACAAAGTTTGAGAGCAGGATATAAAATTTTCCGACAACAAAATCCGTTGTCGGAAATTCCGATCGTGTGTACACAAATCCGATGGACAAAGAGCCTCGCATGCTCAGAATAAATAAAGAGATGAAAGCTATTGGCCACTGCCCCATTTATAGTCCCAACGTACGTGTTTTACGTCACCGCGTTGAGAACGATCGGATTTTCCGACAACTTTGCGTGACCGTGTGTATCCAAGACAAGTTTGAGCCAACATCCGTCGGAAAAAATCCTAGGAATTTGTTGTCGGAATATCCGAACAAAGTCCGACTGTGTGTACGGGGCATTAGAGTGGTTTCTCCAGACCATTATCCCCTTTTTTCATGAAAATTGTAAAATGCATTACTTGGATTGAGCATGCATCTGCAAAACAAATGAACAAAACACATATAACATAAAAATTTGCAAAAAAATGTATTGGTCAACAAAACAGGACTTGTAAAAGAGTATGGAAAGCAAAAAACACATGTATGTTAAAGAGGAAGTAAATCCTCTCTAAAAAAAAAAAAAAAAAACACCCTGCAGGACAAAGGCATATTGAGCTAGTATGCATAACATACTAGCTCATTATGAATTTCTTACCTAAGATCGACGCCCCCAAAGCAACCCTCGTTCACCTCCTCCATCGCCGCCATGATACCCAGAGTGACGTCCGGGTATCGCTGCTCCAGCGCTGTGACTGGCTGGAGCAGCGATGACATTACTCCGGCACATGTGCGCGGGAGCCACCAGTGACGGCATGATCGCCTTCACTACCGACACGCTCAGTGCGCCTGCGCCGTTATCTACGGTGCGCATGCGCCGTAGACATCGGCGCCCATTTTTAGGAAAATATCTCCTTAACCATATAGGTTAAGGAGATATTTCTTGCACCTACAGGTAAGCCTTAATCTAGGCTTACCTGTAGTTTAAAGTGGTCTGTAAGGGTTTACAAGCACTTTAATTTGAGACAATAACAGAATATGGTTTTCAGGTCTGACCATTTTGCAGATGAAATTAACAGGAGTTAAAAGGACTGCTCCCACAAACAGACAGTGTCGTAAGGATTTAAACATTTATTAGTCACAACATCTTGAGGAAGATTTTGCAAAATAATGCAGCACAGACAATTAAATCAAAGTGAAACTAACAACCTACAAACGACACACACAAATCATCTGACTCCACCCGAGTATATAGGCTCTCCCAGCATACCAAGGGATTTGAGAAAACCCCTGCCCATTGGCTGAGATACCCCCCATTGGCTGAGATACCCCATATACCCATAATCTGACCTTGCAATGCCCTTCTTGTATTTAGTACCACCAGGTACCTTTCCACCTAGTGGTAGAAGAGAAAAGTGCAACAAGGCCAAACTTAGGGAGAAATCAATTGATCTCTAAGAATTAGCCAAGATGACTATTCCTGGCAAGTAAATTCTTGAGGAGCAACCCTGCCTAAACTCCAGGGTGCTACACGAGTAATAGAGTGTATGGCATATCAGTCTAAAAGTATGGGTTTGTATAAGTCTTCAGTCATCTTATAAATGATAAGGCTGGCTTTGTCATTTAAACAATGACACTCAGATATATGGAGTATCAGCATTTCAAATTGAGCATGTTTTTAAAGTGGAGTTCCAACTACATTTACTAATTAAAAAAAAAAAAAAAAAACATTTAATTAGTTAATGACATTGCTATTTCATACTCACCTTTTTGGATGAATTCGTCCCCCGATGTCACGTTTAATAGCCGAAATAAATGTATATAATTAATCGCTGGCCATTGTGATTTTGCTTGTGGGCATGTGAAGCCCACAAGTATTTAGTTCCGGGATACGGTGCAGCTGAGCGCCAGCATGCACCGCCCCATTCTCGCACATGCTCAGTAAGGCGCCGTAGCGGCGCTGTAAAGTATACAGGTTGCCATAACAACGGGCGTCGGCGTTGGAAGTGCCCACCCCGTTGTTATGGCAACCTAGCCCTCTGCGCTGCCCACTGCCTCCTGGGAAATGATGGCACGCATCTCCCAGGAGCAGTAGCGAGCGGAGGCGCCGAGGGAAGTGATGTCAGGAGCCGAGGTGATGAAGGAGGCAGATTTCGAGGGACCACATAGCAACAGGCATAAAAGGTAAGTAAAAAAAATGTTTCTCCAAATGTTTTCCTTTGTCTTATTTCATGCACATTAGATTTTTTTTTTTAGGGTGGAACTCCACTTTAAGGTGGGTTTTCTTGTTTTTCAAACAATAAATAGGTGTTATTTCAAGCAACTCCATTTATCTCCTATAACTTCTGCCCTAACCTGTATGGTTATCACCTACTCTGTCTGCCTTTAGGCACTCCTTGAAAACCCACCTCTTTAGGTGAACCTATCCTGCCTCTAGCCATTAAATGAGTTTAATTTTCTCAAAATACCCATCCCTAGACAGTTACTACCTTTTGTATCACTTGCCCTTCCCTTTTACATTGTAAGCTTTCACAAGCACAGCTCTCTTTATCCTCTTGTCTTTAATTGTATTGCAACTGTACTGTTTCCCTTTATTTTGTAAAATGCTGTGTTGGCGCTATATAAATCCTGTATAATAACAACAAGAAAAACACATGTGAACAGTTGTTTTTGGATCCATCAATCTGCCGGGGGACTTTAGTGATGAATGAAAAATAGAATCACATGTCTATTTGTGAATGAGAATCAACTTTATGTGGGTAAATAAGGCTCTATATATAAAGAAGAGGATAGTCTAGGCACAGGCACCTGCGTGTATCCAAACATATTTAGAGCCATTTTTCAGTATTGCTATAGACTGTAAATACTGTTAAAGGAAAATGCAGGTGGGGGCATATTCTGCAAATCTGTGGTAAATGTATCACAATTGTGGACAAAGGCTTGCATTTAGTGTAGGCCTTCATTGAAATTCTTTGGAAAATTGCATTCAGCAGTTCATAGTGACAACTGATTTACAAGCCATTACTAAAAATGCAACTAATTGTAAAATGAACAGAAATGAAATTTTTAACGTATGACTCCAGCCATAACTTTTTTCTTGGTTTGAGTACAGTGGGAAGAAGTTAGAAACTTTATTTATTGGTTATTAGTGTCTGTGTCCCTGTTGGGTAGATCAATCCTTACTATTTGTCCTGGAGACCATTGTCCCTAGCAGAGAAAGTGAGGAGGAATCCAAAATGACACCAGAACAGAAGTAGAACAGGAGTATCTTTCCCCTCATTTTGGATAGATTTCCACTTCCTGTTGTGTCTCAGGGGACAGAAAATGCCCAGTGGGGACCTAGACAACATAAACATTTGATAGCGGTTCTAACCCTACCACACAAACAGGTTCTACTGATGCAATCCTGCATGCATGTAAAATGATCCTTAGTTATATAGATCTTTCGCAACATCTATATACGTTCACAGCGAACAACTTTTTAATGTTTGCAGGAAACTTTAATCTGAATGAGAAAGATGCCTCATGGATTTTGGTGTTAAGCAGACACAGCTCTCATGGTCCAATTGTTCAGGTAGGTTAGTAAATTTCTCCTGGTCAATGTTCTCCTCTGAGATGAGAGGCACTGGCATAAAATATCAGGCGTCCTACATATATGATTTTGGATGGAGCTTCCATTTAGCCATGTGTTTAATCATTTAAAAGAGTTGGCCCTGGTATCACAAAGATGATTGATTCAGTAAGTCTTGCCACATTCCATCATTTAAGCTAGTAAGAATAAAGCGTTCTCTCTTTCTATCTCATACATGAGTGAAAGGAGGTCTTGGATAAAAGTAACATGCAGTATGTGGAAGCTGAACATTCTTCTTCACAAGTGATAGTGGAAGCCCATCTCCTTTTAAATGAATGCTGAGTTGATACAACTCAGCAGAACAGTATGTAGAGCTTGGCTTTTCAAAAAGGCTTTTCTTGTTAACCTGCCAGGAGACTTTGCTCTAAATGTTTGTGGAGTCTAATCCAGGACATATATAAACATATGGTTAGGTAGCTGGTCACCAGGAGCATATCTCCTCTGAGTGGAATTTACTAAATAGACTAACAATTACTGACAGTTGTCAATACCCATGCCAAGGGACACCTGAGGTGACAAAGACACAAGTGCATTTTTTCATGGCCATCATACAGTGTGACTGAGAACAGCCAGTCAGTCTGTGTTGTCACAGGCATCACGACCCCATATCATGACTGTTTCTTGGGTGGTCATTGACTAATTACCCATGGCAAAATAGCTAGGAATGTTCAGATGACCATGTCTATGTCCTATGTGGGCATTTTATTTCTTTACAGCACTCAGAACTAGGGGGAGGTGCACCTATCCGCACCCCAAAGACCACTGAGCTAAAGATATCTACTTTATTATTCTAAATTAAAAAGGTATTCCAAAATAGTTCAGTATATTTTTTCTATAAATGCCAAATTTGAGTGAGAGACAGAGAAGTATATCAAAAATAGTATCCACCACATGGCTCATATAACTGGTCTATGTATATCTACATCTATGCTGTCAATAAGAGTGTGGATAGTAAAGGATAATTTGTCCCCTGTTGGTTAATAAAGAACTTTAGCTTTATTCTGCATCCGAATGTCCGAATAAAAAAATAACAAATTTCAACGAATACGAAAGAAATTATAGCGGATATAACGAATGAATTCAACATGATTCGGTAATTCGTTAAAGATCTAATGAAACAAAAGGGCAACTCGAGGGCCCGTGGCCAGTAGGGGGCCCCATGACAGCTTCCACTTCGATCTACCAGTCAGTCACAGCTAGCTGACAGGTAGATCGGGTCCCGAATCCCTGGTCCCTGCTAAGAGGCTGCGGTGTAAACAGACCTCTCGTGATGTGCTCCTCCCCACCGTCCCCTCCTTCCCTCCCGTCCACCCCAGGTGCTTGTATTTGTCATCACCTCGGACGGACGAGAAGAGAGGAGGGGCCAGCGGGGAGGAGCACATCACGAGAGGTCTGTTTACAGCCGTTTCCCGCGCTACTCTGCATCTCCATAAAATGCGGCAGCATGTATGCTGTCATGTTTTCCTCTATGTGCCCAGCATCCTGCTCTGAGCCCCAATGCCTGCCCCATGCCCTATAGTCTGGCAATACCCTGCTGTGTGCCCCATGCCCTGATATCTGCCCCATGCTCTGATATCTGCCCCATGCCCTGATATCTGCCCCATGCCCTGCTCTGTGCCCCCATGCCTTGCTCTTTGCCCCATGCTCTGATGTGTGCCCCCATGCCCTGATATCTGCCCCATGCCCTTCTCTGTGCCCCCATGCCCTGCTGTCTGCCCCCATGCCTTGCTCTTTGCCCCATGCTCTGATGTGTGCCCCCATGCCCTGCTGTCTGCCCCATTCCCTGCTCTGTGCCCCCATGCCCTGCTATCTGCCCCCATACCTTTCTCTTTGCCCCAGGCTCTGATGTGTGCCCCCATGCCCTGATATCTGCCCCATGCCCTGCTCTGTGCCCTCATGCCCTGCTGTCTGCCCCCATGCATTGCTCTTTGCCCCCATGCTCTGATGTGTGCCCCCATGCCCTGCTCTGTGCCCCCATGCCCTGCTGTCTGCCCCCATGCCCTTATGTCTGCCCTATGCCCTGCTCTGTGCCCCCATGCCCTGCTCTGTGCCCCCATGCCCTGATGTCTGCCCCATGCCCTGCTCTGTTCCCCCATGCCCTGCTCTGTGCCCCCATGCCCTGATATCTGCCCCATGCCCTGCTCTGTGCCCCCATGCCCTGCTGTCTGTCCCCATTCCCTTATGTCTGCCCTATGCCCTGATGTCAGCCCCATGCCCTGCTCTGTGCCCCCATGCCCTGATGTCTGCCCCATGCCCTGCTCTGTTCCCCCATGCCCTGATGTCTGCCCCATGCCCTGCTCTGTGCCCCCATGCCCTGATATCTGCCCCATGCCCTGCTCTGTGCCCCCATGCCCTGATATTTGCCCCACACCCTGCTCTGTGCCCCAAGGCCTGCTGTCTGCCCCATGCCCAGCTATCTGCCCCATGCTCTGATTTGTGCCCCCCATGCCCTGCTGTCTGCCCCATGCCCTGCTGTGTGTCCCCATACCCTGCTGTCTGCCCCCATGCCCTGCTCTGTGCTCCATGCCCTGCTGTCTGCCCCATGCCCTGCTGTGTGTCCTCATGCCCTGCTGTCTGCCCCCATGCCCTGCTCTGTGCTCCATGCCCTGCTCTGTGCTCCATGCCCTGCTGTCTGCCCTGTGCCCTCATGTCTGCCCCATGCCCTGCTCTGTGCCCCATGCCCTGATGTTTGCCCCATACCCTGCTCTGTGCCCCATGCCCAGCTATCTGCCCCATGCTCTGATGTGTGCCTCCCATGCCCTGCTGTCTGCCCCATGCCCTGCTGTGTGTCCCCATGCCCTGATGTGTGCCCCTATTCCCTGCTGCCTGCCCCCATGACCTACTGTGTGCCCTGTGATATGCCCTACTGTGTGCCCCATTATGTGCTCTACTGTGTGCCCCATGCCCTACTATGTGCCTCACTGTGTGCCCAGTTCCCTCCTGTGGGCCTTGTGATGTGTCCTGAGCCCTACTGTATGCCCCATGATGTGCCCTGTACGCTGCTGAGTGCCATATAATGTGCCCTGCTGTGTGCCCCATGATGCATCATTCAGTGCCCCATAATTTGCTCTGCTGTGTGCACCATACTGTGCCCTATATGTGCCCTCTTGCCGCATGTAATATCCCCTGCTGTGCTCCATAATGTATCCTCTTGCCCCCCATGTAATATGCCCTGCTATGCCTCATAATGTGCTCTGCTGTGCCCCATAATATGAGATTTTATCCCTCCTAATGTGCTCTGTTGTGCCCATTAATATGCCCTCATGCCCCCATGTAATTAGCCCTGCTGTGTCCCTATATGTGCCCTCTTGCCCCCATGTAATATGCCCCATAATGGATCCTTTCCTATCCTCTCCTTCTCGGGTCCCTCTTCGGTGCTCCTGACCCTTGGCTCCTGTAAAGTGCACCTGAGCCAAGCCGCAGCTCCCTGTGTCCATTTAGACACAGAGCCGTGGCCCAGCCCCACCCCCTTTCTCTCCTCATTGGCCAACTAACTTTGATTGGCAGCAGTGAGAGCCAATGGCGCAGCGCTGCTGTCTCAGCCAATGAGGAGGGGAGTCCCTCACAGCCAAGTCACTCCTGCAACATCGCTGGATCCAGAGGGACCTCGGATAAGTATTAGGGGGGCTGAGGGGGATGCTGCACACTGAAGGCTTTTTATCTTAATGCATAGAATGCATTAAGATAAAAAAACCTTCTGCCTTTCATTTCCTTTGTACAAAAACACAGTTTAACATACCCTTAAGCCTGGTACACACTATTAATTTTTTTCATTCAAAAAGCGGACTGAATGAAAAAAAACTGAAGAGCTTGGGAGCCGCTGTACTAACTATGCAATGTTAGTCAAGCGCTCTCCCCCGCCGAGCTATTTTTTTCTGACAGGGGCCCCACCAGGACACACCAGTCAGTGTTTTAAGCCATTGGCTGAAAGCCCTGATCGGATGCCAATCAACAGACCTTTTTTGGAACGACATGTCACGTGGCCTTTGTCGGACTGGCTGCTGTACACATGGGACAAATGTCAGCCTGTTTCTATTGAACCAGCCGATGCCGCCCGATATGCGGCCCATACGTACAGTCTTTAGATACTGTATAAGCTGTTCATTGGCAGGACTGCGGACTGTGGGGGTGATTTACGAAAGCCGTGTGCCATCAGTAGAGGCGCACGACGAGACGCAACACACATTTCCATATTTAGGAAATGGTGCCATGGTAACAGAGCGTGAATCTCCCATTTACTGTAGCGAACTCGGTGAACGGGAGAAAGCAATCTATGTGCCTCTATGGACATGGTGCACAGCATCTCCAAATCAATATTGACAGAAGATGGAGATGCCAATATTATGGGGTGTTGTGAGGAAGTTTAGTAATAACTGCCCTAAGTAACAAATATGGCCAAAATAGAATGAGAAAGTAACTTTTTCAGAGAAAGCCTGCTGTGCCTGCAAGTATGTTTAGAACTGCGTGAGACCAATGTAAGCAGTGCGCATGTGCAAACGACTGTTGCACTCGTTCAAATGCATTTGTTCACTGCGCAGCCAAAATCTTAGTAAATGTTAAGCAACGTACATGCAATTGCATGGGTTGAACGGGCACACCTCTAAACTTGACACATTTTTTTTTACGCTGGTTCACCTCTATGTATTTTTTTAAGTAGATTTGCACACAGGTCATGTTAGCATGTTACGTTGCCAACATGTGACATACACCTTGTTAAAATTATGTAAAAAGACTCTCGCTCCTCTAGCTCCTCTTAAAAGGGCATTAAACCTTACCCCTCTAGTGCATATGATTTCCTTGGAATGGCTTTTGCTTTTAAAGGGGAGCTCCACACTCCATTCTCCAGTGCTCTTGTCTCCCCCCTCTAACCCCTTGGATTTCCATGAGCTAACTTTTGCTTTTAAAGGGGAACTCCACACTCCACTCCATTCTCAAAAGGCTGTGAGCTGCCTTCATCAATCCAAACCACATCCTTTTTCAGAGCATACAACAGGGCCAGCGAGGAACGGGGCGAGAAGAGCAATCACCCAACCCCCTTCTGAACCATACAAGGCCACATGCATTCAACATAGCTGCCTGCCTTTGGGGCATGTTGGGCTCAGCCCAATACCAACCACAAAGCACCTTGTACCCACTAGTTTAAAGGGGTTTTCCACATTCCGTAAAGCCCCCTGTCTGCAGCCAATAAACAAACCCAACCTAGGGTTGTGTGGTAGAGGCCCTTGTCCCCCTGAATATGGGAACAAGGTGGTTGACTTTTGGGGTGCCCGAGCCCCTCCTGTCCCCCAAGCATCCACCCCCCTTTCATGGGCTGACTTGCTGTGTGTTTGGCTAGGGGTTTGTTAGTGTGTGGGCTTGGCACAGTATTTTTTTAGTTTGGGGTGGTATTTTTCACTTTGGGGTTCTCATTTTAAGCCTTAACAGACCCTAATGGCCTTGTATGTATTGGGGGGGGGGGCAGGCTATTTTTTGGTTTGGGTTAAAATCTTGCAGCTGAAATGTAGATTTGTAAGTTTTCTATAAAGCCGTACATCTTTGAAGCAGCATTTTGGATACATGCTACAGATGCACCACTTTACAGGCAGAGTAAGCCCCCCCCCCCCAAGTTACTAGCTTTTAAGCAATTTTGCATTTTTAAAGGCATTTCTCCTTGTTTTGTTTTTGGGGTTGTCCAAATTGATGACATTGATATATGTCCCTCAGGGTGGGACCTGGGACCCCATTTTAGGGCCAATAACTAGAATATAAGCCAGCCAAGTGGGGACTCACAAAATTAACAAGTCAGTTCCCATTGACTGCAATGGTATTTGTTGTATAACTTTTGCCCATGTTAGGCTCTTTGTTTGCCCCCCTGGACCGGTGGGTGTTAGTCCCATCTGTGATTTTGTAGTATGCTGGATAATGTGCTTAATTTTGGACGGGGGGTGGCTTATTTTGTGCTAGCTGCATTTGGGTTGCCCTGGGCATGCTCAGGGACTTTTTTTTTTTGTGCTTTTTGTGTGTGAACAGCACTTGGATGTTTCTGTTCATGCTCAGAGAGTGTGTTTTTTGGGTTAGTAATTAAAGGACATCCTTAACAGGTGTACCCACTTTGAAGTTCTCTCTACATTGGGTGAACTTGCATTTTGTGTGTTTCATGGACTGTGTATGTGTTTTCAACTGCCTCATTAGCACACAAAGCTATGTTATATAAAGCTTGCAGATAGCATTCTTTACCTTGCCCTGAAAAGAGACAAGGTACCCCTATCAGGGTTGCAGACATCCCCAAAAACTGACAAGACTTCTAATCCCTCTGCACTCTATCCCCAAGCAAAAATAAGAAAGGATTTCATTTAGTTTAACTTTGTAAAGACACATTCCTAAGTTCAACTGCGATGCATGTCAATGGCCCATTTAGACCTTGTTTTATAGAAAACACCAGTTGCCTTTCACTGTAAACATTTGTTAGTCCAGTCCTGGAAATCTGCATTCTGCTTTACTATTAATTTCCATAAAAATTGGGTTCCTGCATCTAGATTCGCAACTGCTGTGTGCATGGAGGTATGTAACCATGGCACATACAGTATCTGGTTCCTAGAAGGGGTGGTCAGCACACAGGAATTACATCACGCCCCTCCAGGAAGTTGCTTGTACTGCTGCTAATTTCTTCCCACCACCATGCCCTGCTCACTGTTCTCTGATGAAGAGATGAGCCTTATTTGCAAATTAAGATAATTTTTGATTTATTTTTACATGGGGTGGTGTTTGTGTGGGCCATGTGTGTAAGTCTAAATGATTTGGCCTCAAAACACACACCTACTTCCTGTGTACAGATTCACTTCCGGGTCAATGTATATTGCTTTCTGCTTCAGTGTGTGTGTATATATAGATATATCTATAGATGTAGGTTCTTGTGTCCACCAGCAGAGAGAAGTTGGGTAGATGCCACACTCCCAATTCTGGAGGCATAATAATGGTCTAGCACAGGGGTCTTCAAACTACGGCCCTCCAGTTGTTCAGGAACTACAATTCCCATCATGCCTAGTAGTCATGTCTGTGAATGTCAGAGTTTTACAATGCCTCATGGGATGTGTAGTTCTGCAACAGCTGGACAGCCGTAGATTGAAGATTCCTGATCACGCTAGCATGTCTTGATAAAAGGTGATTTTTCATGTGCCTTGTATAATGCCCAAGAAATATCGTTAGGAAAATACAAGTGGGTTATGGCACATCTACATTCCAAATTTGGCACTTTAGATGGTCATGCACTATGCAATCTGATTGGCCAATCTCTGTACAACTAGATAATAAGGCAAAATAGGTAATAGGAAGACGCGCTTGAAAAATTCATTAAATATATAGTAAATCAAACAGGCTCTTGCACTAAATCTAATGTATTTAAGATCTAACTGATTGCAGTGTATGGTCACCTTTAAAGATCAAGATCTGAAAATATTAATTTATTGGGTATAGAAACACTTCTCTGTTCTTTGTAATGTATTGAAAGATTTGGGTAAAAAAAGAAAAAACATTACAAAGATATATTAGAAGTGATAGGAATGAGATTAGCATCAAAAGGGTTAATTAACTGAGTACACCTACTAATTGCCTAACAAAACACATCCAATGAGATGAAATTAACCAATTGTAATGAGAAAACCGCAGTTACCCTAGCGCCAGTTGCAGTTTACATATGCGGGTTTATTATTGTTATTTGCGCTTCAATGTGCGCCGGTTCGCACGTTTAATTAATTACTTTTCCGGCGCACCAATTAATGTATGAACTGGTGCAATGCCTTCTTCTTAGTAAATCACCTCCTATGTCTATGAATTAAAGCATTCACCCCCTCCAAGCAATCAGTCTAAAACTGTTCACACACATTACCATCTTCTTGTACAATCTACTTATGTTTTATCAACAATGATGTAGTGCAAAGGCCAGCCTAAAAAATATCTTCAGTTTAGATCTAATTAGATAGGTTCCCACACCATATACCTGGTAAGTTGTGTTGTTCCAATAGATTAAATGTGTTTCTCATTCTGCATATATGTGGCTAGCTTTATCCATTCAGCAAGATTGGGTATTTTTGAGGAGATTGCTATTGTGGGCTCCACGATAAGGCTGGTTCTTAAAGCCTAGTACACACCAGTATTTTTTTTTTTTCCGTTTAACCCAGCAGGGCTGAGCAAAAAAAAAACTGACAGCTCAAGAGGAGCCATTGTACTAACAATCCAACGTTAGTATAGCAATCTCCACTGCTGTTCTACTGTGTTCTGATGGAGATGGCCCCCCGCCAGAACTCTCCGGTCAGCACTCTCAGCCATTGGCTAATAACGCTGATTGGGTAGACCTTTTTCAGTCATGGCCAGTCTGTTGGACCAACTGCAGTACACACAGGCTGAATGTCGGCTTGTTTCTGTTGAACTGGCCAATGCCGCTTGACATTGAACATTTTTGCAACCGTGTTGTGCAAAAAAGAGGAAAAAAAAACTTTAAAGTACACTTTTTATTTTTCTATTGAACTGATTGACATTCGGCCTGTGTGTACTAGGCTTAAGAAAGCTTTCCCTTTTCACCACTATAACATACAAGGAGTTTATGGAAAAGAAAAAGAAAGCATTAGACAGCTGCCCCAGTTTCTATTATATTAGAAAGGCTTCACCTCCTCCCAAGCCATGTCTTTCGAATGCGTTTCACCCATTCATGGGATTAATCATAGAGAGCCCATAAGCAGGTGAAATGCAATAGAGGGTGTGGCTTGGGAGGAGACAAAGCTGAAGCCTTTTTGATATACTAGAAACCGGGGAAGCAGTCCTGTGTGTGCTTCTGTTTTCTTTTCCACAGATGGCTATCATGAAGTCAGCACCCAGCAGAGTTGGGATCACCAGGTTAAACACGGTGGAACTTCAAGCAGCTCTTTTGGTTTGATTGGGTCTCATGCAGAGAGTTTGATTATTAAAACAACATTACAAAACCTCCCCAGAAATCCTATTATAAACAGTGTCTAACATTTAGAAAAAATGCCCCACAAGGGCACCTCTGCAAGGTGTGGTCCTTAAGAATGAGTGAACCAAGCAAATTTCAGTTGAAAAGGTGATCCCAGCAATAAGTGCAAGAATACCAAACAAACTGCCGAACCCTATTGAAGTTTAGAGGAGTCGAATTCTATTATTTTTTCTAAGCTTTTTCCAGGCTAATTTGCAAGCTATTGTTAAAAAGTGCATGGGTAGCTGCAAACTGCCACAGGGGATATGCAGCATGTGCCTCCCCCCTTCAATTCCACATGTCTTCAACACTGGGATGATACCTTTCCAGGGCAGGCAGCAACAGCCAACCCCGGCAAGTGGGTTTGTCCTCATGGCACAGAAACAAGAGCCACATCCCCACATTATGGCCCCAAAAAAGGATGTTGGAGTGAAATCTGAAAGCCCCCTGTAGAATAAGGGGGCCCCAAGATATCCATCTTCTCCATTGGTAAATGTGTTTGGAATACATAATACCCCTTGCTACTTATTCACAAAAACATTGCCTGGAGTTTGCATGTTACCACTGTGCCTGTGTGGGTTTCCGCTGGGTCCTCCGGTTTCCTCCCACACTCCAAAGACATGCTGGTAGGTTAATTGGATCCTGTCTAAATTGGCCCTAGTATGTGTACTGTATGTATGAATGTGAGTTAGGGACCTTAGATTGTAAGCTCCTTGAGGGCTGGGACTGATGTGAATGTACAATGTAAATTGACGGCGCTATATAAGTACGTGAAATAAATAAATACATGTAAATAGTAGATAAAAGCACCCACACAATGGACCCTTTATTAAAAAAAAAATGAACAATGCCTCCCAGTGTAAATCCAATGTCATTCATGTTGTCCAGTGATGTACATCTCCGTCAGTCATGACGACCCACCACCGGACAGTGTTGCCCCACAGTGTTATAATGTTTTTATGCTGCCATGACAACCCCTCACCAGATGATGTTGACCTGTTGCACTCCTGCCACAAGAAAACAGATCTCCAGTCGGCTACTCTTTGTATACAAACCTGCTGGTGATCCGGGTGGCATAAATAATCAAAGGCACTCTACTAGAATTATGTTTCTGGTACAAAGAGTTTTTCTTTTAGTTTGGCACTACAGGTGGAATGGATGCAAATTTTAAAAGCTTACATATAAACAATTAAAAAGAATAGCAAAAAAATGCTGAATAAAAAAAGGAATGAAGGATGTAATAAAGCCAAATAAGGATTTACTAATGCCGCACACACACAACCGTTTTTTCCGTCGGAATGAACGCTGAAGGTTTTTCTGACGGAGTTCCGACGGACTTCCGCTGAAACTGTCTTGTGTACACACGATCACACCAAAGTCCGACCATGTAGAACACGGTGACGTACAACACATACAACGGGACTAGAAAAAGGAAGTTCAATAGCGAGTAGCCAATAGCTGCTGTCTCGTACTTGCTTCAGAGCATGCGTCGTTTTAGGTCCGTCTGAACAGTATACAGACGAGCGGTTTTCCCGATAGGAACTGATTCCGTCGGAAAGATTTGAAACATGTTCTATTTCTAGGTCCGTCAGAATTTTCAAAAAAAAAAGTCCGATGAGGCCCACACACGATCGGAATATCCGCTGAAAAGATTCCTTCTGACTTTTCCTGCCGGAAAGTCAGACCGTGCGTACGTGGCATTAGGGTTAATAAGAGCTAAGATGTTGCGTAAAAAACTTTATTTTTTAATTTTCTTTTTTTTTTATTTCCACATAAAATATATTTTTAAAGAAATGGTACAATCTCCGAAGGGAGGGGATCATGCTCTGCTTCAGTAGGTCACAGTACATGTTGGCATTCATGGTTTCCTCAATGAACTGTAGCTCCCCAGTGCCAGTAGCACTCATGCAGCCCCAGACCATGACACTCCCACCACCATGCTTGACTGTAGGCAAGACACACACATCTGTAATCCTTACCTTGTTGCCGCCACACATGCTTGACACCATCTGAACCAAATGAGTTTATCATGGTCTCATCAGACTTCAGGACATGGTTCCAGTAATCCATGTCCTTAGTCTGCTTGTCTTCAGCAAACTGTTTGTGGGCTTTCTTGTGCATCATCTTTAGAAGAAGCTTCCTTCTGGGACGACCCCCATGCAGACCAATTTAATGCAGTGTGCGGCATATGGTCTGAGCACTGACAGGCTGACCCCCCACCCCTTCAACCTCTGCAACAATGTTGGCAGCACTCATACGTCTATTTCCCAAAGACAACCTCTGGAAATGACGCTGAGCGCTTGCGATCAACTTCTTTGGTCGACCATGGTAAGGCATGTTCTGAGTGGAACCTGTCCTGTTAAACCGCTTTATGGTCTTGGCCACCATACTGCAGCTCAGTTTCAGGGTCTTGGCAATCTTCTTATAGCCTAGGCCAGCTTTATGTAGAGCAACAATTCTTTTTTTCAGATCCTCAAAGAGTTTTTTGCCATGAGGTGCCATATTGAACCTCCAGTGACCAGTATGAGAGAGTAAGAGCAATAACATCAAATTTAACACACCTGCTCCCCATTCACACCTGAGACCTTGTAACACTAACAAGTTACATGACATTGGGGAGGGAAAATGGCTAATTGGGCCCAATTTGGACATTTTCACTTAGGAATGTACTCACTTTTGTTGACAGCGGTTTAGACAATAATGGCTGTGTGTTGGGTTATTTTTAAAGGAGTTAGCAAATTTACACTGTTATACAAGCTATACACCCACTACTTTACATTGTAGCAAAGTTTAATTTCTTCAGTGTTGTCACATAAAAAGATATAATCAAATATTTACACAAATGTGAGGGGTGTACTCACTTTTGTCAGATACTTTATGTTATTCACATTTAAAGGAATAGTACGCCTTTGGAAACCTTTATTAAATGCACCAATAGTAGCATTTGTGCATTCAGGCCTGCAGAGCATTGCAACAAAAATACTGTAAGTGCATCATGGGTTTAATGCACTGGCTCATTGCTTACCTCCAGCCCCAGGTCTGTATGGATGTAGAGACCTTGTATTATGGGGCTTGAGAAAGTAATGAATAAATGAAGCCTCTCTGCTGAGTCCCCCTGCCACATTGGCAGATGGCACGTGTAGTATGTTTTTCAGGGCCCATTTAGATCTACATGTGTTTAGAGGTGCATTTTTGGTGGTAGTGGATAAGTGTGTTGTCATGCGTCAATATCAGTGCCTGCATGATGTGGACACTTCCTACTGGATGTCTATTCTTGGGGATCCTCTCAGGATCCAGATAAAGACCAACATCAGCAGAGGGGAGTATAAGGGATAGGCCATCTTTGGCTCCATCGCACCACTCGATTTGTGCTCATCCACGTCCAGAAACAGCAGAAGAGGTGAGCAGGGGGGAAGGGGAGAGTGAGATAAAAACACTTTTTCCTTAGAGTGAAGCTTTAAATTCAAGGCAGTTGGATCTGGGAGGTGTAAAGTTTGTTAACTCTTCCCAGATCAGTTTCTCCTGGGCAAAACCGCCATCAGGGGGGTACATAGGGTTGCCACCTCATCCCTTTAAAACCGAACACCTATTGATTACACAGGTTCTGTGGCTGATTAAGGTGGTAAGTAAACTCACTTGGCCTCAGAACCTGTGTAATTGATATGTGTTTGGGTTTAAAGGGATGAGGTGGCAACCCTAGGGGTACAGCTGATACACATGTACCGGGCCCAAGCGTCTGGAGGGTCCCGGGGCCCGGCAACCAGGAAGTGTGCAAGAGAGAGGAGCCGGAGGAGAGGCGTCGGACTAAGCACACAGTAAGCACAGTAAGCTGGCAGGGCTGGGACTTGGGAATTGTTATGAGGGAGGGACTTACCAGCCTTTCAGTTGCTCATTGGCTGAGGAGGCAGGCTGCTCTGCCTCCTGCTGCCTCCTTAGCCAATAGTTACATAGGGTGCATAGTCCATCCTCGTGTTTTCTGTTTTGGTGGGAGGGACAGAATTCCTCTGCAAAGAAGCTGCTGCAGAGATCGAGGTGAGTGAAAAAAAAAAAAAAAGTGTTTCCCGGAAACTGATAGTAGACATGTACAGTGCACAGCCTGTGCTCCCCTGCTAAAGTGGATTTCTGACTAAAGTCAGCAGCTACAAATACTGCAGCTGCTGACTTTTAATAATCAGACACTTACCTGTTCCAAGGTCCAGCAATGCGGGGGAACGAAGCCCTGCTTGTCTCCCCTTCCTCTCTGTGGCGCTGGCATTGTCACTGTGGGCGCCCAGCAGTGGCTTCACAGCCGGGCACGCACTGCGCATGCGCGAGCTGCGCTGCGACTGGCTGGGCAATCATCTGGGATCTGTGACGTGATTGATTGATGATTGCTGAGAGGGAGGGGGAAGAGGTAAATTTCGTTCCGGCACCACAGTGCCCTGGGAGGAAGCCGGAGCTGGAACCCTCTAAAAAGAGGGTTTCTGCCCCCCCCCCAAAAAAAAAATGACAAGCCAAATGTGGTATGTCAGGGGGTCACCTTCCCTTGAAGTTCCATTTCTGGGTGTAACTCCGCTATTATCAATCACTGTATTGCCAGCCCTATTACTGTCCTTTTAGCAGAGTGAAAGTAACTTTACACAGGTGTAGCATAGGTGTCATCTTATGTCACCATGTTAAAAGGACAGCAATATTGGTAGCATTATAGTGACTGTTATTAGTCCAGGTTCACTAAACTAGCCAATGCTCTGAAAAGAAATCCATGCGGATTGTTTTTCAGGCCCCTTTCACATGAGTGGTCCGATCAGGTCCTCCTGTCCATTTTTGAGGCAAACAGGATCGGACCACCCATTCTCCTCTAGGGAATGGCAGATTTAAATAGAAACGTGTCCGTTTATACCCGCCTACCTCCAATCTGATCTGATCTGGCAAAAAGAAAAGATGGAAGGCCTCTATTCCCCTCTGTCTGGCCAGATCAGAGGACAGTAGGGTGTAAACGGACAGCATGAGCAGACACAGACCTGTTAGTTGCCTGCTCAGCTCAGCAAGGGATCCACGAACAGTCCCCTAGATCAGGCCTGTGTTAAGATTGCAGCTAGAGTGCAGATAAGGCCGGCCAAAGATGGTTTGAATCTTGAATTTCATAATTTGGCCAACATGGGGAAAAAAGTGCTGGAGCTCAGCCACAGTGATCTTCGGGTTCTTCTTTACCTCTCTCGCCAAGGCTCTTCTCCCCCGATAGCTCAGTTTGGCCGGATGGCCAGCTCTAGGAAGGGTTCTGGTCATCTCAAACGTCTTCCATTTAAGGATTATGGAGGCCACTGTGCTCTTAGGAACCTTAAGTGCAGCAGAAATTTATTTTGTAACCTTGGCCAGATCTGTGCCTTGCCACAATTCTGTCTCTGAGCTCTTCAGGCAGTTCCTTTGACCTCATGATTCTCATTTGCTCTGACATGCACTGTGAGCTGGAGGGTCTTATATAGACAAGTGTGTGGCTTTCCTAATCAAGTCCAATCAGTATAATCAAACACAGCTGGACTCAAATGAAGGTGTAGAACCATCTCAAGGATGATCAGAACAGAGGACAGCACCTGAGTTAAATATATGAGTGTCACAGCAAAGGGTCTGAATACTTAGGACCATGTGATATTTCAGTTTTTCTTTTTTAATAAATCTGCAAAAATGTCAACAATTCTGTGTTTTTCTGTCAATATGGGGTGCTGTGTGTACATTAATGAGGAAAAAAATGAACTTAAATTATTGTAGCAAATGGCTGCAATATAACAAAGAGTGAAAAATTTAAGGGGGTCTGAATACTTTCCGTCTCCACTGTATGTATAATATAATATGGACATTATAAGGCAACAATTGCAAGCTATTTCCCCATAGTGAGATTCCCCCACTTCCTGTTCTGGTGACACTAAGACAGGAAGTGAGGGGAAATCTCATGCAATGATATAACCCTATTAGATGTTCTAGTTATGTATAAAAAAGTATATATAAAGCAAGCACTTTTGTTCCTTTTTTTGCTAAATTATGGAAGAGTTTCTTTTTCTTTCTCTTTTTCTCAGTTTTTTTTATCATCTGTGTCCCATTGTGAGGTCCCATACACACAACAGGTAGTGAGAGAGTAATGCCCTTCAAGGTAGTTGCCACCAGAACCGGAGTCCCAGGATGGAGGAGATGGGACTGGAGGAGGAGGCTATGGGATAGAGGAGATGGGATTGGAGAAGGAGGACATGGGATGGAGGACATGGGACTGCAGGAGTATAAGGACATGGGCCGGAGGAGGATAAGGACATGGGACTGGAGGAGGAAAAGGACAGGGGAGTGGAGGAGGATGTGAGGTGGAGGAGATGGGACTGGAGGAGGAGGAGGATGGAGGAGATGGGACTGGAGGAGGAGGAGGATGGAGGAGATGGGACAGGAGGATGGAGGAGATGGGACTGGAGGAGGATAAGGACATAGGGCTGGAGGAGGAGAAGGATATGGGACTGGATGAGGATGTGGGATGGAGGAGATGGGACTGGAGGAGGAGGAGGATGGAGGAGATGGGACTGGAGGAGGATAAGGACATGGGACTGGGGGAGGATAAGGACATAGGACTGGAGGAGAGGGAGGACATGGTATGTAGGACATGGGACTGGGGGAGGAGGAGGAGGATGTGGGATGGAGGAGATTGGACTGGAGTAGGAGGAGTTGGGACTGGAGGAGGAGGTAGGATGGAGGAGATGGGACTGGAGGAGAATAAAGACATGGGATGGAGGAGATGGGACTGCGAAAGGATGACATAGGATGGAGGAAATGGGACTGGGGGAGAAGGTGAAGGACATGGGATCAGGGAGATGAGACTGAAAGAAGAGGGCATAGGATGGGACTCGGTGGGACTGCCAGTGGGCGGGCCCTGGGGAATGTTGATGGTCAGGTCTGGGGATGTGGGGGGGGCCCAGGTTTAAAACTGTGTAAGGTGGCCCTGCTCCTGTGTAAATCCTGACTTCTATGTGCATGAGGCCCTAAATGCTGTTAGATTGCTGTTAGATTGTGACAGTGTCCGAGCACGGGACACTGTCACAGTCTAACGGCAGGAGACGAGCTCAGCGCTCGTGGATGTTACGTGCCGCAGTCTGCTTTTAAATGTGAGTCTGCTTTACTGTTTTAATAAAATTGGTTTACTATACGGGATTATGCTATGTATACTCTTTCCTTATACCCAATGTACACCCACTATATCTGACGAGCATTGTGGAGCCGGGACTGACTGAAGATACCAACTGAGGCATACGAACTCGGCGTTCGTGGATTGGTGCCCGCACTCATTTAATAAAAGTGAGTGCATCCTTTTCCTCTGGTCTGTCTCTTCTCACTCTGGTCGTCACGGTGTCATACTTGATATATTGTTTATGCCATTTTCCATTATCGTTCTATATATCCACCATTGGAACTATTTCAAATATCGGATGGGATATCCATGTCTGCCCGTGGTCTGCAACTAAGCACATGCTGTATACCTTACAGCAGTAAGGTGAGCTGCTTACAGACACGGAGGTGTTCACACTGAAGATTTTTATGCTGCTCGGTGGTGGGACTGCTATATTTCACTTATATGGACTCACTTTATTTAGCCTTCAGATTTACTGCTTTACTATTGATTTCCATAAAAATTGGGTTCCTGCAGCTAGATGCGTGACCGCTGTGTATGTGAGATGCGCAACTGCTGTGTGCGCGGAGGTATGTACCCGTGGTGCATATCTGGTTCCCAAAAGCGGTGGCCAGCACACAGGAATGACATCACGCCTCTCCAGGAAGTTGCTTGTACTGCTGTTAATTTCTTCCCACCACCATGCCCCGCTCACTGTTCTCTGAGGAAGAGATGATCCTTATTTGCAAATTAAGATAATTTTTGATTTATTTTTACATGGGGTGATGTTTGTGTGGGTCATGTGTGTATGTTTAAATGATTTGGCCTCAAAACACACACCTACTTCCTGTGTACAGATTCACTTCCAGGCCAATGTACAGTGGGGACGGAAAGTATTCAGACCCTCTTAAATTTTTCACTCTTTGTTATATTGCAGCCATTTGCTAAAATCATTTAAGTTCATTTTTTTCCTCATTAATGTACACACAGCACCTCATATTGACAGAAAAACACAGAATTGTTGACATTTTTGCAGATTTATTAAAAAGAAAAACTGAAATATCACATGGTCCTAAGTATTCAGACCCTTTGCTGTGACACTCATATATTTAACTCAGGTGCTGTCCATTTCTTCTGATCATCCTTGAGATGGTTCTACACCTTCATTTGAGTCCAGCTGTGTTTGATTATACTGATTGGACTTGATTAGGAAAGCCACACACCTGTCTATATCAGACCTTATAGCTCACAGTGCATGTCAGAGCAAATGAGAATCATGAGGTCAAAGGAACTGCCTTAAGAGCTCAGAGACAGAATTGTGGCAAGGCACAGATCTGGCCAAGATTACAAAAAAAATTCTGCTGCACTTAAGGTTCCTAAGAGCACAGTGGCCTCCATAATCCTTAAATGGAAGATGTTTGGGAGGACCAGAACCCTTCCTAGAGCTGGCCGTCCGGCCAAACTGAGCTATGGGAGAGAAGAGCCTTGGTGAGAGAGGTAAAGAAGAACCCAAAGATCACTGTTGCTGAGCTCCAGAGATACAGTCGGGAGATGGGAGATAGTTGAAGGAAGTCAACCATCACTACAGCCCTCCACCAGTTGGGGCTTTATGGCAGAGTGGCCCGACGGAAGCCTCTCCTCAGTACAAGACACATGAAAGCCCGCATGGAGTTTGCTAAAAAACACCTGAAGGACTCCAAGATGGTGAGAAAAAGGATTCTTTGGTCTGGTCTTTTGATCACGCTCAACTTAGCATACACACGGATCCACCCACAAGCCCTGGGTATCCCGTCCGCCTGCTGGTGAAGCCCCGCTGCACGGAAACAGGAAGTGGATGATGATCTACACCGCATACATGCGGTACGCCTCAACACGCCTCCACTCCCCATGATCCTTGCTGGCATCTGACTACACAGACCCATGAGTTACACCAAGTCGGCCTGAGAAGGACTTAGCTGTCTCGCACAGCCTGAGATGGTCTGAGCAGGACCGGAGTGCTCTGCATGCCTGCCGTACATCGATGTCCATGGATTGGTGAGACTGTACCTGTCTATTTCTCTAATCCGTGACTGCTGTCACTACAGCAATACATGTGTCTCCCTTCCATGGTTCAGCAACTACGCTGTGTTCATTCATCACTATCGATGCAGGCACACTCCCATCTTTACCTACGCACAGCTTCCACATAGCGTCCTATCCACATTTCCATTTACTGTGGGGTTGTTAGTTGCAAGTGCTATAATCAGCTACCTCCATGGCCCATACCACAAGATTCACTTAAGGTCTGTTATTGGCACCCTGCGGGGTGGACTCCCATCATCTACGGCTGCACACACTTATCCCCTGGCCCCTTTCAGTATTTTTCAGATACATATTCATAAGACTGTCTTTTTCAATTTATTGATTCAGTCGGGTGTATGTGTGTGTTTAGTGGTGGCCATCTGTGTGTTGTCCTGTTTTTAGACAACGTTGTCTATTTTATTCTTTCAGTGGAGGTTTTTGGTTCACTTATTGTCATATTATTTGATTTTTTGATTGGTGTATATGTGGTGTCATTTTTCTAAAATAAATTCATCTATATTTTTGCTACTCTGCTGGTTCCTTGTTGAAGAATTCTTTTTCCTACCCCCTTTTTTTTATATGCTCCTTAATTCAGAGGAACACACCCCCTTGTGATTTATAGATCCTCTGGGTGTTCGCGATTAGCTTTATGTGTATACAGATGCTGTAAGGGTACTTCTCTCACCTGTTACTACCTATATTGAATTAAGCAAAGTTCCTTGGTTCATATGTTCTCTCTTGTTTGTTTACACATGAAAGCCCGCATGGAGTTTGCTAAAAAACACCTGAAGGACTCCAAGATGGTGAGAAAAAGGATTCTTTGGTCTGATGAGACCAAGATAGAACTTTTTGGCCTTAATTCTAAGCGTTATGTGTGATGAAAACCAGGCACTGCTCATCACCTGCCCAATAAATACAGTCCCAACAGTGAAGCATGGTGGTGGCAGCATCATGCTGTGGGAGTGTTTTTCAGCTGCAGGGACAGGACGACTGGTTGCAATCGAGGGAAAGATGAATGCGGCCAAATACAGGGATATCCTGGATGCAAACCTTCTCCAGAGTGCTCAGGACCTCAGACTGGGCCGAAGGTTTACCCTCCAGCAAGACAATGACCCTAAGTACACGGCTAAAATAACGAAGGAGTGGCTTCACAACAACTCCGTGACTGTTCTTGAATGGCCTAGCCAGAGCCCTGACTTAAACCTAATTGAGCATCTCTGGAGAGACCTAAAATGGCTGTCCACCAACCTTTACCATCCAACCTGACAGAACTGGAGAGGATCTGCAAGGAGGAATGGCAGAGGATCCCCAAATCCAGGTGTGAAAAACTTGTTGCATCTTTCCCAAAAAGACTCATGGCTGTATTAGAGCAAAAGGGTGCTTCTACTAAATACTGAGCAAAGGGTTTGAATACTTAGGACCATGTGATATTTCAGTTTTTCTTTTTTAATAAATCTGCAAAAATGTCAACAATTCTGTGTTTTTCTGTCAATATGGGGTGCTGTGTGTACATTAATGAGGAAAAAAATGAACTTAATTGATTTTAGCAAATGGCTGCAATATAACAAAGAGTGAAAAATTTAATATACTGTATACTGTACAGTATATCAAAGTACATAGTCCAGACATCCAAAGTCTCCCGCAAGTCGCGGGAGTCTCCCACATTTGGCTGCGGGCTCCCGGACACCTGCAAGCACCGGGCAATCTTCCGGCTGGGCCTGTCACTCAGACAGAAGACAGAGCAGACGAATGGAGTACGGCCATGGCGGCCGCTTGGGCTGCTCTGTCTTCTGTCTGTGGCCAGGGGAGGGGGGTGGGACAGAGCCGGGAGCGCTCCACTAGTGGACACTGATGAGGTGGCATTGAAGGACACTGATGGGCTGGCTGCACTGTTGGGCACTGATGAGGTGGCACTGATGGACAGCAATAGACTTCACTGGCCGGCACTGATGAGGTGGCACCGATGGACACTGACAGGCTGCACTGGTGGGCACTGATGAGGTGGCACTGAAGGACACTGATTGACACTGATAGGCTGCACTGATAGACATTTATAGGCTGCACTGGTGGGCACTAATGAGGTGGCACTGATGGGCTGCACTGGTGGGCACTGATGAGGTGGCACTGATAGGCTGCACTGGTGGGCACTGATGAGGTGGCACTGAAGGACACTGATTGACACAGATAGGCCACACTGATGGACACTGATAGGCTGCACTGGTGGGCACTGATGAGGTGGCACTGATGGGCTGCACTGGTGAACACTGATGAGGTGGCACTGATGGGCAATGATAGGCTGCACTGGTGGGCACTGATAAGGTGGCACTGATGGGCTGCACTGGTGGGCACTGATAAGGTGGCACTGATAGGCTGCACTGGTGGGCACTAATGAGGTGGCACTGAGGGACACTGATAGGCTGCACTGATGGACACTGATAGGCTGCACTGGTGGGCACTGATGAGGTGGCACTGAAGGACACTGATAGGCTGCACTGATAGACACTGATAGGCTGCACTGGTAGGCACTGTTGAGGTGGCACTGAAGGACACTGATTGACACTGATAGGCTGCACTGGTGGGCACTGATGAGGTGGCACTGATGGGCTGCACTGGTGGGCACTGATGAGGTGGCACTGATGGAAACTGATAGGCTGCACTGATGGACACCGATAGGCTGCACTGATGGGCACTGAAAAGGTGGCACTGAAGGACACTGATTGGCACTGATAGGGTGCTCTGGTAAGCACTGATGAGGTGGCATGGATGGACTGCATTTAATTGGCACTGGTAAGGCTGCATTTCATTGGGGGGGGGGGGGGTTGGTGCGAAGCATCACTTCCCTGAAATGAGTTTGCCACCTCCCTGAAATGAGTTTTTGCAGGTTGGGATGTCTGCATAGTCATACACAATGGGGAGAATATGTAACACATGGCAAATATTCAACAACATCATAAAAGTTATACTTTGTAATATCATTGAATTCAGGATGGCAACCTGGGGCCAAAAAGAAGGTGTATTGAAAGTGATACACTGTGTTCATTTAACATGTCTAAATGTTGCATAATATACAGTCAGGTCCATAAATATTGGGACATCGACACAATTCCAATCTTTTTATCTCTATACACCACCACAATGGATTTGAAATGAAACGAACAAGATGTGCTTTAACTGCAGACTTTCAGCTTTAATTTGATGGTATTTACATCCTAATCAGGTGCACAGTGTAGGAATTACAACAGTTTGTATATGTGCCTCCCATATTTTAAGGGACCAAAAGTAATGGGACAGATTAGCAATCATCCATCAAACTTTCACTTTTTAATACTTGGTTGCAAATCCTTTGCAGTCAATTATAGCCTGAAGTCTGGAACGCATAGACATCACCAGACGCTGGGTTTCATCCCTGGTGATGCTCTGCCAGGCCTCTACTGCAACTGTCTTCAGTTCCTGCTTGTTCTTGGGGCATTTTCCCTTCAGTTTTGTCTTCAGCAAGTAAAATGCATGCTCAATCGGATTCAGGTCAGGTGACTGACTTGGCCATTGCATAACATTCCACTTCTCTCCCTTAAAAAACTCTTTGGTTGCTTTCGCAGTATGCTTTGGGTCATTGTCCATCTGCACTGTGAAGCGCCGTCCAATGAGTTCTGAAGCATTTTGCTGAATATGAGCAGATAATATTGCCCGAAACACTTCAGAATTCATCCTGCTGCTTTTGTCAGCAGTCACATCATCAATAAATACAAGAGAACCTGTTCCATTGGCAGCCATACATGCCCATGCCATGACACTACCACCTCCATGCTTCACTGATGAGGTGGTATGCTTTGGATCATGAGCAGTTCCTTTCCTTCTCCATACTCTTCTCTTCCCATCACTCTGGTACAAGTTGATCTTGGTCTCATCTGTCCATAGGATGTTGTTCCAGAAATGTGAAGGCTTTTTTAGATGTTTTTTGGCAAACTCTAATCTGGCCTTCCTGTTTTTGAGGCTCACCAATAGTTTACATCTTGTGGTGAACCCTCTGTATTCACTCTGGTGAAGTCTTCTCTTGATTGTTGACTTTGACACACATACACCTACCTCCTGGAGAGTGTTCTTGATCTGGCCAACTGTTGTGAAGGATGTATTCTTCAACAGGGAAAGAATTCTTCAGTCATCCACCACAGTTATTTTTCGTGGTCTTCTGGGTCTTTTGATGTTGCTGAGCTCACCGGTGCGTTCTTTCTTTTTAAGGATGTTCCAAACAGTTGAATTGGCCACCCCTAATGTTTTTGCTATCTCTCGAATGGGTTTGTTTTGATTTTTAAGCCTAATGATGGCTTGCTTTACTGATAGTGACAGCTCTTTGGATCTCATATTGAGAGTTGACAGCAACAGATTCCAAATGCAAATAGCACACTTGAAATGAACTCTGGACCTTTTATCTGCTCCTTGTAAATGGGATAATGAGGGAATAACACACACCTGGCCATGGAACAGCTGAGCAGCCAATTGTCCCATTACTTTTGGTCCCTTGGGAGGCACATATAGTGGGAGGCACATATACAAACTGTTGTAATTCCTATACCGTTCACCTGATTTGGATGTAAATACCCTCAAATTAAAGCTGAAAGTCTGCAGTTAAAGCACATCTTGTTCGTTTCATTTCAAATCCATTGTGGTGGTGTATAGCGCCAAAAAGATTAGAATTGTGTCAATGTCCTAATATTTATGGACCTGACTGTATGTCTTAGGCCTTATTTGCACCAATGCATTTTTAGTGCTTTTTGCATTTTGCAGATTTGCACTACAGTCTATTTAATATTGTTTCCTATGGAACAGGTTCTGTAGTGCAAATCTGCAAAAAGCACTAAAAATGCATAGGCGTGAACCAGGCCTAATATATAACTGGATTCGCACTCTGATAACGGATGATCACAGGAAAATCTCGTTTCCCTAAGGGAAGTCCATAAGCTATCTTACTTTGAGGCTAGAAAGGGGAGAAGGTGGTAGGGAGCATGCTAATCTCATATCGAAAATGAAGAGGTTACTAAAGTTACAAAAATTCTTGTACAACAGAGTAAAAATTCGGAAGTGAATCAAATCGTCAATCAAATCCAATGACGCGGTCACCGTGGGGCAATGCCGAGCCCGGCATTCTGTGTCTATGGACATAAATGCTGGACTCTGGAGCGCGCCTGCAAGGAAACCCCCAGGGAGAGTGTTTACCGATGTGGGAAGGAGCCGCGATCGCAATTGGGGGACCCCAGAAGAGGCAGATCAGGGCCACTTTGTGCAAAACGAACTGCGCAGTGGAGGTAAGTATGATATGTTTGTTTTTTTAAAAACAAGGGTTTACAACCCCTTTAAGGCCTGCTGCTATTAAACTCAGAAATGCTGGTAGGTTAATTGGCTCTTATCTAAATTGGCCCTAGTATGTGTATGTATGAATGTGAGTTTAATGGCAGCGCACCCAAAAACACGTGTAAAACTCACATAAAAATGCAACGTGGAAAACTTTACTGCATTGATGTGAACAGGGCCTTAGAGAAAATAGAATTCTGTGCTTCCAAGGGCAAATTAGGTACTCTGAAGGCATCTAAATGCATGTAAACATGTATAAATACACATAAAGGCAAGTAGATCTAACTTGATCCAGGAAGCAATAAGTGTTTTTATACTTTTTAGATAATTTCTTCTAAATGCAGGAGGCTAGCGGTGCTTTCTCTCCTTTCCTGTAATGACAGAGAGCTGCCTGTCATGTTTTGCTTTGGAAAAGTGATCCACAGGCAGAATCCAGCACATTTCCCCCACACTTGTAACCAGAACTGGAGGTGGGAGTGAAGGCCTCAGGCTCTCGCCCTGTAAGGTCTTACGTCCCGGTCTGGGGGAGGAGGTTGAGCAGGGCAGGGCACTGATTGCAGCTCATACATTATTCAGATGAAGGAAAAAAAAAGTTTCTGCACAGTGATGCCTCTCCCTGTCCTGTGAGTTGACATTTTCTTACTTTGTTGGGGACATCCAGCAGATATTCAAGTCCCAGCAGAAGAAGTAGAGGCTGGCTTGGCCATTTCTTAGTTTAGTGGAGGCTGATTCAGATCAGTGAAAAGAGACCTCACAATGCTTATCTACTTTACTGGGACTTTCAGCACATTCTAACTGTCCAGGCTGAAAGTTTCTGCACTTCTCTGGGATCTGTGACTTCCCATCTCCTTACTTTAGGAAATCTAGGCCGCCCCTTCCTCTCCGGTGTGCCAAAAGTGTGGAAGTTCCAGGAATCAGCAGCATCTATCAGAGTTGGAGGTTGTTGTTGGTTCTGCCAGGATGAACCAGAATCCAGGTCTCCCTCCACCGGGACAGCAAGTTATCCATGTCACCCAGGACCTGGACACGGACTTGGAGAACCTCTTCAACTCCGTCATGAACCCGAAGCCGAACTCTTGGAGAAAGAAGATCCTGCCGCAGTCGTTTTTCCAGGAGCCAGATTCAGGGACCCACTCCAGGCAGTCTAGCACAGACTCTGGTAGCCATCCCCCCGGGCTGGGGATTCAGCATGTCCGATCCCATTCGTCTCCGGCTTCCTTGCAGCTAGGTGCTGGTTCCGGGACCATTTCCAGTCCAGCCCAGCAGCACGCTCACTTGCGCCAGCAGTCCTACGATGTGACAGATGAACTGCCCCTGCCACCCGGCTGGGAGATGGCATTCACCCCCACCGGCCAGAGGTATTTCCTCAAGTAAGTGGCCTTTGGAGGTTATAACCAACCTTGTAGAAAATTTGTGCTAACTTTTATCTAAGACGTTCTGCTTAAACTTTTATCTTAGACTTTGCGCTGTGTTAATAATGTTCATCTAAGCAGTGGTAGGCAACCTCAGAACTCCAGCTGTGGTGAAACTACAATTCCCATCATGGCTCTGTCTCTGGGAGTCATGCTGGTAGCTGTCAAGAGTCTCGCAATGCCTGATGGGATTTGCAGTTCCACAACAGCATGAGTGGCGAGGTTGCCTAACCCTGTTAGAGGAAAAGATTGCATTAACCCTTTCCCACCCAGGGCCCTGCTAAGGAATGCTGTCAGAGGATTATGCAATTCTGTGTCCTAAAGTGAGGGGGGGTTGACAATGCTTTTGTCCAATGTAAACTGATTTTCTGTAACTAGAAGACCCTGCACTTTTCGAAGGCTTGGACGGTTGTTTTCATAACAGTATATTCACATTGGTTAAATTGTATTTTTTTTGGATATCCAAGTATCTAAACCCAAGCACAATAATGTGATATATTGCAGCTTAACATTCCTTACATATGGTGGTTCCATTTGTTTCTTTTATTCAAGCTTTTTAATTTTCTTTTATTTTCACCTGGCGATCCTGCCAGTAATACTTTTCTTCCTTAGCCTGCATTGCATTCAAACTTTAGTGTTTCAGGAACGCGCACAAAATGGCACATTTTTCCAGACATTTGTAAAACGCGCAAAAAGCGCATGTTGCAAAACACGTGGTTAAAAACGTACAAAGATCAATGCTCAAAAAGTGAACAAGCTACCTTGCAGTGCATTTCAATGGGCTGCCCTATGCTTAAGCCGCAAAAACACACAACAAAGTGCATATGCCCGACTCAATCTTGCACGCATTGACAACGCGCTAAATGTGAATGCAGGTTTAGGGTGAAAATGTTCCCTCATATGTGGAAGCAGCATTGTCACCTTAGAATAGGTGGTGTGTTACCAGCTGATCCTTCCAGTAATACACTTCTTGTACTAGAGTGACGATGCTTGCCCACTATGGGGAAGCATCCTATGACCTTACCTTAGGTCATTATGGGGAAGCACCCTAGGATAGAAAGTATGTTAGTACTACAGAACACCTCCTCTTCTCCCTATCTCTATAACATGGAAGGAGGTGTTCTGCAGTCCCAACACACTTCCTGTTAACATTATTTGAGATAACAGTGCTGAGTGCACAAGACTCGGGGCAGCCCCGAGTTTCTGGCAGGATCAACAGTTTTATTTGTGTGTGGTTTTAAGTGGAACAGTATATGGTTAATTAGTGTGATCCTTAAAGCTATATCCACACAATGCAGGTAACATGCACATAACCCAGGTATGTCAGTTTTTATTTGTAGGGTTTAGCTATGCAGACTGTCTTATGGATTGCTTCTATCAACTTTGAATTACACATTCATACATTTCATGTTGTCTCCATACTTCTACAGAATTAATGTTATGAATTTAATTGTAAAATTCTACAATATTGTACAGCTATGGACATATGAGATTGCTGTGCAAGACTGTGACCATGTTTCAGAAAATCAACCATCTAAGAGATCTGAACCTTTAAAAAAATTAGGACAGGTTTGTCGAAGGTTGAGAAGATCCAAACATGAGTAGTTTGCTAGGGGGAGGACCTAGGAGGAGAAAGCACAGTGACAGAATAATGAGCTCATCAGTCTGCTGCTTCTCCTTTCGCTCTCAAATCATGGGCCATGGAGGGACAAAACTTGTAAATGAAAGGTTGTGTTTTGCGGGAAAATGCGTAAAGTTGTACACTTTCCCACAACGCACAAAAAACACCCAGCTCTTTTGCAGGTTGCTCCGGTCCAGTCACATGATCTCTCCTGGATTGGTGATGTCACCCATAGGCTTACTATGGCCCAATCATTCTTGGTGCTCCCTCCTCTTCCCTGAAGCCACGCTGCCTAACGCAGGGGAGGAGGATCACCTGGCTGGACCAGAATGGCCTGAAAATAGGCAAGTCAATACATCTTTCTTACACAGGTTAGTTAGCATAGGTGTTAAGAAGGAGTAGGGGACAGCTTTAAGGCTAGTTAGGTGCAAACTGGAATTCCACTTTAAAGCGGTAGTAAAGTCTGCTTTTTAATTTATACCTACCTGTAAATAGCTCACAAACGTGCACCATGTAGGAGATATTTACTTTAGAAGTAGCCGGTGACGTTACCGGTGCATGCGCACTAAAGCTGGCCATACGTTATACAATTTTCTTATTCAATTTCCTTTTGATTAAGGCCCCTTTCACATAAGCCCGCTCAGATCCACCTGTCCGTTTTTCAGGTGGATCCGAGCGGGCCACCCATTGACCCCTGTGGGCAAGCGGATGTCAGCAGAGATGTGTCTGCTGACACCCGTCTGCCATCCAATCCTCTCAAAACAGACATATGACGATACGTTCGCCATCCGTCTGTAGGATTGGATCAGATGGGATGTGATGAAAACGGACATGCTTTCCGTTTTCATCTGATCTTCCCATAGAAATCAGCGGGGCTCTGACAGGTCCCTCCCTGCACAGTGAGCAGAGAAGGACCTATCATCCGCCGACTCAGTGGAGATCAACGGAGCGATCTTCCGCTGAGCTAGTGGAGTGCGCTGAGCGGATCCGCCCCGCGTGAAAGGGGCCTTACCTTCAACTACAGTATGTAGTGCAAGGGCCTGCCTGATTGCATACAAATTGAAAGTGTTTAGGTTTGACCCCATATTAAATGGTTTTGGTAAATCCTAAAGGAAAATTGTACAAGAAAATTGTATAATGTATGGCCAGCCTTAGGGTTAGGCAGGCCACACCATGGGTTGCAGGAAAGAAATTCATACAATTCCCCCATCAACACAGACAGTGTTGACAGGGAAATCCCTCCTGCCGAGCAATTGGCAGGTGAATATTATTATAAAGACAGTGATTGTCACTAGCGGCTATAGTAGCCACTTGCGATAATCACAAACGAACCCAGCTAGCTGGTTGTACCCAAGTTAATCGATCAACTTATTACATTCAGCCTGCCCATTAAAGGTTCAAATCTTGGCTGGTTCCTGCTGAACCGGCCAAGATTCGAAACCGTGTATGGCCAGCCTAAGTCTTGCTTGAGGTGATTGTAGCCGTATTAGTACACTTGCAGCAAAAACAATGGAGTACTTTTACTGATATGTTTTCATTTGCACTAACATCCACATTTTTAGGACAAGCTATCAGGGTGTGCGGTTTACCCCCTTTGAACTGTATATGGCCGGCCTTAGTCTATTCAGGGTGCCACCGATCCAGAGCTCTGTGCTGCAGCCATGACTCCCCTGCTCATGCAAGGGAGTGACATCACTGCCGCTCGGCCATTCAAATGGCTGCAGCCCACAAACCCAGAAGGAAGACTGAGTGAAGATGGAAGCCGCTGGAGGGCTTCAGTTTAAGTAAGTCTGTCATAATGTGCTAACATGCGGTGCATACTAGCACATTATGACATTATCCTGCAGGGGCCCAATTTTTAAAAAAAAATTTTTTACAGGAATTTTATTTTCCTAGCATAATTTCCTGGTGTTTTTTCATGCCTAGGGAGCCACACGTGTATACCATACAAGTGGATGACTGTATGTGACCCTTCTCTTGTAAATGCCAATGCTTCTTTGCATTGATGTTTACCAGCGCATGCGTGTCCAGTGTAATTTTCTGAAAATACGACAGATGCGAATGTGTGGATAAACGCTAGTGCAAAAAAACATGCATTGGTGTGTATGTAAATTTGGCTGCATACAGCCATTCACTTGTATGGCAGGCTGTAGGCGGTACGTACAGCTTCCCGGGCACGGGAAAACACCATGAAATTACTCTAGGCATATAAGATGTTTGTAAAATATCTGCATGAATGAAACCTTAATGTTTAGTGGGTAAAATGTCATTCTAAAAAATTTGGCCAAAGACTTTTTGGGTTCTCCATGTGACAAAGTAAACCAGCACCTGGTGTGTTCTGAGAACTAGATGTTGTTAGCCTACACCAATAGATTACTGGAAGTGGGCAGGGAGATCTGCAAGCAATGCCAGTCTGTCTAGACCCAAGTCTAGATGCTTATAGTATAATGCTACACTGAGGATTAGGAGTTCCCATTATCCAAAACTGACTTAGTAATAGTAACAAATATTACCAGACCTGTCTGCTCAAATATAACAGTGTGAGCGATGAAGAAGAGATAACAGAAGAAAAAGGAGGAACCATACAGATGAGGGCTAGCGGCCCGTCTCAAGTTGTATGTGTGATGTAAAACGAGTTGATGTGATTGGGATGTCTGCTGTCCATCCTACTTTCAGGTATCTGTCCTCAAGATCAAACTTTATTACTTACATTACTGTTTCCATGAAGCTACCATATTTGATATAGGAAACTTTTGGCCTGTAATTTATATATTTCAAAACTATAGTATAGGTCTGTAATTACTTTTTGCTATGAAGCAAAAATTCAGCTAAAAAGCTAAATACATGAGAGGAATACATACACTGCCAATATACAGTACTTGTAAACCTTGTAACACCTAAAAAGGGTCAGAGGACCCCATTGAGTACGTCCGAATGGACAAAACACACCAGTACAGTGTCTAGTTCTGACATTATGCTGCTGCATGATTCCGGGTCAGAAGCAGCTCTCACTGTGAGTGATTCAGTTTGGCTTTTTCCTGCAATACCTTGCTTTGTTTATTTTCTATGATATTTGCCCTGCTTTTACCAATAAAGATTTTAAATGCTACACCATGATGGGCTCTTTGCTCGCTCCATGGGGGGATATTTGTTTTAACGAGATTGCTTCCTGCCTTTGATGGAAGAGGGGACCCTCCGGAGTGGAGACGCATATGTATGAGGGAGGCTTGTGACCTGGCAGGAGGGATTCCCACATCAACACTGTTTGTGTTGATGGGGGAATCGAGCAAATTTATTTCCTGCAACCTGTGATTGAAGGAAAGAAACTCGCTCTGTGTATGGCCGGCCTTAAGCTGAACCAGATGTGGTAAACCGATCTTCCTGGCTGTGCAGTCTGACAAGGTGTGTTAATGAATATTTACTGCTGATAACGAGAACTTGTAGGGAGGTATGGGGAAAAACAGCTGAAAGTTTACTTTATTTTACACTACTCCGCAAAGGGGATTTGTGATGGCTTCTTTGTAACACGTTATCTGCAGAAAAAGAAAAAAAATCGAAATACAACATTGTACAATTGGGTTGCAAATGATAACCGAATCATATTTAAAGAGAAACTTTACCTGAGTATCCTAAAATAAGTCAGCAGCTACAAAAACTTCTTGGTCATTCACAGTCAGCCCCCTGCTGAAGCAATGATGTGCATGTGCAAGACTGGTTGACTTTGTTTAGGATGTCCTTAAGCCTCCCGGGATTTGTGTGCCATGATATCCCCAGGAGCATAGATGTGCGCAACCTATTGCATTAGGGTGTGCACTCCAAAGCTCAAACACATATGCATTCACGTGTGTGTATATATATGGAGGGTGTCAGGAGAGCAGTGAATGGTGTCATAAGGGCAGATACTGGTGGTGTCAGTAGGGCAGTTACAATACTATTTTAAATATTTTTTTGCAATCTTTTAGGAGAAAAAACCCAGACTTTTTTATTTATTTGGTGAAATATCAGGGGTCTAAACATTGGAAATATGCACACACGTGGTGATTAGGGTGTGCCCAGGCACACCTGGCACACCCAGTGCGCACGCCTATGCCCAGGAGGCAGCTGACGCCTGAGAGCTACATCACCCTTGCCTGGGAAAGGAAAGAGGAAGTGGGAGTGAGCACCACCAAAAAGTTCCTTGTTTCCCCCAAAAAAGTTTTATTTTAATCTCCTGAGGACTGATAAACCATTGGCTGCACTATTACCAGTTTGTAGGAGCAGTAAGGCCCTGATTACACATGCGTTTATGGGCATACAACAGAATCAGAGGAGTAGATGAACAGTTTCAGCTGCATATACCCACGTACAGCTGTATCTGTAATTAATTTGTACAGGCGGCTATACACAACACCTGTGGCTCCTGGGTGCCAAAAATATACAGTACCTGTATTTTACACTATATGCCTCAATGTGTTTGAGCCTTTGCACTCAACAAGTATTTGTTATGTCTCAAATAGATCACAATGCTCCCTTTGGCTGATGACTCACATGCGACTCTGCCGCTAGCAATCCTATCCCCTACTATTTGTCAAAATTGACAGCTACAGTTTGCTAAGAGGCTGTCTGTTTTGTCCAAATGAAATCACTTCCTCTGCAGGTGTAGTTCCCTAAATGTTTCTAGTGTAGGTACATTTAGTTTGGCTCCCCTGCAGGCAGAGGAGCATGCCTTTAATTTTTTTTTAGAAGGCTGTGCATTGCTTCAAAGGCTGTGGCTCTATTACCTCCCCCATCTTCTGGAAACCTCTGGATATTTTCAGAATGTGGTGGAAGGGCGGAGGCTGCAGCCTAAATATTTATGGAGTTTTACCACCAATCCCTGGGGAGGCAGGGCCCAGAAGATGGGGAGATAACCCACAAATATTTAGAAGCCTGGCAGTCTGGGTGCAGAGTCCAGGGTCCAGCCGTCTCTAGGAAACCCTGCGATGGGGGGCACTTCCCATGGGGCAGGTGAAAAAGGAGCAGAGAAAGAGAGAGAGAGAGAAGGAAAGTTCCAGGACATCATGATTAGTGGTCCTCAGTGACAGATTTCTGGTGGGATAGCTCAAGGAGGTTTGGACTAGCACACGAGATTTAACAGAGTTTGAGCCAGCAACAACTTCCAACATGTAGCTACAGAGGGAGCAATTCCATAGGGTTAGACTGGCAGCCTCTTTGAATCCCATTTGGATTATAATATACACTTTATTGTCAACAGTATTGGGTCGCCTGCCTTTACACGCACGTGAACGTTAATGGCATCCCAGTCTTAGTCCATAGGGTTCAATATTGGGTTGGCCCACCCTTTGCAGCTATAACAGCTTCAACTCTTCTGGGAAGGCTGTCCACAAGATTTAGAAGTGTGTCCATGGGAATGTTTGACCATTCTTTCAGAAGCGCATTTGTGAGGTCAAGTACTGATGTGGACAAGAAGGCCTGGCTCGCAGTCTCCGCTCTAATTCATCCCAAATATAGGATTGGGGTCAGGACTTTGTGCATACCAGTCAAGTTCCTTCACCCCAAACTTGCTCATCCATGTCTTTATGGACCTTGTTTGTGCACTGATGCTCAGTCATGTTGGAACAGGAAGGGGCCAACCCCAAACTGTTCCCACAGAGTTGTGTAGCGGTACCCCCGTAGGGGCTGCTAAGTGTTGTGGCCCACCTGTCACCCTGCCCAGCCCAGCGTTCACCTCTCAGACACTTCAAGACAGAAAACAGTCCATGTGCTTGTTTTTATGTTTTATTGAGGGATTTGAACTTGGATGGGGTATAGGAAGTATGGGACGCCCATTGGAATTTTGCAGAACTTACTGGGGCAAACTATATACACGCTGGTATATACACTCCATTTCTCCTCCTGCGCATCGCTTCCTCTCTAATGTTCAAGCCTCTCCTCCTGCACATCATTTCCTCTCTAATGTTCCAGGTACATCTAGCACAAAGCGGTTAGGCCTGACACTGGCTCAGCCAGGCCTTAGCAACTGCCTTTTGCAGGCAGGGACCCTATAGTGTAGCAATAGACAGTTCCTGGTGCTAGCTGTACTATCTTCGGTTACTAAGCCCAGTAACCCATCTTCAGGCCCTGCCAGCCCTCCTGGCTTTAGCTGCCCTTCTCCACTACCCATGAGACCACAGTCCACTCCACTCTGCACCCATCCCAGACTGCATACTGCCAGTCCTCTCAGGCGTGCCTCCCCAGTCCTCCTGACTGTGCATTCCGTTCACCAGCCCTCCTGGCTGCGACCAGTTGTTCCTCTCCCTGGAGACTTGCCCGGCAATGCTCTTCTGCTGTCCTCTTTTGCTCCTGCTGTCCAGAACACCTTCACAATTTCTTGAAGGGCTCCTTCCGCACCCGAGCCCAGGCCCAAGTTCACCCCCCCCCCCCAGACTGGGGGGCTCCCTCAAAGGCCCCGACAGCCTAGCATTCCATCTCCAAGCTCTGAACAACTCCAACTCCTCCCCAGCTGGGCTGACCCTGAGTATTTAAGGAGGTCTGTTACCTGCCAATCCAGGTTGGGGATTGGTCAGGGCTCCTCAGAATACTCCAGGCAGCTCCACCTCTCCTCTCCTCCCCTCTTTCCAGAACCTTCTGGAAAGAAGAGGGAGGTCCCAGTGACGCTGCCTGTGAGTCACCAGCTGCTACCCTGAGCCACTCCCAGCTCAGACCACATCAAAACAAACAAACAGGTGTGGATGCCAGCCAGGCCTGCCTAAATTTACCTAACCTAGAAAATATCCTGCTCTATCACCTACCTACCTAGAGGGTGCTACAATTGTAGCATGAAATTGTCCAAAATCTATTGGTATGCTGACGGCTTAAGAGTTTCCTTTACTGGAAATAAGGGGCCAAGCCCAGCCCCTGAAAAACAACCCCACACCATAATCCCCCCTCCACCAAATGACTTGGACCAGCGCACAAAGAAAGGTCCATAAAGATATGGATGAGCAAGTTTTGACTAAAGTGTGCTGGTGACATGTTTTATCTGTTAAATATGGTACTGCCCATTGGTTGCTTCTGCACCCAGTTTATGAGGTCCAGTACTGGTCTGGTGTGCGATGGGAAAAACTCAACAGTTCAGCGTTGTTCACCACTAAAAATACTATCCCAGAAAAATACACTTAGGGTCGGTTCACACATGGGCAACACGACTTTAGCGCGACTTTGTACCGCGACTTCAACGCGGCTTCAGCGCGACTTTAGCGCGACTTCAGCAAATTACGAGGCGACTTGAAGTCGCCTCCATGACAGGCGACTTCGCCTGTGGCCAATCACCTCTCTGGGAGGGAGGGGGGGAGGGAGGGGTTTTCTCTGCAAAGTCGCTTGACTTTACAGAGAGATCCGACTTGCAGGCGACTTACATTGAGTTGAATGGGTACAAGTCGCCTACAAGTCGGATAGAAGTAGTACAGGAGTCTTTTCTGAAGTCGGAGCGACTTCAGTAGTGTCAATTAAGACGCTCCCATTGCCTACCATGTTAACCTAAATGCAAAGCGACTTGGGGCGACTTGGGGCGACTTGAGGGCGTACAAGTCGGATCCCAAGTCGCCCCAGTGTGAACCGACCCTAAAGAATAAGAAAAACATATTCAAACACATTCAAAAAGAATCTTTAAGGCGAAAAAATGTTGTTAGCCATGTAGATTTTTTTTTTAAACAAGGTGTATTGTTATGTATAGGGCAATGCATACAGCAAAGTAAGCAACCATAATACAACAATTTGTGTTCAGGGCCAGAAAAAAAAAAATTAAATGTGATGTTTGAGTGTAGCAATTTGCATGTATACAGATGTATACCCGAGTACATACGAGTGAATACGGTTAAATTGAAACACCGGTAGCTAGGTGAGATTTATGAAGAACCTTCAGCGCTTATATACATATACACGTGTTTACGTGTCTGTACACATGTATATGTGAGGTCTTTATAAAACATAACTTGTGTTTTTACGGCTTCATGCATGTGAGCACATTCATTCATACAACATATTTTACCTATTTGCCATGAATAGGTAAAGGTCGCTGTACCAGGGCCAACCCTACCATGGGTGGGCCCATGAGACCCAGGCGGCAATTCAGGGGCGAACCGGGCCAGTAGGAACATGCTGGGAGCTTCAGTGAGCAGTGCAGCTTCTCTGCTGCTGCTGAAGCTGCAGGCTTCTTTTTGTTGCTGTCCCGCCCACCACCTGTAGCACAGAACCTACGGGGTTTTGGAGCACTTCCTTTGGCTCTGCCGCTGACTATGATAGGTCAATGTCTGATAGGTCACGGTGGTGGGCAGGGACAGAAGTCCTCCGGTGGCTGCTGCCGCTCCATCCTCCAGATTATGCCGGGTGTCAGTGTGTGGGTAGCAGGTGACAGCTGACTAGGGTTGCCACCTGTCCAGGATTCACCCGGACAGTCCGGGTTTTGCATCATGTGTCCGGGTTTCAGTCCACATGAAACCCGGACCCATTATTTAGACTAGGCTGTGACTCCACAGGTAACCAAGATAGTCACACACAAATCTGTTGCCATCCGGGAGCTGTGGGCAGCTGTCTGGGAGCAGGTTCGGCGTCACTGGGGGGCAGGGTGATGATGTCAGCAAAAGTAATTTGGCCACACCCACATTTTGCTGCGGCATGCTATGCGCACCACACTACTACTCTCCTTGGGGCACCCAAAGTGTTTGGGTTTTGCTTGAGTGGGGATCCACACAGTGCTCCGTCCAGCATTGCCTGAGCCAACTTGTGACACACCGCTTCTCCCACCCCTCTCTCCCTGCCTGGGTGCTGCATCTGTGAAGAGGAAAAGGGGGTGTGAAGATTAAACAAGCAGCTGACAGCCACAATAAAGCTGCTGACTGTGAGCCCCTCATGGACCATCCAAGTGAGTGAGCTGAGCACGGTCACTGACCAGACCTTGACCCCTCTCTCTGCCCCCATTCCTGTCCCTCTCTCTCTCTGCCCCCTCCCCCTCTCTCCCTGTCCCCCCTCTCTCTGCCTCCCTCTCTCTGTCCCCCGTCCCCCCTCTCTCTGCCCCCCCTCTCTCCCTGTCCCCCCTCTCTCTGTCCCCCGTCCCCCCCTCTCTGCCCCCCCTCTCTCCCTGTCCCCCCTCTCTCTGCCTCCCTCTCTCTGTCCCCCGTCCCCCCTCTCTCTGCCCCCCCTCTCTCCTTGTCCCCCCTCTCTCTGCCTCCCTCTCTCTGTCCCCCGTCCCCCCTCTCTCTGCCCCCCCTCTCTCCCTGTCCCCCCTCTCTCTGCCTCCCTCTCACTGTCCCCCGTCCCCCCTCTCTCTGCCCCCCCTCTCTCTCCCTGTCCCCCGTCTCTCTGCCCCCCGTCCCCTTCTCTCTGCCCCCCCGTCCCTGTTTATTTGCCCCCCTCTTCTCTCCCTGTCCCCCCTCTCTCTCTCCCTGTCCCTTCTCTCTCTGCCTCCCTCTCTCTGTCCCCGTCCTCCCTCTCTCTGCCCCCCCTCCCTCTCCGTGTCCCCCCTCTCTCTGCCACCCTGTCCCCTTCTCTCTGCCCCCCTCCCTGTCCCTGTTTATATGCCCCCCCTCTTCTCTCCCTGTCCCCCCTCTCTGTCTCCCTGTCCCCCCTCCCTCTGCCCCACCCCTCACCCTCTCTCTCCCTCTGCCCTCTCTCTGGCAGCAGGCGATCGTGGCAAGTGACACACTGCATCTGGTGGCAGGCGATGGTGGTAAGTGACACTGCATCTGGTGGCAGGTGATGGTGGCAAGTGACACGCTGCATCTGGTGGCAGGCGATGGTGAAAAGTGAAACGCTGCATCTGGTGGCAAGGAACAAGCTCAGGGTTTCCACTGATTCTGCATTATGGTGAGTTGAACTATTTCATTATATATTACAATGTAGTGATAGAAATAATGTGATTTGATCATCCTGACACCATATCAACCATGGTGTTGGGATGATTTAAGTGTTAACATTAGCCATTCACCTGACAAATCATCCCCACCGCTGAATTCCCCATCAACCCTGAGACTATGTAACCCCCCCACCCCCAAACCTCCCCCCCCAGTCCTGGGCAAAATCATCCCTAAGCCTAGGTTCACATTGGAGTGATTTGTCATGCGATTTGAGAGATCAAATCGCATGACAAGTCGCAGTCTATTGGAGGCAATGACACTGTTCCAATCGGTGTGACACCGATTTTGTGGCCCCACACACCGATTTGCAAAAGTAGTTCCTGCACTGCTTTTGCCAATTTCAGGTGCGGCATCAATAGATATCTGTGTATGAAGCCACACAGATGTCTATCAAGTAGCACCTGAAATTGCGCTATTTCAAGTGAAGTGGACGTGATTTCAAAGTAGCATCAATGTAAACCAGGGCTTAATAGCAGTTTTGAAATGTGGTCACCTTACCCCGGGGGGCAGGGTGGCAATTTCCCCCCAGGCCGCTCTGATGCCTCATACAAAGGCCACAGTGCTTTCCTCAGGCTGTGCACGCCCTCCATCCCCTCCCTGGCTCAGCCAATGGCAGGTAGGCGTCAGTAGCTGAGCAGGCTCCTCAGCTCACTCCGCATTAAAAAGATAGTTAAGAATGCAAAAGTTTATAGGCTGTCGAGCCGCCGCTGGTGGTGATGGAGGTCGGGGCCAGCGGGCTGCTTGTTAACCTCACCAGCTGGTGAATGTTCCAGGACAGCGCCGGGCCGGACCTGGGCACTTGCATTGAGGAGAAGGACACGGGCTTGCGCATGGGGGGGTTAGCATTTCATTTTTAGACCCAGGCAACACAATGTACACAGCTATGCATCGCTAGTTGCACAAAGTGGGGCATGCACACAGGCGTAATGTCCCAAATGCAGGTAGGGTGCGTTCAGGACACTACATCAGTGCGCATCAGCTCTCTAAGCTGCACAGGCTGGTCGCCCATATGGTTCACACATCACGTTCCCGTGCGATTCACTGCACAGAACTGCATGTGAATCGCACAGGAACGTGATGTGTGAACCAGCCCTCATTCACATGGGCGACCAGCCTGTGCAGCTTAGAGAGCCGATTGTTTTGAAAAAGAACGACCGCACATCAAACACTGATATTGTAAATGCTTGAATAAAACGCACAATCACAAGCTACAGCAGAGGAATACAGAAAACAGCTAGCGTTTTGTGCTTATGATTAAACATTGATGTTAGATGTTTTCTGTATTCCTTTGCTGTAGCTTGTTGTTGTGTGTTTTATTCAAGCGTCTGCATTAAAGGTGATTTTAGATATGCGGCCATCTACCATTTTTTACCTTTCCTGGGAAGCCATTTCTTTACTTTTTGCGCTAGCACTGAGTGGAGCGCAGGCTGCCCAAATAAAGTGAATGGATACACACTGAGCCCCCATTCACACCAGTGCAACTTGTCATGCGATTTGACAGTTTAAAATCGCATGACGAGTTGCACCCCATTGCCGGTAGTGGAACCGCTCATATCGCCATGACTTATGTTGCAGCGATTATGAAAAAGGTTCCTGCACTACTTTTTACCGATTTCATTGTGACTTGCATAGACTTCTGTTAAATGAAGTTGCAAGCCGCAATTTAATCGGAAGTGCAAATCACACTGATATGCGGCTTTGAAATTGCGCAATTTCAAAGACACGCCAGTGTGAACCAGGGCTGACAGTACGAACTCACCAACACAGCCGAGTTTGTCAAGTGCGCAGGGACAGGTGCATGGACCTCGACGCAGCGCCTGTGAGTCAGTATTTGTCATACTTGACTATGTGGGTGATACTGTACAGTCAATGTGTATCAATTCATTTTTTATTGGGCTGCCTGCACGCAGCTTCAATACAAAAATTAATCAAACCACTGTTCGCGCCGCATGGGGCTGAGCTCCCTTATTATTATTTTCTGTACTTATATAACACCATCAATTTACACAGTGCTTTACATATACATTGCACATTCACATCAGTACTTACACAGGAGCTTACAATTTAAGGTCCCCAATTCACATTCATATACTAGGGCCAATTTAGACAGAAGCCAATTAACCTAGCAGCATGTCTTTGGAGGGTGGGAGGAAACCCACGCAGGCACAGGGAGAACATGCAAACTCCAGGCAGGTAGTGTCATGGTTGGGATTTGAACCAGCGACCTTTCTTACTGCTAGGCAAGAGTGCTACCCACTTCACCACTGTGCTGCCCCATATGAATGAGCAATAAGGCCCCTTTCACACTTATACGACTTGTCTCACGATTTTGTACTGCAAAATCGTATGACAAGTCATTCTCCATGATTTTCAATGACTACTATTCATATTGGCACGACTTTAAGTCGTGCCGACTTCAAAGTGGTCCCTGCACTACTTTGGTCCAACTTCCATGCGAGTTATATTCCATAGACCTCAATGTTAAACCCTCAAGTAGCATGCAAATCGTACCTGAATAAAATAGACACGATTTCAGTACGACTTTGTAAGCACAAGCTGTAAGCACAAGCCTCACACCATGTATGTTCTCATTTGTTAATGCCAAAGTTGTGGCAAAGTCGTACAAAGTAGTACTGCTCCCAAATCGCTGCAAAATAGCAGCCACGAAATCGCGGTAAAATCGCGTGACTTTGAAGTTGTATAAGTGTGAAAGGGGCCTAAAGCCTGGTACACACGATGAGCAGATCGGACACATGATCATTTCCTTTTTTTTGCATGCTAGTCTCATATCGAAAATGTAGAGGTTACTAAACGAACAAAAATTCTCGTACGACAGAATACAACTTTAGAACTGATGTAATGTGTTGTGCTGTATTGTAATGTATTCTTTCATTTCTGAGCATGCGTGGTCTTGGTCTTCCGATTTTTTTCAAACTAATACTTTACTGATTAAACAAAAATTGTTAATTTTGGTATTGTAGGAGAAAAAAATTTGTGTTTGTCCCTTCGGATCATTTTCGATGAACTGTCGCGATCTACTCGCAAAAGCTCTGTACTAACGATCAGATTATCGTACGATCGTTCCAAAAGCTGAATTTTTCGTCAGATTTTCTGTTTGTGTGTACTAGGCTTAAGCGGTTTACCGTTGTTTTTATGCCTAGCACACACTATGAGATCAAATGATTGTTTGTTTTTTTTTTTTTTTTGCATGCTAGAAAATTAAGCGTCTACTAAAGGTATGAAAATTCTCATACTCCAGAATGAAAATTCGGAAGTGATATAATGTTGGAGATTTACTAAAACTGGAGCACCCAGAACATGGTGCAGCTGTGCATGGTAGCCAATCAGCTTAAAGTTCAGCTTGTTCAATTAAGCTTTGCCGATAAAACCTGGAAGCCAATTGGTTTCTATGCAGATTTTGCATGCTCCAGTTTTAGTAAATCTCCCCCTATGTTGTAGTGGATTCGTATTGTATTTTTGATCGAAACTGTACTGATTAAACGAAAATTGTACGATTTGGTAACGTACGAGAAAAATTTTCATGCTTGTCTCATCGGATTATTTTGCATGAATTGTGATCGGTTCTCGAAAGCTGTGTACTAACAATCAGATTAGCTTTGAACTGTAAAGCGATATCTATATTATCTCACAGAATAATGTTGTGTCTATACGAGAGTTGAACGTGGAAATAAACATGAGAAAGAAATCAAAGTTATCCCGAAAACTTGCATCTTTATTAACTTATGAATGGAAATCACTTAAACTCCAAACTTTCAGAGTTGAAAGGCTCTACATGACGTAAACATGGCGTTACAAAGTGCGTTCTCTGGTCTCCTGCAATGACAGAGAGCTGCCTGTGTTTTGCTTTGAGAATGTGATCATCAGGCAGACTCCAACAGGCAGAATCCAGCACATTTCCCCCACACTTGTAACCAGAACTGGAGGTGGGAGTGAAGGCCTCAGGCTCTCACCCTGTAAGGTAAAGTCCCGGTCTGGGGGAGGAGGTTGAACAGGGCAGGGCACTGATTGCAGCTCATACATTATTCAGATGAAGAAAGAAAAGTTTCTGCCCAGAGACGCCTCTCCCTGTCCTGTGAGTTGACATTTTCTTACTTTGTTGGGGACATCCAGCAGATCCTCAAGTCCCATCAGAAGAACTAGAGGCTGGCTTTGGTTAGTGAAGGCTGATTCAGGTCCCTGAGAAGAGACCTCACAATGCTTCTCTACTTTACTGGGACTTTCAGCACATTCTAACTGTCCCTGCTGAAAGTTTCTGCACTTCTCTGGGATCTGTGACTTCCCATCTCCTTACTTTAGGAAATCTAGGCCGCCCCTTCCTCTCCGGTGTGTCAGAACTGTGGAAGTTCCAGGAATCGACAGCGTCTCTCAGAGTTTGGACATTGTTGTTGTTGTTGTTGGTTCTGCCAGGATGAACCAGAATCCAGGTCTCCCTCCACCGGGACAGCAAATCATCCATGTCACCCAGGACCTGGACACGGACTTGGAGAACCTCTTCAACTCCGTCATGAACCCAAAGCCGAACTCTTGGAGGAAGAAGATCTTGCCGGAGTCGTTTTTCAAGCAGCCGGATTCAGGGTCCCACTCCAGGCAGTCTAGTACGGACTCCGGTAGCCATCCCCCCAGGCTGGGGATTCAGCATGTCCGATCCCATTCGTCTCCGGCTTCCTTGCAGCTAGGTGCTGGTTCCGGAACCATTCCCAGTCCAGCCCAGCAGCACGCTCACTTGCGCCAGCAGTCCTACGATGTGACAGATGAACTGCCCCTGCCACCCGGCTGGGAGATGGCATTCACCCCCACCGGCCAGAGGTATTTCCTCAAGTAAGTGGCCTTCGGAAGGTTGTTACTAACCTTTTAATAAACTGTGTGCTATTCTATATGACCGTGTAGAGGTTCTTGAAAAAAGATTGCATTGTTATTATTATTCTTGAGGATTTATATAGCGCCAACAGTTTACGCAGCGTTTTACAATATAAGGACAGACAGTACAGTTACAATACAATTTAATACAGTAGGAATCAGAGAGCCCTGCATTAACCCATTCCCTTCCCAGAGCCCAGCTAAGGAATGCTGTCAGAGGATTATGCAATCCTGTGTCTTAAAGCCAGGGTGCATGTATCATGTTGTATTAACTCTTTCTCCCGCACAGGATCGTTATTCAGTAGACAGCACAATGCTTTTGTCCAATGTAAACTTCTTTGCTGCACCTAGAAGAGGAGAACAATGCACTTTTGTATGTCTTGAACAGTTGTTTTCATAACCATATATTCACTTTGGGGTTGATTTAGTAAAGGGAAATAGACTGTGCACTTTGTAAGTGCAGTTGCTCCAGAGCTTAGTAAATGAGTTAAAGCTTCACTTTGCAAAGAATACCCAATCACACGCAAGGAAAATATTTTACTACGCTCTGGAGCAACTGCACTTTACAAAGTGCAAAGTCAATTTGCCTCCATACATTATATGGTTAAAATAAAACTTATATGATTTTTAGTGATTAGGTTTAAGTCTAACATATTAGAGTTATTTAAAAAAAATCGATTTCCCAATCTATAAATTTGCAGCTTTAATTGAGGCTGGGTTCAAACTATCTTCGCGTGTGGCTCACAGCAGGGGTCCGGTGCGTCCCCGTTCACCATTTCAGCCCGAAGTTTAGGCTGAATTCAGACCTGAAACGGACCAAAAGACGCACAGGGCTTTTCTGCAAATTTGCACCGGAGCCGCAGTGGAAATATCTGAACCGGCTCCATAGAGAGCGGGTCAAAATCTCCTGCTATTGCAAATTGGATGCAGAGAAGTTGCATCCAATTTGCAATAGAGTGAACCCAGCCTTAAGGGGAAGTGGAGACAAAGCTTGTTTGGCTGTACTTCCTCTGTGGATCGCAGAAGTGCACTTCGTTCTGCACTCCTGTGATTCGTTTTTAGCAGACAGCGGGCACCGGGGGGGGTGCAGAGCAGAGAGCTGCTGACTGACAGTCACCAGCTCTCTGCTAACGGAGCTGTGAGTTCCGAGCGATCAGTGGTGTTTCATTGCTCGGTTCTCAGTCTTAGAGCCATCAGAGGACATATGCTCCATACTGTGTGGTGTGTGTGTGTGTGTGTGTGTGTGTGTATATATATATTATAGTGGCTAGGCGGCTCTCCTGTGCAGGATCACGTACCTAGTATGTGATGCTGCACGTCTGGGGTGTGCCCGCGCGCCGCCGGCGCCGTTTTCCGCTGTGTGCAATCAGTGGGTCTGGGGACTCGGTGTCCGCCAGGGCCCGCCGATCGTTTGGGACACAAACAGAACGGCACACTGTCGTTCTGTCACTACAGAAGACATTGATCCTGTGTCTCTGCGAAGCAGGGGTGAAAGACACCTCCTGCACAGTAACCAGGCACAGGTTGGGCACACCTTGATTGCCCCTGATGTTAACCCCTTCTCAACCAGTGTCATTAGTACAGTGACAGTGCATATTTTTAGCACTGATCATTGTATCAGTGTCACTGGTTCCCAAAAAAGTGTCAAAAGTGTCACTTAGTGTTCGATTTGTCTGCTGCAATGTGGTAGTAAAAAAAATAAATAAAAATGTCATAAATCCATCCCTTAGTTTGTAGTCACTATAACTTTTGCGCAAACCATTCAATATACGCCTATTGGGATTTTTTTTTTTACCAAAATTATGTAGCAGAATACACATTGGCTTAAATTGATGAAGAAATTAGATTTTTTTTTTTTTTTTTTTTTATTGGATATGTTTTATAGAAAAAGTAAAAAATATTGTTTCTTTTTAAAAATTGTCGATCTTTTTTTGTTTATAGCGCAAAATATAAAAACCGCAGAGGTGATCAAATACCACCAAAAGAAAGCTCTATTTGTGGGGAAAAAAGTACATAAATCTTATTCTTGCTGTTTACTGTACTAAAACTTTTTCAATAAAGAACAAGGTTTAAAAAAAATAAAAAAAATAAAAAATAATTGGTGATCCTGCCACGAAGGTCCTTGTTTAGCCACTTCCTGTATGGGGTGACAACTATCCTCCAAATGTGCTCCTGCATTGTCACCCTGTCACTTGCAGTCTGATGGAGACTACAAGTGGCTGTGCAGACCCACATTACACAGGTATGGTCCATCATTGACTCAGTAAGAAGTAATGACGTGCAGCTGATGTTGGAGCATGTGTATGTAGATGGGAAGTGGGTGATAGGAGGTCAGCAGCAAAATGAATGAAAACGTTTTATGAATTAAATTAGTGTTATGAAATGAATCAGTGAAATTCGTCCAGGATTATACAACAATGCACAACTGAGATTGCTGTGCAAGACTGTGACCATAAAAGAGAAAAAAATACGATCGATTTTCAGAATGTCATAATATGCCTTAAAGCGGAACTGCACTGCATCTGATCACCGCTAACGAAAAGAGCTAATTAGTTCGTTTTTAATATTCAAAGGAAGCTCCCCCATCCATCCATGTCTCCATGCTTTATTTTGTTGAGAAATCACTTTGAAAAAAACCCTCTAACATTTCTGGCCGTGGCCATCTTAATAAGGGCAGATGATGTAAGGTTTACTTCCTGGAATCCTTCTGCCCTTAGCTCAGGGATGGTGGCAGGAGGGTGTGCTTAGCTGAGAAAACCCCTTCTCCTCTCCTGAAGATTCCTGGGATGTATAACATCATTTGCCTAGGCAAGAAAACAGGAAGTAACTCAAGAAATGTAAAAAAAAACCTGTTCAAAACAAGGGAAAATGTTATACTTTCCTATCTATTTACTAATATTAGCAGCATGAGGAATTTAAAATAGTCAGTTTTGATTGAGAGTATAAAGTTCCACCTTAAGGGCCATTTCACACCACATGCAGTCTAGAGCGTTTTTTTTTTCTGCATCAAAAACACATTGGAAAGTAAATTATATGGTTTATAATGGCATCGTTTACATCAGTGCAGCCAATTCCAGTGTGTTCCAGAAAAAAAAGTAGAACATGCTGCATTTTTCCTGGACTGTCTTAGAACACGGTAAAACGCACCGGAATGCACTGAAACACATCAATAATGCACTGGACCCCAGTACAGTTTAAAAAAAACAAAAAAAAAAACATCTGGAATGCACCCGGAAACGCATCAAAAACACACTGGAACGTGAAAAACGTGCATGTAGAAACGCATATAATGAAAATCCTCCCTTGCTGTGGGTCTGCCCTTGTACTGCAAGAGTAAGGTCTAGGGGCCTGGGAAAAGCAGTTTTGCCTACCCGATCTGCCGCTATCTCAGCAGCCGGAGCTCCTCTATGCTCCAGCGGTGGACTGTTCCTTGGTGTCCTGATATTTGGTGCAGGGCTAAGGACCCTGCATTCTACATGATGACATCCAACTGCAGGAGAAAAGGGGAAAAAGAGGCAGCAGGGATCAGTCTTGGAGGAGTCTGCGGGAGCGGAGGATCAGGTAAGTAATACCCCGGACATAAATGAGCATTTTACCCTTGCAGTGCTGGGGCAGCCTTTTACTTTCTCTGGAGTTCAGCTATAATAAGCCTATGCATGATTGTGATTTAGAAATAATCATGTAATAGATGGAAAATGTTTAATTTCCTGTGCTACTTGTGGGGTATTATGCATCCTTCCAAATAGTGATTTACATTTGTCTGAAGGATACGTTTATCTGAAATCCCAAAGCTCATAACAAAGCCTCTTGCTGCATTGGACTACAGCAAAGGAAAGGATAATCTGTTTCCTTAGCAGAAATCAAGTGTTAGCTTTCCTCATCTAAGCTGCCCTATAACAATGACAGGTACAATCTGCCTTTTTGCACTACTTTTGGTTATTTGGTCCCCAGAATTATCATCTCTTTAACATTTGCAGTAATGCTGTCTGCCCTCTGTGGTGGATCGCTTTTCAGAGAGTTGTATTGCAGCCGCCTGTTTTTTTTTTTTTTTTTTTCATTACCAAACAAAAATGTTACATTGTTGGACCATGACCAAGCTTTGTCTTCTGAAAATGGGTCACACTGTGATCCACAGGAGAAATACAGCTAAACGAGCTTTGGCTGTACTTCTCCTTTAAGTTTGCAGAGGGGCCCCACTGAACTCAATAAGCAAGTTTGACAGGAAGTGCCATCTGTCAAACTCTGCAGCCAGAGTTCAAAATGCTATGGCCGCAAAGCAATCATCACACTCTTGGCACGTGTGCAGTCCTGTCTAGCTGTATTGGCAGGATTTCTGTGGGTGGCAGTAAAAAATGTGGCTCAGCCGCAGGTTTTTACTGCCCCCCACCCTTGCCACCCATGTGAGAGAGCCCTTAAAGTTGTATTCCTAAAATGTGGTGTAAATACTTGTTGGGTTCTCCTTGTGACAAAGTAAACCAGCACCTGGTGTGTTCTGAGAACTAGATATTGTTAGCCTACACCAATAGATTACTGGAAGTGGGCAGGGAGATCTGCAAGAGAAGCCAATCTGTCTAGACCCAAGTCTAGATGCTTATAGTATAATGCTACACTGAGGATTAGGCGTTCCCATCATCCAATACTGACTAAAGCCCCATACACACTATTAGATTTTCTGCAAATTTTTGTCTTCAGATTTACCAAAACCATATAATATGAGGTCAAACCTTTGGAGTTTCAATCTGTATGCAATCAGGCAGTCCCTTACACTACATGGTTTTGGTAAATCTGAAGACAAAAATCTGCAGAAAATCCAAGTGTGTATGGGGCTTTAGTAATAGTAACACATATTAGCAGACCTGCGTGCTGAATACAAACCTCAGTGTGAGCGATGAAGAAGAGATAAGAGAAGAAACAAGGAGGGATCCTGCAGAAGAGGGCTAGGGGCCCCTCTGAAGTTGTAGATGTGATTGGGATGAATGCTGTCTGTCCTATTGTCTGCTATCTGTCCTCAAGATCAACCTTTGTTATTACTGACTTTACTGTTTACATGAAGCCACCATGTTTGATTTGGGAAACGTATGACTTGTAGTAGATTTCACAACCATAGTATGATCTACTTGTGTCTGGAAGCTGTCAAACGGAAAGGAGCTTATCGGATTAAAGAAGGAATTAGCTAAAAGACGAAATAAACAGGCAATATACATAAACGTGAATTGAATTGGCCAAAAAAGCGTGAGTCTGTTCAATCGCCGCTGATTCCTGTGTCCATGCTGCAGTATATATCCAGAGGGTGACACCACTCCTTACAGTCTGCAGCAAAGCTTGCTTATTGGGTTTTGAATAGTCAACGTTGATGACCCTGTTCCTGTGCTCTTATCATCCTGTAAGCCAGGGGTAGGCAACTTTCAGCTGTTGTAGAACTACAAGTCCCATGGGATATTGCAAAACTGACAGCCACAGACATGACTCCTAGAGGCAAACTCATGATGGGAGTTGTAGTTTCTCCACAGTTGGTGTACCAAGGCTGCCCACCACTGCTGTAAGCCAACTTCTGACTCAGTGAGCCAGACTGGAAGCCAATGAACGTTTATAGAAATCCGCATTGCCTCAGGAAAACCCGCTTGGCTGTGCATTGTAATAAATGGGTATAACATTTGATAGAAGCTGCATTGCCTAGCCAGGCTGTGGCTGTGCAGTGTAAAGCTGGCCATAGATGAATTCAAATTCGGCCGGTTCAGCAGGCACTGGCCAAAATTAGATCCATGTATGGCTGCTCCCACTTGACGGATGTCGTTCTAAGGCCCCATACACATTAGATTTTCTGCAGATTTTTGTCTTCAGATTTACCAAAACCATGTAGTGCAAGGGTCTGCCTGATTGCATACAAATTGAAACTCTTATGCCGCGTACACACGGTCGGACTTTTCGTCTACAAAAGTCTGACGGACGCCGACGGACTAAAGCTGGCTGACAATCCGATCGTGTGTGGGCTTCCCCGGACTTTCAGCGGACTTTCAGCAGACTTTTCCAGCCGCAAATCTGACGGACTTTAGATTTGAAACATGCTTCAAATCTTTACGTCGTAACTACGCCGGACCCAGAAATCCGCTCGTCTGTGTGCTAGTCCGACGGGCAAAAACCCACGCTAGGGCAGCTATTGGCTACTGGCTATCAACTTCCTTATTTTAGTCCGGTGTACGTCATCACGTACGAATCCGTCGGACTTTTGTGTGATCGTATGTAGGCAAGTCCGTTCGTAAGAAAGTCTGCCGCAAGTCCGCCAAAAGTACGCCAAAAGTCTGTTGGACTTTTGTAGCCGAAAAGTCCGATCGTGTGTACGCAGCATTAAGGTTTTACCTCATATTATATGGTTTTTGGTAAATCTGAAGACAATCTAATAGTGTGTGTATAAGGGGGTCTAACAATCTACTTCTGGCAAACTGGCTTGTTGGAAAATTTGCTGACGATTTAGCTGCAGCCGCTGATCAGTGTATTCTGACAGCATAATATAAGCACCCATCCACCTCAATTGTGTGGATGGAGGAATCCACTGGCTGAATAGGGGGTAAAAAAAAGATCCATCTGCGACCAGCCTAACAAAGTGTATAAATCACAAGACTGGCTGTACAAACTGTAAACATATGTGAATTTATTGGCTCACTCACACGGGTGCAGAGGGCCGTACACCATAAAAAAACAGCATATTTCTGTCCCCTGGAATCAAAGGTGCTTGTATACAGCCACAGGCAGCAGCCTGTGCAAATCAATGACAGATTGTGGCTGTACACTGGTAACCACACATTTTAAGCATTTACATTCATACAGGGATCGAAGTGTGCCACTGAATGCAGATAGTGTGTGTCCAGGGCCGCTTAGCTATCCCTCTATGTATGGTAATGCTCACTTGTGGTTACAAGTGTGCAATCGCAGCTTGTCATTCAGCATTGCATACAGCCGCAGGTTGCTGCCTGGGGCTGTATGCAAACACCTGCTACTTCCTGCATGGAAATCCGTTCCTTTTTTATGCCTTACAGCCTCTGAACCCACGTGGATGAGCCCTAAACTCTGTATTTATCAGTATGCCTGGAATTCTCTTGAAGGTTTTCAGAGCTGGATATGTAGGTGAAAATAGATTTTTTTTTTTTGCCCCCCCCCCCCCAAATGATGAATAGTAAAACATTAGCATCATATAATTAAGCCGGCCATAGATGGATCGAAATTCAGCAGGAACCAGGATCGACTTCAGTACAACCAACGTGTTGGATTATTTTTGTACGCTGGCTATAGCCGTCAGCAGTAATCATATTCTGATAGTGCAGAATCTGTTGTCAGAATACAATAGCGAAGCTGGATGAAATCAAGTGATTTTTTTTTTTTTTTTTTTCCCCCTTCAACCTGTGGTTGAAGGAAAGAAAATTGCTTAAAGCGGTTGTATACCCGCTGTTTTTTTTTTTTTTTTCCTACACCTGCAAGGGAAAAGGCATAATGAGCTAGTATGCACCGCATACTAGCTCATTATGAGATACTTACCTTAGAACGAGGCGCCGGCATCTCATCCTGTCCACGCCGAGGGAGCTGACATTTCCCCTCGGCGTGTCTTCCAGGTATCGCGGCTTCGACGCTGTGAGTGGCCGGAGCCACGATGTCGTCGACTTCTGTCCGGAAAGCTCCGGAGTTTGCCGGGCTGTCAGCCGAGAATCCCCTGTGCGCATGCGCCGCTGCAGTCAGCGGCTCATTGCGAGGGGAATATCTCCTAAACCGTACAGGTTTAGGAGATATTTTTTTTACCTACAGGTAAGCCTTATTATAGGCTTACCTGTAGGTAAAAGTTAAAAAAAAAAGGTATACAACCACTTTAATGTATGGTCAGCCATAGACGGGCCCAATCTCGGCCAGTTCAGCAGGGACCGACCGAGATTCGAACCATGTTAGACAGGCTGAATGCAATCAAATGTAGGTACGAACAGCCTGTTGGATTTGACATGCAATTATTGCTAGCGGCTATTATAGCTGATAGCAGTAATTACTGTGTTCTCCAGGTGGGGATGGCTCTGCGGGAGAGATTCCCCCATTTAAAGCTGACTCTGTAGACAGGGGAATCTAGAGGTTTTTCTTTCCTGCAACCACAATGGCCAACTTTACAGTGGGCCCAAGCACGTTAATCCCTGCATGTGTAAATATGGTTCCCTGGTACTGTCTGTCAGTGTTACATAAAACAGCTGATAGAGTGAACTTGTACAGAGGTGAGGTAACCCATAACTGACAGATGCTGAGCTAAGACTTTACTTTCTGCTTCATTCCAATAGTAAACATTTCTCAGACTGGAGATTTGTGGTGGCTTCTTTAACCTCTGACACCTCACACATTCCTTTTTACCTCACCACCTGCACCAGACACCAAATGTGCCCTGACTAATGGCTGCTTTGCTATCTCTGGAGCTCCTCACATAGTGATACATGGAACAGGACTGTTCTATGTGTGGTTTTTACATTTTAATGGATTGAAATCTAGTACACATGGCCCTGTAACTAGAGATTTACAACCTTGAAGGGTTTTTCTGCTTTAAAAAAAAAATGTGTCCCTCTAGTTTTACACCTCTGTGTGTAATACAAAAGGATCTCTCCGTCCTCACATTCACATGCAAGGTCCTTTTACCGGTCTTGTTTACAGTGTCTTCTCAGACCAAAGGGCTGTTTTCCAATGGTCTGAAATGTAAATTTTAACCTTTTATGGCTTGTTTGCCAATATGGCTTCTTTATGGTTATTTATTGAAAGTAGAATCTTTTGCCTGTCTTTTCATGAACCCATGAAAGGAAAAGTTTGAACAGGTGGATTTGTCATTTATTTTTCATCATCTTGTAACTGGAAGATTCTGTGGGTACATGTCCGATTTATTATCATCTCTCCTGTGATGCTATAGGAATGTGAGGGTTAACTTATTTTATATAGCAGGCCTCAAGTGCGGTCCTTGACATTACCACAGAGTCACGTAACATTCAGTGAATGTAAAGCTACTAAAAACTGTAATGCCCGTACACACGAGCGGAAATTCCACCAGCAAAAGCCCGATGAGAGCTTTTATTCCGAAAATGCGACTGTGTGTAAGCTCCATCTGACTTTTGCTGGTGGAATTCCAGCCAGAAAAAGTTTGAGAGCATGTTCTCAATTTTTTGGTCGGAAAAAGTTCTGATCGGAAATTCCGATTGTACCAATTCCGACGCACAAACTTCCTATGCATGCTCGGAAACAATTCGACACATGCTCGGAAGCACTGAACTTAATTTTCGCAGCTCATCGTAGTGTTGTACGTTCTTGATGGTCGAAAGTTCAGCAAACTTTTGTGTGACCGTGTGTATGCAAGCCAAGCTTGAGCGGAATTCCGTCGGAAAAACAATCCAAGATTTTTCCGACGGAAATTCCGCTCGTGTGTATGCGGCATAAGAGACTACAGACATGCAACAAGAGATGGTCAGAGACTGCAAGCATACTATAAAAGATGGTCAGGGACTACAGGCATGCTACAAAAGATGATCAGAGACTGTAGGCAGGCTATAAAAGATGGTCAGAGACTGCAGGCATGCTCCAAAAGGTGGTCATAGACCGCGTGCATACTATAACGCATGGTCAGAGACTGCAGGCATGCTGCAAAAGATGATCAGAGGCTGTAGGCAAGCTATAAGAGATGGTCAGAGACTGCAGACATGCTACAAGTGATGACCAGAGACTGCAGGCATGCTCCAAAATTTGGTCATAGACTGCATGCATACTATAATAGATAGTCCGAAACTGCAGGCATGCTATAATAGATGGTCAAAGACTGCAGGCATGCTATAATAGATGGTCAGAGTCTGCAAGCATGCTACAAGTGATGGCCATAGAAAGCTTGCATGCTTCAAAAGGTGGTCAGAGACTGCATGCATGCTGTAACAGATGGTCAGAGAGTGCAGGCATGTTACAAGTGATGATTAGTGACTGTAGGCATACTACAAGAGATAGCCAGAGACTGAAGATATGCAGTAGAAGGTCAGAGACCATGTATGGGCAGCAGCCATATCCTGAACAGATTCACCAAAAATTCAGGGTGGTCAAATCAGTCCTGATGTTCAGCAGAGTGCTGAATTTGTGGATCCTGCCCGGCTAACAAGGATCAGGCATTGTATGCTGACCAAATACACGTGTGAATAATAATTTAGTATTTGTGAACATGGTCTGCTTTATAGTATAATTATTCTTTTTATTATGTACATTGAGAAGCCCATAGAAGGCATTAGAAGCACATCAAAATGAGAGTGCGTGTCCTGCAAAATGCGTGGTTTGCGAGATCCATCCCTGGCAACAAGACATCTGCTCTTGGCTTAACAAACTACACTTGGAAAATGGCCGACTTTTTTCTAACCTCCCTAGATGTTGAGCACAAAATAAAAAAAAAATTCCTGCATAAAAACACATGAATGAACACCAACTATTTTAGAGAATTATATAGTAAGGGAAAAACTCTTGTAACTCCACCTATATTGTAATCATATTACTGTTTGTTCAGATATCGAAATAAAAATCTCTTGAGAACAGCTGCCATAAGGATTGCCTGTCCCTATCTGATTCTTTTTATGTTACTTTATGTACTAGTGACTGTCTCTGATCGTGCCTATCATGGGTGTGATGAATAGAAGATCACATTGACTTCAAAGGGACTTTCCATAACATGGTACCCTGTCCAGCAGTGATGAGGCTTAATGAGTAATCTGACAAGTATTTCATAGAAGACAGTGAGGTGCAAGCGTCCCAACTGGGATCACTCAAAGCTTAGCTGTATTGTATTGGATGTCTTTCAGACTTTTGCTGTATCCACAGTAAAGCAAATGGACAATGTGACATCAGTTTCCTGTGTATTGCCAAATAAGTTATATATAAATAAGTGGAATCTGTGAGTTTACGAATGTTCAAACCATTTTCTACTGATCTGCCAAACCGTGACTATACGGAATAGCTGTGCGCTCAACAGTTGTAATATTAAGGCTTCATGCACACGGGACGCCAGTGCAAACTCTGCTGAACACATGTTTTTAAAAGCTGAAACTGGCATTTAGAAACACCCGTTTTGCCACGTTTGCATGCCGCATTTAGCCGCGTTTGCGTCTAGAATCGTCTGCAGAGCAGAGAATGACATTTTGCAACCCAACTTTGGGGCCCCATATCTCGGGGCCACTTAGTGCTAGGAACCCTAGTTTTGGTTTGCTAACACAGTGGACCTAACACAACAACATATCCAAATTTGGGGGTCCTAGCACCAAGTGGCCCCGAGATATGGTGCCCCAAGTTCAAGTCACAAAATGTCATTCTCTGCTGCAGAAAAATGCTTGACATTTTGCGACCCGACTTTGGGTCCTCATATCTCGGGGCCACTTGGTGCTGGGAACCCCAAATTTGGATATGTTGTTGTGTTAGGTCCACTGTATTAGCAAACCAAATTCAGGGTTCCTAGCACCAAGTGGCCCCAAAGTTGGGTCGCAAAATGAAATTTTTTGCTGCAGTTTACCATCATATTTCTGGTCCAAAAAATAGGGTTCCTTTTAAAAACACTTATAAACGCAAACGTTTAGCGTCTGAAACGTGGAAAACTTTTGCGTCTAAACCCATTTTTTTGCTTCTGGAAAAACATGGTTAAACGCAACTGCCTAAAAACGCCAAAAAACGAGACTGTGTACATGGACACATAGGATAACATTGAATGAGTTCAGGGGCAGTTGAAAAAAGTGTCCAACTGCCTCTGAACGCACGTTTAACAGCGTCTCGTGTGCATGAGGCCTAATTGGGATTAAAAATCTCATCATTGAAGCAATTCTGAAGACATGCTTTTTATTGGATAGAGCAGCCTTTTTATACCTTATAACCCCAAGGGAACCCCTGAAATATTTTTTCAGGTCCAGGGGAATCCTTGCTAAAACAATTCATTGAAGGTCAGTTGTAAAAATGCCCCTTACATTGGTGGTCAGTGAGAAGGAGGGATTTCTTCTTACTTCCTTATGGGTCTACACAACAGGAAGTGATGGGAGAATAGAAGAGAAAACCCAGGCAGGTTTGTTATTCATTCCCTATATATAAAGAAAAAAGTTTCAGCTTTTAAACTCGAGTCTTGGCTTCTTCCTGCTCTGTTCTCTTCTCTTCTGTTGATTTTTCTTTTTCCTAGCATACATGTATCTTCTAGTATCGATTTCACATAAGTATGTTTTAAATTTGTTTTACTTCCTTGTATCTATTTGCACATATGTGTATACTACAGACTTGTATCTGATACTAAGTATCAGTGTGATGTCTGGAGTGAATCATAGGTATCTGAGGCCCCTCCAGGGAACTAAAACTGACATGTAATAGTTTTTTTTTTTATTAGGCTCCATGCGCACATGGGCATTTTGGGATTGCGGCAGAATCACACCACGTGAAGCTTGAGGCCCCAAAAAAAGCTCCTACTCCTTTTTAGGCAACAAGCTTCATGCGATGCGATTTACCATGTGACAATCGCGGCAAAACTGCATTTGCGTTTTAGATGCCATTGAAAATAATGGCACCTGATCTGCATTTTGCCATTGTAGTGTGTTTTGAGATCATGGGCAGAATTGCAGCTATTCTGCCGCAATCCCAAAATGCTCAGGTGTGAATGAAGCCTTATAACCTTCATTTACCATTTTTCTGAAACGTGTTGGCTTTTACATATCCTTTTAAGCCCATGAAGTCCTGTGGTGTTCTCCACTGTTTTTAATCCTGCACCACAATCTTGGATTCAGGAGCCAGTGATTTCTAGATCATCCACAGCTGGCCTCTACTGCGCATGCACAAGATCCAGGGACTTGGAAATATTGTCCTGAAGCCTCCTGAGATATGAGGAGTGTCCCAGGACGCTGCAGGGGGGTTTTCAGACCAAAGCAATGTCATCCCCTTGCCTGGGTGAGGAATGGGGAAGTGGAAGTGAGTACCTACTGAGGAAGGCATTTGCTGCAAAAAAAAAAAAAGAAAAAAAAAGTTTAAAAATGTAAGGCTGGCCACACACTGTCATTCAGCTGGTTGGCTGTACAAAAAAACCTCAAACATTTTGTTCCGGGGTGGGTGCATGAATCCCCTTTCTACAGACCATTCTATACTGACAGTGGCAGGTTGGCTGAAGCTGCTAATCCCTGGAAAATTTTCTGGCATGTCCCTTCAACAGAAGTCCATTAAATAATTGACTTCTGTTAAATGGGATGCAGCCAAATTTTAATCAGTGTATGGCCAACTGAAAAGGAAAGGGGGAAAATTTGAATAATGACATTTCTAACTTGTGAGTGAAGATCTGCTGTAATGTTCCCCTAGACAAAAACACTGCAAGGGTAACTTTGGATTTTATTGGGAGTTCAGCTTTAAGAATAATCCAGCTCTATGTAGTCTAATCAAAGAACAACACACTACATAACTCACTTCCACAGATTACAAAGTCTTTCTGTAGCCTGTCTCTTTCATCACCCTTGGTCCTGTTACAGTGTGTCAGCCTCGAGTAGGTCAGCGATTGGCATTTGGCACGAGCAAATAGATGACTGCATAAACTTTTTAGAGCCATCTTTTCTTCTGAGTTCTGTCATCCCACCTTCCCAATGCAGCCTTGAGCTGTCCTAAATTCTTTCCACTTCTACAGAGTAAAGATTGGACATGTTCCTCTCCACCTCTACAATACTTAGTACCTGAATAATCCATGGTTGGGCCCAAGTATTGTCCTTTGGGCATGGGAATTATATGTGTATAAAAAAAAGACCGCTGCTGGTGTAAAGGAGCCCCAATATTTGTGGTTCAGTGGGACTCCACCACATACAATCTACATATAACAGAGATGGACAGGTGGAAGCCTTGGAGAAGCAGCAGGCTGGTCAGACCTGGAGAGAGGCTTCTCCAGTATAGTATCAGGAATGGGGGATAGATTTAATTTTTTTAACCTTAGGACGACTATAATATTTAATAAGGAAACTAAAATTTAAAATACCTGTGGCATCAGGTTTTTGCAGATTACGAGTTTTCATTTGTTCAGATTCTGCATGCCAGTCCCAAGGCAAATAATCGGGGAGGGGTTGAGGAAAGACTTGGTTACCTACCTAGTGAGAAAAAAATTGCCAAGAAAATTATATGGAAAGAGGCTTTCAAGTGTATCCGCCATGATGCCCAAAAAGCTGGCCCATAGAATCGCTGAGGGCTTGGCAATGCTGTTTTCTGCTCATTTCTGTTTGGCATTTGTGTTCAGATTTCTTCTTTAGATTCGGACTTGAACTCTAAGGAACATCTTAGTAATAGTCTGATAATGTCAACTATAAACAGTGCTTGTGCAATTCCTGCATTTGGGTGGTAGAAGCAGAAAAGGGTGATGCAGGGGAGATAGAGTGTGAGTGGATGGTTAATTCATTTATCAAGCTGTAAGAGATAACAAGTACATTGGTTGTGATCGGCCCTGTGCAGCTATTGAGTGCACCAGGTGTAGGAAGTAACTATTTCTGGAATTAGGACAGTATTTTTAGAATGCAGTTTTATTTCCAACCTAGGCTTCAAGATCTCACTTTTTGTTGAAGATTCTAATGTAGCATATATATATTGTGTTTCTTTTGGCATGTTACGAATTACAGAATCCTTAAAGATAATTTTTCACAAGAAGATCTCAAAAGGAAGTAAACTTGTTTAACCCTGTGGACTAATCATACAAATAAAGACTAGGCACTATTAGCTGCCGATTCCTGGCAATGATTCAGAATGCACTGCTTTAACTTGCCCAAGACCCCCATAAAAATAGAACTGCCTACAGTGTTCAAGATGATCTCCACCTCGCTGTCCCTTTAGTTAGTTCATTTGGTCCAAGCTGGCCCAGAAAAACTATTCTCTACACTAACTGGTCAGCCTGCTGATTGGCTGAGTCAGAGATTGTGAGGTCATCAGCCTCAGCCAATTAGAGTAAGTTTTGTATTCATCCATAGACTACAAAGATGCCTATGAATGGTTGAATAGCAGTTAGTCCGACCGCTTTGTTCTGTATGTGGGAAGGGAGGTTGCCATCCCACATCCCGAAACAGGAAGTGGCGGGGTGACAACAGCATATAGCTCTGCCCCAACGCGTTTCATGCCAGCGCACATCTTCGGAGAATGTTAGTAAAAGTTTTTTTACTAGCGTGCCCTAAAGACATGCTGCTGTAGTCAGAGGACCTCAGGGGTTTTGCAGAGATGTGTGACTTCCAGGACTTTTCCATTGGATGTCTAGAACTGGGACGAGCTCTGTCCTTGTCTGCACTCCAAGCGATTGCTACATAAAAGGACTCAGTGGAGCCTCGAGTGGCACCTGTAAATTCAGCTTGTTAAGTCTAGGTGTAGAGAAACAACCCCTAATCCTAGCTCCAGCAGGCTCAGTCTATCTGCTTTACTGGTCCCCCAAAGCCTCTTCTCTAAGGTTTTTGGAGGATGCCAAGGGCCTGGCCACAACCAGGAGCACTGGAGAGAATGCTGGATGACCTGGGATCACAGAAGTGCGAGTAGGGTTGCCACCTTTTCTTCAAGCCAAACCCGAACACTTTAGCAATGCATGGCTTTTTTTTTTTTTTTTAGTAGTATACACTATAATATTGTAAAAGATTTGTGACAATCCTGGACATGCATGCAGCTGCAGATATAATGAGAGCAGGGCGGGGTCTGTGCTGGCCAGTATGCTGGTACCTGAGTGAACAGGGCAGAGTGACAGTGTGCAGAGACTGTACACAGGGAAGGGGGGGGGGCATTGCGGCGAGCAGCCTATGTTGTAAAGGGAGAAGGAAGGCGTTTGTACACTATACTTGTCACTTCCTGTCATCCTCATCTAGAGCTGCACGATTCTGGCTAAAATGAGAATCACAATTTTTTTTGCTTAGAATAATAAAGATCACGATTCTCTCACAATTCTCGTGGCGTAACATCATCTTTCACATTATACAAAAAAAAGGGCTAATGCCGCGTACACACGAGCGGACTTTCTATCCTACTTGGTCCGGCACACTTTCCGACGGACTTTGTCCGCCAGGTGCGCCGGACTTTAAAACGAACGGACTTGCCCACACACGCCGGGATTTTCCGGCGGGCTAAGTCCGCCCGTCTTTCCGACGGACTTTCGCCGGAGTTCCGGCGGACTTTCAGAATGAACGGACTTGCCCACACACGGACAAGTCCGTTCATTTTGAACGTGACTCAGGTGCGACGGGACTAGAAAAGGATGTCAATCTTGCCGCTTTTATCGGCTAGATTGACACCTTGCGAGCCCCGTCGCGGGGCATACCAGGCCCTTAGGTCTGGTATGGATTATAAAGGGGAACCCCGCTACGCCGAAAAAACGGCGTGGGGTCCCCCCTAAAATCCATACCAGACCCCGATCCGAGCACGCAGCCTGGCCGGTCAGGAAAGGGGGTGGGGACGAGCGAGCGCCCCCCCCCTCCTGAACCGTACCAGGCCGCATGCCCTCAACATGGGGGGTGGGTGCTTTGGGGGAGGGGGGCGCCCTGCGCCCCCCCCCCCCAAAGCACCTTGTCCCCATGTTGATGAGGACAAGGGCCTCTTCCCGACAACCCTGGCCGTTGGTTGTCGGGGTCTGCGGGCGGGGGCTTATCGGAATCTGGGAGCCCCCTTTAATAAGGGGGCCCCCAGATCCCGGCCCCCCACCCTATGTAAATGAGTATGGGGTACATGGTACCCCTACCCATTTACCTAGGAAAAAAGTGTAAGTAATAAAACACACCACACAGGTTTTTAAAATATTTTATTAAACAGCTCCGGGGGGGGGTCTTCTTCCGGCTTCGGGGGTCCCTCCGCTTCATCTTCTCCCGGCGTCCGGTCGGTTCTTCTCCGCTCTCCGGCCTCTTCTCCCGGTGTCGCAGGTCTTCGGCCGGCCCCTCCGCTCTCTTCATGTAGCTCTATTGCGAGCGGAGGTCCGGACTTCTGGGCTTCTTGGCTTCTTGGCTTCTCTTCTCTTCTCTTCCCCCAGATGTTGACACGACGCTCTCTCCGGCTGGACTGGTCTCTGAGGGCTGCGTTGTGACTTATATAGGCGGAGACCCCGCCCCCATATGATGTCACAGTCCCTGGGCATGCTGGGACTGTGACGTTTTAGGGGGCGTGGTCGGGGGGCGTGGTCGACCACGCCCCCTAAAACGTCACAGTCCCAGCATGCCCAGGGACTGTGACATCATATGGGGGCGGGGTCTCCGCCTATATAAGTCACAACGCAGCCCTCAGAAACCAGTCCAGCCGGAGAGAGCGTCGTGTCAACATCTGGGGGAAGAGAAGAGAAGAGAAGCCAAGCCAAGCCAAGAAGCCAAGAAGCCCAGAAGTCCGGACCTCCGCTCGCAATAGAGCTACATGAAGAGAGCGGAGGGGCCGGCCGAAGACCTGCGACACCGGGAGAAGAGGCCGGAGAGCGGAGAAGAACCAACCGGACGCCGGGAGAAGATGAAGCGGAGGGACCCCCGAAGCCGGAAGAAGACCCCCGAAGCCGGAGGAAGATCCCCCCCCGGAGCTGTTTAATAAAATATTTTAAAAACCTGTGTAGTGTGTTTTATTACTTACACTTTTTTCCTAGGTAAATGGGTAGGGGTACCATGTACCCCATACTCATTTACATAGGGTGGGGGGCCGGGATCTGGGGGCCCCCTTATTAAAGGGGGCTCCCAGATTCCGATAAGCCCCCGCCCGCAGACCCCGACAACCAACGGCCAGGGTTGTCGGGAAGAGGCCCTTGTCCTCATCAACATGGGGACAAGGTGCTTTGGGGGGGGGGGCGCAGGGCGCCCCCCTCCCCCAAAGCACCCACCCCCCATGTTGAGGGCATGCGGCCTGGTACGGTTCAGGAGGGGGGGGGGCGCTCGCTCGTCCCCACCCCCTTTCCTGACCGGCCAGGCTGCGTGCTCGGATCGGGGTCTGGTATGGATTTTAGGGGGACCCCACGCCGTTTTTTCGGCGTAGCGGGGTTCCCCTTTATAATCCATACCAGACCTAAGGGCCTGGTATGCCCCGCGCTCGCCGCAATAGGAAGATTTGTTTTTCCTATTGCAGCGAGCGCGAGATGCAATACCATCCCCTCGTGTCGTATTTGGTCTGTCGGACCAGCCTACACACGAGCGGGCTTTCCGTCGGACCAGCACACACACGAGCGGACTTTCCGCCCGAAACTGAGTCCGACGGAAAGATTTCAAACATGTTTGAAATCTAGGTCCGGCGGGCTTTTGGGAAGAAGTCCGCCGGAAAAGTCCGCCGCCGCCCACACACGGGCGGATTGTCCGGCACACTTTGGTCCGCCGGACCAAGTATGCCGGAAAGTCCGACCGTGTGTACGCGGCATAACTTTACTGTTTAGTTTTTATTTAATTCATTAAAGTGTATTTTTTCCAACAAATTGCAATTGAAAGACCGCTGCGCAAATACAGTGTGACATAAAATATTGCAACAACTGCCATATTATTCTCTAGGGTCTCTGCTAAATATAAATATATATATTTTTGGGGGTTCCAAGTAATTTTCTAGAAAAAAAAAATACTGATTTTTAACTTGTAAGCAACAAATGTCAGAAAAAGGTTTAGTCTTTAAGTGGTTAAACTGACCTCATTTACAGACTTTCTTTGATGTAAAGAACTATGGGGTTTATTTACTAAAGGCAAATCCACTTTGGACTACAAGTGCACTTGGAAGTGCAGTCGCTGTAGATCATCCGAGGAACACATGCAAGGAAAATAAAAAAACAGCATTTTTGCTTGCATATAATTGGATGATGGAAATCAGCAGAGCTTCCCCCCATTTTGATCTTCCCCTCAGATCTACAGTGACTGCAGACCACTGTAGATTTGCCTTTAGTAAATAATGCCCCCCCCCCATGTTACAATGTTTCTCTTTATCTCCGATGTTGTGATAAACTTTGCAGGCTGCCTGGATTTTTTATTTTTTATGTCAGCTGGCAGAAGTGAGTGGAGAACTCTTTGCACTTGTTACATAGAATCGGGGAGATGCTGTTTGAAGATCGTGAGGAGAGTTGAATCTCGATCTGGATTCTTTGACAATTACTCGTACAGCTCTATCCTCATCTCTCTGCAATAGACTGACTCTCTCACATGTCTGCACAGAGGGAGCCACAGTCCAGTCTGAATGTGTCCGGATTTCAAGCTGATTGAAACGCGTACTGTCCTGGTGAATTCCGGACAGGTGGCAACCCTAAGTGCCGGTTCACACTAGACGCGGCACGACTTGCAGGTCGCCTCACCGAGGCGACCTGCACACGACTGCCGGGGCGACTTGCAAGACAACTTCTGTATAGAAGTCTATGCAAGTCGCCCCCAAAGTAGTACAGGAACCATTCTTCTAAGTCGGAGCGACTTGCGTCGCTCCGATTAGAACGGTTCCATTGTACAGAACGGGAGGCGACTTGTCAGGCGGCTAGGTCGCCTGACAAGTCGCCCCCGTGTGAACCGGCCCTAAGTGTGAGTTATCAATATGACTGCATTTCAAATTGGAGCTGAGCAGTATTGACAGCAGTGGTGGCCCGTCCATTAGGGGCATCCAGGCGCCGCCCCCTCTCTCCACTTCACCCCCTATATGCATTGGATAGATTCATGCATAGCATGAATCTATCCATGGCTGCCACGGCCACCCCCTATACATGCGTCCGACCCTTTCAGGGCACCAGGTGCAGAAATTACAGCAGTGGGTTTTTCTTTTAAAGTACCCGATTAGAGCCAGAGGCTCTAATAGTCTTCAAAATCTGGTGGACTCGGTTTTGCAGAGGATGCGCTACGACCCCACCAAGGGGTGTTACGACATTGAATAAATATATTCACTGTTGAAACATTCATCCTAAATCTGGCCAATCAGAAGCAGGTATGAGACCCATTTTCCGATTGGCTGAAAAAAGAAGACTCCCGATTGGCTGCCGAGGAGGAGGGAGAAAACAGAAGCCGCAGGAACAGCAGGAGAACGGGAGGCTGCCAAGCGGGGAAGCCGCCGCCGATGGGGTAAGTGCTACCGACCGACCCGGGGGGGTGGCATACTGTTTGCCACCCCCCCAAAAAAAAAAATTTCTACCGGCCTCCACTGATTGACAGTTACATTAAAAAAATTCCAAATGCCCAGTGTCATGGACTTAGATGAGAAGAGGCAAGCACCCTAGAGTATTCTTTCTATAATTATACCAGAATACACATCGGACTTTGGCAGACAACTGTGATGCACAGTTGCCGAAGTCTGTCCCCTCTGTAGTCTTGTGTTTGAAGTGGCATCCATTGGAATGCTTATCGGTAGCAGTTGCCACCTTCGTTGCAACACTATAAAAGCTCATAGGTTTATTCTCTGCCCTGATTTTACTTTCATTCAATTGCACCTTTTTCAACCCTGTTACTTATTAACAGAATATTTGTTTTGTTACGACTCAATTTTGCAAGTGCCTTTCAAAAAATGATCAAATAATCTAAAAAGGGGATCTAAAGTCAAAAAAATGGCATCTAGTATTTAATTTAAAGTGGAAATCTGAACTCCATTGATCCTGTTCAGTGAAGCAAAGAGCAATAAGCAAAACCAGTAATTGCAGCAACCGGAATTTGTCACGCTCTGATCTGACTACAGTTAGCTATAATAATATTGCAATAGGACATTGCATTGTTTTAAGACTTATTCTTACAATATAGACATTTACAGTATACATAAGCAGTATAGACGGCTATGGGCCCATTCTCACAACCGCTCAACATAATGCTGCTCTGTGTTGATCTGCATAAAAATACATTGAAATATCTGTGTTCACATGCACACAGCGACCCAGTGACTCTATTGCTCGGGCCACTGCCCAGGGTGGACATATCAGCAATGTGTATCCAGAAATGCCACTACCACTGATTACATGCTATTAATATTTACATCTCCTCCTGAAAGAGTCATTTATGCATTAGCACATGCGCAGAATGACCGCTGCCTTCAGTCATTCAGAATCAGCCCAGGTTATTCCATATCTGTGCTGACACATATATGACTCTTTCAGAGAAAGATGTAAACGTCAGTAATGGTGGTGCCGCTGGCTACATGTTGCTGATATTTACATGTCTGCCCTAAGAAGCAGTGCAGTGGTGGCCAATAGCATAGCTCCCAACTGTCACCGGTATGCTGCCATGGAGGCACAATGCACAATTTGGAGCAATGTCCCTCTGTCCCTCTTTCTTCCTCATTTGTCCCTCATTTTGGTCTGATTTATATAGTTGTATATACAATGCACTTTTTATCTATCAAAAAGTGTTTTCCAGCGCTAAACCTTTCATCTGATTTTCTAAATGGCTGCATTTGTAAATTCCAAAAGCCAATATAAAGGAATAGTTGTGGTAAAAAAAAAGCACTTCTGGGTTTAACCAATCTTGTTTTTTTGTACAATTCTCATTTAAGGGGGCGTGGCAGTGGGTGTGTCCTGTGCCTGCATACTTTTGCTGATAGGTGTCCCTCATTCCCATCTCAAAAAGTTGGGAGGTATGCAATAGGGTCCATTTATGGTGTACCTTGTACATATGGAAAGCACAAACATTACATGCGACAACGTTTTACGCAGTATTTTGCTGCCAGACAAGATCCTGTGTAAATCAATACAGCCGTATGAATGGCTTATGGTATCCCGTCTGTCAGAATTATGTAGTTGGATTCGTTTTTTATTTATTCTTAATATACTGAGCAAATAATTGTAGACATTTATAATTTTGACAATACAAATGTCCTGTACAAACGTTCATTGAACTTCAGAATCAATAAGCGCACTTTAGGATTAGAGATTAATATGCGGGCACATTGCTGTGCTGATAGGTTCTTGTAAAGTATTAATGTCCCCCAGTGAGTCTCAATGGCTTTTCCTTCTAAACTATCTGGGGAATGTTGAAATTTCAATAAAGCTCAAAGTGAGTCAGTGCTTCATTATTATTTTGGACAGTGATGGATTCAGTTTGCCTCCCAACACAGGTCCAGCTTTCCAATGTACTGTATATAAAACTTCAGGAAATCAGAATGACGCACTTAGCAAAATGTATTTATTAACAGATGTGTATTAATAAAACCTAGGATTGTCACATCAATTAGTTAAGAATGGAAGAGGAAAATTAGAATCCTTATTTGTAAGGGCTGATTAGTAGCCAGAGACGTTTGTTTTCTTTTTTTTTTTTCCTTGCTGAGCTGCATGCAGGCAGGCAGCCCATAGAAAGTGAATGGGTACTCTGAGTTTGACAGGTACGCAGGAATGGGTGTATGGACCTGGATGCACAGGCTGTATGTCTGGGTCTGTTCACCCACCCCTGTATACCTGTCAAACTCCGCTGTGCAGGAAAGTCTGTACAAATGATTCACTTTCTATGGGCTGCCTGCATGCAGCTCAGCAGTGAAAAAAAAATGACTCTGGCCACTGCATGTGGCTAAGCAACCATGTGAATGACCCCTTAGCTGTCACTGATAGGTCTTTGTGCTACGCTATATGCCATTAGCAACTGAATGATTGATATGTTCTTGCTCAGAAAAAAAAAAATTGAATATGGTCATCCTAATCAACATAGTCCTTCTTCTTGTTTAAGTAATTTTAGATTTCTGATGAGTCACATAAAAAATGGTGTTATTAAAAGTATACTTAATATATATTTCATATTAGGTTTCCATCTAAAATTGTTTCAAACCAAGGTTAAATAAATGATGGGAGCTGCCTTATGCCTGCATCTCTTCATACATCTCTTTTCAAGTCTCTGGGATTATATGGAAGGGTAGAATATTAGTGTTATGGTGATGTGACTTGTCCCTGCTGCTCCTTTCTACTGATCTGTCAGTATAAAGAGCAAGGCTAGCCACACATATCCCATTATTATTGTATAAGTTCCTTAATCATTTCATACACCAATTAAATTTAGGCTGATTCCTGCTGAATCGGTCAAAATCAGAGCCGTGATTGGCCCTCTCATCACATACAGAGATCTGGTTTTTCTGTGCCAACTTATCAGACCACAGCAAGGTACACTGTCAAAGTGTATCTCAAGTCAAAATACTTTTTTTTTTACTTTGGATAAAATGGGGGGTAAAGGTTAGATCCTCTGTCATATTTATTTTTGTTGTATATATTCTCGTTGGGGAGATCATCCCCTCTATTTGTTCTGGTGACCATTGTCATCAAGAAAGAAAGTGAGAGGAAATCCAAAATGTAGAAGTTGCCTCCAAAATGAGAGTTAAAGGGGAATCTTCCACCTGTTTCGGGGACAACTGTCCAAAAAACAGAAAATTGTTTAATAATTATCATAATTTTCTTTTCCTGCTGCCTATCCATAGCAGCATATCTGTGACAAGCTCCGCCTTGGCTCCTCCCTCAGGACCAGTGAATATTATAAAAGAAAAGGATTGGTGCACTCCCAGCATTCTACGTAATATAGCATACTGAGGGTGGGATTATATGCTGCCATGAATAGGCACCAGGAAAAGAAAATTATGGTAAGTATGAAACAATTGTCAGTTTTTCCTGGTGCCTCCATGGCAGCATACCTGTGACAAATAACTAGCTGAAATGGATGGGATGATGCATAGTAAAAGATAAGAAAAAAAAAAGGAAGAGTTAACTTCTCTGGAGGATATTGCGCTAATTGCTGCAATGGAACTGTTGTTGCTCATTCTTCTATGTATCCCCTGCCCATCATTGAGTAGGATAGCTTACCTGTTAAAGTGGAGGTCCACCCTAAAAAAAAAAAAAAAACAATTGCATAAAAAAATTCCTATAAAAATGGAGGGAAAAAAAAAAAATTTTTGACTCACCTGAAATGGCTGTTGTTAGGCAGTCTTTCTAATCTGCCTCTTCCTACACCGCGGTGATCTTCAGTCTTCTCCTCCCCGCGTTGTCTTCTGAGGAATGGGGCGCGGTGTGTTATGGGAATTGTGGGTGCCACAACACCTCGCATCCTATTCACAAAGCGCTGCGCGACTCATACATGCGCAGTAGGAAACGGGCAGTGAAGCCATAAGGCCCCAATGCCTGTTTCCCTTGGTTAGGATGGCGGTGCCGGGACCCGAGAGCCGAGGGACAGGTCGGCCTCAGGCGGCCGACATCGCGGGCACCCAGGACAGGTAAGTGTGCTTATTTTAAAGTCAGCAGCTACAGTGTTTGTAGCTGCTGACTTTAAAATTTTTTTTTTTTTTCCCCGGCCGGAACCCCGCTTTAACTCTCTGACTCTCTGTCTGCTGCATAGACTCTAAAACAGCTTTTGCAGACCAATTGGCTGGTAATGGAATGACCCCGCATGCTTGGCATTTAGGGATTTGAGATTTGGTGAATATGAAGAACTATGTCTTTTCACGGATGAACCCTCACCGCTTGCATGGTATCCTGATCTGGTTGGGGCCTTCATAGGTTTGTTTATGTCCGCTTGGGCTTCTTCTGGCATACAAGGCTGAAAAGCATAAGTGCTCTTTTTTTTTTTTTTTTTTACTTACCTGGACGACGGTCCCTACCTTAACTGCTTATTTTAGGCAACAGACAGAAAAAGCAGCTAGAGAAAGATAAAGGAGTTAGCGACTGGTATTTCAGCTGGAGCAAGGAAACGGTATTCCTAAGTCTTTGGCGAAAAACAGGGTCCCCTCTAGGGGCTCCCCGCATAGGCAATCTCCTCAGATGACAACAGGCTGCCATGCTAAAAGCCCCAGTAATAAACAATGGAGAGAGGAGGGACATCTTGTGGAAGATACAACCCTCTAAAAATTATTTTGACAAACAAGGGCAAAAAATGCCCTTGTTTGTCCTATGTCCGCCTGACTCAGTCCGGCCCACCGAGCCAACTCCTGACGTCCGCACATTCGCAGAGCGGGCAGGAAGATGCTGAGGGACTCAGATAAGCCAATGCAAGGTGCGCGCTGCCCACTATAGTTCCCAGTAATGAAGGTACAATATCACAAGGAGAGGAAGGTGGTGGAGAGGAAGAAAGCGAATAAAAGAGAGGAACGCAAAGAAAGGAAAGTGAGAGAGAATGGATGACAGGAGGGAGAAATGGAAGGATAAAGCTAAGTGAAAAATAGATATAGCTACTTTCTCTGCTGCAGGCTTGAGCAAATGCCAGTATATAAATGCAGATATGAGCTCTTAGTTAAAAGACAACTGCTGTCCCAAAAGGCCCACAGAAGGGACTCCCTATCTTATCAGCGCATTTAGCTGCCCAAGAATAGGGACTGCACCTGTGAGAGCCTTGAACCCAGGTGGAAGCTGCCGACTGCAGAGGTAAGGGACATTCGACCACCATTCACTGACCATGAGGTATGAGGAAAAAAAAGAATGCTGGGAGTGCACTGTGACAGACCTAGCCGGGACAGAGGCTTTTGGAGGGGACTGAATGCTAGCCTCTTGCCGACCGATTATGGGCCCTGGCATTTGGGGGAACGGTGCTCTTTGTGAGCTGTATGCCTGGGGACCCTTGAGGTGGCGTTACTTTAGATTTGGGTCCATGTCCCCCAAGACACACAGACTCTGGGGACCCTGGATATGTCATATTAGAAATAGTGACTGATCCATACTGTTGGGACACATACTGTGAGGAGATGCTGATGTCAATTCCAGCCACCTGTCTCTGTCTGTTGTCTTCTATAATGTAAATTAGTCTAGTATGACTTGTCACAGCTTCTAAAGAGTCTTTTCATCCAGTGTGCTAATTAACCCTGCAATTGTATTGAGATGTATGATAATGTGTATTGTATAGTCGGTGAGCTAGGAGACATGAAGTCTGTCCGAAAGGTCATGTCTCTGAGTCACCTAGTCTGGGTAAATGGTTAGATAATTAGCTCATGTTAATTAGGTGTCTGCTTACAGGTTGTATTTTCATCCTGCTGTATACATTTGTGTGAGATCTCAAAATAAAGAGTCAGTCCTGTTTGAACCTCAAGGCAGAGCCTCGTCTTGTACTTGGAGGAGAATTATTCGTATGGGTTTCTTGTTCTGCTGATCGGAGTGTTCGGTAGCTGCCTCTGTGTTCGGAAATGGAATGTCTTAAATGGCTTTAACCCCTTTCATACTCGGGGTGTCGTTACATGCACTAATCCTTTTCTTTTCTAATATTCACTGATCCTGGGGAAGAGCCAAGACAGAGCTTGTCACAGGCATGCTGCCATGGAGGCACCAGGAAAGGAGAATTCTTTTGTAGGTTTCTGCTAACTTCCTGTTTCATCTCTGGAACAGGAATTGAATGAAATTTTGCCAATGGTATACAGGCAGAAAAAATGAAGCTGTCAGTAGGTTTAACTTTTCCTTGCTTTAGCCAAAACAAAAAAAAAAAAAAATTGGCCTGTACATACACTTTATGTAATCATAGCAGATTTGCTATCACTACCAGAAGGACAATGGTGCTTCTCAGTTCTAGTGTATCATTATTCATCACCAGTAAAGATAAAGAGACAATTGGATGATATTGCCTGTCAATTCTTTTGCAACACAGTCACCGGCTTGCTGAAATGACCATTTGCACATAAAGAGCTCAAATGTCATTCTTTTGCTTGCATTGAACAATATCTTCATCTAGACACCAAAGAGTAGTCTGAGATGCCAAAATGATCTAATGGACCTCAGGGCAGAAAACCTATAGGCCCCTTTCACACGGGCGGACCGTTAAGGTCTGCCTGTCAGTTTTTTAGGCGGATCTGAACGGACTCTCCATACAGGTCTATGGAGCGACGGATGTCAGTGGTGACATGTCCGCTGACATCCGACCCGCTCCGATCTGCTAAAGTGTGACGGAGGAAAACACGACTTTTCCATCCGTCATCGGATCGGATGAAAACTGACTCTACGGTCCGTCTTCATCCGATCCCCCATAGAGGAGAGCGGTGCTCTGACAGTGTGCAGAGACAGACCTGTCATCTGCCTGCTCAGCGGAGATCGACGGAGCAATCCCCCGCTGAGCAAAGCGGAGCCCATACACGGACACGTCCCTGTGAAAGGGCCCTGCAGTATCTGTATTATTTGTATAAACTTAAGCTTGCCCTACACGGCTTGAATTTTGCTTGATATCTGCTGAATCGAAAGAATCTTGAGTACTGGGTGGCCCTGCAGGCACCATCCGGCTCTGCAAAAGTATATTTAAAAATCAACTGAGCTTGTCGGAAATGTATTGACTGAAGTGTGACTGCATCCCAACAGAGGCAGTTTGGGTGTTCAGGCAGCCATCAGGGCAGCGGTTGCATAAATACTATAGCCGTCAGTGGCGATTCCTCTATCCATGCTGTTTAGTGTGGATGGGGATGAACAGGAGAGAGCAGAGTGTTTGACTAGCTTGGCAAGGTCAGATTTGCCATGTTTTTTTAAATAAGAAAAAACAAGTTTAATATAGACCATGAAATACATATCATCCAGTATACAACGGCAGATAAAATGGAGTAAATTGGTACATATCAAAATTAAGCGTAGTTCAGAAAAAATAATGGTTTGCTGACCGATTTATATTACGTAAAAAGATATGTAAACCAGTGCAGTAAATACTGACATGTATGTAGTAACATAGCATAACAGAGAAGAAAAAAGTTTGACCCTGCGCTTACCCAACACATCAGCAGCTCACACAACAAATTAGGATTTTGCACAAACAAGTGCACAAGTGCACAAACAAGTGTAGCGCTAGAGATTTTACAAGCTTATGATATAACTTATATATAAGAATATGAAAAGAAAAGTCTATGTCAGTCCACAATGTGCAAAAATACAGTCTCTGGTGCTCTTCAGATGTCCCTTCAGATACAGAAGACTGTTGTTAATCCAAAGGGTATATAGAATTCCTTAATCCCCACGTGGATAACACATGCAAAAAATTAGGTGTGATGGACCCTCCACACAGAAAGAGTGAAGGCTTACCAGAGGAATTGAACTCATAAGAACATACGTTCAATGAGTCAATCTAGCTTGTATCACCAACAGGCAATAAAAGGAAGGACCTCCCAACTGGATGGCAGCAAAACTCCAAACGTATCCAGAGCTGTGAGGGAACTTTCTTTATAATGGATGGCAAACCTTCCCATGGATCATCTCAGATGAAGTGTATCTGGGGTGATGAAGTCTTATAAGACGAAACGCGGCGGGAGACTCCACTGCCTGCCATAATTTTACTTGAAACGCTTTTTTTACTACAGAAATGTAAGATGTTTACTTATTATAATAAATTCGTTTTACAAAACGGTATTATGCTATGTGGCCCCCCTTCTTTATTTCATATGGGCTATTCATCTGAGATGATCCATGGGAAGGTTTGCCATCCATTATAAAGAAAGTTCCCTCACGGCTCTGGATACGTTTGGAGTTTTGCTGCCATCCAGTTGGGAGGTCCTTCCTTTTATTGCCTGTTGGTGATACAAGCTAGATTGACTCATTGAACGTATGTTCTTATGAGTTCAATTCCTCTGGTAAGCCTTCACTCTTTCTGTGTGGAGGGTCCATCACACCTAATTTTTTGCATGTGTTGTCCACGTGGGGATTAAGGAATTTTATATACCCTTTGGATTAACAACAGTCTTCTGTATCTGAAGGGACATCTGAAGAGCACCAGAGACTGTATTTTTGCACATTGTGGCCTGACATAGACTTTTCTTTTCATATTCTTATATATAAGTTATATCATAAGCTTGTTAAATCTCTAGCGCTACACTTGTTTGTGCACACATAGCATAACAGAGAAAACTTCAATTTCAACCCAACTGAACCCTAGCCCTGACGGTTAACCAAAACAAATATGACCTGCCAATTTAGGGATGCTATAAAGCAACAAGTCCTATATAGAACTGAATAATCCTCTTTTCTGGATCCCAATAAAAGGTTTCAGATTTTCCATGTTTGCAAGTTTATATCAGTGCTGAGGGTAAGGGAGACACTGCCTGTTCCACCTATCACAGGAGAGGACAATAATGGTCCTCTAACCTGCCAGATTAATTTTCCTCCTTGTTGGCATCTTCCTGCCACCATAGACGTGAGATTATGACCTGAAGCTGATGCTTGACAAGAGGAAAAACCTGTGAACTTTGCATATCTGTCTAAGATCACAAAAAAATTAAAAAAGAAATGCTTAGTGTTGTATGCAGTACTGTATCTGCACCCAAAGGTTTGAAATAAAGTCTGGTTCCCTTGTTCATTTGTCGGTAAGAAAGCCATCCAACGCCTTCCATATATTGTATACAGTATGTAGGAACTGTGATGAACAAGCCAGGTAGATGGTTCTCTGCACATTGGGTGTGAAAGGGTTACAGGACGATGATAAACTTGAAGTGCTGAAAAAGCTGGAATTTAAAGCTCACGACTGGAGAACACAGCCATTCATGTGCATAGAGCATTCATTGTTCTTCCTATTTGTCTCTTGCTTAAATTTTAATAATTATTGAGTCGCTGGTGATTATTAACCGAGATTATGTTTAACATTCAGAAAAGAGCTACATTCCAGTGCTATAGAGGACAAGACGAGCCGTTATCATAAGTTGGCAGGACATTTACAGGTAGTTTTGGAAAGTTGTTTGCCTGGCAGAAACAAAACCTACTTGAGATTTCCTTCCAGAGGACACTAATTCAGCCTTAGTGGAGTACTTTGGAGTGCCTGGTGGTACTGAAGTACTCATTGGGAACAGAATGGGTTTGCAGGGAGGTTTTAATATCAATAATTGTGTGAGCATGGCATTTATCACATGGGGCTGTTATTGCTACACGCTATCCAAGTTTTTGTATATCAATTCAAAATAGATTATATATTGCAGCTGCTGTTTAAAACACATCAGACAGAATGTTAAGACTTAAGAGTAGTAATAGTCAATGCCTGCAAGTCTTTAATTGTTCTGTGCAGTCGGTTTTTGGTCCCAGCTGTGTCCCCCAACCTACATGGCTGCACTAGGCCTCATGCACACTGTCATATACAATTTAAAGTGGTTGTAAAGTCTCTGTGCCTAATTACTAGAATCCCCTCTGTTATATAAATCTATGCTGCACAGTGTCGTTGTTTTATAAATATTTTGCAGTGCAATACCTTATTTCAGAGCGCCGCTGTGTGGTCACATGATGTCCCGCCACTCCCCTTCCCTGATCTAAGGACTACAGTGGGAGGGGCTGAGATTCCCCTCTGATGTCAGCCAGGAGGAGAGTGGGAGAGTGGTGGGAGGTCACGTGACCGCACAGCAGCGCTTTGCAATAAAGTATTGAGCTGCATAACTTTTATAAAACAAAGACACTGTGCAACATAAATTCATATAACAGACGGGATTCTAGTAATTATTCAGAGTTATTTTACACAAAATGGCAGCAGGAGGTGAGGGGCAGGGAGCAGATCGGCACTGACTCAGAGAGAGGGAGAGACTGCAGGCTGACGGAGGCACGTAAACTGACCTCAGTATCATGCATCAGCAGCCATGATTACTGTGGTCAGTGCACACGGGGACACAGGAACATGCAGGATCAACCAGGCATCTTACAACATAGAGAGGGACAATTGACTCCGCACAAGCACTATGCTGTATATCATGCTTTATAGGAACAGGATTCTTTTTTTACGGTTACAACCGCTTTAAGCAGGATCTTGCTGGCTGGCGTAAAAAGTGGCCTATAGTGCATCTCATCTTATACGGCCAAACACATCCTAATGTCCACATCAGCTGTGATGCATACTATGCATAGTCATTCAATTAGATTGACTGAAGGCCTTCATTCATTCTACGCCACCGCTGCTGCCTACACATTGTTCTTGGAGATCAATCACTAGACAGTGTTTACAGGCATATTGGGGTTGATTTACTAAAACTGGAGAGTGCAAAGTCTGGTGCAGCTCTGCATAAAATCCAATCAGCTTCCAGTTTTTTTTTTTTGTCAAAGCTTAATTGAACAAGCTGAAGTTAGAAGCTGATTTTCTACCATGCACCAGGTTTTGCACTATCCAGTTTTAGTAAATCAACCCCATAAACTCCACAGCTTTCGGTGATTCTTAATGACTTAGGCCCCATTCACACCTGAGCATGTTGTAGCTTGAAGCCTGAAGCTACAAAATGCTGGAGGGGAAAAAAAATCTGTTATTCTCTATGGAGATGGTTCACATCTCCACTCCAAAACACCTGAAGCCAGAAGCTCCAAAACGTCTGAAGCTCAAGCAAGTTCTGGAACTTTTTTTTGGCAGATTTGGGTGCTTTTCTGCTTTTTACATTGATGACCTTTTGACCTGTACAAAATCTCGGTAAAAAAGTTGCAAAAATTACGCAACTTTCTGCCTGAAAACGCTACGCTCAGGTGTGAATGGGGCGTAAAGTCTGAGATCATTCCGTGCCTACGTTGTCACTGCTGCCTACAGATGACTCATTTTGGGGTTAGGGAGAAATATAACATAAACATGTATAGGTTGGCATAACCTAAACATATAAAGGTGGGCATATAGTAATATAAAAATGTGTAGTCAGAGGCGGCAGTGGTGGTGCAAAATGAACTCTGCCCTCAGTCTTTTAGAATAATAATATTAATAGTCATTTACAATAATTTGAAGGTCGAGATCATTCTGCGTCTGCACTGTGGCCGCTGCCTACTCAATGCCTACATGTTCACATAGGCAGTGGTGGTGCATAGGGCCATGTCTGTTTAGCATGTAAACCTTAGCACAAACATTTACATGTGTATTGCTTAAAATACAGTCAAAATCAGACTGGGGGCGCAGATTAAACTTGTTTTGGTTTAAATAGCTAAATGCTACAGACCAAAATTAGCTGTGTGAATGGGCCCATAGCATATAATACTGCTGCCTTCCAATCCATGTAAAACTGTTTGCAATACAGATCTGAACGCCCTGAGGACTGAAATGTCTATTGCAAAAGCACAGTTATTTGCTGCATTTATTAGGTCTCAGCTCTTCACATCTGTCTGTCTAACTTTAATACTTTTGTGTGTAATGATCATTTTACATGTGGTTTCACTGAAGGTAACCTCTGCCTATGGATTTTTTCACCATATGCTCAGTTGAAACTAACCATGCGTGTAGCAAGTCTACAGCTGGTCTACTTTAAATAGCAATTTACGGACTTTGCGTTGTTGCAGACTGTCCCTGGTGTCCACAGACAGTTTTATGTATTGGACCCTGGAAGTTCCCCTTGTCTCCATATTTTATCAGATACACTATATTTTACCTCCATGGCCTGTAACACTTCTACGCTTCAAACTCCTGAGATTTGATTTGTGTTTTTTAAGCATTGTGTATATTGAGCTACATTACTTCCATTTCCAGTGCATTTTAAGCGCTGTGCAAATGTATTTTCTGGGACGAGAGGCCTCCTGTGCAGTTGTAAGCATTAAAATGCATACAAAACCAACGTATAGTACATACTGCGTGTAGTTCTACTCTTCTCTATATAAGATGAAGGTAAGCAGCAGTAAGCTGGATTTTTTTTTTCTAAAACACGCCAAACAAGAATGCTCGCCCAATGAACAGAGGTGTCAATAGGCTGTACATTTCTTATCAACTTTTCAATCCGAAATTTACTAGAAGATCTGTATTTAAAAATACCAAACAACAATTTGTAAACCAGGTCAACGTATCTTAAACTGTATAATGGAGAATGCAGGCATGGTCCTTTGAGTCAGTTCTGTGTATAGTTAGTTGATATGGACCAGCCAAGCATCAGAATCAATTTTTAGAAATCAAATTAACCCCTTCCCGCCCACCTCCCTGCCCTTTAAGAGTTCTAAAAGTTGGGAAGGCCGAGGCGACCATTTGGGTCATGTGACCACGGATTGGCTGTCACAATGGTCACATGATTGCAAAGCTCACAAGTATGCATTGGGAGCTTACCCATCCCTGCCGGCTACCGTGCAGGGAGTGTGCTCTCAGCGCAGTAAGTTGTTTACACAGGGCCACATATATGCGTACTGTTGGTGCCAAGGGGTTAAAGCAGTGGTCATCAACCCTGTCCTCAGGGCCCACTAACAGGCCAGGTTTGCAAGATAACTGAAATACATCAGAGGTGATATAATTTGCTGCTCAGTGATTGCAGTATTCTAGTCTGCATCTCCCCCCATGTAATACATAAAACCTGGCCTGTTATTGGGTCCTCAGGACAGGGTTGATGACCACTGGGTTAAACTATAACTAAAGGCAAAATGTTTTTTTTTTGTTTTGTTTTTTTTAGTTTTGGCTAGAGTAGAGAGGGATTAGAACCTTAGGGATATTCACTCGATTTGTCTTGTTTACCGTTATCATTGAAATTAAAAATGAAAGTGGTTATAAAGGCTGAAGGTTTTTTACTTCATGTATTCTACGCATGAAGGTAAAAAATCTTCAGTGTGCAGCTCCCCCCTTCAGCCCCCCTAATACTTACCTAAGCCCGATCTCGATCCAGTGATGTGCACGAGACCCGAGGCTCTCCTATGTCTCTACATCCTGATTGGCTGAGATGCAGCAGCAGGAGGCATTGGCTCCTGCTGCTGTTAATCACAGCCAGTGAGGCAGGAGAGGGGGCCAGTGCTGAGCGGCGCTCTGTGTGCCTTATGGACGCAGAGAGTCGGCTCGGGAGCGAGCACACACCAGTGACCCCACAGCAAGCGGCTTGCTAAGGGGGGGCACTCAGCAAAGGGGGAGGGCCCTGAGCGCCCCAAGAAGAGGAAGATCGGGGCTGCTCTATGCAAAACCACTACACAGAGCAGCTAAGTAAAACATGTTTGTTATTTTTTTGTAATAACATTTTTTTTTCCTTTACAATCACTTTAACCACTTCAGCCCCGGAAGAGTTTACCCCCTTCCTGACCAGAGCACTTTTTACAATTTGGCACTGCGTCACTTTAACTGACAGTTGCAATGCTGTACCCAAACGAAATTTGCGTCCTTTTTTCCCACAAATAGAGCTTTCTTTTGGTGGTATTTGATCACCGTTTTTTTATTTTTTGCACTATAAACAAAAAAAGAGTGACAATTTTGAAAAAAAATAAAACAATAAAAAAAAAACAATATTTTTTAATTTTTGTAATAATAAATATCCCCCAAAATTTTTTATAAAACAAATTTCTTCATCAGTTTAGGCCAATATTTATTCTTCTACATATTTTTGGTAAAAAAAATCCCAATAAGCGTATATTGATTGGTTTGTGCAAAATCAGTTCAGATCGGAGACTTTTGACACATTTTTGGGTCCATTGACATTTATAGAGCGACCAGTGTTATAAATATGAACTAATTACTGTATAAATGTCACTGGCAGGGAAGGGGTTAACTTAGTGTCCCCTCACTGTGTTCTAACTGTGTGGGGATAGGACTGACTAGGAGAGATGACAGATCGCTGTCCCTACTTTGTAGGAACACACAGTCTGTCTTCTCTCCTCTGACAGCACAGGGATTTGTGTGTTTTACGCACACAAATCCCCATGCTGGCTCTCGTGCACACGACTGCGTGCGGCTGACTGCAATCGTGCCCGCCGGCCACGCGCCTTGGGTTCTCCGCTGTGCACGTGCTTTCGGCGGCACCAGTTAAAGAATATCCCCAATCCTGGGTTGAAACCAGAAGAGCAATGGAGTAGAAACCTTCCAATGGGGACACTAGGGAAATCTAGGAAATCTTCCAATGGGGACACTAGGGAAATCTAGGAAATCTTCCTCTGGGGGCACTAGTGAAATTTAGGAAATCTTTCAATGGGGGCATTAGGGAAATCTAGGAAATCTTCCAATGGGGGCACTAGGGAAATCTTCCAATGGTGGGCACTAGGGAAATCTTCCAATGGTGGACACTAGGGAAATCTTCCAATGGTGGACACTAGGGAAATCTTCCAATGGTGGACACTAGGGAAATTTTCCAATGGTGGACACTAGGGAAATCTTCCAATGGTGGACACTAGGGAAATCTTCCAATGGTGGACACTAGGGAAATCTTCCAATGGTGGACACTAGGGAAATCTTCCAATGGTGGACACTAGGGAAATCTTCCAATGGTGGACACTAGGGAAATCTTCCAATGGTGGACACTAGGGAAATCTTCCAATGGTGGACACTAGGGAAATCTTCCAATGGTGGACACTAGGGAAATCTTCCAATGGTGGACACTAGGGAAATCTTCCAATGGTGGACACTAGGGAAATCTTCCAATGGTGGACACTAGGGAAATCTTCCAATGGTGGACACTAGGGAAATCTTCCAATGGTGGACACTAGGGAAATCTTCCAATGGTGGACACTAGGGAAATCTTCCAATGGTGGACACTAGGGAAATCTTCCAATGGTGGACACTAGGGAAATCTTCCAATGGTGGACACTAGGGAAATCTTCCAATGGTGGACACTAGGGAAATCTTCCAATGGTGGACACTAGGGAAATCTTCCAATGGTGGACACTAGGGAAATCTTCCAATGGTGGACACTAGGGAAATCTTCCAATGGTGGACACTAGGGAAATCTTCCAATGGTGGACACTAGGGAAATCTTCCAATGGTGGACACTAGGGAAATCTTCCAATGGTGGACACTAGGGAAATCTTCCAATGGTGGACACTAGGGAAATCTTCCAATGGTGGACACTAGGGAAATCTTCCAATGGTGGACACTAGGGAAATCTTCCAATGGTGGACACTAGGGAAATCTTCCAATGGTGGACACTAGGGAGATCTAGGAAATCTTCCAATGGGGACACTAGGGAAATCTTCCAATGGGGACACTAGGGAAATCTTCCAAGGGTGAAACTAGTTCTGATGACAACCAGGGATTCCCTCATGTTCCTGTTTTGTCTATGGGACAGGAAGTGAAGGGACATCTCCCCAATGGTACACAGATGGTACAAAAACTGACAGGGGTTATAACCCTCCCTTACTCTATCGAAAAAAACAAAAAAAGTTTGCTTTTTAGTTCTACTTTAAATCATATTAAACTATTGGTAACTATGGTGTTTCATGGCCATTGTAAATAAAACTATAACCTTGCCTGAGGCCTTGCAGGGCCGTTGTGTACATCTTGTTCACTGGCGGAGTTCTATTTCGGTCCGGACTGTAAACTTGCTGTATGAAGGGGGCAGTGACCGCTGTCTGTTAACATGCTGTAACCTGACTCTAGCTGCTAAACTTAAAGTCACAGATTGGGTTTAGTGCTGCTGCCTCAGAATGCTGGCTTTAACAATGTCAGCTTTGTGTTGTAAAAACAAGTTTTGGCCCGGCACAGAAGCTGCTTTTTTTAGGATATGTCACAGAAAGCTTTTTTTTCCCCCCTCTTTCTCATTTAGATTCTTTCACATACAAAGTTCTTAGACATCAATGCAACATAACCTGCATGGTCAGTTGTAAACTCCCATGACGCCTCCTGATTCTTTTATGTATTGTGGTTCTGCACTAAAAAATATTTCTGAGCCTATTGTGTGCTGAAAGTTTCCACTAATATGTAAGTGGTAACTTCAAGATGTGCAGTATATGTGTTTATTGTGTATTTTAAATGTCTTTCTCATTTATATACAGTATGTAGATTTCTATGTAGCTTGCAAAGCGTATTGGAGTAACCATATGTGGCAGAGTTGCTTAAAGTGGGAGTAAACTGCCTTTGGTTGATTTTTACCTATAGGTGAGCTTATAATCAGGCTTACCTATAGGTACAGTAAATATTTCCTAAACATTTAGGAGATATTTACTTGTGAGGCTGCCAGTAACATCATAGGCGCATGCATTCTGAAAGAACAACATACCCGTGCCGTTCCATCAGAGCTCTGGAGTGACGTCATCGTGGCTTGTCAATCAAAGGACTTGGAGCCCACCAACCCAGAAGAAAGACCGGTTGGAGATGGAAGTCCTGTCAGCAGTGACAGTGCACCGCTAGAGGGCTTCGTTTTAAGCGAAGTTTCACATAATGTGCTGGTATGCCATGTATACTAGCACATTATAACTTTGCCATGCAGGTTTTTTTTAAAAAAGGCTGAGGTTTAATACTAATTTAAGGCCTTATGTACACAGGACGTTTGAAAACCTCTTCTGAACGGTGGAACTTGACAGTAAGGGCTAGTTTACACTTAGTTCAAAACAAGGCTTTGGACAAGCTTTGTTAAAGCTCTCTGAACACCAGTCAAAGCTCATGTCACTAAATACAATGATTAGCTTACAGTCCTGTTTACACCTTGCTTTTGCTTGGTGCTTCAATGAGGCTTCGGTGGGGCTTCATTGAGCCTTTGGTTGTGGCTTCAATGAGCCTTTGGTGGGGCTTCGATGAGGACCTGTCATGCTATAATAAGGCTTACCTGTAGGTAAAATTAATATCTCCTAAACCTGTACGGGGTCCCGTGGACTCAATGTCCACCGGGTGCCCGCGATCGTGTCATGTAGAGGAAGAACCGGGAGATGCTTATGTAAACAAAGCATTCCCCATTCTGCCTAGTGACAGGACAGTGATCTACTGCTCTCTGTGATCGAGAGCCGTTATCACTGTCCTGTGTGTTCAAGCCACTCCCCCTCAGTTAGAATCACTCCCTAGGACACACTTAACCCCTTCAGTGCCCCCTAGTGGTTAACCCCTTCACTGCCAGTGTCATTTACACAGGAATCAATGCATTTGTATAGCACTGATTGCTGCATAAATGACAATGGTCCCAAAATTGTGTCAAAAATGTCCGTGTCCGCCATAATGTTGCAGTCATGATAAAAATCGCAGATCGCCACCATTACTAATAAAAAAAATGTAAAATAAAAATGCCATAAAACTATCCCCTATTTTGTAGACACTATAAATTTTGCGCAAACCAATACACTTATTGCAAATTTTTTTTTTTTTAATTTATTTATTTTTAACCAAAGATATGTAGAAGAATACATATCGGTCTAAACTGAGGGGAAAAAAAAAATATATATTATTTTAAGGGGTTTTTATTATAGTAAAAAAAGAAAAAATACTGCGTTTTTTTTTTTTTTTTTTCAAAATTGGCGCTCTTTTTTTGTTTATAGCGCAGAAAATAAAAACGCAGAGGTGATCAAACACCACCAAAAGAAAGCTCTATTTGTGGGTAAAAAAGATGTCAATTTTGTTTGGGTACAAATTCGCATGACCGCGCAATTGTCAGTTAAAGCAACGCAGTGCTGAATCGCAAAAAGTGCTCTGGTCAGGAAGGGGGTCAAATCTTCCGGGACTGAAGTGGTTAAAGTGATCAAAAAAAAGTTTTAAAGGGACAGTGTAAAAATAAAAAATAAAAAGTTAAGTTAAATTAAAAACCCAAAAAAAAAAAAAAAAATTTTTTAAAGCGCCCTGTCCCTCTGAGCTTGCACACAGAAGCGAACGCATACGTAAGTCACGCCCACATATGTAAACGATGTTCAAACCACTCATGTGAGGTATCGCCACGAGTGCTAGAGCGAGAGCAATAATTGTAGCACTGGACCTCCTCTGTAACTCTAAACAGGTAACCTGTAAAAAAAATTTAAAGCATCGCCTATGGAGATTTTTGTGTAATGTAGTTTGTCACTATTTCATGAGCCTGTGCATATTTGAAGCATGACATCTAAGGTATCTATTTACTCGGTGTGACATCATCTTTCACATTATAAAAAAAAAATTGGGCTAACTTTACTGTTTTCTTTTTTTTTTTATTATTCAAAAAAGTGTATTTTTTTTCCCCCCCCGAAAAAAAATCGCGTTTGTAAGACTGCTGCACAAATACGGTGTGACATAAAAAATTGCAATGATCTCCATTTTATTTTCTAGGGTCTCTGATAAAAAAAAAAATCTATATAATGTTTGGGAGTTCTAAGTAATTTTCTAGCAAAAAATACTGACTTACTTTTAAACAACAAATGTCAGAAATAGGCCTGGTCTTAAACCTCACATGTAGAAGACACACAGATTAATAAAAACCGGACAGATATTGTAACCCATCCCCTATTTGTACAACAGTAAAAAAAAAAAGTTTTTTAGGCAGAGTGGAAAGCATTCATCTGATTTGTGCTCCAGAAGCTGGCTGAGACGACCATTCTAAGAGCATAATATCTGGTTGTATTTTTAATGTGCCCCCCTTTTTTATGAGCTGTATTTCTTGTGTGAAATGTTCCTGAACCGAGACTAGCAGATACAGGGAGATGTTGTGTAATTGTGTCTTCATAAAATCACAGCCCAGCACGTCCTCTCCATATGTCTGTGCATTGTTTTCTTGTCTCCCAATCGGCTGCTGGAAGTCTTGGGCATGCCTTATTACTGAAGAGCTCAGTGTTGTAATGTTGCATGTCATACCAAACGGCTTTTGGAGCGTTTTTTCCGTCCGATGCCTGCGGACAATTTCGTGGTTAGACCTGACTCACTTCCTGCTCCAGTATGTCTTCCAGTGAAAAAACCTGTTTGTTTCACTCAACATTCGCGGGGCTTGCCCACAGTTCACTGGACTGACTTTCTGGAGGTTATTAAAGGACAAGAGCCCCTTTGAAACAGCATGTGTTAGAAGCCAGAGGCCTAGCGTGACTAGCTGATATCAATTGTATGGAAGCAATTAGACTTGAAGGAAGTGTCATGCCGGCCAAATCTACAACTATACAAAGCCTGAGTTCTATGTAATACTTCTTCTCTTTTCTGGTTTTAGAAGAAAGCAGCAACTTAGTATATTAAAACTCTAATTCTCTCCTAATAGTGAAGACAAATATAATTTGTATTTTCGTTGACCCCTGAAGAATAAAATATTACATTCTTGATATAATGGAAATAAGAATCAAAGTCCAATGAAAGAGATATCCAAATACAAGCTCCAATAATGCTAATCCGTTGCTTTGTTGATCAAGTTTAAGCTGAACTCCTAAAAGTAAAGGCACACTAATAGTTAAAGTGATTGTAAAGTCTCGTTTTAAAAAAAATAAAATAACAAACATGTTATACTTGCCTCCTGTGCAGTTGGTTTTGCACAGAGCGGCCCCGATCCTCCTCTTCTTGGGTCCCTCTTCCCTGCTCCTGGCCCCTCCCTCCTGACGAGTACCCCCACAGCAAGCAGCTGTGAGCCAAGCTGCAGCTCCGTGTATCCTCCTCTTCTTGGGTCCCTCTTCCCTGCTCCTGGCCCCTCCCTCCTGATGAGTACCCCCACAGCAAGCAGCTGTGAGCCAAGCTGCAGCTCTGTGTATCCTCCTCTTCTTGGGTCCCTCTTCCCTGCTCCTGGCTCCTCCCTCCTGATGAGTACCCCCACAGCTAGCAGCTGTGAGCCAAGCTGCAGCTCCGTGTATCCATTCAGACACAGAGCTGTGGTTCGGCCCCGCCCCCCTCTCTCCTGATTGGCTAACTGACTTTGACAGCAGTGAGAGCCAATGGCGCTACTGCTGTGCTCAGCCAATAAAGAGGGAGAGTCCCGAACAGCCGAGGGACTCGTGGACATTGCTGGATAGAGATGGGGCTCTGGTAAGTATTAGGTGGGCTGAGGGGGGCTGCTGCACACAGGTTTTTCATCTTAATACATAGAATGCAATAAGATAAAAAAAAACAACTTCTGCCTTTACAACCCCTTTAACCACCTCAGCCCCGGAAGGATTTGCTCCCTTAATGACCAGGCCATTTTTTGTGATACGGCACTGCATCGTTTTAACTGACACTTGCGTGGTCATGTAATGCTGTACCCCAAAAAAATGTATGTCCTTTTTTCCCACAAATAGAGCTTTCTTTTGGTGGTATTTGATCACCTCTGCGTTTTTGTTTATAGCGCAAAAAAAAAAAAAAAAAAGACCTACAATTTTTTTTTTTTTTTTTTAAACAATATTTTGTAATTCTTGCTATAATATTCCAATTTAAAAAAGACAAAAAATTAATTTCTTCAAAAATTTAGGCCAATATGTTTTCTTCTACATATTTTTGGTAAAAAAAATCGCAATAAGCGTATATTGATTGGTTTGCGCAAAAGTTATAGCATCTACAAAATAGGGAATAGATTTATGGTATTATTATTATTATTATTTATATATATATATATATAATTTTTTTTTTTTTTTTTTTTTACTAGTAATGGTGATCAGCGATTTATTTATTTATTTATTTTCAGGACTGCGATATTGGGGCGGACAGATCCGACACTTTTGATACTTTTTTGGGACCAGTGACATTTATACAGTGATCAGAGCTAAAAATAGCCACTGATTACTGTATAAATGTCACTGGCAGGGAAGGGGGCGATCAAGGGGTTAACTGGGTTCCCTGAGTGTGTTCTAACTGTAGAGGGGATGGGCTACCTAGGACATGACAGAGATCGTTGTTCCTGATGACTGGGAACAGAAGATCTCTGACATGTCACCTTGTTTACGGGCACGCTCCCGTGGCGTGCGCGTCCCTGCACAGACCGACGTACACCTACGCTGGTATGTGCAGGAGAGATGACCTGCGATAGTATAATGACGGAGGCAAATGAAAGGCAAACTATTTTTGGATAGATATAAAGAGTGATCACATTCCCTCTGTTCTCAGCTGCATAAGAGCTGGGGGTAGGAGAAGCAGCAGCACACTGAGCTTCCCAGTAAATGGCTGTGCATCGGGACAAGTCTGATCATTGGAGGAGAGTAGCCTGAGTTCCCAGCATAGCTAGAGAAGTGACAATGGTGTGCTCTCCTGCTTAAGCTGGCCATACATTATACAATTTTCTTGTTCAATTTTCTTTAGATTTACCTTCAACTATGTTGTGCAAGGGCCTGCCTGATTGCATACAATTGAAAGTGCTTAGGTTTGACCTCATATTATATGGTTTTGGTAAATCTAAAGGAAAATTGTACAAGAATATTGTATAACGTGTGGCCAGCCTTAGTGTAGTCAGTTTTTAATAGGAATGCAGAGGGACTGGCAGGATCACCAGGAATTTCACACAAAGGAAGCAATACAAAGGGAATAGGATACTTTCTCTTACAAGTACATGGTACAGCAGGCACATATCAGGAATATGAAGTGTTTGGGTAACAAACCCTTTAAGTCTAAGAAGGTGCATAACATCTCCTGAACTTGTCTCTATTATTTATATCTGATGGGTTTATGAATCTTCTGGAGCCTACACTGACACTTGGGGCTGTGAGAGAGGAGAGGAATGCACACAGAGAAGCTATGCCTGCCCCTCCCCTCTACTGCCCATTCGGAGAAGCCTTTCTATTTTGTGAATGAGTTCACATAATACAAAGGCTTCTGTGATTGGGCAAGAGGAGAGGAGGGACAGGCATAGCAGCTGCGGCAACTCTAATATGGAAGATGCTTAGACCTGAAGCATCTGCTTTGGACTCCCAGAAATACAGCAATAGCTGTCTTCCAGGAGTGCAATAAATTGTCAGATATAAATAATAGAGATAAGACCAGGAGATGTCATGCAGCTCCTTTTGGCCTTAACTCATAATGTGCCTTCATTTTTTACAAAGGAGCTGAATTCCTGGAATTCAACTTTAAAGCTGAACTCCAGGCAAACAGCTAAATATTTTTATTCCTCTAGAAGCAGCTAATGTTATCATATTTGTCCATGCACATTAGCTAGTCTAGAGGTGTTTTTTTAAGCTCAGCATTTTAGAGGCAAAAAACAAAAACCCCCCTTTGGTTTGGTTTGAGTTTTTGAGAGCATTCTTCTGGCAGAAAAAAAAAAAAACCGCTAAACGCAGACACCTGGCTTTTTTTTAGCTTTTCTAAATATAAGCTTTTTTATACAATGTTTTCTGGCAAGGTAACTGGTGTGTTTCTTTTTTAATCCCGTGTGCATGGACCCCAAGAGATAACCGGCAATCTTTCCAGGAGCCAAGATGGCCAATTTGTCCATGCGTCAAATGTACAGTTACTCTACACTGCCTTGTAGGACACAATCTGCATCAAATGTACAGTTACTCTACACTGCCTTGTAGGCCACAATCTGAACTACTAGGTCCTCCGAGCGTCAAATGTACAGTTACTCAACACTGCCTTGTAGGCCACAATCTGAACTACTAGGTCCTCCAAGCATCAAATGTACAGTTACTCTACACTGCCTTGTAGGGCACAATCTGAACTACTAGGTCCTCCAAGCATCAAATGTACAGTTACTCTACACTGCCTTGTAGGCCACAATCTGAACTACTAGGTCCTCCGAGCATCAAATGTATAGTTACCTGCTGCAGTTGCCAGCTGCAGATGAATTTATTTTTTTATTTTTTAGTTTGTATAGAGTTGGGAAAGGTTAGCCACCCTATCATAACATGATAGAATGTGAAGGGAAAACATTTTAACAGGGACATAACCAGCCATGTACACAGCTGTTGAGAAGAGTGGTGACGCGTTTGAAACTTTTGTCAGGTTTCTATTACAGGAAGTTCCTTAAAATCTGTGCTAGATCAAAATAAAAACCAAGCAGCCACTTAATTAACTGTGATACCAGTTGTAGATAGTATGTCTACAAAGTAAGCAGCTCTAGAAAATATCAGTTCAATAAAAATGTATACAGTGCAGAGATGCACATAAAAACTAAAATATAAAATTCACAAATTGATATATTTACACATGATCCAAAGTGCAAAAAGTGAAAGTGCAACCAGCAAAACATATTGATGTAAATGACATGTATAGTCCTTTAAAAAAAATGGTGAAACAAGTATCCAAATCCTCCAAAAAGTGCAAAGTGCAAAGTTGAATGAAGAGACCCACCACCAGACATAAACATTCAGCATACTCCTCTTATCAAAGGTGATAGACCACAAATTATAATGGTCATAAGTGCAAATCTCAAAACATAGGAAGCCAGCAGCAGATGAAGCAATGGCCACTTGATGGTGAATCCAAATATATCAGGGTAAAAACAAACAAGCCAACATGGTGAAGCCCGTTTTAGCCATCCCTCTTTATTAAAAAGTAGTAAAAAAAACCTTCAGGCAGCTTGTAGTCATACAAAGCATTAGCAGGAAGGATCCAGAAGATAAACGGCTTGTGGATTGAAAAGCCGCAAGTATCGGCAAAGTGTGCGTGATGTTGGAGTCTGGCCAAACCCGACGCGTTTCGGCATCAATGACCTCCTCTGGGGACAGGCAGGTTTCTATTACAGTCTGTGTCCCCACTGGGAAAACAATCCTCACTTTCTTTACTGATGACACCTTGAGGGTGTAGGTGGAGGAGGAAGTAAGTGGAACTTTCCTCGCCGGTGATACAGATTGCAGGAAAGGATATAATTCTTTAGCTACACTGAATTATCATCTTTACTGAGTCTGGAAGGACGGTTGCATCACATTAAAATGTTCAAAAATAGTTGGCACATGTAAAATGGATCATAAAACAACAGATGGAGTACAGATGACTTTTCAAGAAGGTCAGCACAATGATGGTTGTTACATACAGCATCATCCTTCTTTATTATATAATGTCGGCAAGTGAGAGTGAGGGAAAACAAGTCATTTGCCTCCATCAGGCCCACAAATTGCTGACTTGTGCTTATGATACACACACAACGATGACTCTATGACTCTACACAGCCATCTGATATTGCCCTGATAAAATAGTTAAAGGTTAATTCTACTTTCATGGGTAAAAAAAAAACATATAAATAATAAATAAATATATAAAATAAAATATAAAATAATATATATATATATATATATATATATATATATATATATATATATATATATATATATATATATATATATATATATATATATATATATATATATATATATATATGTGTGTGTATATATATATATATATATATATATATATATATATATATTTTATTTTATATATTTATTTATTATTTATATGTTTTTTTTTTTACCCATGAAAGTAGAATTAACCTTTAACTATTTTATCAGGGCAATATCAGATGGCTGTGTAGAGTCATAGAGGCATCCCAATACTTTTGGCAATATAGTGTATAAGTGTATATATGTATGTATGTGTATGTGTGTGTGTGTATATGTATGTATGTATGTATGTATATGTATATATATATATATATATATATATATATATATATATATATATATATATATATATATATATATATATATATATATATATACACACACTATATTGCCAAAAGTATTGGGATGCCTACCTTTACACGCACATGAACTTTAATGGCATCCCAGTCCTAGTCCTTAGGGTTCAATATTGAGTTGGCCCACCCTTTGCAGCTATAACAGCTTCATCCCTTCTGGGAAGGCTGTAAACAAGGTTTAGGAGTGTGCCTGTAGGAATGTTTGACCATTCTTCCAGAAGTGCATTAGGGAGGTCAGGCACTGATATTGGACGAGAAGGCCTGGAGGCCTGGCTCGCAGTCTCGGCTCTAATTCATCCCAAAGGTGTTCTGTCGGGTTGAGGTCAGGACTCTGTGCAGGCCAGTCAAGTTCCTCCACCCCAAACTCGCTCATCCATGTCTTTATGGACCTTGCTTTGTGCATTGGTCCTAATCATTTGGTGGAGGGGGGAATATGGTGTGAGGTTGTCTTTCAGGGGTTGGGCTTGGCCCCGTAGTTGCAGTGAAGGGAACTCTTGAGGCGTCAGCATACCAAGACATTTTGGACAATTTCATGCTCCTAACTTTGTTGGAACAGTTTGGGAATGGTCCCTTCCTGTTCCAACATGGCTGCGCACCAGAGCACAAAGCAAGGTCCATAAAGACATGGATGAGCAAGGTTTGGGTGGAGGAACTTGACAGGTCTGCACAGATTGCTGACCTCAACCCAATGAATTAGAGAGGAGACTGCAAGCCAGGCCTTCTTGTCCAACATCAGTGCCTGACCTCACAAATGCACTTCTGGAAGAATGGTCGAACATTCCCATAGACACGCTCTTAAACCTTGTGGGCAGCCTTCCCAGAAGAGTTGAAGAGTAGCTGCAAAGGGTGGGCCAATTCAATAATGACCCCTACGGACTAAAATTGGGATGCCGTTAGAGTTCATGGGCGTGTAAAGGCAGGCGTCCCAATACTTTTGGTAATATAGTGTAATTTACCAAAAAGCTATTTCGGCGCTTTTTTAGCAAGTAAAAAGGTAAGCAGCAAATATAAATACAGTAAAAAAACAGCAAGGGCTAGTTTACACCTACAACTTTGGGCAGCAAATCCCTTCGGTTCAGCCCCGGTTTGTCTGTCCCTCAAGCTCCCCCCTTTTTGCTGGGGCCTGGGGTGTAAGAAGATTAAGAGGGAGGTGATTTTAGCTGGGGGGGGGGGGGGCAGCAGGGGGTAAGGATTGCTAATTGCTAGAAGTGGTAATTTTGGAGGATTCGTGTTGGGAGGGGGGGGATAAGGGAAGAGGATTTGTGCTAGGTGGGGGGATTTTGGGGGGTTTGTGCTAGAAGCGGTGATATGGTGAGGGGGGAGAGGAAAATTGTGCTGGGAGGGGAAATTTTTGCTGTGGGGGGGGGGGGGATTTGTGCTAGAATGGGAAATTCAGGGGGTTGATTTGGAGTGTGTGTGTGTGTGTGTGTGTGTGTGGGGGGGGGGGGGTATGCACTCAGAATGCACTTTTTTGGGAGGGGCATTTGTGTTGGGGGATGGGGACAAAGATTTGTGCTGGGAGTGGAAATGTCAGCAGGGGGTGGATTTGTACTGGGAGGAGGGGCAATTTATTTATGCCTAGAGGGTAAGCATGCAGATTAGTGTTCAATTTTTTTTTTTTTTTTGGGGGGGGGGGGATTTTGCTGACACATAATGCTCATACATCTTGAGGGGGGCACAGTTTGGCATCTTCGTTCTGGGCTCTAGAAGGCACTGAGTGTATCTAACCTTCGTACACATCTTAGCCACAGCTCGTCATAAGAAAACATCCTCTTTGTCTAACCAGCACTGCATACAATTGATTTTACATTGCTGCCAGGGAATTTTTATCTTGGCCGTCTTCCAATGTATTTGTTTAAGAAAACTTTAACAAAAATAGAAAGTGTTTAATATGAAAGAACTGGTTGTAACATTCATTTGTTCTACATGTTTACCACTGATCACCAAATAGAATTGATATTCGGGATGCCTATGTAAATGTATCGGTATTTGTGATTGAAGTGTTGTGAAGCATCTTCTAGAGATGTTTAATAGATTTTGGCTTTCAGGGAAATCGCTAGCGCAGGATATTGACTCATGAATCCTTCCATCTCCTGTTATATTGACTTCTGAAAGAACAATGTAATCCCTAGTTTTTTTTTCCCCTGGTTTTATCTTGAATAAGCAAAGGACTGATTCATTTTCCTACAGAAAACAGGAAACTGCAAAGCACAATGAAAATCTATAGCATTTCCAAGAACAACATTGACGGAATTGAGCTGCCATGTGCAATGGCCAGGTCTGAGGAACTTCCCGTTGAAGCCTTAAAAAGAAGAGAAACTTCACCTGAGTTTTGTATTTGGGATCACGTTGGATTAGCTAAAACTGAATTCAGGCATGGATTTGATGGCATAGTTACAAAGGTCCAGGTTTTTACCAATATAATAATGCAAATTTTGTATCCGTGGGATCCCTGTGGAAGTTGGAAATCACTGTAGTAGTCTTCACTACCACTATGATCACCACTGTTTTCCAGGTTCCATGCTGAATGGTTGCATTGTGACCACATAAACAACAGGGGGTCACCTAGTCAACATAGGTGCCATTCACAGAATTAAAACAAAGAAACGTGTAAAAATGACACTTGATTTGATTGTAGCCGTATTAGTGCAATTTTGACAGAGAAAATTGAGTACTGTCCGTGATACTTTTTTTTTATTTGCACTAACATACAATTTTTCAGGACAAGCTTTCAGGGTATGTCCCCTTCTTCAAGGTCCAAGCAGTAAAAATTACACAAAGCATCCAGCGCTCCTCTGTCCAATGTTGTGACAATTAGTCCATGGATAAACACACTTATGCTGCGCACAGACGATCGGAATTTCCGACAACCAAACCGTGGATTTATTTCCGACGGATGTTGGCTGAAACTTGCCTTGCATACACACGGTCGCACAAATGTTGTCGGAAATTCCAAACGTCAAGAACGTGGTGACATACAACACGTACGACGGGACTGGAAAAAGGAAGTACAATAGCCAGTGCGGCTCTTCTGCTTGATTCCAAGTATGCGTGGAATTTTGTGCGTCGGAATTGTGTACACCCGATCAGAATTTACGACAACGGATTTTGTTGTCGGAAAATTTGAGAACCAGGCCCCAAATTTTGTTGGCCGGAAATTCCGACAAAAAATGTCTGATGGAGCCTACACAGGCTCGGAATTTCCGACAACAAGCTCACATCGAACATTTGTTGTCAGAAATTCCGATCGTGTGTACGGGGCATAAGAGTCTGTAATGTAACATTATTTATAGCCATAGTGGATGCATGGTGGAGGGGTGGATGAAAAATAGATGGATGATGGATAAAGGAACAATAGATGGTTGAATGAGGAGCAGATGGATGGTTCACCTCCTCAGGCAGGATCACCTCATAAAGTAGCTAAAAATAAATAAATAAAAAATAGCAAAAAAGCAGGGCACTGAGGTTAATACCAAGCACAAAAAACACTTTATTAAAAGGAGCACCCTTACATGTCAGAAATCACCAATCCACCAGTGCATAGTAACATAGCAGGTTAAGACACCAGAGCTGATCAGCTGAAGATACACAGAGGCAATGGATGGCTGCCAAGCATAATGCGTTTCAAGGGACAAGGCCCTCTTTATCAAATGCCCATTTGATAAAGAGGGCCATATCCCTTGAAACGCATTATGTTTTCCCCCTCTTGACATCACCATAGGATTCTACCAGATGTCATCTTCACAGTGTAGCTGGAGACGCAGCCAGTCCTTTATCTCCATACTACCTGCTGGAACTTTGGAGCCCCTGCTGCTGCATGCTTGGCAGCCATCCATTGCCTAAAGCCACGTACACACAGTCGGAATTTTCGACCGGACTTGTCCGACAGACTTTCCAGCGGTCTTTCGACTGACTTTTTTACGAACGGACTTGCCTATACACGATCACACCAAAGTCCAACGGATTCGTACGTGATGATGTACACCGCACTAAAATAAGGAAGTTCATAGCCAGTAGGCAATAGCTGCCCTAGCGTCGGTTTTTGTCCGTGGGACTAGCATACAGACAAGCGGATTTCTGGGTCCGGCGGAGTTACGACGTAAAGATTTGAAGCAAGTTCCAAATCTAAAGTCCGTCAGATTTGCGACTGGAAAAGTCCGCTGAAGGTCTGGTGAAGCCCACACGCGATCGGATTGTCCGCCGGATTTGGTCCGTCGGAACAAGTCCGGTCGAAAAGTCCGACCGTGTGTACACTGCATAAGTGTATCTTCAGCTGATCAGCTCTGCTGTCTTGACCTGCTGTGTTACTATCCACTGGTGGATTGGTGATTTCTGACATTAAGTATGTGGCTTTTAATAAAGGTGTTTTTTGTGCTTCTTTGCCATTCAACTTCTTGCATTTTTCTCAATGAGTTCAAAGCATTCACTGATTGAATGAGGTGGACTCAATCTTGAAGAGAACGCCTTACATTCATTGAGAAAAAATGCAAAGTGCTCTGTGAATGGTGCCTGAAAGAGCGAGCACCCCCCTGTGTTTAATTTGCAGCAGGGCATCTGCTTGGCATGGGACCCAGAAGGCAGCGCCAATATCTAGCTTGCACAAGGATGCCACAGGCATGGAATATCCATACTTACGTTAAAGTACAAACCTTTTTTTTTTGTGTTGGATAGAGTGACAATGGATTAGAGCCCCTGTCAGTTTTTATTTCTGTCTGTGTCCCTGTTGAAGAGATTAACCCTCTCTGTTTTGTTTACCATTATCGTTTTAAAGTGAAAGTAAAAGAAAATTCCCAAATTTTGGCTTGTCCCTAGAAAAGTAATATCTTCCAATGGGGTCACTAGTTCTGGTGACCTGGGGGTCCCCAAGGGATTTCCTTTTTTTGCAAGGATTTCCTCTCACTTCCTGTTTTGGCTATGGGACTGGAAGTGATAGAAAATCTCGCCAATGGGGCACAGATGGCAAATAATACACTGAAAGGGGTTATGAACGTCTCTTGCTCTATCCAAAATAAAAAAAAAAAGTTTTGCCTATAGTTACACTTTAATCAAAACTGGCCCAATGTAACCATGCTATAAAATCCATACCTAGAACTTGGCTTAAATGCTGCTGGTCCTGTAGAGGATAAATTACCCTGTGTAAAAGGCTTTTATCTTTCATAAATATATGCACGTACATCTGGCCATAAACTGTACAATTTCTCTTGGTCATCCCTATGGGCTGCATTGTTTAGAAGTATGCACAACACAATGCTGTTATTAGTTTTCATTTGGTACTTTTTCCAATCTTAAAACAATCTATGGCAGGTGCAGTCTACTTTCTCCACTGTATGTGGCGTCATTTGCATCAGCATTGCAGTTGGAGAGCAAGGCAAGAGGAAAATGATTCCTCTATGGCAGGGATCCTCAAACTACGGCCCTCCAGCTGTTGCAGAACTACACATCCCATCAGGCATTGTAAAACTCTGACATTCACAGACATGACTAGGCATGATGGGAATTGTAGTTCCTGAACACCTGGAGGGCCGCAGTTTGAAGACCCCTGCTCTATGGTTTCCTGGGTCACTGGGGAAGCTTTCTGATTGAAAGCTGCTTCCTGGGTCACTGGGGAAGCTATCTGATTGGATGCTGCTTCGCCATGTGACGCTAGCATCCATCTTGGTTGAGGCAGAGCCTATTTATGGCTCTGGCTCCCAGGCTTGGCACAAATTTTGACATTGGGTAGAGTAGGGGCAGGTACCCCTTCTGTTAGAGACAGAACTAGTGGCAGGAAAAGGTTCCTGATGAGGAGGAAAAGCATAGGGATCACAACTTCTCTAAAAATCTTTCTGCTTGGACACAAGACAGCCAGGCCACATTGTGCCCCTCTTAACAGGCGCTGTCAGTTCGGCTGAAACCTACTCTCTAAATGCTGTTGGGACCCGTGAGTGTTCCCAGTTGGGCTGTCTTCGCACCAGGTTTATTGTGAACTGCCTTCAAATTACTTCAATACAAGTTCTTTATATAGCACTTGAATTGTGTGTATTATTGCCACTGTACCACGCTACACCCCACCTACAAATCTGTGGATGAAGAGAAATAAGGACTGTTCTGGGAGTTATTGGCCATCCCTAGGCCATTAACTGAGAGCCACTGACCTGGACTCAAGAGTGTCAACTCCTGTGGTGTTTTGGAAACTCAACTAGGTTATGGGTTTCCTGCTCAACACATTAAATGCCACTGAGAAAATGGCAGTAAGGAAGGCTAACAAGGTTTTTAAAGCTCTTTTAAAGACGAGAAGGATCGTGAGAGGATATTATTATGAGCAGTGGGATTAACAAGAGGAGGTGTACAACTATGTACAGCTATGCATGTCTTCACAGGTTTTCTCTATGCTAAAAATACATCAAAGATCTAAAATGGAAAAATGACAGTGGAGACTCATTTAAAGACGGGTGCTGAAAACCTGGGAGCGATCAGACCATTTCCAAACAGCATCTGGTACGTTTTATGTCACACTGAGACATGGATTAAGATCATTTAATAGCCAGAACCTAACTGATTCATGCTGCTGAGACATCTTTTTGAACTTTGAACGTTGAGATGTTTTTTAGATTACCAGAAGCCCAGCACCTGTTTGGGAAGAGAAGAGCCTTATCTCAATGCACTACCCTTAAGACAGTGTCAGATGGATAGTGATAGCTACAGCCTCATTTTTGACAAATAAACAGTACAAAAGAAATGTCAAGGAAACACACGTTAATGCATGACAATGCACCTGTCTAACTCTACAAAAAATGCACCTCTACTCACATCTAAAATAAGCACTCTTTTTGAGGTTTTAATATGCATAGAATAATATAAATTCATATAAATATAAGTCATATCATATAAAATGGTAAACTTTATCGCTAACAGGCAGGTATAAAAAAAAACAAAAAAAAACTGTTGTGTATTTATTAATCCATTTCAACATACAACTAGTGTAAGCTCCTGAATTTGCCTTAAAAGAGAAATATGGCCAAAGCTCTTTTGGCCATACTTCCCCTGGAGGTCACAGGAGTGCACTTAGTTCTGCATTCCTGTGACCCACATATAGCCGACAGTGTGCTAAAGCCTGCTGTTGGCTGACATCACAGAGCCAGTCCAATCCAGGCTCTGCAGGGATCTTGACAATAATATCGGGATCGGCCCACATGCCTGACAGGCAGCTGACTCAGCCTCTCAGCGGGTTGTTGGGAGAGTGAGCCAGCTGCTCCCACCCCCTCTACAGTCAGTGAGCACTAAAGGGGCAGAGCACAGAGTGGTGACTGACTGTCAAGATTCTGTGCTCATTGCGGACACGAGAACTGAGCGATCAGCAGTCTTTAATCACTCTCGTTGTAGAGGCAGTGCAGGATAGATGCAGCATCAGATCGCTCGCTGCTGCATCTATTTAGGTGATTATGATTATTTCTTGTAAATCCCACACTTCTTTTAATTTTAGCCTCCTGTAGTCCTTCAGCAGGAGTTAGGCCGGTCTTACACAGAGCAAATCGTGGTAGCAGAAAATAAATTTACTTGATTCCCCCATCAACACAGAAAGTGTTGATGCAGGAATCCCTCCTGCCAGGCCATTGTCTTCTCCTGGTGGGGAGGCGGCGGAGGGCGGGGGAAGCCATCCCCACCAGGAGTAGACGGTGAATATTGCTAGCGGCTATAGCAGCCTCTAGCAATAATCGTAGTTAAACCCGGCATGCTGGTTGTACCCAAGTTGATCGATTGATCAACTTGGTGCATTCAGCCTGCATATACACGGTTCGAATCTCGGCCAGTTTCTGCTGAACTGGCCGAGATTCGAACCGAGTATGGCCTGCCTAAAACTTAGAGAAGGAAGGGCAGCAGAAGAAGCCAATTGTGCTCAGTTGCAGTACACATGTGCTGTCAATGAACATGCTGTCAGGAAGAAAAAGCAGGGTGAGTAGAGGGAGGACCCAATCATTCTGCTGCTAGTTGGCAGGCTGAAAGTCTGCTCTTAATCGAGCTGTGTTGTTGCTGCAATGGAGATCAAGACCCTGGCTATGCTAGCTGGCAGGCATGCCTGGATCACAAAACTGGTTGTACAGAATTATAAATAATTTGGTAGTCCCAACTATCCCACTATTAGATCTGTTGGTTTAGAGATGAAGTATCAGTGGTCTTTTTGACTACCTCTGTTGACTAACATGGCATGCTTCACAATCCAGTTTCAAATAATTGAACAATGTTGGGCATTTTTTGACTTCTTGTGAATGTTATTAGTGGTTTCACATACTAGAGCTAATATAACTGTTATGTAACTAGTATACCTTTCGAACATTCTAGGTTTAGTGACCCTTTTTTAACCTTTCAAATCCATAGAGTAGCTATAGTGTCAGGTAGAAAACACTTGTCCTTGACAGGACCTAGATCTAATGTGGTCATAGACAACCCAATTTCTGCAAGCTGTGCTTCCGATTCGAGCAACGCCTTGCAGTAACTGGACCATCCATAACTTTCCAAGAACTGATAAGGAGCTCCCACGGCACTCAGGGAATGTTTTGTTTCTGGGTTCGGTACTTCTTGCGTCATTAATCTGGAAAAAGCATTCAATCATGTAAGCTAGGGTGAAGTCAGAACTCATATTTGTTTTGGGTCAATTGCTCAGAAGATATTGATCGGGTCAGTATGACAGCCAGGCATTTAGCATGTATTTTCTTCTGCCTGTAACCTTTTAACCAGAGTGTTAGGGTTTAACAATATGTGTATTGTGTTGCTGGCAGTGACAATACCGCTAAGGGGGCATAGACACCATTCACTTGTTTCTCTAGTGTCCCTTGGAGACCAGCAAGGTATTGCTCTAACGATGCCCCCTTGCTGCATGTTGGCCAGAGAAGACGCAAATCTGTAGAAGAGCCTGTTTGCTGGTGAGTTGCCACAAGCAACAGGTTTGTTAGTGTGATGTAGGCCTTAGCTTTACTTGAAATGAAAGAATAAGCAAATGGGGGTCCTTGTCAACAAGAGGGACAATCTAATGTTAGCACACAGTGCAAACCTCACATGTAGCTGAGCCTTTTTTTAATAAAGTTCCATTCTGAAGTGAGCTTGGGTACCCATAAGCTGTTTTAGACATAGCTTTGCTTTTTTTCAGTTGGGGCAGAGGCTGGCTCTTTAAAGTAGATTGCATTTTTTTTTCATATGTTTTTCATGGCAATGGACCATTTTTTTTCCAGCCATTTGCAAACAGTGTCTGTCTGGCAGGATTTCCTGGATACAGCAGACAGTGGAATCGCTGAGGGCCAGCGTTTTGAACTGCGTGATTAGCCTGCTTTTTGAAGCTATTTTTCCTTTTTTCATGACTTATGATCAGCTTATAACAGGGATAAAGTGCTGCTCAGTAAAGAATCTTCATTATATAACTGGTAATGTAACACAGCGAGTATGCACTGTACATTATATTCAGTAGGCCCGAATTAGTTTTTTTTTTTTTCTTCCCCCTTTTAAATAACAAGACATTTATTTCTTGTCTTGTATGCAGTAGCTGACAATGCAGCCACCTATCAGCATTTCTCTTTTAGTAGGATTGTCTACAGTAAACAGATAACTGGTTACTATGGTCTTCTGCGCTTTGCACATTCTCATTACATTTTGCACTGCTTTCTAAATGAGCCCAAGCAATCTGAAATGAGAACCAGAGCCAGTTTACTGGTCAGTAACAAAAATAAGATTCTGGCTTTAAAGCGACTTTTACCCCAAACAGAAAAATTCATGGCTCATGCAGTGCTGCATACCCATCAAAAAATGCCACAAAAATAATCTGTAAAATCGTTTTCTACTTCTAGGTTTTCTCTGAGGCACTGGTGATGTTGTCCCGACCTTCCAGGGAAATCTCTCCTGATCTTGTGCATGCACTGTATGAGATCGGGGGTAGCTTGTTAGACCCCATTCACACAGGGGCAACACGACTTGCAGGTCGCCTCAGCGAGGCGACCTGCAAACGACTGCCCGGGCGACTTGCAAAACGACTTCTGTATAGAAGTCTATGCAAGTCGCCCCAAGTCGCCCCCGAAGTCGTACAGGAACCTTTTTCTAAGTTGGAGCGACTTGCGTCGCTCCCCTTAGAACGGTTCCATAGCACAGAACGGGAGGCGACTTGTCAGGCGACTAGGTAGCCTGACAAGTCGTCCCTGTGTGAATTATTGAATAACAAGGCATGCCAGAATGCATATAGCACATGTGCCCCACATTGTAGGTAATCTAACACATTGTTAATATTCAGCAGTGACGTCATAAGTGGGCCAGCACAGAACAGTCAGAGGAAGCCTGCCACCTTCACAAATGATGGTATTCAAATAATAGTGCATCTTATATGCATAGATGATTGTAAAGCCCCACTCCAGCCAATTGTTTTTTTCTTTAATTTTGGGTAGAACAAGGGGGATCTCTAGAAGGTTTTACGTTTGTCTCTGTTTTAGAGGTTCCCTCCAATACCTTTTCCCACCCTGACACACACCATGTCGGGGGGCATTTTATATTGTTTAGTATTTTTGAACTCACATACTGAGAGTGTAAACGGGGCTTAAGTAGCCATTGGTGAGAGGTTACATTAACCATTATTAACCATTATACCTTTCATTACAGCCTTGCAGAAGGTAGGTTACCTACAGTAATATGACCAGGGTATTACGCAGGACAAGTTAGATGAGGTTGTATGGAACTGTTTACACCTTGCTTTTGCTTGGTGCTTTTGATGAGGCTTCGGTGAGGCTTCGTGGGGCTTTGATGAGGTTTTGGTGGGACTTCAGTGGGGCTTCAAGTGAGCTTTGCCATAGACTTCTATGGAGGCTTTGAAGATGCTTTGAAGCACCACTACAGCCACATGGGGTATAATTTTTGAAGTAAAGCCGAAACTCAGCAAAGCTAAAGCAAGGTGTAAACAGGACTGTAAACTAACCATTTTATTTAGTGACAGGAGCTTTGACTGGCGTTCAGAGAGCCTTAGCAAAGCCTGTCCAAAGCCTTGTTTTGAAGCAAGTGTAAACTAGTCATTAACATGTGTTGAAGCCGAAGCAAGTGTAACTGAGCCCTAAGGGTTCCTTGAGAAATTAACAATTTTTGCCCCTTAGATACGTAATCACTGTCACTAATGACCTTTTTTAGCTATCTGTAATGGGAATATTATTCCCACTGACCACTAATATAGAGGACATTTTTCCCATTGACTATCAATGTAAGAAGCATTCTTCCCACTGACCACCAATGTAAGAGGCACTCTTCCCTCTGACCTCTTAACATAAGAGACAACCTCACCAATGACCACCAATGTAAGGAGCATAATTCCCACTGACCACCAAAGTAAGAGGCATTCTTCCCCCAACTTTCAATGTAAGCGACAATCTCCCCAATAACCACCAATGTAATTGGGACCCTCCCCCAGTGATCTCCAGTGTAAGGTGGTCCTTACACTGGAGATGACCACTAACCACTGACCACTAATCTAGGAGGGCCCATTCCACTGACCTCCTAAAGTTAAACATCTCTTCGCTGACCATTTTTGTAAGGAGACACTTTTGCTTTGGCACAGACCACCAATGTGAGGAAACACTACAATTTTACCATACTGCATTTTTTTCTGGCCATTATTATGTCTTTCCCTTCATTATTACGGAAAATGATTTTGTTAGAGCAGCCATGGGTGTCACATTTTTGTATTTGTTCACTCTAATGTTCTCCAAGCTGTAGATATATTCTTAACGGGGTTCCCTGAGACCCAAAAGGTCCTTCATGTTAAAAAGTTTGAGAAAGGACTGGGTTAGATGATTTTGGCCATGTGATCAGTAAAGAGCAGGTTCGAAATCTGAGATGGGCTTCTAATAACAAAGCTTTGTTATGAGAGAAACATAGAAGATGTAATTTCTGTCCTATTATTCTGAAAATGCTATTTGTCTGGCTGTTACACTGACCCTGAACAAGCATGCAAATAAGGACTTTTAATTTTTCTCTGACTTTCTAGATCTGCATACTGACTCAGAGGATAATTGAAGCCAGTGGACAAGTAGGCAGTTAGCAGTTTTGGAAAAGAGATCACTGGAGGGGGGGGGGCACTGCATTTTCTCATGATGGGTTTTCTTTAACACCCTGGTTATACAGAAAAGCTTGTCTTGTGCTTAGGTTAAAATGGTTTTAAAGGCAGAATATTTTTTTTTACCTTAATGCATTCTCTGCAGTAGGGTAAAATGCCTTCTGTGAACAGAATCCCCCCAAGCCCCCTTATACTTACCTGACCCCATCTTGATCCAACGCTATAATACATACACTGTGCGTGAGAGCAGTTGCTATCTCTCCTCATTGGCCATGGAGGCAGCAGAGGGAGCCACTGGCTCCTGCTGCTGTCAATCACCGCAAGTGAGCAGAGAGTGGGGCCGAGCCATGCTGTATGTGTCAATGGACACTTAGAGCCAGGCTTGAGTTTAAGCCCACCAGAGTGTTCCCATAGCAAGCAGCTTGGGGGCACTCTGAAGGGGGGAGGTGCCAGGGACATCAGTGGGGAACTTGAGAAGAGGAGGATCTGGGCTGCTCTGTGCTAAAACCATTACACATGTAAGCAGGTAAGTATACCATGTTTCTTATTTAAAAAAAAAAAAAAATTACCATCACTTTAAGTTACTTCTGATTGAAGAATCCTCCATCGTACTGGCACAGTACTGGTTTTCCTTTAAAGAGGAAGTAAACTTCCTCTACTGACTTTTACCTATAGGTACATCTATAATAAGGCTTACCTACTGTATAGGTAGTGTAAATATCTCTTAAACGTGCACCGTTTAGGAGTTATTTTGCATTACATGCAACCAGTGACATTACTAGCGCATGCGCTCTGAAAGACCGGCACCCGTGCCGTTTCTTCCGAGCCTTGTGCCTCGTGGCTCTGGCCAGTCACAGAGCCGGAGCCCGCGAACCCGGAAGCAAGATCGGTGTAGATGGAAGCGGCTGCAGCGCTGACAATGCAGCGCTGGAACAGCTTTGTTTTAAGGTAAATTTCACATATGCGATGCATACTAGCACATTATGACTTTACCTTGCAGGGAAAAAAAGTCCAGCGGTATACAACCGCTTTAGCTGGATCAAACTCTAATTTAAAATGAAAATAACTAAGTATAATGCTCAGTATCTGAATCAACCCTAGCCATGTATATGACTTCATTCATGGTTCCCGGAGGACTGGGCAATGAAGTGGTTAAGCCTTTCCCAAGTTTAAAGTTTGGACTTGGAGAATGATTAGTGTTCCTTGCTGTGCCAGGACCTGCTTTGCACTAATACATTTGGAGTGATGGTGCTAATTTTCCACAGAAGGGGACCGCTCTGTCAGACAGCTGAACTCTGGAAGACCTCTTCCATTATCTGCTGGAAACTCTGAGCACCAGAAGAAGTTGATTTGTCACTAACTTGGGAAAAGGCCCTTCAGAGGTGTCAGGAATCCGACCTGCCTAACACCTTACAGTGTGTAACTCCACCGCTGCTGGACAAAGCAATACTTTACTTATGACATCTTTTTTGATACTAACCTATTCGAGATTATTTAACATTTACAGACTAATACATTTTACATATTTATATTATTTCCTCTTCATCTAATATGTGAAAGTTGTAATTGTTGTTATTCACTGCTCCTGAAATGAAGCCAAGATGTCACCAAAAATTGGATTTCCTTAAAGTGATATGGTAAATTTTGGAAATAAGTTTGTTTTTCCTTTTTAATGGTGTAGAACTCCTAAAAAAAATAAATAAATACATTTTTTTACATTTATTTAAATAAATGTAAAGCTGCCGATTCTGATCACCTTGCCCAAAATTGCCGTGGCATTGCACCACGAGGGAGGCCATGTAATTAGCCCACATGCTATCAATGCTTGTTGCTGAATATCAGTTTGATGGCCTTTCATTGGGGGCAGTTTTGTGCACGATTGGTTCCTTTTTGACAATTTTGGGCATGGTGATCAGAATCCACAGCTTTACAGAATTATTTATGCATGACTCCGCCAACATTATGATTTGAGTGGCTGATGCTTTTTGAGCTCTATCCCTCCTACGGCTCACTAATCTCCTCCTGGTGGTGTTCCCATTGGTGTAGGATTCTGTTATTTCCCTTTAGATTCATTAAACACCTTCAGGCATCCTGGTGGAACATTTATGCAGTACCTTAGAAGTGTCCTGAGGAAGCTATTGATTGGCGAAACATGTCGAGCTGAAGTCACTGCACAAACACCAAAAGCCGCCTGTATTTTCTCAAGTCTATGGTAACGCTTTGCAAACGCTCTGGCAGGCAGTTGCGGAACACTAAGATTAGTTTATTTCCTGTAATAGAATAGGCGTTTGTGGAGCGTTTTTGACGCTTCTTAATGCTCATCAAGAGCTTAAAATCTGCCCATAGGGTGTTTGGGGAGCATTTTTAACTCGTCCTTAACGCTTGTAAAACGCCGGTCTAATGGCCATACTAAAGCTTATTAACACAATTCTAACGCCCATACTAACACTATAGAAGCGTTTGTTAAGCGTTAGAAATTTAGTCAAGCGTGAACAAGCCCTTACTTTGTGGTACCTTTAAAAATCCCCTTGTGTTTCACATACATTCTCTATGCAAATTATATAGCACAGGGATGTGCGGTGAGGTGAGTGGCTGGTGAGGCACTGGCTAGTATCAGAGCCACATACACACAGGTTACATACGCCGCGATCGTTAGAGCGAGAGCAATAATTCTAGCACTAGACCTCCTCTGTAACCCTTAACATGTAACCTGTGAACAATTTTAAAGCATCTCCTACAGAGATTTATAAGTCTGAAGTTTGGCGATATTCCACAAGTGTGACATGTTCGGTATCTATTTACTCAGCGTAACATCATCTTTCACATTATACAAAAAAATCAGGCTATTGTTAGTGTTTTTTTTTTTTATTCATGAAACAGTTCTTTTTTTCCAAAAAAAACACGTTTAAAAAAATTGCTGCGCAAATACTGTGGCATAAAAAGTTGCAAACCACCATTTTATTCCCTAGGGTGTCTTCTAAAACAATATATATAATGTTTGGGGATTCTGAGTAATTTTCTAGCAAAAAACGCCACATTTTTACCAGTGCTGGGGTAGGACTTAGGCTACATACCCCCAATTTGGGGTCTCTGTGACCCCAGGTCGCCGAGCTATGACCCTCGAAGCTCGATTCTTCTTTTTTTTTTTTTTTTTATGTTCATGGCAGGTGAGGCCCTGCCTTGCCTGCCTCCCCTGGACTGCACGTCCTTGATATAGTATGAGTACTAATGAGTACTAACATTCATGTTGGTGTTTTTCCTAAAAAAAAAAAAAAAAATGCGTAAGGGGACTAGAGTTCCACTTTAATATCTGTCTCAGTGACAACGGTCACCAGAATTAAAGGAGTGGGGAATCTCCCCAGCAGGGTACAGGCAGCAATAAAAACTGGGCTTATCCTTGCCAACACTATCCAAAAAAAAAAAAAAAAGTTTTGCCTTTGCATAGAGTATCAGGCACCCTAAATCAATGTACAATACCTAAAGATAAAGAGTCATAGGAATTTGAGGAACTACAAACAGAACACCTTTCTTATCAGGGGCCTATAGTACATCTGCTTGGGTACTTCAGTGAGTGCATTATTAGCGGGATAAATACATCTTTGCTAATGAGCTACAGATAGAAAAGTCTGTTAGCTGTAAGGAACACAATGGGAATTGTGTGTTTCAGTTTCAGTCCTTTTTGTTCTCCTCTTGGGTTCTGTCCAGATCTTAAATGCTAAATTACCAGTAGATTTCAAAGGGGGTTTTGTTTCCAAATGTGTCATTGGTTAGAGTTAAGTCTGGAGCTTTCTGTATACTAACAATGAACTCTGTCAATTGCTTGGAACTCTGCTAGATGTATTTAACGCATTGTCAACTGGAAGTATGCAGGACACTGCTTGTCCAGTTATACGTTGTTCCCCTTTTAGCTGAGAGACAAGGAAATTATCGTGTTAAAATCTGAACATGCTTGAAAAAATTTGTTGTACGAGGTTATGATGAAGGTACTTAATGAAGCTTTTCTGTGCCGACTTCATTTGGAACTAGATTGTTTCACTTGTAGATATTTTAGCTCTATAGGAGCCTTTTTAGTGTGTAAGAAACTGTTGTAGCCTCCAAATTATAATTTAGTTTTTAAGGCTGGGTTCAGACTGTGGCCGCGGGTCCCAGCAGGGGGTCTGGTACGTCCCTGCACACCAATTCAGGTCCAAATTTTTGCTTGAATTTGCACCTGACACGGAGCCAAAGACCTGTACCGGGACAAGGCCATCCAGTGCCCAGGGCAAAGATGCCAAACTGCACCCCCCCCCTTCCCTTAGGGTTAGGGTCAGGGCGCCCACATCCCTGCAATAAACCATTGCGCCCAGGGCAGCCGCCTCTCCTGCCCCCCCCCTTGACACAGCCCTGCAAAGACGCCCAGGACCCTTTTCCAGTGCGGACCGCGGCCGCCCCCGGTGCTGTGAGAACCGGCTTCATTGATTATAATTTTTTTTTTTTTTTTTTTTTTAGCAATCAATTAAAGTGTTACTAAACCCACAGCAGTAAAATCAGTCTGTATATGCAGTAAAGCATGCTTGTTATATTCACTGTGGAACTCAAGGGGTTAATCTTCCTGCATTGTGTAAAAAGGTTGTGTGATCCTGTCTCCTCTGATCCTCTTCTTCTTCCATAGTCCCCAATCTCCATCCGCTGACAGTACAGAGCCTTGGGGGCACTCTGCACATGCTCAGTTTGGTGTGCATTGCTAGAGAAGTTTTTTTTTTCCTGGGGGACGGGTGCATGTGATCAGCACTGTCCAGACAGAGGGTCAGGGGTCCTGCAGCCTCATAGGACAATCAGAGTAGAATGAAAACTCCGTCCTACAAGCTTTAACCAGACACTGATACTGTCATGAAAAAAGGTATTTAGCAATTTATATTTAATAAAATAATTGCATTTCCATGTTCTGTGTACTATGGGAGACCAGATATAGTGAATGCAGGGTCCTGGGTTAAGTAACACTTTAAGTGAACCCTTTAGGTTACACATTGAGTCCCCACTAGTTTATAGTGATTGCTTTCAAAGGGATTCTAAAGTCCATTTCTAAAGTTGGAAAGGAAAATCTGACAGCTGCACTTAGATGCTGGTACAAGGTTCTCACCAGTTGTTTTCAAGGGTATAGTGAGGAGCCACCCAGAGTGCTTTGCAACAGCTGTAAATGTGGGACCTTGGGAAGAGGTTTATAGTGTGTGCCAACAAAGTATTTTAAGAGATATCTAAGAATAGACACAAACAAGTAGTCCCACTGGAATCTTCACCTCTGTGCTGGGATGTTCTGTAATGTATTTAGGTTAATCTGGGGTTCCACCTCTTAAAATCACAGTCTCTGCCTATGGAACAAAAGTTAGTATTTAACATTTCACCTAAAAATAACACAGACAAAAGTTATGAAACAAACTTAACACGCTTGAGTTGGGAAGTGCCTTATAGAATAGTAGAGAGAACATGCATTACCATTGTAAATTAAAATGGGAGACTGATAAATGATCATTTTAGTTGTCCTTCAAACTCATTTTCTCCAGAAGCCTAATTTTTGTTTTCTTTTTTACTTTTATGTGGATAAAACCACTTTGGCTAGAGCAGTAAAAACATTTAGAGCAGCCGTTCTCAAAGTGGTTTTAAAGGCTCAAGTTTTTTTTTTTACCTTCATGCATTCTATCTGTGTGCAATTCCCTCGCGATCCAGCGATGTGCATGAGAGCTGAGCTCCTCCCAGGTGCTCTCATTCCTCATTGGCTGAGACAGCAGCGGGAGCCACAAGCCACAGCTCTGTGTGTCTTTTGGATGCATAGAGCGGAGCTCGAGAGTGAGCATGCACCAGTGTCCCCAGAGCAAGCGACTTGCTATTGGGGGGCACTGGCTGAAGAGGAGATACCAGAACCACCGGCAGGGGACCCAAAAAGAGGAGGATCGGAGCTGCTCTTTTGATTACTTACCTGAGAGACAAAGAGATAAAAGCTCCACTGGACCCACTCCAATGGCTCTGCCAAGTGAGGACAGCCCTAGAACTATAAGGGCACCATCAGTTGGTTGATACAACTGCCAGTGCTCAAGGAACCCCTAGAAATCTATGGAGGAACCCTGGTTTAGAAAGGCTGATTTAAAAAGGTAGACAGGCAGAATATACAGAGTTATCAAATAAATTCAAATGGAAGTTTAAAGGCATAGCTTAATAGAGAAACTCCGGTACATGTTTTAATACCCTTCACTTATAAAAACAAATTGCGAGGGTACCAAAATATTTTCTTTTGAATTCTGGTCACATAATCCTTCTTATCTGCTTCCTTCTATGGTTGCAATCCTAGAGAATCGACCACAAATTGGTGATATGTAACAAAGTCACATGACTTTTGGAGGAGGACTTGTACTTTACATGCATTATCAACAATTATGCGTTTGCCTAAACTGCAGTTGTCATCAATAGGCCCTATAACACATATTGACTAGTCAAAAAACAGATGTCAACACATCACATGGATGTTAATGTGTGAATGAGTCCTAATGGACTAAATGTTACTAAACCCAGGACCCTGCATTCACTATATCTGGTCTCCCACAGTACACAGAACATGGAATTGCAATCATTTTAGTAAATATAAACTGCTAAATACCTTTTCTTATCAGCAGTTGGCGCAGTCTTGTGACTTCTATCAGTGTCTGGTTAAAGCTTGTAGGAAGAGTTATCATTCTACCCTGATTGTCCTATGACGTTGCATGACCCCTGACCCTCTGTCTGGACAGTGCTGATTGGCCCTGTGTTGATCACATGCACTCTCCCAAGAAAAAAAAAAAATTCTCTAGCAATACACACCAAACTGAGCATGTGCAGCTTGCCCCCAAGGTCCTGTTCTATCAGGAGATGGTTTGGGGACTTTAGAGAAGGAGAGGTTAAGAGAAGACAGGATCAAACAGTTTTTTTACACAATGCAGAGGTTTAACCCCTTAGGTTCTACAGTGAGTATAACAAGCATGCTTTACTGAATATAAAGACACTTTATTAGGGATATAGAGAGAAACCACTTAACCCAAACCACAAACCTAATATTAATATTAACCACTTCATTAACAATAATGATGATGAATATATCTGATGGAACTCTAATTCCGCGTACACACGGTCGAAATTTACGACAACAAATGTTCGATTTGAGCTTGTTGTCGGAAATTCCGACCGTGTGTAGGCTCCATCAGACATTTGTTGTCGGAATTTCCAACAACAAAAATTTGAGAGCTGGTTCTCTAATTTTCCGACAACAAAATCTGTTGTACACAATTCTGGTGCACAAAAGTCCACGCATGCTCAGAATCAAGCAGAAGAGCCGCACTGGCTATTGCACTTAATTTTTCTCGGCTCGTTGTACGTGTTGTACGTCACCGCGTTCTTGACGTTTGGAATTTCCGACAACATTTGTGCGACCGTGTGTATGGATGACAAGTTTGAGCCAACATCCATCAGAAATAAATCCAGGATTTTGTTGTCGGAATGTCCGATCGTCTGTACACGGCATTTGACCTATTATTGGCTTCTATAGACAGTTGTGGTCATATGTTGCTTTTTGCATTCAAGCTTAGTGCTGCTTAAACACAAAGCACAGCATAAGACTATGCTTGACTTGCTTTGCCTGCAACGCAATGTCCTCTGAATAGGCCCGATGTGTCTATGAAAGAAAACAATGCTCACCTACAAAAGCCCTTAGTAGTACTAGGTTCTGACCAAACGAGCTTACTGAGCAAACTGACCAAACTAGCTCTTCATGTCTACATTACCGCCTACTACTGAAGAAACATGATCCTATTATCAAACGTTCCTTAGCCCACTAGGGTTCAATGATAGGTGTCAAGACATTAAGGGGCAATTTACTAAAACTGGGACACACAAAATTTGGTGCAGCTCTGCATAGAAACCAATCCGCTTCCAGGTTTTATGGTCAGAGCTTAAAGTGATTGTAAAAGATCGTTTTTTTAATTTTTTAAAAATAACAAACACATCATACCTACCTCCACTGTGCAGTTCTTCTGGGGTCCCCCCGCGGCTCTCGCGGCTCCTCCCCGCATCAGTTAACCCCCTAGGAGAAGCGCTCTCCCGAGGGGGTTACCTTGCAGGCGCACTCCCGAGTCCAGCATTCTGCGTCCATAGACATGAATGCCGGACTCGGCCCTGCCTCGCGGCACCCGCGTCATTGGATTTGATTGACAGCAGCGGGAGCCAATCTATCCAATCAAGAGTGGGGACCCCGTGGAGAGAGGGACAGCTCGTCCCTGCTGAGTAGATAAAGGGGCTCAGGTAAGTAAATTGGGGGGGGGGGGGGGGCGGTGACTGCCAGGTGTTTTTTCACCTTAATGCATAGGATGTTTACAACCCCTTTAATCGAACAAGCTGAAGTTAGAAGCTGATTGGTTACTATGCACAGCTGCACTAGATTCTGTGTGCACCAGTTTTAGTAAATCTCCTACTAAAAGTTTGGCCTTGGGTTTTTTTTGGCCTGCACAAAAGCACATCGGCTCATAGTGTGATACCACTGATACATAGCGACCTGACAGCGCATTATTTTTGTCGGTTGGCTACTTTTGAAAATGTGTAGAAGATGAGAATGTGCAGTGACTGGCCTCAGGCGATACACCGTGATGAAACAAATCCCCCTACATGAGTTGTACCTGTTTATCTGCAGTCATCTCTTCTCTAAGTTCAAACTGCTGAATATTTAAAGCTTGTCTGAGAGTTCAGAAAAAAGGGGACAGAGAGCAGGAGTTACATTCTGCAGAGCTCAGTGAGGAGATCTCTGAGAACTGATAGGAGAGAAGGGACATGCCCCCTTCACACAGCAAACAGGAACAGAGCTGAGGCTGTCAATCAGCTGGAGGCCACTCCCCTGTCACCATTTTTTCTTGGTGTCAGGAAAACTTGTTGGAAGTGATGTATGCTGATAGCAGAGGAGTGAAGCAGCAGACAGAAATGACGCTTGGTGCTCTTAACTGAGACAACTACACACTATAGAGGGTAGAGGTCGACCAATTTCTGGTCGGCCAGAAATGTACCAATATTACCGATTATTCCTTCAAGTTGTTTGAATACTTTCAAGTGCAGAGGAGGGGTTTGGGGTCTTATTGACCCCAGATCCCTCCATAACGAGTACCTGTCACTACCTGTTACTGTCGCAAAGATTCCTTGTGACAGCAATAAAAGTGATAAAACATTTTTTTTTAAAAGGACAGTGTAAAAATAAAATCTTTAAATGTACAAAATATCAGCTATTGGCCTGAAATATGGCCGAAAAATCTGTATCGTATCGGCCCTTAAAAAACAATATCGATCTACCCCTAATAGAGGAATATGCTTTGTTTTTATCTCATGTCTGAGGTTTACAACCACTGTAACACCCCTTTCACACTGCCAGCGGGCCGCGTTAGCGATAAAGCGCCACTAGTTTTAGTGGCGCTTTCTCGTCATTTTAGCGGGGCTTTTTGGCCGCTAGCAGGAGCTTTTAATCCCCGCTAGAGGCCGAAGAAAAGGTTAAATGTGCCTGAAAAGCGCCACCCATTAATTTCAATGGGCAGTTGCGGTGGAGGAGTGGTGTACATACACACCGCTCTTGAACCGCTTCAAAGATGCTGTTTGCAGGACTTTTTCTAACATCCTGCAAGCGCACCGCTCCAATGTGAAAGCACTCGGGCTCTCACTCTGGGACTGCTGGGGAGGCGTTTTTCAGGCGCTTTACAGGCGATATTTTTAGCCCTTTAGCGCCTGAAAAACACCTCCAGTGTGAAAGGGGTCTAAAGCGGAACTAAACCCTCCTATTGATTCCACCCAAGAAAGCTGCCATCTTAGTCTTTGTTTAATCTTCATCTGCCATGATGCTGCACATGTGATCAGTTATGACATCAGCCATTGGATGGTTTGACAGTTTGGTTGAGAGCACAACCAATGTGACAGTTACACTTCGGGCACGTGCCGGGAATGTAATTGTTTTTTGAAACTGTTAAATCGATGGGCTTAGTTCCGCTTCAAATAGCTATCATGTGCAAGAGAAATAGCATGCCAAAATCAGCAATTTTCCATTCATTCTTAAAGGCTGTCTTCTATTCACCCCACATCGGGGTGATTAGGATGCTTTTGCTGAACTAGTAATTTTAACTTGTTTATAGTTTTCTTCAAAGCCTACCTTAAACTATATGGTATGTCTAAAACAGAGTTGTTATTGATTCCACTCCAAGTGGCAAAGGATAAAGGGTAGTGTTGTGTTGGCGCTCTTTTCTGTGGGAGAAGAGAGTTTAATCTCCTGCCCGGCCTGTAAATACATACTGTATACATTTCACATGGTGGACGGCTGACAGACCTTCCTTTCCTCTCAGTTGTGTTATAGAGCGATAAAAGTTGAATGATTCCCATTATTCCTGACTACTTTATTAGTAGAGGGTCCAGCTTCAGCAAGTGCTTCATTTTTACACCACATATTGTCATTATGATTTAAACATGGTGAATAAAAAGGAAGAGCAATACGCAATTTAAATATTGAACACATGAGCAATGGTGTTTGTGTAATGTTTGGGCTTTGAGTATACAGTATATAAAGCCAAAACCTTTTTTATTTCATTGTGGATAGTGTAGGGAAGAGTTACAACCCCTGTTAGATTTTTTTTTTTCCTTGTGTTTAGTGTTAGACCCCTTTCACACTGAGCCACAGCCGCATTAGGGCTGAAGCAGCGCTCTTTTTAGCAGCGCTTTAGCACTGTTTAAGTGACGCTTTTAGGCCGCTAGTGGGGCGCTTTCAACCCAAAAGAAAGGTTTAAAAATGCCCGCGTTGCCGCGCTTCCGAAACCTTTTTCAGGCGCTGCCCATTCATTTCAATGTGCAAGGGCGTTTTGGAAGCGCTGTATACAGAGCTCTCAAACCGCCCCAAAGATGCTGCTTGCAGGACTTTTCCTAACGCCCCACAAGCGCACCGCTCCTGTGTGAAAAGACACACAGAAATGAATGGGCGGTGGTTTTCAGGCCCTATATAAAGGCTATTTCTAGCGCTGAAACGCCTGAAAACCACCTCGGTGTGAAAGGGGTCCTAGTGTAAAAAAAAAATAGTGTTACTGTAGATACAAAGTATGCATTTTATTCTTTAGTTTGTCCATTTTAAAATAACACTAACATTCGGATACTGGTACAAAGCATTTGAAACTTTTTTTTTTTTTTTTTTGCATTTGTTTTTAAATATGATGCTAAATAATTGACAAAAAAAGTTTAAATTGTAATGGTTAATATAATAGAAAAAGGGGCAAGAAAATAATAGTTAAAGGGAAATCACACTAATGCGGCTGTCATTTGATCTGATTTTGTATTATTTTTTATATTATGTAGTGCAATTTGGTTACATTTTGGATGTGGTTTACATATTCTATGGGACCAAAATCTTACTGGAATTGCACCAAAGTAGTACAAGACCCTTTTCCAAAATTGTCCCATGCTGAGTTGCATTGATGTGAACAGGCACCATTGAAAACAATGTGATTTCTATTGTCATGAATTTCTGTGCGACTGAAATAGCATCTGAAATCACACTTGTGTGCACCAGGCCTAAGCCACAGTTTGCACGGATGAGATTCGGGAAACACAGCCTTTCCTGTGTATTTCCCTCACCGCATAGCAATCGCATTGTGTTCTGCAATCTGCTGCAGGTGTCAATGGAGAGTTAACAACACCCAAAAAGCCGGTTGCAAATGCAGTACATTTGCCTGAACCCGATCGTATGAGTATAAGCACCCCTGTGATCTGGTTCCAATGCAAATAAAAAAAAGCTGCCTGCACCTTTTTGATACAAAATTTGGTGGTGCGATTTGAGCCATCCAAATTGAATGGGCTCAAATCGCACCACACATAATCGCTTGGGATTTGCACAGGAATATGGTGCGATTCACATGCATTTTACAGTGTGAACCTAGGTTCAATGATAAAAAAAAAGGTTTTGCTGTATGCAGATCAAAGCTCATCAATTTGGCATATAAAGTTACAAGCATGACTCCCTCAGGCAGAGGCATGATGGGACTTGTAGTTCTGCAACAGTTGGAGGGCCACTAGTTTGAGACCCCTGGTTTTAAGGAATCTCATTGGCTGCTCTAGGTAACTCAGACCGTGTCTGGCGGTATTTAATATTTCTTAGATTTCTTTTTTTTTTAAATCAGATAAAGTTTATTGAAAAACCACATATCAATACAGCCAAACACAGTAGCTTTTCAGCCAATACATTCCAGTACAATAGGCATATCAGATAATGGGCAGTATATATCATATAAGTTTACATGTGAAACAGTAGGCTGTATGAGTACAAATCTGATTAATGTGGCAATAATGATTACATTTTTCATTTCTTATATTTTTAATAAAAGTGTGTGTGTGTGTAGCGGGGGGGGGTTAGATGCACTTAAAAGGGTTAGTTTACTTTTAACAAACAGCTGCCTGTGCAAATAATGGGCATCTGTAGTTAAAAACAAACTGTGCAGCTTTGAACAAAGTTCAATAATGCCCTGTGCTGATCACATGCACTCCCCAAGAAAGGAAAAAAAAAAAACTCTCTAGCAATACGCACCAAACTGAACAAGTGCAGAGTGCTCCAAGGCTCTGTGCTATCAGGAGATGAATTGGGGACAGTAAAAGAATGGGAGGATCAGAGAAGACACGATCAAACAGCCTTTTTACACAATGCGGAGGATTAACCCCTTAGGTTCCACAGTGAGTAGAACAAGCATGCTTTTACTGCAGTGGTTCTCAACCCTATCCTCAATTTTCCCCAACAGGCCATGTTTGCAGGTTTTCCTTTATCTTGCACAGGCGCTTTAAATCAAAGGCTTGGTATTTTGTACAGCTTTTTTAACTAAGAGAAATTCCCAAAACATGGCCTGTTGTGGGTACTTGAGGACAGGGTTGAGAACCACTGTTGTACTGCATATACAGACTGATTTTACTGTTGTGGGTTAGTAACACTTTAAGCTGAAGTAAAAGACTTCAAACCACCTTTAGAACTGATATCTTTCTAGAACTGGCCTGTGTCTCTTTTTTATATCACCATTAGGTCCATCAAATGAAAGTTTTGTATCAGATAATATAAAGATATAAAGCCTAGCTTTATACATTGTAACAAAATGGAATTCATCAATTGCATGGTCAGTACACATTGCAGCGGTGTGCCGTCTGCTTCCATGTGTCTCACAAACTAGATTGTAGGTTTCGGCATAATCGTCTTCATTATTCTACTTATAGCAGCAAAACCAGGTCACCGGTGAAGAGTTACTGGTTATTCTTGCCTCTCCTGTTGGGAAGAGTTGAGCTGCTCACAGTTGTGTAACTGCTCCGTGGTCTGTTGAAAGATATTAGCTGCAATCTATATACACAATTATTGTATGGTGCATAAGTAATAAGGGCTGGTTCACACAAAGGAGTGCGTCATGTAACTATCTGAGATAAAGGTGGGGACACGCTGCCAATACCGCCTCTCATTTTTATCTACTGGGATCTGCATTGCAAACTAATAGAGAATAACTTCATAGCCACAATGATATATTGTTGTTGACTTGAACTGTAATAAATAGCGTTTACAATGGTATAAATGAGCTCCTTCAGTAAGGCCGTGCAAAGAGCAGCGAGGACACGCTGTGCAGTAACCTCCAACAACCAATCAGATTCCGTTTTACATATCAGATAAACTCCAGTTGCTTGGTGTAATATATAGTCCAAAAGCCAGCGCTCACAAACAAATGTTTTTCAATAATCTTTTATTTCATTAGGCAGAACAAAATGTAAAATGTATTTAACCCCCAAACAAGTATGTAATATAATGCAGCTTACCAGTACTTGGATGTGGTGGCTGCAATTGTTTTCTTTTTTCAGGCTAAGGACCATAGGTGTACGCAGCCTATTGGATTAGAGGGTGCACCCCAAAGTTCAAACACACATGCCTTTCTCTTCAGTTTCAGCTGCACTGGACATTGAATGAACGAGAAGTGCTCTGTGCTGAGCAGCTTCCTGTTCAGTGCACAAACTGAAGCATAGTATACATAGTTAATTATGCTTCAGTTATAAATGAACACAGTGAGTGAGTGTGTGTTCACCGTGTTCATTTAGAAAAGGAAGGGACCAGTAAATGACATATATACTAGCCCCTTCCCCCCACACTCCATTCTGGGAGCACAATATGTAATGAAGCCCAGGCAATAGGAGGGAATCGGCACCCTCACGCAGTGTTTAGAGTGTGCCCAGCCTATGCTGAGAACATTTTAAGCAAGTACAAAAAATACCAATTTCTCCTGACAGAATTGAAATGTCCTTGTGACTTCTTGTGAGCTAAAAAGTGCAAACATCTATGAATATTGAGAGACCCAGATTGTGTGTGCTATATGTCTACGTCCTTATAACTCCTTAAGTCCCAGAAACAACATATGTAGTCACAGACTTTCTGTAGTCACCCTGTTTTTTTAGATGCATCTCCATGGGAAATATCTTCTACTGTAAAATTCAAGGTAAGTATATCAGTTGGTACTTTTCTACAAAGATCAAGTGTGGGTTCCAATTGTATGATTCTCTCACATGGGATCCTGAAGAAGGATTTCCGAAATGCATCAGCTCCACATGTGAATTATGTTTGGAATCTATATATGTTGTGAACTAAGTAGAGAGTATTTTAATATGTCTTTGTCAATACTTTTAATGGGAATTTTTTTTTTTTTTTTTTATAATACTCAGCTGTTAGATAGATAGATAGATAGATAGATAGAGGGAACAGCTGAGTATTATAAAAACAATTTTATTTTTTTATATAGAGAGTGATTCTGACTGTGGGGGGGGGATGGACTACCACTCACATGTCAGAGATCACTGCTCCAGATGACAGGGAGCAGCAGATCCCTGTCATGTCACTAGGCAGAACGGGGAAATGCCTTGTTTACATAGGCATCTCCCTGTTCTTCTGCTCCGTGACACGATCGCGGACATCGAGTCCGCAGGACCCGCGGGCCCGGTCACGGATTTCATATCTCTCTCTGTCTCTGTCTCTCTGTCTCTCTGTCTCTCTGTCTCTCTGTCTCTCTGTCTCTCTGTCTCTCTCTCTTCTCTCTTCTCTCTCTCTTCTCTCTCTCTCTCTCTCTCTTCTCTCTCTTCTCTCTCTCTCTCTTCTCTCTCTCTCTCTTCTCTCTCTCTCTCTTCTCTCTCTCTCTCTCTCTCTTCTCCCCTCTCTCTTCTCTCTCTCTTCTCTCTCTCTCTTCTCTCTCTCTCTTCTCTCTCTCTTTTCTCTCTCTCTTCTCTCTCTCTCTCTCTTTTCTCTCTCTCTCTCTTTTCTCTCTCTCTCTTTTCTCTCTCTCTCTCTCTTTTCTCTCTCTCTCTCTCTTTTCTCTCTCTCTCTCTCTCTTTTCTCTCTCTCTCTCTCTTTTCTCTCTCTCTCTCTTTTCTCTCTCTCTCTCTTTTCTCTCTCTCTCTCTCTCTCTCTCTCTCTTTTCTCTCTCTCTCTTTTCTCTCTCTCCCCCCCATATATATATATATATATATATATATATATATATATATATATATATAATATATATATATATATATATATATATATATATTTGTTTATAGTGCAAAAAAAGAAAAACCGCAAAGGTAATCAAATACCACCAAAAGAAAGCTCTATTTTTGAGGAAACAAGGACGTCAATTTTGTTTGGGTGCAACGTCGCACAACCGCATAATTGTCAAAGTGACGCAGTGCCGTATCGCAAAAAGTGCTCTGGTCAGGAAGGGGGTAAATCCTTCCGGGGCTGAAGCGGTTAAAGAGCAGTTCCAGACAACAAATGCAGTGTAGTGATCTGTTCTAGTAGATAATTCAGTCTGGTATCTTCCACTATAATACAATATTTGTCTTCTTCCACCCCTATACTTTATATCATGCTGTATAAGTGCAAGTATAGCTTACATAGAGCAAATAAGAAGAGAAAACCTTTAGCATCGGGTTTGTTTAGCCTTTTTTTCTTGGTTTTAGCTTTCTCACATGTGTCTATGAGGACATGAACTTTCAATTATTCACGGTCTGCAGGTATCTTTGGCAATATAATGCCATAGTTTTCTACTAGACTCACCGTGTTGTATCTTTCCTTTTATGGACAGAGTAGCAGCCAACTTAAAAGATGCCCAGTAGCACGCTCTACTAAATACCGCTAAGTTTCTGTAAAATAACATTAATTTAACAACAAGGGGCAACTGTACATAAAAAGCATCACTTATTCGCAAATCCATTACTTCCAGGCTTTTAGCACCATTTGTTTGTCAGCAATGGATTTAGCGTTCGTCACAGTAGGCCTATGCCTAAAGGCATCAGATAAAGGCAGAACTGTTTCCTTTTATCAGAAAGTGTAACAGACCAGAGGAATTAGAATGTGGTAATTCTTTAAAAGATCATCTCTAATTATTGTGAGTCAGGGATCTACTCTATCAATAGACCAGAGAATTTGAAGGATGGTCTATGTGAGAGAGTTCCAGGCTCTAGCAGATATACAGGAAAACTGGAAGTCCCCTATTTCTGAGTCCTTTGTGTAACACATGAAGGAGAACCTCTATCACACAGCTAGAAATCTACATTTATAATAGTTTTTTCACTATTATAAGTACCCTTAAAGATCAGAGGGATTGGTAGGAGTGCTGTTCATAGTCTAGAAGTCAAGGGAGGTAAGGACCCCTTGTTGTTATTATAGGGAGAAGTTTCAAGCAAGTAGGGGATTTTTTTTTTTTTTCCCCATTTTAGAAGAACTTCACCCGATGTAGCTAAAATTTTATTTCTAGTCCATGGTAATTGTTCCTGTATGGAAATAAAACCATACATACCTATTGGCTCTTTGAGTCCAGCCCTGTCTTCCTTCCAGCCCAAAGTGCCATGCTGCCAACTTGGACCGACATGCCAGGGGTCTCTGCCAGGTCCTATAGACCTGCGGTGTCTGCGCATGTGTGAGATATGCAAAGAAAATGTGCTGGATACGTCATCCTTTCATAGGCAAGGATGCAAGAAGTGACTAGTGTAAAAGTATACAAATGGTAGAGGGGAGGAGGCAAAGTAATGCACAGAGATGAAAGAAATCCACCAGAGAGCTCTGAGAGCTGATTGGAGGGAAGGGACACACCCCCCCCCCCCCCCCCATCCTATGCATTAAGGTGAAAAAAACACCTGTCAGTGACCAGCCCCAAGCCCCCCCGTTGTACTTACCTGAACCCTCGAACTTGTCCCACGGGGATGCTCTCTCTCTCTGCAGGGGGCTCTCGGCTGTTAATTGGATAGATTGATAGCAGCGCAGCCATTGGCTCCCGCTGCTGTCACTCAAATCCAATGATGTGGCTGCCGGGGGGAGGGACCAAGTCCTGCATTCGGCGTCTATGGACACCGCATGCTGGACTCGGGAGTGCGCCCGCAAGGTAATCCCCCGGGAGAGTGCTTCTCCCAGGGGGTTATCTGATGCGGTGAGGAGCCGAGAGAGCAGCCGAGGGACCCCAGAAGAGCAGGTTCGGGGCCACTCTGTGCAAAACGAGCTGCACAGTGGAGGTAAATTCATTTAAAAAAATGAACCTTTAGTATCACTCTAAGGTTTCCCACTCTAATGCATGCTATGCATTAAAGTGAAAAACCTTCTGTGCTGCAGCTTCCCCCCTGCACCGCCCCCCCCCCCCCCTTTTTTCTTACCTGAGCCCAATTCGATCTAGTGATGTGCATGAGTGCAGCGGCTCTCGCCACTGCCCCGCTCCTCATTGGGCAGATTGATAGCAGCGGGAGCCATTGGCTCCCGCAGCTGTCAATCAAATGCTGTGACACGAGAGCAGGGGGCGGGGTCAATTCCTTCTGTCTGTGTCAATGGACGCAGCAGAGGGGCTCGGGAGTGAGCCCGCACGGGTGCCCCCATGGAAAGTGGCTTTCTGTGGGGGCACCCATTGAAGAGGAGGGTCCTAAAGTGCCGGTGGGAGACCCCAGAAGAAGAGGATTGGAGCTGCTTTGTGCAAAAGCATTGCACAGAGCAGATAAGTATAACATCTTTGTTATTTGAAAAAAAAAATGAAGGTTTAATACAACATTAATTGAGACATGTACACACTATAGAGGGATATGCTTTGTTCATATTTCATGCCTGAGGTTTACAACCATTTTAACTTTACTCTGTCACTTAAAAAAACAGAAAGCTGCATCAGCTCTTATTGCACGTTGGAACTGTCCTGTCCTGTTCTGAACCGCCAAGGCTCACACTTCTCTCTGGTGTCACTGCCCTTACCACTTTTGATTTTACAGTAAAAAGGTGTGTGAGTACTGTATATGCTATATGTACAAAGCATACACTGAAGACTAACCTATTCTAAAAAAGCAGATTCATCCATGTATTTACACTTTGTTTATTCTGCAATTCGAATATGCGTGTCAGCCGTGCATTACCATCAACACTCTCTACAGAAAAGTGCTATGACCTTCTAATGATCGCAGAAGAAAGCAGATGTACCACCACTGCAAGCAGTGACTTGTCCCATTCTGCATAATCACCTGGATATATTATACTGAATACAACATAGCTGCCGATGGAATGTAGTGTTAGATTTTGTTTCTTCTACTGTTCTAATGATTGTTTTTCTGTACTTTCTGCTGCACTGTTGCACTCAGTTGGATGTTAGTGTAGTATAGCTAGAACAGTAAAATCTAATCTTCAGCAAGGCAATTGGATTGTAAAATCTCTTAACAATCTCCTTTTGGTTGACCAACAACTATGTTGTTTGAAAACCTGCTTGATCCAACTTACTTGGATGTACATTAAATGGATTATGAAGGAAGAATCTGACACTACATAGGATTTCACAGCACATTTGTAATTCTCTCCAAATTCTTTGTGAAGCTTAAAGCCGATTGAACCTAATGGCTCAATGCACACAAATGCTCAGCCGCCACCATTCTTTTAAATACCAGGGCTGGTGTACATGTATGAGAGTCCCAATGGAGCAAGATTAGCAATACCTATTAACAATGATTATTGCTTTATCACTGAGCCTAAAGTATCATGTGTGACAGATCGATGGGGTTGGGTTCGCAAAGTGGTTCTAAAGGCAGAAGGTTTCTTTACATTCTATGCTTTACGGTAAAAAAAACTTTTGTTTGCAGCTTCCCCAAGCCCCCCTTATACTTACCTGAGCCCCATCTCAATCCAGCAATGTGCATGAGAGCAGCGGCTCTCCGGAGTCTCTCTCTCTCTCTCTCTCTCTCTCTCTCTCTCTCTCTCTGTCTCTGTGTGTGACTCTCTCTCTCTCCAACGAGGAGAGAGCAGGCGCTAGGGCCAAGCTACGCTCTGTGTGAATGGATAATGACCATTCACAGGAGCGTGCCTCGGGATTGAGCCTGTTCGAGTGCCCCCATAGCAAGAGGCTTGCTATTGGGGGCACTCCCTAGAGGGGAGGAGCCAGGACGGGGGTTCCCAAAAAGAAGAGGGTCTGGGCTGCTCTGTGCAAAAGCATTGCACAAAGCAGGTAAGTACAACACTTTTTTGGGGGTTTTTTTAAAACAAATTTACCCTTAGACCTACTTTAAGCTGGCCATACACTGTATCGATTCCCCCATCCATGCTAAACAGTGTAGATCAGGGGTCTCAAACTGGCGGCCCTCCAGCTGTTGCGAAACTAGAAGTCCCATGAGGCATTGCAAGGCTGACAGTTACAAGCATGACTCCTACATTCAGAGAGGCATGATGGGACAGCAACAGCTGGAGGGCCGCCAGTTTGAGACTCCTGGTGTAGATAAAGAAAACTCCCCTGCTGGATATTGTATTCTGACAGCCAGCACTTGACTACAATTGATTGATTGAATTGATTTTTCTACCTGGCTCCTTCGGTTTCTTAGTTGAAATTTGCTGAGTCTTTTGTGTTTCCAGATTTATGGGAATTGGACAAAATGTGAGCATGATTGGCCAGCTTTAGCACCCAGTAGCCAGAATAAAGGTGGCCACACATGACTACATGACTCGAATTATGGTTGACTCCTATGACCATACCAACACCACCCGGTTCAACAAATTTTAATGGATGGAGCTGGGTGGAATAGGTTGAACAGTGGCTGCAGCTAATTAGTGACTGCATCTGATTGGATGCAGTTGCTATTTGTTCATGAATGTTCTACTCAGGTCCTTCGATTTTCAGATTGAAGGATGTTGGGTAGTTGGTCCACCCACGGCTTGAATTTCATCCTGTTCACCACGTTCACCACGTAAGGCCAGCTTTAGACTTCACACATTTAGTACCCCCACCTTGCAGCTAATCGTATTACTATCTCATACCCATAAAAACATACCCAACAGTCACAAATGGTAAACATCTGAGTGACGCCATGTGCTAAAGCAGATTTCACTCTTGTAACCTATGCATGTACAAAGATGAAATGGAAGTAAACTGTTTATGATTGTAAAGTCAGTCAGTTCCTCTAACTCATTAATTCCATTTGGCAGCTTTATTAATATGTTCCTAGTTCTGACAGCCTTTTCAACTCTTAGTGCTTTGTTTTTTACTTAAGCGTCTGGGGGGTGTTGGATACGTTGTGCTTTTGTCTCTTTGTAACCTTGCCAAGTCGGAACATTTATACAGAACATAAACCAAGAAAGCCTCCCTGACTCCGCAATTACTTCTTACCATCACTGAGATGAAGTGCTTGCTTGCTGGATAAGTGCGTAATGAATACAAAGGCACACAGTTCTGCCTCCCTTGGCCTGTCCGCATCCGCTGTGCTTTGTATTCCAGTAAGAAGCCAATGGAGGAAAATCCCCGTGCAGTCTAGCAAATGATTTCTCCCTCTCCTTCCTGGTGACAAACTCTATTGCAATTTTGAGCACCTCAAGGTGACTTGGTGATTGTAATTATCTGTGTAACTGGCAGGCTGAACAGTTTAAAAAGCAGGACCGGTTCTCCAATATGTGTCCCCTCACGGGCCACTAAACTCACAATTTTGAATCCCACGGACCACCAGCATGAATTTTACATGCATTATACACACAATTCTCCAGCTCTCTGCCCCCCTATAACCCCCAGCCCCCCCCCCCCCCCCTGCATCACACTGCTGCCTTGCACAGACTCATTATTGGATCTCACCTCCTTATCCAGCCATGTGCTCAAGCTCCGTGCTCCCTCCTACAGTCTGTGATCAGCGCTGCCATTGGAATTCCCCTCCTTCCTCACCTCCCGCTCGCTGCCCCACTCCCAGCGCCTCCCTTTGAGTTCACAGGAGCTGGAACTACAGGGGAGACATTGGGTATCAATGAGCATTGACAGTATTGACTGTCAGCACGCATCGAGAACAAAATTGGGCAGAATACATCAGGCGCAATGTTGATTTGTGGCAGAGCCCCTGGAGACCACCAACATTTTCTTGTAGACCATCAGTGGTCCACAGACCATTGGTTGGTGACCGCAGCCCTAGACCACTTCTATTAGGCTGCCATCTTCGACTGTATATTTTTATGGCTCTGCTATATTGTGTTGCTATTAGGCAGCACTGGGTTATGCAGGGTCTGATATAAGGATAATGTTTCTTGTTGGCCACAGCCACCAGGCAGCTTCCAAAAATTTGTTGTGCGGGTTTGCAAAAAAATCAAGGAAGCTGAATGGTAGCTATAGGCAATAAGAATGTTTCCTTTACCACACTTTTCATAAATTAGGCTCATGTTCAACAATTGTTGACTTGATGCTAGAGCCTACTAGGTGTAGAGCACCATTTTGTGTCTCTTCTTGTTGTGTTCTTCAGTGTTCAGAATCTTTGACCCACAGTTCCAATGTTTTCGTTTGTCATGATTGACCAGAAGCTGTATATTCCAGGGTCCCTTGTCAGCTTTACTACTTATCAAATTAGCTGCTACAGAGGTGGTAATGCTTTTACTTCCAACAAGGAGCTGAGAGAGGTGACACAGGAAGCAGAATTGCTCAACCAAGAAGATCCATCTCTTGGACAATTGCTTAGACCTGAACTACAGGCTTTACCTGCCTAACTGTGCAGTTTGGAGAATGGGTGCATTCACACCAGCAGACGTGCACTATGGTACGCATAACTCTTGCACTGGTGTGCGTTATGTTACATCGCAATACAATGTTTACTTTTTCTCTTTATTTAAAGTTAACCCCTTATTGCCGGTGCCTCGCGGCCCTTTAAGAGGTTTCTGATGCCGCAAGGCGCAACAGGGTTTCTGATCATCATCTGACCGTTAGCCGCTGGTAACTGTGTCGGGAGACTGCAGGGTGCGTGTTCTTGGCACAGGGTTGTTAACATTCTTGTGCACATATAAGTGGCCGCTTAGCATTAAGGCCCACCCACTGAGAGGATGCAAATATGCGTACCGCCGGCATGAAGGGGTAAATGACCCACTTTACAGTGCGTGCTGCAAAGTGTTATTGTGCATTGATTCACATAAAATTGCAAAAATGCTACATTTATATGTAGCGCACTTGTTGATGTCAACAGGGCAGATAGAGAACAATTGTTTTCTCAGTGCCCTTGCATTTAGGATGTGTTGGTTAAAGCGTTTAAATGCACCTGGTGTGAAACAGCTTTAAACCACAAGATTGACTGTACATAATTACAAGAAAAAATGTAAAGATAATAATGCAAGAAATAAAATCTGCAACAGGGATGCAGACAACAGTAACAGCCTGACAGGGGATGTAGCCTTCCCCTACCTTACTAAAGTTGGCCATACACTGATTTTTTTTGTTTTTTTTTTGTTAAGCCTGCAGAATGAATAAAAAACAAAAAACAGATTCCTTAATCCATGTTATACAGCAGGGGTCTCCAAACTTTTCAAACAAAGGGCCGTTTATAGTTCTTCAGACTTTAGGAGGTCCAAATTGGGGCCAGCATGGGCAGAAAATGTCCCGGGCTTGGTATCAGTGAGCACAAATATGGCCTCAAATTTGGTGGTCAATAGGAGTAGGCGTAGTGCCCCTACTAGTAGGAGGAATAGTATCCAATCATAGTTATCGGTGGAAGAAATGGTGCCCCACTTTTGGTGTCTATGGGAGGAATAGTGCCCCAAGGACCAGATAAAGTCTAGCAAAGGGCCACATCTGGCCCTCGGGCCGCAGTTTGGAGACCCCTGTTAGGCATCATTCTCTCGAGGCAGATCTGCTGCCTCGGAGTCCGCCTCTGTCCGCTAGCTCAGCGGGAGATCTCTCCGTTGATATCCGCTGACCCGGCAGATGACAGGCCCCTCTCTGCTCACTGAGCAGGGAGGGGCCTGTCGAGCACCGCTGCTTCCTATGGAGAGATCGGACGAAAATGAACAGCATGTTCATTTTCATCAGATCTCACCCGATCCGATCGGAATGGATGTGAACGTAGGGGCATCCATCTGCTTTTAGCAGATCGGACCAGGTCGGATGTCAGTGGACATGTCACCGCTGACATCTATCACTCCATAGACTAGCATGGAGCGCCCATTCAGGTCCGCTGTCAAAACTGACAGGCGGACCTGAATGGTCCGTCAGTGTGAAAGGGGCCTTATACAGTATGGATAAATCAATCTGCCACTGATGTTACTGTATTTGACAGCAAGCCTTGCCAGCTGTCAAAATACCCAAACCGCCACTGCATCTGATTAATTGAGTTTAAATTTCATAATAGATTCTCTAGAATATTAGATATTTTTATTATTTCAGAATCTAATTTTTGTTTTCTGATTGCTCCTGTTTTGTCTTGTTACGCTTCCAGATACCAAGAAACAACATAGGGGGTTATTTATGAAAGGCAGATCCACTTTGCACTGAAAGTGCACTTGGAAGTGAAGTCGCTCTAAATCTAAGGGGAAGATCTGAAATGAGTGGAAGCTCTGCTGATTTTATCATCCAATCATGTGCAAGATAAAATGCTGTTTTATTTTCCTTGTATGTCGCCATCGGATCTACAGTCAGTGACTTTACTTCCAAGTGCACTTGCAGTTCAAAGTGGATTTTCCTTTAGTAAATAACCCATATAGTGTATAACCAGCTTTAGTTGCTTTACAAATGTGTTTTCGGTTTTACTTGTTTATTGCTAGTTCACTGCTTTCCATGATATTATTTGAACGTTGAACTAGAACATTGCTTTACCTCAATAAACATTTTTATCTTTACCGTAAAAGCCTTTATCTATTCCGGACTGCATTGTATTTATTATTTGATGTACTCATGTCTCTGTTGTGTTTTACATGGTGCTAGTTAAATCATGTGCTAAGCTATGTCTATGTTAGGATATTTATACGGGTAGTAGATGGGGGGGGGGGGGGAAGGACACAAGATTGTGTATGAATGTGAAAAGCTTCTGTGGGTTTCATGGCTTGGTACCCTCAGGACATTGTTTCTTCCAAGTCGTATACGGCATCTCTTTTCATGCAGGAAGCTGATTCTTTTTTTTTTTTTTTGTTTACTTGGCTAGCTTTTGATTGTGACTACACTTCACCCTGTGTTTTGTTCTGTTCATTCTGCCTGCCAGAATAGCCGGTTTTTCACCATGTCCTGGAGGTGCGGGCGGGTAGGGTAGAGTTTCCTTCTTTTCATGAGCTGAATGTTTGCACTTGGATGCCCTAGTCAGCATTTCCCAGCACCTGCTGTTGCTCTGGCTAGGCTCTCCTACTCTGACTAGGTGTGTTTACAGGTCTTCTGATCTCTGCACAAGGTGATCAGACATGTAACATGTCCTGTCCTGTCCCCAAAAGACAGGTCGTGATAGTGTTGTGAGATTTGATTTGATTTGAAAAACCTCCCATGTGTACTTTGGAGAAGAGACAGTATTCAGCATGAGATTAAGGCTAGTCATGCATGTTTAGATTTCTCTTATTCAGCCCTATGGGCTGGACAAGAGAAGAAACTCAAGTCTTCCATCCATGCTGTTTATGCTGTTCACCTGAATCTACATTGCTGGCTATTACTGTATATTCTGGCAGCTGTAGCACCCACGGTATGACTGTCCTAACATTGTCTTCATCTGATTGCAGTTTCTACCCGTCTGTAGGGGGGCAGGTGGGTGACACGTCCTTCATGTTCCCCATTAAATCATTGGGAGCCAAGTGTGGATCATTTGGGAGGCCTACCCTGGGGTGGGTTCTTTTGGGCTATGCCAGGTGATGAACGGGGTCACTCGTCCTAGCACAGGGGTAACACCTTGCACGAAGGTGTGCTCACCAATTCCCAGGACCAGGTGGGAGCCACGGTCACATGAAGAATCAAACATTAAGGCAGTCCCCCAACTCAGATGAGCCACTTGTGTGTAGTGTTGCATGCAGAGTTCCTCCAGAAATGTTTTCCTTCGTCCTACACACTTATACAAGTGTATGTGTTGCATTAGGAGGGACATGCAGTGCTTATGCCCACTCCAAATCTGTTACCTCACTCCCAGTAACAGAACGGGGTCCCATCGAGCACAGCACAGACCTCATGCAGGCTCTACTTAACCCTTCTCTTTCCATACTAAGTGACCAGGTATTAGATCTCCATAACGCTAATCCGCTCCTAGTGACCAATGAAAATGGACAGCTAGGGAGGTAGCCGGACACCAAACCCTCTCACTAACAGAGAACCTGTCACCTTACCAGGTACCACGCCAATGATTGGTGTCAATTTCCTCCTGTTCTCCTCTCAGACTCACAGACCAACCTTGCGTTGCAGTGATGTTTCACAGACCCCGATGTGCTATTTCAGACCCTGGTTCCCTAGAGAGACGCCAGGACCCCACATGCACCCCTTGAGTAACTTCAGACCAAGCTTCAAGCAGTAGAAATAACTTTACTGAACTTTTGGCAAAACATGTATAACATGCGGTAACGTCCTTTCCCTAACTAAAGCCAACTGTGGCTGCCCTAGGTTGTCTGTACAGGTGATGTCTCTTAGGCAACAGTCCAAACTGGAAAAAACTCAATCAAAGGAGGCCATGTCCTCAGGAGCATTCCTATGGTTCGGCGTTCCAAGCTGACCAGCAAACTTTTTAAAACAGAATTCCACACAAAAATAAAACTTCCGCTTTTCTGAACCCTTCCCCCCTCCGGTGTCACATTTGGCACCTTTCAGGGGGGTGTAGATACCTCTATAATACAGGTATTTGCACCCACTTCCGGGCATAGACCCCCGCGGGGGGTCTACGCCACTTCCTGTCCCCCCCGCTGTCTGCTGGGAGACACACGGGTCCCAGAGACAGCAGGGACCATTCGGATTGCGCAGCGCGACTCGCGCATGCGCAGTAGGAAACCAGGAAGTGAAGCCCCAAGGCTTCACTTCCTGATTCCCTTAGCAAAGATGGCGGCGGCAGCAGCAGCATCCGAGAACCGAGGGACGGCTCTGCCTTGGGTGCCGACATCGTGGGCGCCCTGGACAGGTAAGTGTCCTTATTTTAAAAGTCAGCAGCTGCAGTATTTGTAGCTGCTTTTCTTTTAAACAAAAAAAAAATTTGACGGACCTCCGCTTTAACGCAAGCTCCATGAGGGCAGGGACTGATATGAATGTACAATATACTGTATATGTGTGAAGCACTGCATAAATTGACAATATAAGTATCTGAAATAAATAAATAGATCTAAGTCTCTGTGCATGCATCCCTGGTCCTCCCTTGTTCCCGATTGTTCTAGGTCCTCCCCTCCAGGATGCGGGCCTCTTCCCTTTATATCACAGACGAGGAAAACCCACAAACACATAAAAAGGTGGCACAAGCATTAATATCTTCCCTCCCTAACTGGGCTGCCAGGTGCTAACTAAATAAACACATTAGGCAACCTGCCTACATGTCCAACCCACACCCACAGCCTAAATTTCATCCGACTCAACAGGAATCAGCCGCACCATGTATCATAAGCTCAAATAATACATAAGAACCCCTTCACACAATATATAATCTAAACAAGCAATTCCATAAGTATCAAATGCCTGGTCATTGCTTGCAGTGGTTGGATGCACAAATGCTGTAAATCCATTGACTTTTATTATACCCCGGGTACAGAAGCTCTTGTTTCCTCTATGCTGTTAGGTTAGGTTCACATTTGACCATTGAGAGGAGGAGAAGATGGCTTGAACAAATTATGAAAAACGTGTTTTATGCAATTCTTAGGTGCTTCAGTTAAAGTCAATGGAGCAAATAAAAGCACTCTCCTGCCCCAAAAAGGCTCCCGAACTTCTTTGGTGCAACAACACATCACTCACATCCCTCAATGAGCCCCGCAGAATAAAATGTATATCTGTTTTCAAGTATTGAAGTGTTTCTGGCAGGTGTGAATGGGGCTTTAACTCCCCCCATGGCCAGATTGCCGTTATATAAATGCAACCAATCTGAGCGCTATTTGTGGAAAATAGCCACCTTATACGGTATTTTCTATAATTTTCCAGTGCTGTGGTATGAACGGGGCACATAGAAAAGAATTGTTTTCCTTGCGGTGACTTTATCCAGGGTAAAGACACACCAGTCATAGTGTGAATGAGCCCTAAAGGAGCATTCGGAATGGACAACAGTGAGACTTTTTCCTTTACTACTCTACATTCATTATCCCTTTAAGTTGTTCCCCCCCACTTTAATCTGTGGTAGGTCAAATATCCTAAAGTATCTACACCAGGGAGAGTCTTATCTGAGCCTGCTAAAATACCCCAACCATCTGCAGCAACGATGGTTTGATTTTCTGCAGTGTTATGCTTGGTACACATGATAAGAATATCGGACGAATGATCGCCCATTTTTTTTTTTTTTTTTGCATGCTAGTCTCAAATCGAAAACCAATAGGTTACTAAAGTTATGAAAATACGACAGAACACAACTTTCAGAAGTGATGTAATGTATTGTTTTGAAATGTATTCTTTTGTTTCTGAGCATGCGTGCAGAGATCTACTCCCCTGTCAATCCCTCCACTGGCTTCCGCTCACCCAACAAATTAAATTCAAATTCTACTACCTACAAAGCAATCCACAACTCTGCCCCCAGCTACCCCACTGACCTAGTCTCAAAATATCAACCTAATCGTTCTCTTTGTTCTTCTCAAGACCTCCTGCTCTCTAGCTCCTCCCATGTTCGTCTCCAGGACTTTTCCAGAGCCTCTCCAAGCCTATGGAACGCCTTACCCCAATCTGTCCATATATCTCCTACTCTATTAGCTTTTAGACGATCCCTGGAAACCCTTCTCTTCAGAGAAGCCTATCCTACCCACACCTACCAACTGTATTTTCGTTTTGTCCATCTGATCACCCCCCACAGCTACCACCCTTTGTTCCACTTGACCCTCCCTTCTAGATTGTAAGCTCTAACGAGCAGGGCCCTCTGATCCCTCCTGTTTTGAATTGCATTGTAATTGTACCGTCTTTCCCGATGTTGTAAAGCGATGTGCAAACTGTTGGCGTTATATAAATCCCGTATAATAATGCGTGGTCTTGGTCACATGATTTTTTTCTGTACAAATACCATACTAATTACAGGAAAATCTTTCGTTCTGTTATCGTACAAGAAAAAAATTTCGTACTTGTTTCTTCGGATATTTCCACATGAACTGTCGTGATTGGCTCTCGGAAGCTGTGTGCTAATGATCAGATTATCGTACAATCGTTTCGAAAACGGTATTTTTTGTCCGATTTTCTCATCACGTTTACTAGACGTTACTCTACACGTCTATATCTATAAGAAAACGAGATGATGGCCCACTATATGATCCTGCTTTAATTCCTGGTGTTAAGATGACACATGACTTAGTCCAGGGATCCTCAAACTACGGCCCTCCAGCTGTTGCAGAACTACACATCCCATGAGGCATTGTAAAACTCTGACATTCACAGACATGACTAGGCATGATGGGAATTGTAGTTCCTGAACACCTGGAGGGCTGCAGTTTGAAGACCCCTGTCAATCGGAGTGTAAATAGGTTTCCCCGGTCATGCTTGTGCATCTGCTGCACTGAGTGGGTGTGTAAGTGGGGAATCTGACACTACGGGAGCCGTCACTCACAAGAGTGCAATAAATGAGTCAAACCTTCACAAGTAGGATTTTTGTGACATATCCTTCCCTGCCTTTACCCAGAGGGTGGTCATGCTTTGATGTGACTGAGTCATAAGATCTTGTCTTTCCTTTCAGTGAGAAAGCTTCTATCCTGGCACCAGTGGCCATTACACTGACTGCGTCTGACTCCTACCTACTCTTATGTGTCATTGGGACATGTTTGCATAACAAAAGACCAGGACTATTAGAGACTGCATTTCTCTCCCTTTCAGGGGACGTCTGTACAAAGCACAGTGATTTGTACAAGTAGAATTGTGTACCACAAACAAAATCAGAAAAACTGGGTAAAAAACAAAAGCATTACTGAAAACTTGGACGTATGTTTAGTCAAACTCATTTTTGGCTTATTTTAGGTGCCTACGTGTTGTTCCTAGAGACAATTTAAAGTGTATGTAAACCCGAGAACAAAAAATGTAAGATACTAAAGCTAGCCAACTCATTATATTATACAATTTTCTTATGCAATTTCCTTTTAGATTTACCTTCAACTATGTAGTGCAAGGGTCTGCCTTTATTGCATTCAAATTGAAAGTGTTTAGGTTTAACCTCATATTATATGTTTTTTTGTAAATCTAATGGAAAATTGTATAGAAAATTGTATAATGTGTAGCTAGCCTTAGTTGTGTTGCACAAGTTTTCTTTTTTTAGTGATTTTTTTTTCCCTTTGTTTTAACCTGGTGATCCTTCCAGTAACACACTTCCTGTCATGAATGACATTGCTCACTCCTCCGCTGTATTTATGGAGGAGCAGAGTTGTAACCCTAGGCTGCTCTCCTGATTTGGGCTACAGAACACCTCCACTTGTAGGAGACACCATAATGTGTCCATGTTTTCCTTGTCTTCAACCTGACTATCTGATAGCGGCCTAACATCAGTTTTTGTGTAATGAGTTTTGTCCTGCCTATTTTTTTTTTTGCTAAATTACCCCCCCCCCTCATAATATTGTACACAACATAAAGGCTAATTCTTTGGTCCAAGATAAGAACTGATAAGACTTGGGCTAATCAGACTTCTTGTACACATGATTAACAGGTACAGTGGAACCTTGGATTACGAGCATAACCCGTTCCTGGAGAATGCTTGTAATCCAAAGCACTCGCATATCAAAAGCGAGTTTCCCCATAGAAGTCAATGGAAACAAAGATAATTAGTTCCGCATTGACTTCTATTACATGCAATAGCGTATGTGGCCAAAGGTGGGGGGCACCGGAGAGCCTTGGAAATACTCAGGGACAGCTCGGAAAGCCTCAGAAACTATCGGGAACAGAGTATTTCCGAACGGCACCGAACCGTTCCGAGTGTCCCCGGCGCCCCCGCACCTCTGGCCAAATGCAGTACTGCACCGCCCATTAGCTTGAATTCTGCTCGTTTTGCAAGACAACACTCGCAAACCGAGTCAGAAATTAAAAAAAAAAAAAAGTTGCTCGTTTTTTTAAAACGCTTGTCACTGCATTACTCGTAAACCAAGGTTTCACTGTATTCTTTTTGCCCTTATCAAAATAAAAATGCTTGACCATACTGTAGCACACAAGCCGCAACCAAATTAAAACCTTCCCAACCCAATGAGCTGTTCCCCCAGAAGGTTTAAAAAACAAAGAGAAACTCTGGCTTTAGTACTCTGTTCCTCTCTCTCCAGCACCCTGCAGAAATCTTTCTTCCTCTAGATGTCCTTATTTTTCTGGGTTGAATGATGACCACCCTCACTCAATTCGGAAGACTGAGGACAGTGCAAGGCATTTGGAAATGATCAAATATTCATACAATTGTTTTGGATAATCATATACTTGGATTCAAATGTATGAACACTAATAGTTTTGGTTAATATTTATCGTTTCCTGTACTAGAACATTTTAGATGTTTTGTTTTTTTTGTGTAAATTATTATCATGCTAGCTCAGACCAGGCCACTCATCTGCTTTTTATATTGTAGTGGGCCAGGATTGTTTAAAGACCCTGACCTAGGCTGGACAGTTTTAATGGGAACAGCAAACAGTCTCTTATCCTTCTGTATTCATAGGTGGAAATGGGTCATTTATTCACCTATATACTTCATGGGAATCCCTTCATGGAGCTCCAACTGGTCTCTAGACAAATAGTGCTCCCAGCATTTACAGTCACAATACACTGACTGAAGGAATGACGAGCAATATTTAACATTGTAGTGCTTCAATAATACCCTAGGATCTTTTGACATTATTGTACTTGTAGATATGCTATGATTCTTGGCCAAATGTTGATATTGTATAACATAAGCCAATTTTTTTTATCTTACAGTCATATGGAAAAAATTACAACATGGCAAGACCCCCGGAAGACCATGACGCAACCAATGGCACATATGAACCACCATCCTGTTACCACATCCACCCCACTAAGCCAGAGATCACTGGCAATGTCCCAACCCAACCTTGGTATGTCTTCTTCACATTTGCTTTATTATTGACCATAACAATTATCTAGTAGGTACAAACTTCCCATGAGGAAACTTCTTACATGTTCTACAATCAATCTTTTTGTAGTCTTTTCTGCTTTTATACAATAATGGCTTGACTCCCTTCTGTGGCTTCTGAGAATCAGCTATTTCACCCTTCAGGTAGGGCAACAGCTGTACATCTAGTTCTATTAAGTAGAACTTTATGTCATCAATATAATTTGTTGGGTTAAATTACCTAGAATGTGTTATAAAAATAATCCAGTGTTTTGCAGTTTTTTAGAAAGCAAACAAGTGGGTAATCCTATGTGCAGAGAATTTTGCATATTTTTCAAAGAGACAATAAAAATTAAGGCAGACTTCACAATTCAACATATACCGTATATATCTGTTTCTGTAAGACAGGGAAGGCTGTAATTACCAATACCTCCCCAGGACAAAAAACATATATGCTTGTCCCAGACAACTAGCTTCTTGGAGAAGGGCAGTGAAAAGCCTAGTGGTGGTGTGAAAAATGTACCCATCATTTAAGGAAGACCTGGTCAAATCTTTCCAAAATTCAAGAACCAGTACCACTGTTAGGAACTGGTAATAATGCAGCTTTGCTCCAAGGTATTCTGTTTTCACCCTCCAGAGTGGTTATATAGTATATATTCTTCTCACATCCTTCAGCAGCCCCCTGTGTGTAGCTGCCCTTTTTCTCCTCCCCATTAGTAGTCATACAGTCCATGCCTCTCAGAGGACAACAGTTACATATACGTTTCTCGTTAACCCTGCCCTTCCACACATTTACAGTTCTCCCCCACCCACAATAATTCTCTATGGTGGTAGGAGTAGGCTCCAAAGTCATCACTGGTGGTAAAGTGTTTGATTGCCATTATGCCTAGCCATTGTAAAGCCCCATTCACACCTGTGCAATTTAAACCGTGATTTGAAGCTTCACCACTTGAAGCTCATTGTGTTTAAATGTAACTGGCTTTCCAAAACCTGAATTGCATGTAAAAACTCCTGTATTAAAATCTCTTATATCACTGTGTAAAGGCAAATAAATGTGTCATTACCTACGTACACCTAACAAAACAATGTAACAATGTGTTAACAAACAATTATGGTGTTCCTCCAGCCTCTTTATTACATCCTAATACATTGAGAAATCTTAAAATTATATATAGATTTCAGAGGCGCTGAGCGCCTCAATTTCTTTGTATAATAAACTACATAAAAGTAAAATACATAAAAGTGAAAAAACAAACAGTCCCACTGGAAAACGAAGTGTGATAAAAGTAGGTGCCACAAAAAGGCCCACATGCAATTCAATCTCTTTGTAAATCACCAATTAAAGTGCTCCACCGAACCCCTTTGTGTGTCAAACTCACCAGAGGAATATGCCTCACACGAATGTTCAGCAAATATTGCTTGGGTGTGTGCTAATCATGATGTTTCATCTGGCTGCTGGAAAGTCCAAGAATTACCAACACTTCACCTTCATATATTTCTCAAATATAAAAAAGCTCCAATAGTGTATTATCATAAGAAAAATTTTAAAATGTATTTGAAATAAAACACTACTCACAAACGAGTTAGAAATACAAGCCTGTCTTATCACAAGATCATGTAACACTCCTTAAACCTCAAACGTCCCCGCGCCTCCCCATGGGCCATTCTCAGTCTCATTGTTTTTGCCCTTTTGAAGAAGTCAGTGGAGAAAACACTGCGTCCGGGCGCAGCCACGCGTCCACTATCAGTGACATCCTGGCAGTGACTGTGAGCCCGGAGGTATCTGCTGTTGGGTAAGATGCCAAGACCGGCCCATGGGGAAGCGCGGGGACATTTGAGGTTTAGTGCTACATGATCTTGTGATAAGACAGGCTTGTATTTCCAACTCGTTTGTGAGTAGTGTTTTATTTCAAATACATTTTACATTTTTATTATGATAATACACTATGGGAGATTTTTTATATTTGAGAAATATATGAAGGTGAAGTGTTGGCAATTCTTGGACCTTCCAGCAGCCAGATGAACCATCATGATTAGCACACACCCAAGCAATATTTGCTGAACATTCGTGTGAGGTTGACACACAAAGAGGGTCGGTGGAGCACTTTTAATTGGTGATTTACAAAGAGATTAAATTGCATGTGGAACTTTTTGTGACACCGACTTTTATCACACCTCGTTTTCCAATGGGACTGTTTGTTTTTCACTTATGTACTTTATTATATGAAGAAATTGAGACTCTCAGCGCCTCTGAAATCTATATATCATTTTAAGATTTCTCAATGTATTAAAAACTCCTATATAAATGCTCAAAAAAACCCCAACAAAAACTGAAAAACTACCGTAGATACTCAACTGAAGTGTGAATGGGGCCCTAGGCATAGTGGTAATCATTAATCACAAAGTAGGAAGTTAAAGTGATTGTAAAGTCTCGTTTTTTTTTTCCCTATGAAGATAATGAACATGGTGTACTTACCTGTTCTGTTGCAGTGGATTTGCACAGAGCAGCCTGGATCCTCCTCTTCTCGGGTCCCTCTTCTGTGGTCCTGGCCCCTCCCTCCTGTTCAGTGCCCCCACAGCAAGCAGCTTGGTATTGGGGCACCTGAGCTGAGTCACAGCTCCCTGTGTCCATTCAGGCACGGAGCCCCCGACCTGGCCCCGCCCTCTCTCTCCCCCTGATTGGCTCACTGACATTGATTGACAGCAGCGGGAGCTAATGGCGCTGCTGCTGTGTCTCAGCCAATCAGGAAGGAGAATCTCGAACGGGTGAGACACTCGTGGACATCGCTGGACAGAGAGGGACCTCAGGTAAGTATTAGGGGGGGCTGATGCACACAGAAGGCTTTTTATCTTAATGTATAAAATGCATTAAGATAAAAAAAAAAAACCTTCTGCCTTTACAACCCATTTAACCATAAGTCGCGTGACAAAGAGCAAAGTGGAAGACATATCTCATTTCCTATCAGTGTGCAGCAGTCACTCTTCTGAGCAGTAGTGGCAAAAGGAGCTAATGACCGGGATGCTATGGGGCTTTTTCCAGTCACCATGATGACTTGGCAACTGGAATTTGTCTATCCCTGCTGTAAGGTAAAAAAACAAAATCAATCACCTAACAGTATTGAATAACATGCTTGTCTTTTAATGCAAACCCTTAAAGCATCACTTGTGTTTAATGGAAAGCTCATTGTTTGCTGTGGTCAGTTGCACATCTAGTGTATTTCCTCCAAGGCAACAGGTAAAATGTGAACATTTCACGCAGTGTGACAGTATAGATCTAATGTCACAAAACGAGTAATACGTTGCATTTACAATACTGATTGTTTTTGTCCTTAGTATTTATCCTAAAGTTGATTTCAAACTTTAGGATGGGCAATTCAAGACACATTTATTGTTATGAGCTGTAGTCTTATGTGTTATTCAAAGGCATCGTGAGATAGAACAGACTTCTAACTCCAGACCATCGTAAAAAAAACTGGTGTCTATAGCCTGCTCTTGTTTGTAGGTTTCCAATAGTCAAATGTCACATACTTAACCACATATAAATTCTTTTATTGCGAGAGGGCCAAAGAACACCACGCCAACATTCTAGTAGACTTTTTAAGAAAGTAATGAAAAAAGCAGAGCAAGTTAAACTGCTTTCTTGGCTGGCACTCCAGAGCCCACTTTGAACTGTTCCATCTTGAAAGAAATGGCAGACTACACCTTTGTCTATCCCTCTCATTCTCTTCTTAGTCTCGGAATTAAAATATATCTTTCTTTTGAAGGCCTGCCATCCCCTGGCTCAGAACTCTCAGTATCCGAGACGGATGGTCCATTTCTACATTTAATCGAGAGCATATGTTTTTCCTGTTGAAATTCTTATAACATGGAAAATTTAGTGCTCTTTGTACATTCTGCTCCCCTGGCTTGCACCATATTTTGGCTTTGTATGAGTATACAAAAGCACTTATAAACACTTTCATATTATTTTGATAAAAAGTGACTAAGCAACACCACATCCTAACATGACTGTGAGCAAATAAAAACCTCAGGGGAGATATCTCTTAATCTTCAAATAGTTTACCCTGAGCCGCAAGACCTGCTTTCTTTCCATTTGTTTGCTTGTTTTTAGTGTAAGTCGCTCGTGTCGGTTTTTTTTTTTTTTCCAAAACAGAGTGTTTATTCCAAGTTCCATCTGTTCAAAATTAGATGATGTTAATTCTGGAAAACAATCATGAGTCAATGTGCAATGTGCTCTGATACATTTGATGCCTTCCAAACCAATGGATGAAGTACTAGACTCACTCATGTGTTCCTAAAAAGGTGGCTGTGTAGTAATGTGATAATATATCAGAACTCTTACTTGCTGACTTATGAAAAGAAGAATCTGGCATCACTCCTAGGTCAACATTGGCAGAAAGAGTCATTTTAGCTATTGAATACCCCCCCCCCCCCCCCCCTATGTTTATGGAGTTGAGAAGAGGTTAGCATTCTGTAGTCATAATCAAAAGTAAGGAGTCTAGGGTGACAACTAGGGTTGCACTGATACCGTTTTTTTTTAATGGCGAGTAGGAGTACCATTTTTGGTCAAGTACTTGCCGATACCAAGTACTGATACCTTTTGAGCCCATACAAAATGAGTGGGCTCAAATCACACTGCAAGAATCACATGCAATTTGATAAGGAAGGCGGTGCGATAGTTTGCCACACCACTCCTGTGTGTACCCAGGCTGAAGTCCCTACGACAAGCCTGGGTTCACATAGGAGCATTGGGAGAAACAGCATGTTATTCGGACAGGAATCGCACTGCATTCCTGTTTAAATCCCTTGTCTCGAACACTGAGAACCTAGTGACCGAACACCGCTGATCGCTCGGTTCTCACAGCTCCATCATCAGACAGCTTGTGACTGTTAGTCAGCGGCTCTCTGCTGTGCCCACCCCACACACACGCTCCGGAGTGCTGGGCTGTGAAGGGGATGGGAGCAGCTGGCTCAGTCTCTCAGGGGTTCGCTAAGAGGCTGAGCTGGGTGCCGGCCCAGGAATGTGGGCAGATCCCGATTCCATTATCTTAATCTTGCCCGAGCCTGGACCAGCTCTGTGACGTCAGCCGACAGCTGTCTGCTGAAAACTCCCCCTTGCTCTGATTCTTCCTGAATACATTTTCTTTAAGAAATTGCTTCCTAAATACAATTTTATTTTTTCTGTCTTCACGTGACCACAAAACTGTCACTTTTCTGTGCTGTGGAGGTTCTAACAATAGCGCTGAATCTCCCTATACTCTCGTCATCATCCAAAGCTAAGTTCCCAGGGTTGTTGAGGAATTGTTGGCCGGGAGATTTCCCTCCCACCAGTGACAGAGAGGAATGAGCCGGAGCACCACAGACATTTTAGAGTTAAGACTGCAGTATATATAGAGGTCCCTTGTCGTGGGCACTGCAGTTTACGAATATATTTGCAAATGTGTGCAAACAAAACCCTCTGTTCTTATCTACTTGCCGACTGCACACTGTAGTTTAAGACCCCTTTCACACTGGGACAGTGGGTGCGTCGGCGGTAAAACGCCGCTATTTTTAGCGACGCTTTACTGTCAATTTCGCAGCGCTTTTACCCCCCCCTAGTGGGCGAGAGAGGGTTAAAACCACTGCAAAGCGCTACTGCAGCAGCGCTATGCCGGCGGTATAGCCGTGCTGCCCCATTGATTTCAATGGACAGGAGCGGTGTATACACCGCTCCTTCACCGCTCCAAAAAAGCTGCTAACAGGACTTTTTTTTTTAGTGTCCTGCCAGCGCACCGCTCCAATGTGAAAGCCCTTGGGACAGCAGCGGCTCTTTCAGGGCGCTTTGTAGGCGCTATTTTTAGTGTTATAGCGCCTGCAAAGTGTCCCGGTGTGAAAGGGGTCTTACTGCTACAGTGCAGGGTGGCTGCGCAGAATCGCGTGTGTATACATAAATATATATATATGGGTAATTCTGCATTTCCGTATAGGGGGCGCACACTCGCGTGCCATCACTGGCTCCAGAACATGCCGATCAGCGGTTCCCAGCCAATGATTTACGGACGGGACCTGCTGATCGTCGAAGCGAGTGACAGGAGAGAACTCTGTGTATGTAAACAACACACAGCTCTCTTCTGACAGTGGCAATGTGCCTGTTTTTGTTTTCCTGTTAAGCAGGGATTAAAAAACAGTACATTGTTAAGTAAAATCAACACACATTACACACAGTAAACATTGTTAGGCACACAGTTGATTGCCCCAGATGTTAACCCCTTTCCAGCCAGTGTCATTAGTACAGTGTCAGTGTATATTGTTAGCACTGATCACTGTATTAGTGTCACTGGAGTTGTCAGTGGCAGCTAGCCAGATTGCCAGCCGTCCCACTATAAATCGCTCCAAATTTTTTTTAGCAAATATATACACGAGAAACAATATTCAGGGAACAGGGAATGTTTGCGCATATCTGTAGATTTGTACACCGTTAAACATATAAAAGTATATATACAATACAGTTTATAATCTCTCGCGCCCAACGCGTTTCAAAGTGCTAAGTTGCCTCCTTCTTCAGGGGTATGTGCGAGGAGAAACCATATTTAAATATTATAACAGTGTAGTCAACATTCCAATAGTTGTATCTTAAAAACATGCGAGGGTACAGGTTCCTTTAAGTTCACGCTCTGGAGACCCACAGTTGCACATGTGTATAGATGTTCATAGATGTCAATCCTAGGAGGGACCTCACCACCAACCCAAAAGTCCCCCTCCTCCACAGAGGGAGGGATGGCCTGAGAAAGGGGGTGGGGAGAGCCTGAGGACACACTGGGGTCGGGAAAGAAGAAGCCCTGTTGAGGGTAAAGATATTCTTGCACAGGGCAGATGGAAGGAGGAACATAGAACTAAAGGTTCTTAGCAGCAAGAGTGTGTATTGCGCGACCGCTCGCTTCCACATCCAGCACTGCAGAAACTATCAATACATTTTCACTAAAATCCTTTAAAATAGTATAGTGCCTTAAAAGTCCACCACATAGGGGATTTTTTCTTGTTTTTGTTTGATACTGGATGTGGCACTAACCCCTGCACAATATCATTGGCCTAATAATCCTTTTTTCACTATAAATCACTGATCACCGCCATTACAAGTATAAGAAAATAAATAAAAAATAAAATGCTAGTATATATCCCATAATTTGTAGATGCTATAACTTTCACGCAAACCAATCAATATACACTTATTGGGATTTTTTTCATCAAAGACATTTTGTCCTAAATGTATGAAGAAATTTGATTTTTAAAATGTATTTATTGGATATGTTTTATAGCAGAAAGTACAAAATGCCAATAAAAGAAAGCTCTATTTGTTGGACAAATTGCTATAAATTTTATTTGCATATAGGATTGCATGACGGCGCAATCGCCAGTTAAAGTAGCGCAGTGCCGAATAGCAAAAAAAATGACTTGATCATGAAGGGGGTACATTTTTTTTTTTAGAGCTGAAGTGTTAGACAGGGTCAATTCAGTTGCTTTGTAGGCTGGCTGGTAAGTGTGCTGGGAAATCTTTTGTTTGTTTTGCAATGTGCGCTGCCCTTCCGTGTGCACTTTGAAGTAAAGGCCAGTTACAGTATAGGTTGGGGTCATTGCCATTTTTTTTGTACAGACACCAGAGCTTTGTGGTCATGTGATCACATAGAAACACTAAAAAACCACAGTATTTACAAAGCGAGTGAGTTTTTGTTGGCCTTTCCTTCTACTTTAAGCTAGCCATGTATGCTCAGTATGTTCACTTACTTGGCTGTTATGTAATGTTGGAATTTAAGAACTGTTATAAAATTGACTATTAAAGAATATATATTTTAACACAAAAAAAATAGATAAAATATGTCTTGACCTATAATTGTCACTCCTTTATGAAAATGAAAGAGTCAGGAAACCTCAAAACAATGAGAAGTTTCAGTAATCGCTCCTGAAAGTTATAAACACATGCTCCAGACTTTTCCATATCCTGTGGTGAGGAGGAGGGGGAATGTCCTATTGTTTTGAGAGGATATCATGAAATAACAGTTGTGTTGGCTTCACAGATCACTAAATGATGATGGAAAATCACATTTTTTTTTTGTTTTCCACCTTTTAAAACATCCTTTCCACAACAACTTGCCAATTGAGATTAGACTTTGCTTGCTCCATTACATGCAATGTATGGGTAGATCACCATACAAGCTTGCATGGCACACTGTGGTAGGTGAGAGGACCCTGCAGGGTTTATGAGACCGTAATGTGAGCTTGGACTTTGGGCGTTTATACAAGCAATGTTTTGACTTTTCTTTTTTTATAGTCAAGACATAATTGGACTGATTTTGTAATATTTGTCTGAAGTTCCACATTAATATCTCATAGCACACAGGTTGGATTATACAGTGCCTTGCAAAAGTATTGACCCCACTTGGCATTTTTCATGTTTTGTTGCCTCACAACCTGGAATTAACATGGATTGTTTGAGGATTTGCATCATTTCATTTACAAAACATGCCCACAACTTTGAAGATTTTTTTTTTATTGTGAAGCAAACAACAAATAGGACAAAATAACAGAAAAAGTCAATGTGCATAACTATTCACCCCCTAAAGTCAATACTTTGTAGAGCCACCTTTTGCGGCTATCACAGCTCCAAGTCTCTTTGGATAAGTCTCTATGAACTTGCCACATCTTACCACTGGGATTTTTGCCCATTCCTCCTTGCAAAACTGCTCCAGCTCCTTCAAGTTGGATGGTTTGCTCTTGAGAACAGCAATCTTTAAGTCTGACCACAGATTTTCTATTGGATTGAGGTCTGGGCTTTGACTAGGCCATTCCAACACATTTACATGTTTCCCCTTAAACCACTTAAGTGTTGCTTTAGCAGTGTGTTTGGGGTCATTGTCCTGCTGGAAGGTAAAACTCTGTCTAGCCTCAAATCACACACAAAGTGGTACAAGTTTTGCTCAAGAATATCCCTGTATTTGGCATCATCCATCTTTCCCTCAACTCTGACCAGTTTCCCAGTCCTGACTGCTGAAAAACATCCCCACAGCATGATGCTGCCACCACAATGTTTCACTGTGGGGATGGTGTTCTTTGGCTGATGTGATGTGTTAGGTTTGCGCCAGACATAGCGTTTTATTTGATGGCCAAAAAGTTCAATTTCAGTCTCATCAGACCAGAGCACCTTCCTCCATACATTGTGGGTGTCTCCCACATGCCTTTTCGCAAACGCAAAACATGCCATTTTGTTTTTTGCTGAAAGTAATGGCTTTCTTCTGGCCACTCTGCCATAAAGCCCAACTCTATGAAGCGTACGGCTTATTGTCGTCCTATGTACAGATACTCCAGTCTCTGCTGTGGAACTCTGCAGCTCCTCCAGGGTTACCTTAGGTCTCTGTGCTGCCTCTCTGATTAATGCCCTCTTTGCCCAGTCTGTGAGTTTTGGTGTGCAGGCGTCTATTGGCAGGTTTGCTGTTGTGCCATGTTCTTTCCATTTGGTTATAATAGATTTGATGGTGCTCCTAGGGATCATCAAAGTTTTGGATATTTTTTTATAACCTAACCCGGAGCCAGGAGTGTAGGCGGGGGCCCGAGAAGAGGAGGATTTGGGCTGCTCTGTGCAAAACCATTACACAGAGCAAGTAAGTATAACATGTTTGTTATTTAAAAAAAAAACAAAACTTGACTTTAATATCTATTTTACATCTTTCTGTTTCAGTATGCACAGACCAATCTTTTGCTAGTGTTCAAGCCAGTGGTGTATTTAGGTTTTGTGCTGCCCTGGGCCTGACTAAGCTCGCGCACCCCCTAATTTCACTATGACCCACCCCTTCCTTTTTAAGATCGGCCCTATCATCTTCATGGGAGGACAGAGGGACGCCGCGGGAGGAGGACAGTGAGGGATGCGGCATCTTTTTATTTGGGGGGTAAGGGGATATGTGCTGGGTGCTTTGGGAGGCTCTTGCACTGAAGTCGTGTCCCTCCTCTGTGGCTCCTCCTCCTCCTGGCTGTGTACACTAGAACATTGGAGCCGAGAAGGAGAAGGAAGGAGGAGCCGAGGAGTGTGTGTGTGGCTGACAGTGGGGAGAGAGGTGTCGGCTGCCACGGAAAGCCCATCGCCGTTTGTGGGACTCCGGGCGACAAATGTCCTGGGTGCCCATGCTGGCGCATCCCTGTCTGGCCAGTTACCGAAACTCAGTGCCGGAACTTGTGGGCTCCGGGACCGTGGCGTCTGTAGGGTTGGCCTAGAGGATATCAGGTTAGGCACTTCCTAATGGCTCAGTCCCTGAGAACAGTAATGGAAAATGGCCAACAGGCTCTCTTACCAGACCCGATGAAACCGCAACAGTGATCCCTCTGGCTGGACGTTCGCTCACTCTGGGTTGCCCAGGCCGACTCTAGTCAGTAGTGTAGCATGTCTCTACCCTGGCAGTGGCTTCATCTTTCTCCTCCTCTGGTGGTGCGGGTACAGCATGGCTCTCTGGTGGTGCGGGTACAGCATAGCTCTCTGGTGGTGCGGGTACAGCGTGGCTCTCTGGTGGTGCGGGTACAGCGTGGCTCTCTGGTGGTGCGGGTACAGCGTGGCTCTCTGGTGGTGCGGGTACAGCGCGGCTCTGGTGGTGCAGGTACAGCGCGGCTCTGGTGGTGCGGGTACAGCGTGCATGCATGCTGGGGGCTGTAGCATGATGTCTGTGGACACACAGGGGCCGCCGTTCTTCAGGGACTACTTTTCCCATGATGCCCCCAGAGTCTTCTGATTGGTCCTCTGCTGTGGCCAATCATGGGGAGGGAAACAGCGGTCAGGAAGCTGGGCGGCGGCACGGCAAAACCAATTAGAGCCGCTCTCTCTTTCTTCTCCCTTCAGCTGACAGAAAGGGGAGGGGGAGGTGAGCGGGGGAGATGTACAGACAACCTGCATCTCTCCTCTCCCTGTCACAGCGCTGCTGCTCCATTTACCAGAGAACTCCCCCGCTCGCCCCCCTCCCCTTTCAGTCAGCCGAAGCCCGAAGGGAGAAGGAAGAGAGAGAGCGGCTCTAATTGGTTTTGCTGTGCCGCCGCCCAGCTTCCTGACCGCTGTTTCCCTCCCCATGATTGGCCACAGCAGAGGACCAATCGGAGAGAGAAAATCACGGCTTTACGGGGGCGGCTTGACAGCTCCTGCTTACATTGCTTTCTGGCCCCATCTGCAGCCGCGACGCCACTGTACTGCTAAGCTTCACTCTGCTGATGTGCCCTGCTGTGCGGGAGGATGACGCGGATGCCGTTGGGGGGGGGGCGGCTTTTTTGCCGCCCCCCCGCAAAGTGCCGCCCTAGGCCTGGGCCTTGTTGGCCTAGGCCAAAACACAGCACTGGTTCAAGCTGTTTATTTATAGCAAAGCAATAACAAATTTTTACTAAGAACAAATCTTTGTAATATTTCCTGCTGTACTGCTATTTGTGGCACCATAGGCCATAGGCGTGCACACAGGGTGTGCCGAATGTGCCTGGGCACACCCTAATCACCCCATGCACATTAGCATTATCGCTCTGTGTGCTGTTGGGAAGATGGAAAAGATCTCCCTCCTTACCAGCTCTTCACTGTGCTGGCAGGGAGATCAATGTGCCAGGGTCATATATAGCCCACCCTATTTTGAAGCCTATTAGAGCCTCTGGATCTAATCATGTGCTTAAACCCCCCCCCCCCCCATTGGAATCCATGCATTCGGCGCCCTGCGTGTCGATTAGGGGCTGGATGCATGAATGGGGGGGCGGCACCCATGTGCCCCTTATGGATGGGCCGCCACTGAATTGTACTGTATGGTTTTGTATAGAAGGTCAGAATTTACAGACATAATCGGGAAGAAACCCAGCTATACAAAATTGTTGTCTTAAAGGTGAACTCCAGGCAAGGAGCCAAATACACAGATTACATACATATATTGGAACAGCTTTACCTACTAGGATTTGAATTTCTGTCTGTAGAATTACTTGAGGTGATTGTAGCCGTATTAGTGCAATTGTGACAGAGACTGCTCAGTACTGCTTGGACCTTGAAGAAGGGGACACACCCCGAAAGCTCGTCCATGAAAAATAATATGTTAGTGCAAATAAAAGTTTCACGGACAGTACTCAATTTTCTCTGTCTGTAGAATTCTGAGATATATACAGCACTGCCATCTAGCACAGCCTTGACTGGCAATGAAGGAGACCCAAGTAACACTGACAGGGCCTGTCCCTCTCCCAGCCTGTGACTGAACACTGAAAGAAGTATTACACCGATGAGCTCGTCACTTTGCTCTGCCCTCCAGTCAGCATGCTCTTTATTAGCACATGCAATGGAACCGACTGACTTTTGTGCTGCCTCTCTCTTTCCCAGTCTGAGCTCCGCTATACAGGAGATTGCAAGATGCTGATACAAGGTCGAAGTCAGGTACTTACACTGCTTGCTTAAAAAAGGGTCTACAGTGGAACCTTGGTTTACGAGTTACGCGGTTAACAAGCATTTTGAAAGAGAAGCAATTTATTTTTTTTAAATCCTGACTCGGTAGGCGAGTGTTGTCTTACAAAACTAACAAGATTCAAGCCAATGGGGTGTGCAGTACCACATTTGGCCAGAGGTGTGGGGGCGCCGGTGACATTCGGAGCCTTTCGAAAATACTCAGAATCACTCTGAAATACTCAGTTCCCAAGTGTTTCTGAGTTCAGCTGAGCTGTCCTCGAGTATTTCCGAGGCTCTCCGGCACCCCCCCACCTCTGGCCACATGCGGTATTGCATGCAATAGAAGTCAATGCGGAATGAAACTAGGTTTAATATGCAAGTGCTTTGCATTACAAGCATTCTCCTGGAACGGATTATGCTCGTAATCCAAGGTTCCACTGTATAATGAATACAGAGCTACAATAATTTGTGTCTTTTATATCTGCCTGATAATCTGCCTAAATTCTGCCTGATCATTCACTTCACCATGTTGTTATAAATACATTGAGGTAATGATATTATCATTTTATAATTGTGTATTAACTGGTATTACTATATGACTGTAGAGAAAATGGTCATTTAACTAACAGGCTGTTTTTTGTCTCTAAATGCTTTCATGTCTTCTTTCTTGGTAAGTATCTAGTTTACTTTAGTATACATGTTATTTGTTACTGTAAATCCTTAATGATGTCTAAGCCCCCGTTCAGTCATTTGATTTGACAAGTCAAATTGCATGACAAATCGCAGCCTATTTCTGGCAATGGTACCGTTCAAATCGGTGCTCCGCCGACTTTGCGGTACCGCACCCATTTGCAAAAGTAGTTCCTGCACTACTTTTGGGGATTTCGAGTGCGACTTGAATAGGCATCTGTGCTTGAAGCCGCATAGATGTCTTCCAAGTCGCACTGACATGCAGCTCTGAAATCATGAGATTTCAAATGACGTTGGATGATTCCAAAGCTGCAGTCAGTGTGAATGAGGGCTAAAAGTTGTATTGTGATTTTTTTTTTTTTTTTTTTTTTTTTTTTCTGAAGCGGCCAGATCTCATTACAAATAATTATGATATGCATTGCTTTAGCAAATTAGATGGCATACAGTTAGGGCTCTTTAACACAGGCAGTCCGCCCAGCGGACTCCGCTTTGCTCAGCAGGGGATCGCTCTGCTGAGCAGGCGGCAGACAGGTCCGTCCCCGCTCACTGTACTGGGACGGACCTGTCACATGGACCTCAACTCACATCAAAGTCGGACCAAAGTAGTACAGGGACTACTTTGAAGTCGCATAGATATGAACGGTACTCATTGGAAATCATGGGGTACAACTTGTCATGCGACTTTGCAGTCCCAAGTCGCAGGACAAGTCGCACAAGTGTGAAAGGGGCCTTAGCATTAGTATTTTTTCGAGCCACTGCTCTGCCCTAGCATGCAGAAAGTGGAGGAAGAGCTCTTGATCAGCATACTTGTTCCAAGTCAGTGATTCAAAAAAGTTAGGCAGCCCATAGACAAGTCCATTTTCTTTGTTGAACCAGAGGGTTGAGTGAAATAAACTGACTTGATTACTCCATCAACACATGCAATGCAGATGGGGGAATGCTCCCTGCTGAACTATTGTATTCTAACAGTTGGCAAATCGCCTTCAGAATACACCGATCAGCTCTTCTGGCTTTAGCTGGCAGCACTGATCAAGCAGGCGAAAATCGGAGAAGATCGACTTCTGTACAACCTCACTGCTAAAACATGGCTCAAACTTCACCCCGTTTCTGCTGAACTGGTGACTTTAGAGGGTCAGCAAGACGGCAATAGATTCAAGATCACAGCCAGTCAACTAGCATTTTCAGGAGCAGGTCAAACATGGCAGACTCCATTTCCCTTATAACATCCACCCTTTGAAATCAGCCCATATGGATTTATGCCCTGCAGAAGTATGCATCACTATTTGGAGTTGCGTGAGAATTCCTTTTTAGCTGGTCAGACACATCCATTGGCTTTATATGTAAAGCAGTTACTGGCTTTTGGATTTCCACTTTCTAAATACCTTGCAGATTTTTGGAGCAAAGTTCAGCCGAAGCAGGAAAAAAAAAATCCAGTGTTTTCATTGATCTTGTTGGCCGGCTAACTCTGCTTCTCATAAATATGCTCAGCATAAGTCTCCGTTTACTGGCGAGGCTGGTTAGATGAAGAAAAGGGGCCAACTTCTCTGATTTGCAGTGAAAAATATGAAGCTTGTGGATTTTGCCGTCCATAACGCCGCAGACATGTGTTTTCCATCAGGCTTTCTACTGTCTGACACCTGACATTGGACAGTCCGTATACGTTAAGCGTATGTTAAAGCATACAAAAAGAAAAACATATTTAGTGCATCTCTGGTATACATGCATACTTCCCCATATTTTATCACTTTAAACATGCTGCAGGTAAAGAAAAATAACTATTGATTTGTCAGAAATATAGCGTGCTCCGAAGTTCCTATACGGCTCTGAATTCCTGAGCACATGGTGTCAGCCCTGCCTACTTCATTTCTGATGGATTACAAAGAACACAGACCTCGCCTCATCTACCTCCGCTTTCCTCTCCTCATCTGTATAACACCTCCTGTCTGCCAGCCGGGGCCTTTTATTATTTAATGTAACAAGAAGCCAAAGTACAGGTTTTTGTCCAGTCCTACATTGTCACTACATTGTTCATAGGCTATGGCCTTCTCTTGGTATATGAGCAGAGGTACATATAAATATAGATGGATTATTTGCTATGGTATAATTATATAAACTCATAGATGATACAGTTGTTGATTGAGCTATACTTTTTTTTTAGATAGGATAGGAAAGTGTTATGATATCTGCCATATTTCAGTTCCTCGTTGTTCCCCTATATGGAATTCTATTACAGTCCTAGCTAATGGTGGTCATACATGCATAGATTTCTAATCTAATAGATCCCATCCATGCTAAATTGGGAGGATTGAGGAAGCTCTGCTGACAGCTGGGTGGTATCAACCAAGCCACCTAAAGCTCAGATTTTGGCTGATTCAGCAGGAATGGCTGAATTGCCAGCTTAAAGTAGTAGTTGGGTGTTTAAAAAAAAAAAAAAGATTTACCCCTGCAAGGCAATGTTATAATGTACTGGTATGCATTGTGTACTAGCACATTATGAAATACCTTAAAATTAAGCCCTCCAGCACCGTGCTGTCACCACTAACAGGGCTTCCATCTTCACAAGTCTTCCTTTCCGGGGTTCGTGGGCCCTAGCCGTTTGACAGGCCGAGCCTCGATGACGTTACTCTGGAGTCACAGCCACAGCACAGGGCTCTGAAAGAGTATGCCATTCCTTCAGGATTCTAACATACTATTATTCTCAATGTACACATTCCAGTAGAAATGGCTGTGTATGTATATGGGTTCTGCACTATCGGCTGGAGCCAAAGGCAATCAGAGTTAAAGAATGTCGCCAGCACACCGCAGATTTCCAAAATGGGTCCAAAGCAGCGGCGGCTGGTCCATGAGGGGCGCCGCCCACCTAATCTCCATTCGGGGCGCCAGAGGCATGGATTTCTATGGGGTTTTTTTTGTGAAGCACATGATTAGAGCCTGAGGCTCTAATTGGCTTCAAAAAGTTCAGGATCAGGGCGCAGAGCACTGCACCCTGAGCTCACCCACTTGTGAATGTTGATTTGCTATTGTCTTCCTGCTTCTCCTCCCGACCAATGAGGACAGGAAGTGGGTCCTAAGACCGTATTTGCCAGGAGGAGAAACGACCTGATTGGCCGGGAAGTGAAGCCGGGGGAGCCGCCAAAGCCGCCCGTGACCTGGATGGGGTAAGTGCGGTGCTGGCGGGTGAGCGGGCAGGTGAGTGGGGGGAGTGAGGTTGTTTTTTTGTTTTTTTTTTTTGCCGCCCCCCCCCCCCCCCCCCAAAAAAAAAAAATAGAGCACCAGCCACCCCTGGTCCAAAGCTTTAATCAGCAATCACATCATTACAGCAGAAGAACCATTTTGGAACCTCACAGGTCCCCTTCATCAGGCATGGGGGTCCTGCGAGGCTCCAAAACATTGCTTCCACTGTAGTGAGGGATCACTGATTAAAGCTTTGGACCCATTATGGCAGTGGTTCTCAACTTCTGTTCTCAGGACCCACTAACAGGCCAGATTTTAAGTATTAACTTGGGGAGATGTAGACTAGAATACTGCAATCAATGAGCAGCAAATGATATCACCTGTGATGTATTTCAGTTATCTTGCAAACCTGGCCTGTTAGTGGGCCCTGAGGACAGGAGTTGAGAACTACTGCATTATGGGGATCTGTGGTGTGCTGGAGACAGTCTTTCACTCTGCCGTTCCTTCAGATCACATGCTCCGATGACGTCATCGGCTGCTGCTGCTCACTGGAATATCTCCTAAAAAATGCACATTTATGAGATATTCATCTGGCTTATGATAAGCTTACCTGTAGGTAAAAGTACCAGAAACAAGTTTACTACTACTTTTAATGTGATGAGCAAAATAAGTTGCAAAAGTAAGTCTCTCTAATGAGGACACATGCAGTAGTAAAAAATACTTTTATTAGTCACATGATGAAGGGTTGCAACTTCTGCTTGGTTTACCACTGGGGAAAATCGAACCACTTGATGTCCCTGTGGCAGTGGTCACCACGATCGGACGTTCTAGCCTGTCCCCACTCTATCCAAAACAAAAAGTTTGGCTAGAGTTCCACTTTAACATATTAAGGCATGTTTGGGCATCAGCGGGCACTCCCTGCTCTAGTTGTAGCTGAGGGAGAATTAAGAATGCCATTGGAAAAATCCAACACAGCTGATTAACCACCACCCTTAATAATTATTCTGTGAATGTGGACTGCTCAGATCACAAGGTGACCATAGACATTCCGAAATTGGCAGAGTTGTTCCTTGGTCATCTGATATCTATGGGTTTGGAAAATAAGACGTGTCACCAGAACAGGAATAGTGGGGAAGTCTTCAAATTGGGGAACTTCTTCTAGGGACAGCTAGCTGTTTTGGGGAAGGGGGATCCTGTTGTTTCTTTAAGACAGGAAGTGAAGAGAAATCTCTAAATTGGGTCAAGGATGATAAAAAAAAACTGACACGGGTTATAACCACTCTACTCTATCCAAAATAAATAATTAAAAAAGTTAAAGTAATACTTTACTAAGAGAAGTAAGTAGAATTCCAATGCTGGCCTACTTCTCTGGGCACCTGACTGTTCAAATGTTTTTAAGCCACAAATCTGGAACAAACATGCAGCAATTTAAGCAAAAGTTAAGTCAGACTACCTGATTAGCATGCTTGTTTAAAGTCGGTGACTGGAGGAACTGAAGCCCTTTAATCAGTGTGGTAGCTAGGCAACTAGAATTGTTTAGAAGGCACGGTCAGCAATGGCAACCTGCATGTTTCTCTTAGTGCAGGTCTCATTTAAGGATGCCCTACATTTGAACTTTCCATATGTTGTACTTTTTTTTTGCTTCTTCTCTCCATGCTGTAGTTTAAATATCTGGACACTCCCAAAGATAAAGTTTCAATTAGAAGAGAAATATGTGGCTTGGATTAGCTGAGGATCAAGTAGTATGCATCAGGGGTGGGTGGCCTGGGGACACATGTAGTGTTTCCTCACTGACTCTAACAAGACTATTTTTTTTTTAAAGATATGTTTTATTAAATTTTAAATGTCATATACAAAAAGAGAAAAAAAAAACACACAAAAACCCCACAAAAAAACTGAAAAAAAGGGTACAAAACTACAATGTACAGTGGATTGTACAGGTCACAAATAAATGTCATAAATACATTGAGTTTCAGTAATGAGTTTATGCCATGTGTGTATAGCAGGAGGGGATGTTACTTTCCAGGATAGTAAAATATATATATGTTTTGCAAACATACTTAGAGACCGGTAAATCACCACAACAAATAATTCTTAGGATGTTGGATATTTGGATGGCCCAATGCTATAAAAAGGAAGGAAGGAAACAATTTCCGACCTAACAAGACATAATTTGATCACTGCAAGGGAACTTTACCTAGCTGCCTTATTCTGTTCATTACCATTTAATTTACCATAACTGTCTTTCATACTAAGCCTGTTAAAATTGTAGCTTTATTTGTAGGTGTTCTACAGCCTTAGAAATATGTAAACACCCTTTGTATAAGCATATTCTTTACTTCCAGAGCTCTGTATGTTACTAAACCTTCATTATCGTCCATTTGGAGATATATATAATCTCCAACCCGTAGACCAGGGGTAGGCAACCCCAGCACTTCAGCTGTGGTCAAACTACAAATCCCATCATGTCTCTGCCTCTAGGAGTCATGCCTGTGATTGTCAGGGTCTTGCAGTGTCTCACAGGACTTGCAGTTTCACCACAGCTGGAGGGCCAAGGTTGCCTATCCTTGAAGTAGACCATTGGTCATGCAAAAACGCTTGCTGTTTGACAGGCACCTAGCCAGACATGAACAATTAAATTATATGGTACAGTTTTGAGTGAAGTCTGTGAGTTTACGCAATTACTTTCTTGCACTTTAATAGCATAATAGCTCCATTCCTCCTGGCAGGCCTTATTTGAATTTATGGCAGGAAACATTATTCACTAGCCCGAGATTTCATCAGGGATGGATGACACCAGCAGTTTGCATGAATATGAACCAGATATGTTAATTGCCATTTTTGAGGGCATGTCTACAATCTCTGGGTGAGACCTCTTTACCAGGCTACTGGAGATTGCACCAAACTCATGGATAATAAAACTCGCACAGAATCCATCAAAACTTCTTAACCTGATTGCGTTAATTTACAATTTGATAAGTTAAGTACAGCATTTTGGTTAGTCGAACCTTTGAGGATCAATGAGATAGTTCACTATGAAAATAACATTTATGCTGATATATCCAGTGTTTGCTTGACATAAAAGAGACCATGTTATCGCATATACACTTTTTCATTATTATTGGACTTTATTGTTGGACTTTATTATTGGACTTACCCATCTTCCTTCTCTTCTAGTAATGAATCACCAGCATCAGCAACAAATGACTTCTAGCCCAGCCATGTCCCAACAGACTCACCCCTCCCAAAGTCATCAAGCAGCATTGATCAATCTGCCCAATGCACTCACTGCCCAGCAGCAGCAGCAACAGAAGCTTAGACTTCAGAGGATCCAGATGGAAAGAGAACGGATCAGAATGCGACAAGAAGAGCTGATGAGACAGGTGATAACACATAGGAACATAATGACTGTTCATTTTTTCTAAGACATCTTTTTTTTAGTGTGACATTCCCATCAGCTCTGCTACACTTTAAAGCGGAGTTCCGCTTAAAAAAAAAAAGAGGGTATCCGCTCCCCCCCAAAAAATGACATGCCAAATGTGATATGTCGGGGGGTTACCTTCCCTTAAAGCGGAAGTTCCATTTTTGGGTGGAACTCCACTTTAACACTGAACTCTGCCTCTCGCCATCAAAATTCTACCTGCCCCTCTGCACATGATGAATAAAGGTTGCATTGATTCCAATCATGTAATATTTTTCTCAGCGTCTATAGCATTCCCCTAAATAACCTCTTCTCACTTTGTGGCCAACACATCCCTTAATAAATGTGTGACTTGCAGGTCATGCGATCGTGACTTGCAGGTCATGCGATCGTGATTTGCAGGTCATGTGATCGTGACTTGCAGGTCATGTGATCATGCTGTCACATAACATGTGCACTCCAAAGGTTGTCAGAAGTGAAGCAGCTTGTATGATATAAGCTGTGTTGCCACTAGGACACCTGCCTTATTATTCATTTATGAGTTGTATGGACCAGCTAGGCCAGTACTGAACATAACGTATACTAGTCACCTGGATTTGTGATTTAGGGGAGAGAGATAAGTACTCAATTGTCCTCATTTTAGTTAATACTGTTTCCTTTTAATCAATTTTACTAACATTTTCAACAATTTCTGGGTGACTTTTTGTTCTGCTTCTCACTGCAGACATTCCTGTAGTGTGAGTCATGTGTGCAAAGATGGGAATTGTCAATGTAATTTACAACTTTTCAAGCTCACCAAACAGAGATACTTAAGTTAAGTGCGGACAGATGCACTTTTGTTTGTGTTCTCACTCTGCTATATAAATACATATACACAGATCCAGGCTCTTGGATGGACTGTATGCATGAGATAATGTAATGTTATGTTATGACAAAAAGCCTTTTGCATTCAGTGCAACATTTCTGTCTAAAAGGGGCTTTTGTGGGGAGGGGACACAGCCTAAAGCTAGTTATACACCTTATACACAAGCGTGGAAGCATAAATCTCCCCTGCTGTGCTGTTGTATTCTGACAGCAGGCACCCCCCCCCCCCCCCGGTCAGAATACACTGATCATTGCTGCAGCTATTGGCTACAGTGGCTGGCTGATTGCTCTTTTTCCAGCAGATTCACTCAACAGAAGCTGGTCTAATGATCAATTTCTGTTGAAGAGAGAGAGGTACACGCGGATTGAAATTCAGCCGATTCCTGCTGACCCGGCCAAATTGCGATCCATGTATACCCAGCTTTACAGTACTGTGGTTTTACTGCAGTTAAAAGAGAAATAATTGTTTTATTTTTTCACAAAGCAAGGTCCATAAAGGAATAGATAAGCGAGTTTGGGGTGGAGGAACTTGACTGGCCTGCACAGAGTCCTGACCTCAATCCAATAGAACACCTTTGGGATCAATTAGAGCGGAGACTGCTAGCCAGGCCTTCTCGTCTTGACCTCACAAATGCGCTTCTGGAAGAATGGTCAAACATTCCCATAGACACAATCCTAAACCTTGTGGACAGCCTTCCCAGATGAGTTGAAGCTGTTATAGCTCCAAATGGTGGGCCAACTCAATATTGAACCCTATGGACTAAGACTGGGATGCCATTAAAGTTCATGTGCGTGTAAAGGCAGGCGTCCCAATACTTTGGGTAATATAGTGTATATCCAGCTTCTTTATCATCAACTTGGCAATATTATATTGTTATCAGTGGGAGCCTCATAGTTCTTAAATATTAATTATTCCATTTTTCAACATGACACATATAGAAAGTCAGATTGCACAGACTCCACTGCACGACATCTTACACAACTGTTAATAATCCTCCCCTGTAGCTCTTGCCTTTTATAAAACTCTAGGAAATATGTGGTCAACATCTCCAGTTTATAAAAGGTAGGGTACAGGTGAGATTTTTATCTAAGTGGAGGTTAATAGAAGCAAGATGTGTTTTTAAAATGCTCCTTATCTTTGCAGCACATCGATCCAAACAAATAGGTTTACACAGGTTTCCTCACCGCCAACCGCAGTGCTGCAGTAAAAATGGACACTCAAACTTAGTAATCAGCTGTAGGTAATTTAAGGCTGGCAATTGCCCGTTTTCTGTCTAATTAAAAATAATACCTGTTTTCAGGCATTATAGTTTAACCTGGCCAAATACGTAAAGACTTTTTTCATTCAGCCCAGTGTGCTGAATGAGAGAAATCTACAGGTTCTCCTATCCAGACTAAACAGTGTAGATGGACAAATCTCCTGCTGCCAGCTCTTTTATTCTGATAGCCGGCACCCCCAGCTGTTGGAATACCCAAACAGTGACTGCAGCTGATTTTTTTATGTCTGGCTCCTTCAATTCCCCAATCAAAGTTAGTGGAGCTGTGTGGCTCTGCTGACACCACCCAGCTTGACAAACTTTGATTGAGGAACTAAAGGAGCCAGACAGTAAAATCAGCTGCAGTCAACAGGTGCCGTCTGCCAGAAAATAAAATACCAGTGGGAAATTTGTCCATCCACGCTGTTAAGTGTGGCTGGAGGAATCTATGTATATTTCAGTGGGCTGAACAAGAAAAATATTTTTGTGTATGGCTAGTCTACCCAAAATTGACACAGACACTAATGCCGCGTACACACGACCGGACTTTCCGGCAAACTAGGTCCGACGGTCTTCCCGATGGACTTTCGGCAGAGGTCCAACGGACTTTCAGGACGAACGGACTTGGCCACACACGAACGGACTAAGTCCGGTCGAAAGTCTGTTCGTTTTGTACGCGATGACGTAAACGGGACAAAAAAAAGGAAGTTCAATAGCCAGCAGCCAATAGCTTCCCTTGCGTTGTATTTTGTCAGTCGGACCAGCACACAGATGAATGGTTTTCCCGATTTTTAGTCCGTCGGACAGATTTGAAACATGTTCTATTTCTAGGTCTGTCGGATTTTTTCCCCAAAAAATGATTGGACAAGCTCACACATGATCGCATTGTCTGACGGACTAATCCTGTCCGCCCTAGTTTGCCGGAAAGTTCGGTCGTGTGTACGCAGCATGACAATCTACAAAGAAAAGTGAAGCAACAAAGACATTGGTATCCATACAGCTAATCCAATTCTTTACTGAATTAAACGGATGAAACTTGCATGGTTGCTCATTTTTTTTTGCCCATGTTTTTGCAAATGAAGCCCTCCTTGTCCTGCCCCCAGCCTGTCAGGTTTCGCATAGACTTTAAGATGCTCTTGCTCACCTATAAGGCACTTCATGGCTTGGCACCCCATTATCTTACTTTTAATCAACTTACTTCCCCCAGTAACCTCCGCTCGTCAAATTCTGCTTTGCTGTGTTTCCTCTTACTCACCTACACACGATAGGAGACAGAGATTTCTCCTGCTATGTTCCAAAACTCTGCAATTCACTTCCAAAGAACATCAGAGAGTCATCTTCTCTAAACTCATTCAAATCAAATCAAATTTTTTTTTTTTTAGACAAGCTTTCACGTGTTTGTCCCTTTATTCCTTTCTTTAATCCTGTGTATTTCTTGTGTTTTCTTTGTAAAGCGATTTGAGAACCTACCTGTAAAGGCGCTATATAAAATCAAGTTAATTATTATAATGATAATAATAACAGTAGAGCCACAGAGTACAATTATAATTTCACTTCTTGCTTTCCCACCACCCTGTGTTCAGGTTTCTGTCTGGCTAGTAAAAATCAGATTAGTTAATAACACAAAAACACTACCTAGTACTAAATAAATAACTGGAGTTTCTGTATTCTTTGGCATGATTCAAAGTAGTTACTAAGAAAGTAAGGTAGCAATTTAAAAATCAATAATTACAAATGACTTCTGAAACGTGTTTGCTGCTTCAGATGTATTGCCTAATCCCCAATTGCCTAGTTGATGTGACTCATTCAGGGATTGTTTACAACAATCCCGCAGTGTAGGGAATAGCCAAGTAATCGCAAGTAATCCTCGACTTTGTCTAAATCAGGGGAAAAAGGGGATCGGGTCCCACAGTGAATTGGTTTAAGGGCTTGATAAAGCCTGGTACACACTATGAAGTTTTTTTTTTTTTTGTTCAACAATCGGTCCGTGTGTATGGGGCTTAAGGCTGATCTCACAATAACAGTTGCTATCAATCACGGGGCTAGGCATAAGTGGCCTTCTTTCTTAAAACAGTGTTCCAGCCGCAATATTTTTTTTTTTTAAGTCAGCAGCTACAAACACTGTAGCTGCTGACTTTTAATAAGGTCACTTACTTGTCCAGGAAGCCCACGATGTCCCCCCCGAGGCCATTGTACCGGGTGCAGGCACTGCCATTGCAACTAAAGAGCCTTCAGGCTTCACGGCTGGTTTCCTACTGCACATGCGCGAGTGGCGCGGTGCTTTCTGAATGGCCCCGTCGTCTTATGAAGGCAGAAAATGGCAGAGGGGGAGCAGGAGGAAATGACGCCCTGGGCCACAGCCAAGGTAGGACGGAAGTGCACTCAGTACTTCAGAAAAAGAAAAAAATTAGGTATTCAAAAACGAGTGGTAGAGGGGTGGTTTTTCCTTTAAGATAGAGTTGTAAAAGTGGGTGGAACTCCGCTTTAAATCCTCCTTTTTCACTGGTGCTACAGCCCAGAGTAGGCCTTGCATACCTTCAAGAGCCGCTGCCTCCATTTTCAGGTACAAGCTACTGTTTTCCGATATGAGCATCCTCTCTTTGCTACCCTCTTCAATCCTTTTCTTGTGTAACAGTTTAGTTTTCATTTTCTTTTAAACATCCTCCTCTGGGATTAGCCATAAAATTTTCTTGTAAAAGTTATTTTCATGCAGTCAGATGACCGACCCACTGGAGCCTGCTTAAACCAAAACTCCAGGCAAATGGCTAAATACACACCTAAATTACTTATACAGTTAAGCTGGCCATACATTGTGCAATTTTCCTATTCAATTTCCTTTAGGTTTATCTTCAAGTATGTAGTGCAAGGGCCTGCCTGATTGCATACAAATTGAAAGTGCTTAGGTTTGACCTCATATGATATGGGTTTGGTAAATCTAAAGGAAAATTGTATAACGTGTTGCTAGCCTTACTGTATGCATTACCAAAGGAATTGTATTCCATCAAGCCAGCACTGTTAAATACACATCCTTTCTGCAGCGTTTCCCTAGAATTTTTAGACGGAAAGACAATAGTACATACTGGCTAAAGTCAGAATGTTTCATTCTGTAGTTCAGTTGTTTTCTTTAACAAAACCTAAGCCATTTTAAGCCAAATAACAGTTTGGAGACTGATCACTAACGGCGAGGACAAATTAAAATACTTTCTTCTATACATTATAGACATTTATCAATAATCCCATTCCATTCCCATTCCCATTTTTTTCCTTTAGATTTACCAAAACAATATAATATGAGGTCAAACCTAAACACTTTCAATTTGTATGCAATCAGGCAGGCCCTTGTACTACATAGTTGGAGGTAAATCTAAAGGAAATCGAACAACAAAAGTTGTATAGTGTGTATCCAGCTTTAGACAACTTTTGTTATCTGATTTCCTTTAGGTTTACCAAAACCATGTAGTGCAAGGGCCTGCCTGATTGCATACAAATTTAAACTCTTATGCCGCGTACACACGGTCGGACTTTCCGGCATACTTGGTCCGGCGGACCAGAGTGTGCCGGACAATCCGCCCGTGTGTAGGCACCGGCGGACTTTTCCGGCGGACTTTTTCCCAAAAGCCCGCCGGACCTAGATTTGAAAAAAGTTTTAAATCTTTCTGCCGGACTCAGTTTCGGGCAGAAAGTTCGCTCGTGTGTGTGCTGGTCCGACGGAAAGCCCGCTCGTGTGTATGCTGGTCCGACGGACCAGATACGACACGAGGGCAGGGTATTGCATCTCGCGCTCGCTGCAATAGGAAAAACACATTTTCCTATTGCGGCGAGCGCGGGGCATACCAGGCCCTTAGGTCTGGTATGGATTATAAAGGGAACCCCCTACGCCGAAAAAACGGCGTGGGGTCCCCCCTAAAATCCATACCAGACCCCGATCCGAGCACGCAGCCTGGCCGGTCAGGAAAGGGGGTGGGGACGAGCGAGCGCCCCCCCCCTCCTGAACCGTACCAGGCCGCATGCCCTCAACATGGGGGGGTGGGTGCTTTGGGTGAGGGGGGCGCCCTGCGGGGCCCCCCACCCCAAAGCACCTTGTCCCCATGTTGATGAGGACAAGGGCCTCTTCCCGACAACCCTGGCCGTTGGTTGTCGGGGTCTGCGGGCGGGGGCTTATCGGAATCTGGGAGCCCCCTTTAATAAGGGGGCCCCCAGATCCCGGCCCCCCACCCTATGTGAATGAGTATTGGGTACATGGTACCCCTACCCATTCACCTAGGGAAAAAGTGTAATAAAACACACTACACAGGTTTTTAAAATATTTTATTAAACAGCTCCGGGGGGGGAGATCTTCCTCCGGCTTCGGGGGTCTTCTTCCGGCTTCGGGGGTCCCTGCGCTTCATCTTCTCCCGGCGTCCGGTTGGTTCTTCTCCCGGTGTTCCAGTTCTTCGGCCGGCTCCTCTGCTGTCTTCAGGTAGCTCTCTTGCCAGCAGAGGTCCGGACTCCTGGGCTTCTGGGCTTCTGGGCTTCTTCTCTTCTCTTCTCTTCTCCAGATGTTGACACGACGCTCTCTCCGGCTGGACTGCTCTCCGAGGGCTGCGTTGTGACTTATATAGGCGGAGACCCCGCCCCCTTTTGATGTCACAGTCCCTGGGCATGCTGGGACTGTGACGTTTTAGGGGGCGTGGTCAACATCACCCAGTGACCACGCCCCCTAAAACGTCACAGTCCCAGCATGCCCAGGGACTGTGACATCAAAAGGGGGCGGGGTCTCCGCCTATATAAGTCACAACGCAGCCCTCGGAGAGCAGTCCAGCCGGAGAGAGCGTCGTGTCAACATCTGGAGAAGAGAAGAGAAGAGAAGAAGCCCAGAAGCCCAGGAGTCCGGACCTCTGCTGGCAAGAGAGCTACCTGAAGACAGCAGAGGAGCCGGCCGAAGAACTGGAACACCGGGAGAAGAACCAACCAGACGCCGGGAGAAGATGAAGCGCAGGGACCCCCGAAGCCGGAAGAAGACCCCCGAAGCCGGAGGAAGATCTCCCCCCCCGGAGCTGTTTAATAAAATATTTTAAAAACCTGTGTAGTGTGTTTTATTACACTTTTTCCCTAGGTGAATGGGTAGGGGTACCATGTACCCCATACTCATTCACATAGGGTGGGGGGCCGGGATCTGGGGGCCCCCTTATTAAAGGGGGCTCCCAGATTCCGATAAGCCCCCGCCCGCAGACCCCGACAACCAACGGCCAGGGTTGTCGGGAAGAGGCCCTTGTCCTCATCAACATGGGGACAAGGTGCTTTGGGGTGGGGGGCCCCGCAGGGCGCCCCCCTCCCCCAAAGCACCCACCCCCCCATGTTGAGGGCATGCGGCCTGGTACGGTTCAGGAGGGGGGGGGGCGCTCGCTCGTCCCCACCCCCTTTCCTGACCGGCCAGGCTGCGTGCTCGGATCGGGGTCTGGTATGGATTTTAGGGGGGACCCCACGCCGTTTTTTCGGCGTAGGGGGTTCCCTTTATAATCCATACCAGACCTAAGGGCCTGGTATGCCCCGCGACGGGGCTCGCAAGGTGTCAATCTCGCCGATAAAAGCGGCAAGATTGACATCCTTTTCTAGTCCCGTCGCACCTGAGTCACGTTCAAAATGAACGGACTTGTCCGTGTGTGGGCAAGTCCGTTCATTCTGAAAGTCCGCCGTAACTCCGGCGAAAGTCCGTCGGAAAGACGGGCGGACTTAGCCCGCCGGAAAGTCCCGGCGTGTGTGGGCAAGTCCGTCCGTTTTAAAGTCCGGCGCACCTGGCGGACAAAGTCCGTCGGAAAGTGTGCCGGACCAAGTAGGATAGAAAGTCCGACCGTGTGTACGCGGCATAAGACTGCTTTCACACTGAGGCACTCTACAGGCGCTACAGTGCTAAAAATTGTGCCTGCATAGCACCTATAAAGAGCCTCTCCTGTCCGAGGGCTTTCACACTGGAGCAGTGCGCTTGCAGGACGGTAGAAAGACCTGCAAGCAGCATCTTTGCAGCGCTTTAGGAACAGTGTACACACCGCTCCTAAAGCGCCCCTGCCCATTGAAATCAATGGGGCAGCGCCGCTGCAGTGGCACTTTACCGGCGGTTTTAACCCTTTTTTGGCCGCTAGCGGGGGTTAAAAGTGCTCCGCTAGCGGCGCTTTACCGCCGACGCTGCCAACCCCTCGGTGTGAAAGAACCCTTAAGGTTTGACCTCATATTATATGGTTTTGGTAAATCTAAAGGAAAAAATCTAAAGAAAATTGTATAGTGTGTATCCAGCCTATGGATGGTTTCTAGTGATTCAGATAGACATGATTGGATTTAGACTAGGCGCCTACATCATTCTTGCCACCTTTGCTGGAATGCCATGCAGTCATAAGCAGCCTTGAAGCCAATAAAAAGATGAATTCCTGCCTGTTTTTTTAATTGTTTTCTGCATGATCAGGTTCACAGCACATATCTAGTTTAATATTAATACTGGTTATTGAGGCCAATGGTTAAATATGCATATTATAGTAACCAATATTCACAAAGGGAATGTTTTCTTCCATGAAAAGTCACAATAATAAAACTCATGACAGCTTTCAGACTCTCATCTAGGACTATTGGAATACAGAGCTCTTGATGTGATGACTTAATTGTAATAAGTACATTGTCCCCAAGTTAATCCTTCACTCCTGCCTTATTATCCTTAGTGTAACCTACGTCCATGGAATTGCTGAGTTAGTACTGTGGGCGGTTGCCAGGTAACAGGAATGAGGCGGAAGGGCCCGGGTGAGCGGCAGTGGAATTCCTTTGGCAGGTCTCCTCAATCTCTTTTTATCCTGACAGCAGTTACTGGACAGCTTTCCAACCACTCTAGACTTGACAGCTGCTGGGCTGAGAGCAGACACACCCAGATGAGAGAAAATAGCAGTTCCTGGGAGTTATCCTATCGGGGTTTGAGGTTTCTTAGGTGCAACCTAAACACCCATTTTGAAGGAGCTAATTAGCTTCTGTAAAAGTCAAAGTACAAAATGCTTTTGTCTATGGTGACCCAAATATTGACCATGGATTAACACTGGTCTACAGGACCAGAAGATTTCTGCAATTTAGAATGACCCCCTTCCTCAAAAGGACCTTTTGCTCTCTGGTCCTATCACCTGCATTGTATCCACTGTTAATGTACAGTGGAAGACCATACTGTTTACATGGACCTGTAGAATGCAGACATACAGAGGCTCTTGTAGACAATCATTATAGCAGTGTGTTACAGGTGCAGATGTGTTAGGTTTACAGGCTCAGCAACAGGTATAAATGAATGAGGAATCTGAACTCAAATTCCCTGAGTTCCCGAGAACTAGAGATCAAATAGCAGTACAACCCTTTTCTTGTAAGGATATAAAGCCCATACCGAGAGAGAAATGCAGGCTGCCATTGTTGACTTCTGCTTCTGAAAATTCTGGTTGCCTGGTTATCATGTTGATCTTTTGGTACTGAATCAGGCATGCAGATCATGGGTAATGGCTTAAAGCGGTTTTAAACCCAAATTTTCCCCTAAAATATAAACAAGGTTTATACTTAACATTGCTCAGAGCTGCCCTGAACCTCCCATTCTGGGGTCCCCTACTAGCGCTCTCTGCTCCTCCTCTTCTGAGTGTGCTACCATAGCAAGCTGCTTACTTATGCGGGCATGCTCCCAAGCTGGGTTGTATGTGTCCATAGACACACACAGTGTGGCTCGGCCTTGCCCCTCTCGCTCGCCTAACTGGTTTTGACTGAAAGCAAAAGGAGCCAATAGTGTGTCAGAGCCTCCAGTGAGACCAGGAAAAGGAGAGAAGAGCTGCAGCAGATGGGCACCATACTGGATCAAGCATAGACTCAGGTAAGTGTTGAAAGGGGGGCTGGGGGGAGCTTGTATTGAAAGGTTTTTATACTTTAATGCAGAAAATGCATTAAGGTGAAAAAACCTTTTGCCTTTAGAACCACTTTAATGTTCTATCTATATCCTTGTTTTGTTTCAGCGATGCTGAAAGTAATAAAGCCAAGCAACGAGCATTTTCAAATAATTTCAGAAAGGGTAGCCTACTTATTCTTGTCACAACAGGTTTCTTTTACACATGGAATAAAAAGTATAGGAAGCTATTGTGCATGCTTGAATATTATGTCTGAAAACAATGTCTATTGATGCATTACCAATAGGTCATTTTGCATTTGTCATTGTGTTAGTGCAAGCCTTTATTAGATTGTTCAGGTCACACAATGGCTACCTAGCTGACATAGCCTAATGCAGGCCATACATGGAGCAAATTTCTTCCCTGCAACCATGGCGTCCCCCCATCCTCCATTACATTTATCTTTTTTTGGGGGGGGATTGGGTAACTGATTTTGAAAGGTACCCGCTCCCCCACTTCTGGTCAGATCGCCACAGTGATCTGAGTGGAAGTTGCCCTCCCCTCCCATCACCCACAGCCTTCTGGGACACATAACAAGTCTCAGAAGACTGCGGGATCAAAAAGCACAGCGTGGCTTGTGCATGCGCAGTTGGAAGCCGGCTGTGAAGCCGCAAGTCTTCTCTGCCTATTTCTCATAGTGAAGATGCCGGCACCTGCACCCGAAGCCATTTGAAGAATCGGCTTGGGTGAGCACATCGCTGGATACAGGGGCAGGTAAGTGTCCTTATATTAAAAGTCAGCAGCTACAGTATTTGTAGCTCCATCACAATCAGATCCAAAATATGCACAGCATTCGATGAGCATTTTATATGGTCAATGTAAGCAATAAAAAAAAAAAAAAAAAATCGGACTATTTGTGGACTTAAATTGACCATACTGCTATAACATTTTACCAAAAATGATAAAAGTAATTGATTTATTTCTTTAAATTGTGAGATCTTGACAGCTGAGCTTGCTTGTCTGGTTTCATTGTTCATGCTTCCTGCAGTGTCCATTGTAATTCCTTGTATGTTCAATTATGACTTACCCAGGCTGTATAGTTTTGGGATCCATTGAATATCATAAATATGGCACTGCATAATAAATGTTAACATTCTGATTAGGGATGCCACCTGTCTAGGGTTCACCCGGACAGTCTGGGTTTTGAAAAACGTGTCTTCGTTTTAGTCTACCTGAAACCTGGACACATTCAGACAGGAATGTGGCTCGGAACAGGGCCTGACAGGAGGATGAGGGGGCACTATGTGTGCCACGTTACTATTCTTTTTGGAATGCCCAAAGCTGTCCCAGGTCTGTTACAATCCTATAGTGCATATTACCAAAAAAAAAAAAAAATTGCTGTGCGCCACTAAAGTGTCCGGGTTTGGCTTGAAGAAAAAGTGGCAACCCTGATTCAGATCCTGAGAAGTCTTTCAGCGTGCTGAAATGGTATGAGTTTAAATGATCAGTTGTTTTTCGAGAAAGCTGAGCATTTTTTTTGCTGCATTTAAAAAAAAAAAAAAAAAAGTGGTGGAATCGGGCACAGCAGATCTCAAATCTTTTTTTTGGTAACCCAATATCCACCATTTAAGGTCAGCAGCGTGACAGAGCTTACACCTAAATCCATGTTCATAAATGACCCCTGATATCTTTAATTTGCAGCGAGTAGAATTTGAAAGGCACTTCTACATGATGAAACAAAAATGAATCCCAGCTGCCACAGGGCCTAAAATAGAAGCTTAAAACATGTTTGAACTTGTAAAGACCCCTGGTGCATTTTTATCTAAGACACTCACAAAGAAAATCCAAGACGTTCCCTGAACCCGCTCGACTATATCGATCCTAAAGCTGCAGCATCAGGGACTATTAGAAGGAGCTAGCATGTGTATGAATCGTTTATTTACTGTAAATACATAATTATTCGGATTAAAGGTGTGTTATGTCACTGATGTCAGTTCAAAGGAGAAGACTGTAGCAGTGTTATAAAATACTTTCGATTATTGTGTATTCTCCTTCTGAGAAAATAGGTAAGATTATTTTGTGTGTGTGATGACTAGTTTTACAGTATTTTACCTATCATGCTTCATCAGACTTTTGAACGTGTATATAAAATGCTGTGTCTACACATGCTTGGAGAAATTAGAGGAACGCCCCATACATACAGCTTCATAATTATAGCGGTATTAAACCCAAAAGTAAACATTTTAGTATATTGCAGCTTACCAATTCTTAGATTTGATGGCTGTATTCATTTTCATTTTAGGCTTTTTTTCCTTTTATTTTATCTTCACCTGGTGGTCCTACCAGTAGGTCTGTTGTTTTTCAACAGAACAAGCTTTCCTGCAAATGTATCAGTTAAAGAGGTTGTAAACCTCCGGGGAAAAAACAAAAACGAAAACCTACAAGACAAAGACATAATGAGCTATGCATCACATACTAGCTCATTATGAAATGCTTACCTCCGAATGAAGTCCTGCAGTGCCACCCACACACTGCAGACATGGCCGACATCTTTCCTGGAGTTACTTCTGGGTTCGTGGGCTCCGGCGCTATGATTGGCCGGAGCCGCAATGACATCTCTCCCACACATGTTCACGGGAGCCGCCGGTCACAGCAAGGGCCCTTTAGAAACATCACGGGCGGGCCGTTTCTTCGGTGCTCATGCACCAATGACGTCGTCGGCAGCGTATATTGTAAATATCTCCTAAACTTGCACCGTTTAGGAGATATTTATGATATATGTTGCCGCCGACGTCATTGGCACATGCGTGCTGAAGAAACGGCCCGCCCGTGATGTTTCTAAAGGGCCCGCCCGTGATGTTTCTAAAGGGCCCGCCCGTGATGTTTCTAAAGGGCCCGCCCTTGATGTTTCTAAAGGGCCCTTGCTGTGACCGGCAGCTCCCGGTACATACAGTACCTACAGGTAAGCCTGATTATGGGCTTGCCTGTAGGTACAATTAAAGAGGAAGACTTTAGTTCCTCTTTAAGAGTGTTGAGACAAACCATTTACCACTGACAGGGGTGCTTATAATGATCAGCTTTTACGCCTAGTACACACCACTAGTTTTTTGGGGGTTTTTTGTTCAACCTAGCATGTTGAACGGAAAAAAAAACTGGCTCTGGTCGAAACCGCTGCACTAACAATCCAATGTTAGTAGAGCAATCTACCCTGCTGCCCCTCCTTGCCAAAACACTGCGGTCAGCGCTCTCAGCCATTGGCTGAGAGAGCTGATCGGCAGCCGGTCAGCTGCTGGTTCTACAGCCTGGCCGGCTTCTGTGGACCAGCTGCCATACACACGGGGTGAATGTCAGCCGGTTTCTATTGAACTGGCTGATGTTGCCTGACATATGGCCCATGTGTACTAGGCTTTGTTTATTTATGTAAAACCTTTATCCCAGAAGAAAAAAAAAACTCTTGCTGTATTTGCTTGTGTAACTACAATGTGAGCTGGAGTTTGGCCTTAATTTGTTAGTGTATCTAAATGTTCTAGTCCATCTAACACACGCCAGCAATGCTGCTGTCTGCTGTGGCCCTGTATTCCTTCATCCAGAGTGGGGACACTGTAATACAGTGGTGTGTTACTGTCCACATCACTAGGTAAAGACAGAGGGAAAAAAGCCTAAAAAAAAAAAAAAAAAAACGAATGCAGCCACTGCGTCTAGTAATTGTTAAGCTGCAAATAATTACATTTTTGATCCAGGCATAACTTGCAATGCTGCTCTAAGCTGAGACAAAGATCTCCCCGCCAGTTGCATGGAAGGGTGCAGACTCCTATGCACCATTCAGGGGTGTGGAAGCATCATCAGAGAAAGGAAGAGACCCCACTCACCGACCCAGTGTATGAATATGTGAAAGAGTGAGGCCTCAGCCGGTGGCACTTCAGCCATGGCCTCTGACATGTTTCACCCCGCACACCTCTGTGACCAAGCCCCGGTACGTGGGGCAAAACATGAGGCCACGCTCTTTCACATATTCATTCACTGGGTCAGTGAGTGGTGTTCCTTCCTTTCTCTGATAATATTACATTTTTTGTTTTGCGTTTAATACCACTTAAACCAAAAGCTACCCATACAGAGAAAAAAATGATGTCAGCTGACATAGCTTTGTGATTTTTCCATCCATGGTGGTAGCAAGTTCTGAAAGCCAGCTACCTATATCCTTCAAGTAATAATGGCAAACATCATTTGAGCAATCCTGGGCTGAATAGGCGGCACATATTTTTTTTTTTTTTTTTTTCCAGTCCAGTGAAGATTTGGGAAACTTGCACTACAGTTTCATCTACAAAAACCATTGCAAAATGACCAATATGTTAGCAAAACTAAATTTCACACAGGATGGAAAACATTCCTGCCACGTGATTGTTAAAAAAGAGAGTAGTGGGCAGTGAAGTCATCATCTGTTTAAAACCTATTACATCACAGGCATGTACAAACAAAATAAACAATTTCATGGAAAATGACTGAATTTCTCACATGGCAATTGTTGGGAGCATGGTTAAGATATTAGCTATAAAATACATTGTGTTCATAAGGTTGAATCGTGTCTGATGAAAAAAAAAATGACCATCTGTGGCCATCCTTTATACTGTAATGGGAGATCTGGGATGGGATCAGGTATGGGAGACTGCAGAGCTATGCATGAAGCTACACGCTTAGTAGAGAGACAAGGGGGGAGCAAGTCTAATACCATAATCATGTTTCAGCCTTCTAACCTTATTTTTTTAAAGGCCTTTATTAGCCTCTCAGCAGAGTGATACCAGCATCTGCCCTAGGAGGCTGCATTGGTGATTGTTGATTTTTAGACCTACACATACATAATAGGGTCAATTTAAGCCCAGTACACACTATAAGAAAATCAGGTGAACAATCATTGGGTTTTCCTCGATGTTTCACAGCAAGTCAAAACCGAGGATGGTACTAATTGTATGAAAATTCCTGAACAAAGGCTTTCTTTTTTGTTGGATTTGTTTATTATTTCTGATCATGCGCAGTCTTTCGAATCCAATTTTTCTCGTACGAAAACAGTACACTTTAAACGAATATTGTTAGTTCTGTTCGGGTACGAGAGAAATTTTGGATTTGCCCCTTCGGAAATTTTTGTTTGCAAAGTCTGAATCGAATGTCGAAAGTTGTGTACACACTATACAAAAATCGAACGATGGTTCCTTGTACAGAATTTTTCTTCCGATTTTCTCATAGTGTGTACCCCACTTTAGACAATAATCAAATAACCTGCCAGCATGACTTTGGAGTGTGGGAGGAGTTTGGAGTACCCAAAGGAAACCCATTTAAAGCACAGAGAGAACATTCAAAATCCATGCAGATAGTGTTTTGGCTGTAACTCAGGCCTAAAACCCCAGTTCTAAGCACTATGCCAATGTGCTGTTTATCTAACCTGACAGAGCAAGTGTTTCTCCCAAATGTCTCTATGCAGAGTTTTAAAAGACATAAGATAGCTGCCAGATCAAACGATTGTCATCTCATTTCTATGAGTAGCTTTAATATGACTGTTTGTGGTGATCCCCACATAATATACAGGTTTGGCTTGAGAGAATTAGAGACCACTCCATCAAAATTGATCACAGGCCAGGGGGACAGTCTGATCACAACATGCTGCTGCTGGCCATGGAAGAATGCTATACCAAAAAAAATGTTGGCTTTCAATTTTCTCATATGACAACCATAAGAAATGACTGGTATAGAGGAATCCAACAATTATCAAGCATGTCAGTAATCTGTGTCTGCTTCATCTGTTCCAGTCAGCTGTAGCTCCACAAGTCTGTCAATACAGGTGCCCTAGGCATTTGCTTATATTTTTATTTAAAGCTCATGTACTGGGTATATGGGACAGCTGATGTCGCTGAATCAGTGGCCAACTGGCATCCATACTTAACTTCGAAAAATATAAAACATGAGACTAGAGGTGGCATCTGTTTTGATACTCTATCACTCCATACTTTGTTGTACCTCCTTTGACAGAAGGCAGAGCTTCAAAAATTCTTCACTGAGACCCGTCTTTCCATTCGTGCTTTATGACACTTCCTCCAGTACTGTTATATAAAAATATGAATTTTTCAGGGAATATGAAGGTTAAATGGAGGTATGCACAGCTCAGTGACTCAGCCCCTGCCTTAGACTGTCAAGTCAAGTCATTCATATTGCTGGCACTCTATGGGAACTGCAGGGAAGTCTACGAGTCGTGCTAAAAGATTGCATTTCTTTGATATTGCTGGCTTGAGGACATGCCCCCTTTGTAGTCAAATAAAGGCAATCAAATGGCAAAACCCCTTTTGTTCCAGTGATGATCCCTCTGCCTCTTCACATCTGTGCAATGTGTTGTTTTAAAGGCGTTCAGGTTTTCATATGAAATATCTATAATTTGAATAAAAGTGGTTTTGCACCTGGAGCTCTGAATGGCATGTCAAATAATGGCAATTCACAAGGCACCATTTAGTGAGCTGAGCTGTGCAACATGAGCAATCAACACGTGCGGTCTGTCTCTCATGTTGTAGTTCCTTCCTCCCTTTCCATGAGTCATGTCTCTTCCTTATTGTGCACAATGATACTTTGCTGTCTCTTACCCACCCATTGGCTCCAGGTTATTGGGACGTGTGGAAACAACCTAATTATTGCATTTATTTCTTATAAAGGTTAATTAATGGATGCGGATTTACAGATTACTGATGAGAACAACATGGCTTCCAGCCATTTAGTCATCTGTAGGCAACCATGCACGTCACTAACCCATTGTGTTAATTATGGGCTCCTAAAAACTTTCAATGATTTCTTCATATATGCAAATTTTCTGGTGTGAAATCCTGCACGTGAGCTAATTTTTCTCTGTGTTATTTTTATCATCTAGGAAGCTGCACTGTGTCGACAACTTCCCATGGAGTCTGAGCCCCATGCGCCCGTTCAGACCACAGTGAATCCTCCAGCCATGACTCAGGATATGAGATCCATAGCAAACAATGGCTCTGACCCTTTCCTAAACAGGCAAGTAAAAAATATATAGATACTATACAAGTATTGCTTAGAAGGAATAAAATGCAACTTGAAACCAAAACATTAGTTCAGGTACCTCTGGTTAAAGAGACTGTCACTTTATATCTGCCAGCAGCATTTTGCTTTCTTAAAGTGCGAATACTGCATATACTGTGCGGCAGCCCATTGCAATGTTGGACCAATGGGAATGTATGGGGGTAAGGAGAAGCTGGGAAGTCCTGAAATTGTCTTAGTCCAACATATAGGTGAAGTAGACAAATAAAAATACAACCAAAAAGGGGGAACTCTACAACTATTATCCTAAATAAAGGTACCACATCCAGGTATGTATCAGGAAATCAAACATCAATACATTTCTTGGGTCATTGTCCACTTGTTCAGGAAAAGGTATGTTCCTGCCCATTGATGGGCTATAATATGGAGCTCCCCTCAATGGTTAACATACGGGAAAGTTGGATGAAGCTACTACTGGAGACCCTGTTCTTTTACTTTTGTACTATATTTATTGATTGATTGGTGTTCTGGAGACAAATATATCCCCCTCTTTTCCTGGATAAGTGAGCACTGACCCGAGAAACGTGTTGAAGTTTGATATCACGATATGCACCTGTTATGGAAATATGAATTAGGAAATAACATATAAATTTATATTGTGTTTATCTGGATTGAAATATTGTATTTTGAATTAGATGTATAATGAACAGCAAGTAATGTACCTGTACAGTTTATCTTGGATTTTTAAATTGAAGAAAATAAAAAATGAGCTTTTTATATAACTAGTTTGGTACATTTAAAGTCCTGTAACTTTTTATATGGTTAGGGAGGTTCACATACAGGTAAAGTAAGATAGTCAAAATGGATGCAGGTACGTGTAGGTATCTTTTGATATCTACGTGATCTACAACCAGTTCAAACAGAGATTTTTCTTGGTCTTCCCTGTTTTGATTTTGAATGTTTCCCTTTTCTCCCATTTGTGCTTGGTATTCCAGATACTGAACATTTTAAACTGGGAGGTTATAAAAATGTTCATATAGTTGTCGCCTTGTTACCTCTATTTATATATACTCACTTAAACCTAATACGCACGGGCCAGATGTCGGGCGGCATCGGCCGGTTCATTAGAAACCTGCCGACATTCGTCCCGTGTGTACCGGAGGCAGTCTTACAGAAGCCCCCCTGTTAGAACACAATAGAACAGCAGGGGAGATCACTGTACTAATGTCGGATAGTACTCCTGAGCTGTCAGGTTTTTTCAGGGTTGAACGAAAAAAATAACTACTAGTGTGTACTAGGCTTTACCTGTAGCTGTTTACAGAAAAACATGGTTATTGGGGGTAAGCATAACCCCCTGACCGGGACCAAGGTTTATAAAATGTATTAGGATCTGAAATGGTCTTTGCTTAACATGGATTGCACTCCTCCATGCCAGTTATGTTTTGAGACCCTATAGAAAAATAGATTGTGCCAAAACATTCAATAGTTGTAAATACTTTGCTTACTCAAGTTTTATAGTTTAGTTTTTTAGGATTTTAGGCATATATGTAAATAGGCAGCTTTTCTCGAGGGTGGACAGAAAAAAAAAGTATGCATTGCAAAAAAGTGTAAAAAACATTTTAACAGATCACTAACAAGTGCTAATAGTGCAAATGCACACTATTCAACTGCTAGGGTTATCAGATATCAAAGTTAACAAAATGAAAGGCATGTTTATTAAGTAAACTCAATATTCAGTAATGATTCCCACAGTGTCAGCTATAGTTTGTAAGATTGTGTTAAATTCAGTTGTTGGTGTTTAAGTGTGCATTTACGGTATGTTGCACTGCAAGAGATGGTGACTTACATTTGTCTGTTTTCTCTCCATAGTGGACCATACCACTCTAGAGAACAAAGCACAGACAGTGGCCTTGGCCTTGGATGCTATAGTATACCAACTACACCTGAAGATTTTCTCAGTAATATGGAGGAAATGGACACAGGTAATTAATAACCATATTTAAATCCTATATTCTGTTTTAGATCTGTAGTAAAGAATAGCATATGTGAATAACAAACTGTTTTGTTGAAGCGTATCAGCCATGGCTTGTGTAACCACATGAAGCTAAAAGATCCAGGATAAGATTTCCAATCCGAGGCTGGGTTTATATCTCAGAATCCTGTAGGCACAGAATCTCCACATCTTAAACTGGTTATACACTTATCAATTTGATCATGTGTTAGAAAAGTCCTTAGATGTTCTAGGATAAGTACAGCCAAAGCTTTTTTTGGCTTTACTTCTCCTGTAACTCACAGGAGTACAGTTCGTTTTGCACTTCTGTGACCCGTTTTCAGCAGTCAGCGAGCTAAAGTCCGATGTTGACTGATGTCACTCAGCCGATCCAGGCTCTGGAAAAATGCCTACCATATGGTCGTGCTCCACCCAAATACCTGGACTGGCACCTGGCTCAGGCTCTGTGTGCCACTGAGAGCCTGAGCCAGCTGCTCTAGTGAGCACTGAAGGGGCAGAGCAGAGAGCCAATGACCAGTCACTGCTCTCTGCTCAGAGCGGAGGCGAGAACTAAGCATTCAGCAGTGTCTGATTACTCAGTTCTCGCTGCAGAGCCAGTGTGGGACAGATGCAGCTAGGTGAGTATAAATGTTTGCTTTTTAACTTCTCTTTTAATCTTGAAATGATTCATTATTTTTCACTACCATTTTGATCACTAATGACAGTAATCTGTGGTTTTGTAGAATTCCAACTGCAATTAAGCCGATTGCGGGGTGTACTGAGCAATCTCTGTGCAAGTGAACTGAAAGTTTTCATTTATCTGTTACTGCAGACTGTCCAAATGAACCAACATGCTTGTACAATCAGACTGTAATATATGTGACCAGCTTCAGGATACAGTGTAATCTTCTTTAAAATATTGTCCCATAATACTTTGTATATTTCATTGTCTGTTTTTTTTCCTACAGGTGAAATTCTTGGTCAGCCAGCCTTGAATCTGAACCCCCAAACACGTTTCCCAGATTTCCTTGACGCTCTTCCGGGTACAAATGTTGACCTTGGGACACTGGAGTCTGAAGATTTGATCCCAAGTCTAAATGATGTGGAGTGTGTGCTAAACAAAAATGACACCTACCTCACCTGGCTGTAGATTGCTGATTCCCAGACTGCCTTGTGTTGTGTCTCCAGTAACCTAGCTTTATTGTATTTCTTATACGGAAACGTACGATGAGCCTCAGAAACATTTTATATTCATGTGTTGCCATACTGACTCATCTGCATTAATAGAGCTAAACCAACCATTGTCTGAATTCCTATATATATATACATTTATCAAAATGCATATTTTATTTTTCCATATTGTATCACCTTGCCAGATCGGTGATTGTGTATAGATCTGTGGTATACCAAGGTGAGACCATGTACAGGTCACATTTCTTGTAGTTAGATCTGTTAAAGACTTTGTAGAAATGTTGCTTTGAGAACCCTAGCTTTTAATTGTAAGCAGAAAATCAAATACAACTGTGCAGTATACACCTTATTTATAACCTTAGAGCCTAACACATGTTATCTTGTTAATATAAGCTTTTGAAATCATTGTCATATTAGAAAATTTGTGCTGGAAATCGAGTAACGAGTAGTTTTTTTTTTTTTTTTTTTTTTTAAGTCAAGCTACCTAGAATGTTCTTATTTGTTTGTACTTTCTTCTCCCTTTTTTCTTTTTATTTTGCATAAGCACAAATACTATATAAGTCTAGAGATGTTCAGTATATTACTGTATAGATTTTAGGAAAAATATAAAAATGCTTCCAACTGAGTAGCATAAAGTTCAATAATCGTTCAACACTACAATATTGTAACATTGACCAGTTTGGTACTAACTACCACTTTTTTTTTTTTGTTTTTAAATGATGTGATTTTTTTACTGGTATTTTTTAATGCATTATCAATGTTATTGTTTATTTTATTAAGCACTATTTTTTTAACTAACTGTAACTGATAAATTCAGTCTTTTTTTTATAACATAAAATAATGGTATCTCTGACATTATCAAAGGGAGATTTTGAATAAGAAACTGAATATTGCCATACGTGGGTTACAAAAAATTGGAGGTATTTACAAGGTAAACTATCAGTATGTATCTGATGTATATTGGAACCCACTTAAACTTTTTTTTTTGTCTATGATTTTTGTAAAGTAAAGAAAAACATATATACTATCTTTTCTGACTTGTCATTCCAATGGTTATATAATAATCTTTAGCCACTGTTGGAGTGCAGGGTCTGTCTACAGTATATCCTATATTACATTGGAATTGTGGGACTGAATACGCATTGAAGGCATCAGTTAATCAGCTTATTTGTAAATGCAGATGACGTCCTAAAATCCATGAAAGATTTTTTGAAGCAATATAATATTTATATCAAAAGACTAAGCTTTATTTTATAACTCTTTTGAGTAAACAGACTTTTTTTAAAGGCATTATTGATCTAAATCTCTTGGTGTAACTTTTTTAATCCACAAGAGATTATTCTTTGCACTTACTTTGGGTATATGGACTTTCATCCCTCTGTAGGGTCTTGCAGTTTGCCTGTTTATGTGGCAGGATAAGCCTTCTGTTTCCCTTTGGGCAGATGAAGAATAATACAAATCCTAGAAGTGCAATGGCTAGAATCTGGAGGACCTGGAGAAGGTTATAGTGATATGGGTGCTGGATGATACAAAGATAGAACAATAGTAACTACTATTGACATTTATTGGTATACTTTTTTTTCTGTACAGTGATCTTCCTTATTGTAATAAAATTATAACTTGATTTGCATTATTTTATGAGCAACACAAAGGAAGGCCCTAAAAAATATCTAGTAGTAGTGCTTTACCACAAACACAAAGAAAGCAATTATTTTATTGGCTAGGAAAAATATAAGTTTACACAACTCGGAAATTAGGTATGAACTCCAATCTTTTTTTTAATGTTTATTAGGCCAAGAAAGATGTCTTTCTTCACTGTAGGTCTCGCCTCACTCATTTTATCACATACACTAAAACCTGATATTTGTTGACAGTCCATAAATGCTAATAAATACTAGGTTCTTAGTTAGAACGGTAGGATATATAATCAAGCAATGGTATATTTTTAGGCACTGTGTAACACACAGTGTTGCTGACCTGCGATGCTGTATGTTCCTCAACAATCATATGTCGATCTGCAAGATTTGAGAGATGTATAGAAGGCATGGGGTTGGTCCTGGGAAGCAAATTAAAATAAAAACACTAATCCAAGGATTTCTTTTCTTGGAGCTTTAACAGGTATTGGGCGGGCCACATGAACACTTTATTTCCTACATCAATGCAATTTGTACAGGAAGTAACATAGTTCAAGCAGGTAGTATAGTTAAAACTGAAAAATGTATTTCAGTTACTTACCATGTATTGATGTATTGTTAGAACTAAAGCAGTGTTTCAAATTATACTAGTGGTAATTTTGAAGGTGATTAACTCGATATCACGTATATTGCAGAGGTGTTTTCTTAATACAAACCAGCAGCTAGATTTAGTATTAAGATTATGGAATCGTTTAAACGGTTGTTTTTGGAAGGTGGGGTGCAAGTCATAAACTAGCAGAGGAAATACTATGTTGGCTTAGTAAAATAAATCCTGGTCATCTAGGTTGACATGGCCATAGTTGTTATAAGCCTTTTGTATTCAATTTTTGCTACTTCATTTTCTAACTTATCGTTTGTTTCTTTATTTGATTCCTGCCAGGATGTAGAGTTTTTACAGCATGCTGCATGTAGTTTAAGCAGTATAGATTTAGGAGGTTGAAATTGATAGGAAAGTTACTGAGGTCTATACCGATGAATTACGCGGGAGCTGAAGCATTTATAGTCGTGCAATATGAGATGTCTGAAAATAAGTCTGAGATCATTTACAGTATGCTTGTCTCAGCTTTAAATGCAGTCCAGTCTGCTTCCTGCTGTACACCAAAAGCAGGAGAGATGGTTCTGTCTTGACTACAACTGATCAACACACAAGTCAAACAGCAACCAAAGAAATGCCACACTGCATCAATGTAATCAGGGGTGAAAAGTAATAGCAACTTATGTACCACTGATTGCACTACTTTATCTTTAGTGATGGTATTATATAAGGTCAACATAAATACTCAACAATCACTTGACTTTATTTTGTAATGCTAAGGAAGCACTCTCAAACAAAAGTCCTTAGGGCATTTTTGTAGATCGTTGACTGCTCAGTGGAGGTTATGGGGCAGTAGTAGCAGATAAATGCATTAGTAATGTACTAGGACATGTACAAACAACTTTGCATTTAATTATTTACAGCAGGGGTCTCCAAACTTTCTAAACAAAGGCCCAGTTTACTGCCCTTTAGACCTTAGAGTTGCCGGACTGTGGCCCGTGGGAGTAGAAAATGCAATATAAAATTATAGAATAATGTCCCATTGATGGTGTCAGTGGAGGAATAGTGCCTCATCATTAGTGTCAGTGCAGGAATATTTCTTCATCATTGCTGTCCCAAGGGCCGGATAAAGGCAAGCAAAGGGCAGCCCCCTGGCCACAGTTTGCAGACCACTGATTTACAGCATTTGAGTTATAACACTTGTGTGGAGAGCAGTTATATGCTGTAATTCATAGCAGCTAATGAGAATTTACCCCTATTCTTCTGACCAGGCTAAGCTACTGAAAGAACATGAATGGTTGGTTAACATGGGTAACTGCGTGCAATGTAGCATTACAAGTAAGTCAGTGTTTGCAAACGCTGTGTTTGTTGAAAGGAGGATAGGAGTAACAATCAACTACAAGCACTCTCCTCTTTTTCATAGTATCGTTGACCAAAAGTTCTCAAATCCACTGTTACATAGACTTTAAAGATTTTCTATTTTTTATGTGAAACTGTGAGTTATATTTTGTTTACATGCACCTACCACACTACATATAAGTGCTTGCTTTGGATCAAACCGATGATGTACAAAGGATACAGTTTTAAAGGGGGTGACATAAAAGAGAACATCAGAAAGGATACCTTCAAGCTAGAGAGTACTTGGGCGTTAAGTAGGAGTACTGTACATGACTGATGTACTTTGTGTTTTTTAAATATATATACATGTGCCCCAGCTACAGCTGCATCATATAAATGCAAATGTGTATTATTAATTCATAGCTTCTGTGTGATCAAATCTGCAAATACAAAAAAAAAATTAAACAAAGAAATATATAGCTGCTAAAGAATATGGAAATGAAGCAGAATGGCCAGTGGCTCAGCATTTGCATACAGTAGTTCTAATACCAAATGGAGGGCTTTGCTGTTTGCTGCAAATGCAGGTGAGCCCCAGGCGTATGAAGTAAAGCAATGCAAGAAGATAACCTTGTGTGCTAGGCAGGTGTTCCTGTGCATATTTTCCCTAATTTAATATAATTAGAGCAATGAAGTTGTGAAGTGAAAGGGTTTCATGACCCAAGGCTCCTCTTTAATAAGATGGCATTAGGGGCAGTGATGTGCCATAATCCATAGCAACTAGTTTCACACTAATGAATAATTCTAATTAGCTGTTGGGTAACTGCTTTTTGTATTGACCCCTTTGCCTCATTAACTTAAGATCAAAGTCCTTGAATGCTTACTTTTGATGTGGAAATTCTAATTTTGGGAATAAGATTCAGTTTGGTTCGATGTATAACTGATGCCATTAAATGATGTTATCTCATAACACCTGATCAGATATTTTATTTGTTAAATGATTAAAGTTATATTTTATCTTTTTTTCATATACAGCAATACTGTGTTTTATTCCTATACTTATAAGTATAGTGTCAATAATGGACCCAAGACTTACCGTATATTACATGTTTATTATGCATGTTAATACAGTCACCTTAAGTGTTATTCATGTTACAAATTGAAACAATATCAGAAATGAACTTTCATTTTTAGCAGGTCAAGACAAATTCTGCATTTTAAATGGTTGTTGTCGGTTACAACTTGCTTTAACACGCTGACCCATGCTATTAAAATGAACCCTCCCCAATGGAAAATACACTGATGTATGAGGGCATACAGGAAACACTATTGTCTCCATTCTGAAGCCTTGTGCTGACTGACACTATGTCTATTTTGTTTTTTGAAATATTTTGAGGTTTATCTGCATGGATTTCAATTTTTAGTACTGTAATATAATTCTAGACACTACAATTATGCAACATTGTATTGTGATAAGCTCCATGTTTATATGTACTTTGTTATCAATGTGCCCCCAGACTGTTCCCATACGAATGTACGCTGCCTATGAAACTGAGAAACGCGTGGATGGACCTTATGAATACACATTGTACTTTTTTCCTTTTGTTTATGCCATCTTATTGAATTTTATAGCCGACTTTGCTTCTTTGTTTGGGCAACTATGCAATAAACCCTCCAGAAGGTATAGCTGTCTTGTTTGTCTAGTTATTATTTAACTTTCTTATTACTGATAACATCATCATTTTCAGTCCTGCGTAGTGAAAACATTTGAAACAGCCCTTTGACTCTAAGGTTGGTCCCCCCTTCAATACATAGCATAAGTCTGATTTGTCCTTGAAACAATGCTATTTCTTGCTTTGAAAATTGCTCCCCTACTATTATGCAAATAGAAAAAAAAGGTCCCACAAATTGATTGTACCTCAACCCATCTAATTTTATATAAAATACAGTTATATTCATATAAAATACTGACAGTAGAAATGATCTACTCACAGATTTGGGCTTCAGCCTTCGTTGCCTCATAGTGGCTGATTCTGGTGGACAGATTAGTCAAAACATATCTTGTATACGGACCCAAGCATAACTGGGGAATAAAAAGCAATTACTATGAGTAATTTTTCCCTCTTCTTTATGTGTTTTTCAAAAAAAAAAAAATGTGAGATAAAATAACTTTTCAGTGAAGATGAACAATTAAGGATGAACCATTAAAGTATAACTAAAGACAAAACCTTTTTTTTTTTTTTTTTTGTTTGAGTAGAGATAGATTAAAACACCCATCAGTTTTTATTGCTGTCTGTGGCCCCTGTTAAGGAGATTCAACCTCTCTATTTGTCCTATTTACCATTATCATTAAAAGTAAAAGAAAAACCCCAAATTTTGGGTTGTCCCCAGAAAAGTAATAGAGGGGAAATGTTCCAATAGGACACTAGTTCTGGTGACATGGGGGTCCCCAAGGAATTTCCTTAACTACTTGTCGACCAGCCGCCGCAGTTGTACTGCGGCAGGTTGGCTCGGCTGCGTAAATCACGGTCATTGTACGTAGTTTTTTTAAAGTGCTATAGCAGGCGCCCGCCCGCAGAGTGTCCCCGGCGCTGATACGTGTGGCTGGCAGGCGCGATCGCCGCTGGTCATCCACGATTGCGGGCACAAGAGGCAGAACTTGGATTTGTGTGTGTGTGTGTGTGTAAACACTCAAATCCCTGTTCTGACAGGGGAGGAGAAACAGATCGTCTGTTCCTACCAAGTAGGAACAACGATCTGGCTCCTCCTCTAGTCAGTCCTATCCCCTCACAGTTAGAAACATATCTAGGGAACACATTTAACCCCTTGATCGCCCCTAGTATTAACCCCTTCCCTGCCAGTGACATTTATACAGTAATCAGTGGCTATTTATAGCACTGATTGCTGTATAAATGTCAGTGGTCCCACAAAAGTGTCCGATCTATCTGCCACAATGTCACAGTCCCGCTAAAAATCACAGATCGCCGCCGTTACTAGTAAAAAATAAATAAATAATAAAAATGCCATAAATCTATCCCCTATTTTGTAGACGCTATAACTTTTGCTCAAAACAATCAATATACGCTTATTGCAATTTTTTTACCAAAAAACATGTAGAAGAATACATATTGGCCTAAACTGATAAAGAAATTTGTTTTTTAACATTTTTTGGGGGATATTTATTATAGTAAAAAATATTGCTTTTTTTTTTTTTTTTTAATTGTCCGTCTTTTTTTGTTAATAGCGCAAAAAATAAAAATCGCAAAAATAAAGCGACGCAGTGCCGTATCGCAAAAAATGGCCTGGTCATTAAGGGGGTAAATCCTTCTGGGGCTGAAGTGGTTAATTTGCAGGGACTTCCTGTTTAGCTATGGGGCAGGAAGTGAAGGGAAATCTCTGCAATGGGATGCAGATGGTGAAAATAATTCTGACAGGAGTTACTACCCTCCCTTGCTCTATCCATAATGGAAAAAAAAAATGTTGCCTATAGTTCTACTTTAAGTCTAAATCTTTCTTGTAGCAATGTAGAGACATAAATAATATTAATCTGTTAGAGGATTGTCCTCTTCTTGGCTATACATAAATCCAGAACCAGTACCATTCCTGCCAATGGAAAAGGGTCATCTACACGAGTGAAATGCTGCCACATTTCTTCATAGAGACAGCAACCCACCAGAAAAGGGTTGGAAATAGGGTATATGATTCCTTGTTAACAGATTAGATTAGTTGAAAAAGTGTAAAACCTCTTTAACATTACATTCCATTTTGATAATTTTTTCATAGACTCTACTTTTGTTGCAGATAATTTGTGTGATCAATCCATAAAGTTTTATATATATAAATCTAAATACTACTTTTTTAAAGGCTTCCCTTTGCTTCTCCAAGACAGGAAGTGAAGGGACAATTCCCTCAAACCCTTCCCTACTCGACCAAGAAAAATTGTGGCTATACATACACTTTAACTAAAAAGTCCTTAAAAAATATTATGTTCTAATTAATGTTAACTGTTGGTATTTCCTGGCTATTTACAGAAAGAGGTTTATTCAGTTCAGAAAGATCTGTAATGTTGTCTTAGTTCAGCCATTCATATTAACCTATGCCGCGATCCACTCCTATCAATCACCAGGGATAAACAGGTAGCATCTTCATTACTTTTCTTTAAAGAAAATGTATCCTAGAGGGCCATAAATAGGCATGACATGAAGGACAGACCCTGCCTTAACATTTAAGAAAATTACAAAGAGCAAGGTAATTACATGTTAAAGAAATAGAAAAAACGAAAGGATTTAAAGACTTATACACCCCCCTGTGACTGACAAGTGATTAAATACACATAAGCTTTTTACTTCACAAGGCTATATAAAAATGACTACCTTCATTATGTTTATGCATGGCTGGATTATATCTCTAGTATCCCTAGGCAGGGGTGTATGGCTGCCATTAGGAATGGAACAAAGAAAATCCTATGAACTTTGGTATTCAGAGGGGATTGGGATCACCCACACTGCAGGGTTGTTAAGTCACCTGGGAAGCACCATTGTCACACAGTATTTTGGGGTGGTCTCCCAAGAGCCTTAATTGTATACAAACCAAGAACAAAATGAAGGTTAACTATCCTTAGATATTGTGAATGCCATGTGGTTTTTTCAGACCTTTTCTTTTCACCTGTTGATCCTGCCACTAACACGTTTCCTGTCCTACAGTGACAACGCTCACTTACTGTACTGTATCGATGGAGGAGCTAATTTGTCACTCTTAGACAGGAAGTGTGTTTGGTGTACAGTAAATTTTGGCTGTGGAAGAGGGAGCGTGTGACAGTAGTTTCTGGCTGTGGAGGGGTTGTACATGAAGGATCTGTAAATACAAAATTTTTATATCTTTTATTTTCAAATCTGTTCCTTCGTTTCCTAATAGCATGGTCCAATGATGCTACTAGGAAGGAGACAGGTTCGTGCTGGACAGCGTGCCCACAACCAGAGTGTCTGTCCCGTTACCTTGGGCTACCCTAGCCTGTAGCACTGCAGAGTCTGTATCCTGGTGGGCTCCGTCTCTCCACACTCAGGTCACAGCTCTGTACTGTCTGGTTCCCCACATGGTGGTTGCTTAATGGCTTTTCAGTGGCTCAGTCTCTCTTTCTTTATGGAGGTCCCTTTCAGTTTCTCTCCCCCATTGCACTGACTTCCTTCTCCCCTCAAAGGCAGGACTAGATGTGAGCTGTAGTTCGGAGCCCCATAGCTTCGATAGGCTGTGGACGTTCCAGATCTACATGTCCCATCATGCCCTTCTAGTCTCTTCTGATTGGCCACTTGCCAGGAGAGAGAGGGAGGTCGGAAGTAAGCGGGGAATTACACAGGGCCCACAGCTGTGCCTCTCCCCTGTCACAGCACAGCCACACCAGACGGGGGGGGGGGGGGGGCAAGAATGGAGGAGAATAGGCACAGGAGTGCTCAGCTTGCTCCTCCTGTTGGCTACATGGTGACAGGGACCTGCATGCAGCTGGGGGGACACACCAGCTACAAAGAAAACAAATGCAGCCATCACATGTACGAACTGGTAAGCTACAGGATAATAAAGTTTGCTTTTGGGTTTAATACCGTTTTAAGATAACTACAAGTATTCTTGCAAATTCCTGGAATTTGGTTTATATAAAAATCAACCTGAGTAGAAAAGTCAGTGTCCCTGCCAGCAGCTGCAGAGTAGGACTCTTGTTCTCTGTGGAAAAGCTTGATCTCTTTGCAAAGGTCCGACATACCTGCTGCTAAGTAGGGATGAGCTTTCTGTTCGAGTTGAACATTGGTTGTTCGCCGTTCGTCGAAAACCGAACATTATGGGCCGTTTGCACCAAATTTGAGTGTGTAATGGCTCATAATGCACTGCGGGAGCGCAGTGCATTGCTTTATGATGATTGGCCAGAGTATGCACCATGACCTGCATGCTTTGGCCAATCACAGCGCCCTCAGCTAAGAGAGCCATAATTAGCCAAAGGCAGGGTGCTATTTGCCAATCATGGCTCAGGGGGACTAAGTCCACGCCCCACACTATATAAGGCTTGCCGCCACGTTGGCCTTGTGTAGTGTGTAGTTGGCGTGGACGGAAAGAGAGTGCCATTTAGATTGAGCAGGCAGGCAGATTATTCAGTTAGCTGCAGTGTATTTAATATATATATACAGACAGTCCCATATGTATATATTCACTGCATACAGTTCAGCTATCTCGCTGCAGGCCATTCCTGGCATACTATTTCTACTTCTGGCAGGCAGGTTATTCAGTTAGCTCAGCTGCAGTGTATTTAATATATATATATATATATATATATATATATATATATATATATATACAATTCTCATATTTATAAATATATATCCACTGTATCCAGTTTAGCTATATCTGACTGCAGGCCCTTCCTGGTGTACTGTTTCTAATATACTTCAGGCGGTGTACACAGTATACAGTGCTGTGCACCCATAGTGCAGTTGCTCATACTTTTCTGGTGGACAATACAGTACACCCATAGTTGTTATTGCACTTCTGTTGGTTTACACAGTACCGTGCACCCATAGTACAGTTGCTACTACTTTCCTGGTGGTGTACACAATACATACAGTGCACCCATAGTTGTTATTACACTTCTGTTGGTGTACACAGTAACGTGCACCCCTAGTGCAGTTGCTACTACTTTTCTGGTGGTGTACACAATACATACAGTGCACCCACAGTTGTTATTAAACTTCTGTTGGTGTACACAGTACCGTGCACCCCTGGTGCAGTTGCTACTACTTTCCTGGTGGTGTACACAATACATACAGTGTACCCATAGTTGTTATTATACTTCTGTTGGTGTACACAGTACCGTGCACCCCTAGTGCAGTTTCTACTACTTTCCTGGTGGTGTACACAATACATACAGTGCACCCATAGTTGTTATTAAACTTCTGTTGGTGTACACAGTTCCGTGCACCCCTAGTGCAGTTGCTAGTGCTACTACTTTTCTGGTGGTGTACACAATACATACAGTGCACCCATAGTTGTTATTACACTTCTGTTGGTGTACACAGTACCGTGCACCCCTAGTGCAGTTGCTACTACTTTCCTAGTGGTGTACACAGTACACAATAAAGTGTAGTTCTTTTTTGCTAAACAAAATTTACAGCATGTCCGGAAGGCCACCAAGGAGAGGCAGACGCTCACAGGCCACTAAAAGAGGGCAAGCAGGCTTTGTGTCTACAGTAGACAGTGCTGGTCGTGGACACGGTGAATGCTCAGCACGTGGCCGTGGAGCGCGCTTGTCCTTTTTTCCTGCAGCTGGCCGTGTTATTGAGCCACAACATGCAGAAGAGTTGATGAAATGGATAACAAAGCTGTCCTCATCCTCTTCATCCTCTGTCACCCAGGCTCAGAGATTTTTGCCTGCCAATGCAGCTGCCAAAGCGGCCTATTCCGTCTATCCATGTCAACAGTCACTGCTTCCCTAGCCCCACCATCGTGCACAGAGGAGTCCCCCGAACTATTCGACTACAGTGTCGGGTACATGCTGCAGGAGGATGCGCAGCAATTTGAAGGCTCCGATGATGGTACCCAGGTTGAGGAAGGGAGTAACGTCAGCCTAGAGGGTGCCCAAGAAGGTCAAGAAACTGGCAGCATACTGCCAAGTTTGCTTCAGTGACGAGGAGGGAGGGGATGATGAGGTCACTGACTCAACTTGGGTACCTGATAGAAGAGAGGAGGAGGAGGCACATCTCCAATGAGGTAGGATGCCTTCCAGGGGGCAGCTTAAGGGCTGCCACCCTATTGCATCACACTGCAGAGCTAAGCAGGTGCAGGGCACTGCTGACTACCCACATATTTTGAAAAGTTCTTTGGTGTGGGTCTTTTTTGACACGTGTGCAGCAGATCTCACTGTTGCTGTTTGCAACATACAGTATGTCTGAAGCGTATCAAGCGTGGCCAAAACAGCAGCCGCTTGGGCACCACATGCTTGACCAGACATATGACGACCTCCCATGCAATCTGTTGGCAACAGCACTTAAAAGACCCACATCAAAGAACAAGGCGGACCTTTCCTTGCTCCTCATGAGCTGGGTTCTCCAACCCCACTATACCTCCAGTCCTCTCAGAAACCTGCACTGAGAGGAATGAAGGTATAGCAATAGGTGTCCCAAGTACTTGCAGCCAATCTGCTATCAGTACACCTCCATCTGATTTTAGCAGGCAAATTTCCCTACCCCAGTTGCTAAACCGTCAAAAGAAATTCGGTCCCAGCCATCGACATGCTCAGCACCTGAATGCTAGCTTGGCCAAATTGCTAGCACTGCAACTGCTGCCTTTTCAGCTGGTAGACTCTTCCCCCTTTTCGTGAATTTGTGGAATGTGTGGTACCTCAGTGGCAGGTTCCCAAACGCCATTTCTTTTCACGGAAGGCCATTCCGGCTGTATAGAAGCATGTGAAAGGCAATGTTTTGACCTCGTTGGACAGGGCGGTCATCAGTAAGGTGCATATTACTGCTAACTAATGGTTCAGCAGGTATGGACAGGGATGTTACCTTTCTTTCACGGCGCACTAGTTAACTCTGCTGGCAGCTGGGAAGGATGCAAGACAGGGTTCAGTATTGTTGGAGCTTGTTCCACCACCACGCCTCCAAAATGCTAGTGGTGAGTCTGCCACAGCTCTTTCCTCCACGCCCTCCTCTTCTTCTTCCTCTATGGCCTCTTCCTCTGCAAATTTCTCTTCTGAACCAGTGGTGCTCCGTAGGCGTTCAAAGGGCTACGCAAGCACTCAGGCAAAAAGATGCCATGCGGTGCTTGAGTTGGTCTGCTTAGGGGACAGGAGCCACACTGGGGCAAAGATTCTGTCAGCTCTGCAGGGACAAGCTCAGAGGTGGTTGACGCCACGCCAGCTTCAGCCAGGAATGGTTGTATGCGACAATGGCACCAACCTCCTCTCCACCCTCTGACAGGGACACTTGACCCATGTTCCCTGTTTGACTCACGTCCTGAATTTGGTGGTTCAGTGGTTCTTGAGCAGGTACCCGAGCTTACAGGATCTCCTGAGGCAGGCCAGGAAAGTCTGTGGTCATTTCTGCCGGTCATATAATGCCAGTGCTTGGCTGGCTGACATTCAAAGAGAATGCAACCTGCCCAAGAACCGCCTCATTTGTGACATGCCCACCAGGTAGAACTCAACATTAGCAATGCTGCAGCGGCTGCACATGCAGCAGAGGGCCATCAATGAGTACCTGTGTGAGTATGGCACCAGGACAGGGTCAGGGGAGCTTGGCTTTTTTCGCCACGCCAGTGGCTAATGATCAAGAATGTATGCACTGTCCTGTCACCATTTGAGGAGGCCACGAGGATGGTGAGCAGTGACAGTGCATGCATCAGTGATACTGTCCCACTTGTCATCCTGTTGGAGCACACGCTTCGTGGAATATTGGACAGGGCACTTGAGGCAGAACAGCGGGAGGAAGAGGAGGACTTCCTTACCTCTCAAGGCCCCCTTTATCCAGATACTAGTATTCCTGCAGGCCCGCCGATCACACAGGAAGAAGAGGAGGAGGAGGAGGATTGTGTCAGCAAGAAGGTGGAGGATAACACTCAGCATCAGCAGCAGTCTTCAAGGGATCATTTTCAGTCCCCAGAAACCCATGGAGTTGTACGTGGCTGGGAGGAGGTGGTTGAGGATCATGTGATCCTTAGTGACCCAGAGGACTCAGGATTGAATGCCTCTGCAAACCTACCTTGCATGGCTTCCCTGATCCTGCAAAGCCTGTGAAAGGACCCTAGGATTCATGGTATCAAGGAGAGGGATCATTACTGGCTGGCAACCCTTCTTGATCCACGTTACAAGGATAAGGTTGCAGAACTTATCCAGCCTTCGCAGTGGGAACAGAAGATGAAAAATCTTCGGGAGGCCTTGCAGAAAGGTTTGTGCAATGCATTTCCAGAGCCTGGGAGGTTACAATTTCCTGGTGCTGGACAACGTGTTGCTGAGGCTTTGTTCAGTCACAGAAAGAGCGGTGGAGAAGGTGGCCAGATGACTGATGCCTTCAGGCAATTCTTCGGTCCTCCGCGCACACGTCTGATCGGTTCCAGCAACCATCGCTAGCGTCTGAATTACATGGTGCAGGAATATCTAGGGGCAAGATCAGACTTGGAGACCTTTCCACCAGAACATCCACTGGGTTACTGGGTCTTGAGGATGGACCACTGGCCAGAGCTTGCTCAATATGCAATTGAGCTACTGGCCTATCCTGCATCCAGTGTTCTTTCTGAACGCACATTCAGTGCTGCTGGAGGCTTTGTAACCAATCACAGAGTGCCCCTTTCCACAGACTCTGTTGATCGGCTCACATTCATAAAAATGAATCAGTCTTGGATCACCAGCTACCAAGCACCTGATGCTGATGTAACCGAATGATTTTTCTATGGATGTGGGATCCCTTGAAGACTGCATATGCTGAGTGACTATCCTATTATGCTGAGTGACTATCCTATTCCTTCTCAATTTTCATGATGATAGCTTCTAAGAATATTTTCGCTTCAGGGCACCACCACCACTAACTAAGGCCCAATTTTTCTGCCCCTGTTTAACAGGGGCGTGTAATTACAATTTTTGATCAAATATTTAACAGCAGGGCTCGTTCCTGTGCTCAACAAGAGTATCTGTGTGGGGTTGCAGTGTTGTGGCACCACCACCACTGCCTAAGGCCCAATTTTTCTGCCCCTGTTTTACAGGGGTGTGTAATTACAATTTTTGATCTAATATTTCACAGCAGGGCCCATTCCTGCACCCACCAAGAGTAACTGTGAGGGCTTATAGTGTTGTGGCAACACCATCACACCACCACCAAAGGCCCAATTTTTCTGACCCTGTTCAACAGAGGCATGTAATTACAATTCTTGATATATTTCACAGCAGGGCCCGTTCCAGCGCCCACCAAGAGTAACTGTGAGGGCTTACAGTGTTCTGGTACCACCAACACCTAAGGCCCAATTTTCTGCAGAGTGTATAGGGCAGGCCGTATAATATATACAGGCGGTCCCCTATTTTCAAACATCCGATTTACAAACGACTTCTACTTACAAACGGAGGGAGACAACAGGAAGTGAGAGGAAATCTACCCCTAGGAAGGGAAATTCTCTCCTGTAAGAGTTAATATGGGAAAAAGGTGTCTCCCTACTGATGCTTTATCACCAATCCTTGTTTCCCTAATAACCCAAAATTTTCAAAATCCAATTGTCATTGGGACAGAAAGTGAGGTGAAATCTTCTGAACAGGGGCACAGACAGCAAAACAAATGCTACACTTACAAAATGTACCTGTTCCAAATTACAAACAGATTCAGCTTAAGAACCAACCTACAGTCCCTATCTTGTTTGTAACCCGGGGACCGCCTGTATATGCTGTTCAGATATATAGGGCCTGGGGGCCCCACGCCTTTTTCTTTAAAATTGGGTACGGAGTTCACCTTACTATCCATACCAGACCCAAAGGGCCTGGCAATGGTCTGCAGGGGGGGCAACATTACATTACAGCCGCAAGCAGTTTTAAATGACTTTTTTTCCTTTAGAAATGTCATTTTGTGCAGGGACTGTTCTAAACACGGGAAAAATGCGCCACTTTACAGGCATACTATAGACACCCCCCAGGTGCGATATTTAAAGGAATATTACACTTTTATTGTTTCACTTTAAGCATTAATAAAATCACTGCTCCCAAAAAAAACAGACATTTTTAAAACTTTTTTTGCATTGAAACATGTCCCCTGGGGCAGGACGCGGGTCCCCAAACACTTTTTATGACAATAACTTGCATATTAGCCTTTAACCACTTCAGCCCCGGAAGAATTTACCCCCTTCCTGACCAAAGCACTTTTTGTGATTCGGCACTGCGTCGCTCTAACTGACAACTGCGCGGTTGTGCGACGTGGCTCCCAAACAAAATTGGCGTCCTTTTTTTCCCACAAATAGAGCTTTCTTTTGGTGGTATTTGATCGCCTCTGCGGTTTTTAGTGTTTGCGCTATAAACAAAAGTAGAGCGACAATTTTGAAAAAAAACGCATTATTTTTTACTTTTTGCTATAATAAATATCCCCCAAAAATATATAACAAAACAATTTTTTTCCTCAGTTTAGGCCGATTCTTCTACATATTTTTGGTTAAAAAAATCGCAATAAGCGATTATTGATCGGTTTGCGCAAAAGTTATAGCGTTTACAAAATAGGGGATAGTTTTATGGCATTTTTATTAATAATTTTTTTTTAAATGGCGGTGATCAGCGATTTTTATCATGACTGCGACATTATGGCGGACACATCGGACATTTTTGACACATTTTTGGGACCATTGTCATTTATACAGCAATCAGTGCTATAAAAATGCACTGATTCCTGTGTTAATGACACTGGCAGTGAAGGAGTTGACCACTACGTGGCAGTGTAGGGGTTAAGTGTGTCCTAGGGGCGTGTTTCTAACTGTCAGGGGGATGGGCTGTGTGTGTGATGTCACTGATCTCTGCTCCGATGACAGGGAGCAGAGATCGAGTGACACTGTCACTAGGCAGAACGGGGAGATGCTATTTACATCAGCATCTCCCCGTTCTTCCTCCCTGTGAGGCGATCGCGGGTATCCCCGCGGCAATCGAGTCCACGGGATCTGCAACCCGACTCATGGAGCTTGCCGCGGGCGTGCCCGCTGGCCACCTCTTAGAGGGCAACATACAGGTACGTGGTTTTGCCTGTAGGAGCTCTTTTGCCGCAGTATATCTGCGTGAGGCGGTCGGCAAGCGGTTAAAGTTAACACTTTTAATTTTTCACGTTCGCGTCCCATAGACTTTAACGGGGTTCGCGTGTTCACACAAATTTTTGGTCTGTTTGCATGTTCTGCCGCAAACCGAACCGGGGGGTGTTTAGCTCATCCCTACTGCTGAGTCAGAGATGGAACACTCTAATCAGCAGGGAGCATCAGCTTAGTTGATTACAGAACTTTAGGTCTGGCCCAGTAGAGGGTGTGTTGAACTTCTGCAATGAGGCCACTGCTTCCCCCTAGGTTGGAAGATACTTATCTGCAGCTGGAGAAAGGCTTTTTATAGGCTGTGACTGCTTAGAGAAAAAACAAACAAAAAGTCATTGAAAACCTTTTACTTTGATTCACTGATTGGCTGATTTTAACCTCAATTGGGCTTTAATGTCTAGCTGAGGAGGCAAGTGTACAATTAATTTGGCAAACAACCCAGTGAGGTTATCTGTAGGGTGATGAGGGTGCAGAGATGTTAATGAGATGAGGGCAAGAAGGCTGGGGCCTGACTGCTAAGGCATGTATTTATCTTTTAGTCCTAAAACCATACTCTTCAAACATTAACCACACCTTCTTATTTAAATTGGGCACAACCATTTTGTGTCGCAGTCCAATCACCATTATAAGCTTCTTGCTGGGTTCACTTACCTGTACTGCTTGCACTCAGATACAGTCCTGTTTATGTGGCAATTCAGAGACAGACTGGGGTAGATTTATTAAAATTGGCTACCATGCACAGCTGCACCAGATTCTGAGTGCTCCAGTTTTAGTAAATTTCCCACTGTATGTCTTTTCTGCAATAAGGGCTTCTTACCTTCCTACTTGCAAGATGCTGTAGAATGTACACTGAGCTGTGCATTTATGGGAGGCAGGTGATCCTGAACAATCAAGATGGCCAAACATCCTGAAGCCAGGATAGACGGTAGACACTGGCAAGCGAGATCATAGACATTACATAATTGGAGGGTGAGCATTGGACGATTAAGCCTAGGTTCACATTGGAGCGATTTGGCATGCAATTTGCTGGCAATGGCACCGTCCGAATCAGTGCGACGCCGACTTTGTGTTGCTGCACGGATTCCCAAAAGTAGTTTCTGTACTATTTTTGGTGACTTCGGGCACGATTTCAATAGATATCTGTGCAGGAACCCGCACAGATGTCTCTGAAATCGCCCCCGAAGTTGGACTGACATGCGGATATGAAATTGTGCGAGTTCAGCTGAACTCACACAATTTCAATCCTGCAGCAGTGTGAACCTAGGCTTAGTTCCACTTTACAATGGTACTAAAGCCATAATCAAAAATGACATTTGTGATCTGGGTTTTTATTCATCCCCCCTGTAACTAATTGTTTTTACCTGGTGACCCTGCTGTTATTTTTCAACCTCCTTTAACACACCAGGCGGTCCAGCAAAAAGGGAAGTTTGAAGGTTAAGAAAAAACATTTAACACTGACGGGTGATGGAGTTGAGCTTTAATTTGTTAATCACTTATGTAAAATCTATCTAATTCTACCAGTTCATCTAACACTACCTTTTCCAGACAGTCCCGCTGTACAAGAGTGTCTCTGTTGCTCCTCCTAGGGGCCACCCTAGGACAGGAATTATTACTGACCGGATCACCAGGTGAAAATAAAAGAAAACAAACCTGAAGACAGAAAACAAATGCAGTCACCTCATCTAAGGATCCAGCAAACTGCATTCATTTCTTGTTTTTGGGTTTGGATATGCTTTGAGTTCACCACACAAGGATCTCTAGCCAGGAGGGTGGAACAAGCCACAGACGACTCTTCAGACAGTCACACTTCCCATAGAGTTTCAGAGCTTTTTTTAGAAAGGTCTCACCTGTCTGCTTCCCATCCAGCAGACTCCAATCTGGTCTGCCTGAACCAAAATCTGAATCAAAAACCTGAATCAAAAACCCCTCCTGGCTGGTTAACCCGCCACTGCCTCATAAAGGTAGTTCATACTGTAGCGGGTCTGGGAACATAAATAAATTACATGTGAATTTTTGAAAAAGGTTGGGGACTTTTTCCTCTTTTTCAACTCCTACCAGGTGCCATATCTAAGTGTATTTTTTTCCCAAGTTTTGCATAGCCAGTTACGAATGTGTGTTGTTTTTTAGTCCTGGTGTCTCAGTAGTCCTCTGGACCAATAGAGATGGTGTATCTCCCTAGTGAGGACACAGACAGCCCTAAAAGCCTGCTTTTATCACTTCTCTGGTATATTGCAAACAAAAAAAAAAAGTTTGGCATTTAGATACATTCTATGAATCCATCAATAAAAAGAACCAGCATATGGCTGGTAATTTGTGTCTATGTTAAACCTGGAAATCACTAAGCACCCTTTCTAGACATATCATGTTTTGTTTATTCTCTTAAAATAAGGTCATTTATTCCCCAAAATGCATGTCTAATAAGTTTTACTGTAAGAGTAGCTTTATAACATGTATGCTGTTATCAACCACAACCATGTGTAAATACACTGTAAACTACCACAGACAACTCTACACAGACATCCATTTACCACAGCCCAGCAGACTCAGACAGCTTTCTTGGAAACTAGCTTTTCATCCTAGAAACACAAAAAAAGGTGTCGTTAACAGTCCTGGAATAGATTATATCCACATAAACCACAGAGAAGGATGAACTTCTAAAAACATCCAAGACGTGTACAGCAGCCAATGGCCAAACTCTGGGTTACAGTACAGACAAGACTTGCACAGAATACCAAGAAAACACCCATAAAAACAAGTGCAATTTACTAAACCTAAAGCAGATCACCATTACAGCTTGGCTATGAAAAACACATGTCATTTATAAGTTTTATTAAGACTTAAAAAGCCAGCTCCAGAACTATTCTAATTTTGGGTAAACAGCAATGAATTGAATCACCTGCTGGCTTTACAAGTCTCAGAAACCCAAGGGAGAAGATTGCTCCACTGTAGTTTTTGTCTCTGCTACTGTACCTCATAAAAATTAATTACAAAAGTAGTCATTATTCTCTCAGTTAGAGGTCCCAAGTCTTAGTTTAATCTACATTATAGAGATCCACACGATCATTTTGGTCTGTAATAGCTTTGGCAGTTGGGTAAACTATGGAGTCTGGTTGGAATATTACATCAAAAGGAGTCAAGAAATATAAGAAGTCTTTCCATCTCATTCATTGAGGGACACAGGATTCAGACCTAGTTTATATTGTTGCCTACAGGAGGATCTGTATACTGTCAAAAAAAAAAAAAGGGACCAGCCTGGTATAACCCCTCCCACTTCCAGCATGCCTCAGCCTTTTAATAAGAGGATGGACAACTTTTCTCTACTGAGAAAAGTTTTTACTAGCCATTCTTCTTTTTTTCTTCAATCAAGACTTCATCTACACTGCTTGAGTTACCTGCTTTGTGCAGCTATCCAGTTTGCTGTATCCTCAACAGTAACTTTGGAGGCCATAACTGAATCCTGCTGCACTGGACCATTGCAGAGCTTGCCTGGTGTTAGCTACAAAGTGCTTTCTAGGTCCAGAGCCATGGCACCAGGTGGAGTGTCAAGGGCACAAACCTCACGCTCCTGGTATTGAGTGTGAGGTAGCGCCTTCCTGCCACTCCTCTGTGTCACAAGCTACATCTTGTTTCACCATCCTTGTTGCCACCTACAGTGACTTGGTCACCTCCTACCATTTCCTACTTCCAGGAGTCATTTTATAAGTGCTCAAGGTTTAAGCTTGTTACATAGTTACATAGTAGGCGAGGTTGAAAAAAGACACAAGTTCGTCATGTCCACTCTATGTGTGTGATTTTATGTCAGTATTATATTGTATATTCCTGTATGTTGTGGTAGTTCAGGTGCTTATCTAATAGTTTTTTTAAATTATCAATGCTCCCTGCTGAAACCACTACCTGTGGAAAAGAATTCCACATCCTTACTGCTCTTACAGTAAAGAACCCTATACGCAGTTTAAGGTTAAACTTCTTTTCTTCTAATTTTAGTGAAGGGCCGAATGTCTTATTAAATTCCCTTACGTGGAAACGTTTTATCCCTATTGTGGTAATATAATAGGGATTGGCAATCCATGCAAATTCATTTGGTTGGTCCAATCCACTGTATAAACAGAAAAAGAACCTGGTGCACAAGGCACGATATAACCCCTCGGGATTTTAAATGACAGACCAAATGTGTAGTAAAAATGTAGATATTTATTAATCACAATGTAGTAAATAATACAAATGACATACAGGTTTTAAAAAAATATTCAAGAAACATTAAAAACATAGTAGACATGAAACTTAGCTGCCCTTGACAAGCATTCTGGGCTAGCACAGATCAAATTCCGAAAATGACGCCTGACATGTTTCGGACAAAAATATCCTTCTTCAGAGGCGTATGACCCATACACACGATCAGAAATGCTGCCAGCAAAACTCCGATGAGAGGTTTTGGTCGGAAAATGCGACCGTGTGTATGCTCCATCGGACTTTTGCTGGCGGAATTCCAGCCAGCAAAAGATTGAGAGCAGGTTCTCTATTTTTCGTTCGGAAAAAGTTCCTATCCGAAAATGCGACCATCTGTATGCAATTCCGAGGCGCAGAAAATCACGCATGCTCAGAATCAAGTGCAAGACGGAAGCGCTCGGTCTGGTAAAACTAGCGTTCGTAATGGAGATAGCACATTCGTCACGCTGCAAATTATTGGATCTTTTAATGCAGCGCATTCTTTTGTTCTTTATAATGCTAGAATAATGAAGTTGTTTTGCTGCTGATATTCACACAGAGTTATGACAACCTGATTTCTTTATTATTTCTCGTGATCTCATGAATCTTTTTTGTTTTTAAAGCCAGATCTCCATAATGTTTAGAATTATTTTTTAGAGTCATCTTTTTTATTTTTAATCAAGATCTCCTCTTTTTTGGATTATTTTTACATTAGTTTCTAGTGATCTCCATAATTTTTTTTTTGGTGTGTCAAGTTTCCACAACAACATTATTATCTTGTATTTGTATTTTTAAGTTCAAGGAGGTTGGTTTGTGTTGCTGTCCCTTGTTAATTTGACATTGTATTTTTGAAATGTACCTGCCTACTCACAAACAAACTGTCCCTTTTGAAGAAAAACACATAGGCAAGTATTTTCATATAAAAAATCTCCATTTATTCTGGCTCATAATAAAATAAAGAGAAAGGCAACGCTGGAGAAACTGCTTGAATTTGCGAAGCCTTTGGCCCCCAGGGCACACATCAACTCTTTGTAAATTAAAATTGGTAGCCTGAGAAGTCCATATTTAAGGAAGCACAATCTGGTCCAGGACTCCCAGAGATCAGGAACAGCAGCAGATGACATATATGTCCCCAGGCTGGGGTACTACAACAGCCTGCGTCTTCTGTCAGACCAGACTGAACCCAGGCCATTACTTTCTTGTCTTCCCTGCAGTCTTCCCCCCATGCTTCCCTGCAGCCTTCCTTGGAGGCTGTGGCTCTGGAGGTGGACTTGTGGCAGGAGGAGGAGGAGGATGGGCGAGCGCACATAAGTGCATGTTCTCACTAATTTGGCCCCTCAACCCCTTCGGAAGGGCATGAAAAATTAGATTCCCTCCTCCATTTGCTGCAATTTTGCAGCTACATAGCAGCCATAGGCCTCTTCAGCATCAGGGGGTGTTTTCGGGGCCGCATTAGCCTCCTTAATGAGGCCCAGTGCTGCCTCCTCCACGTTACTCCCCTTCCTGGCCCTTTTTGTTGTAAGGCAGAGGGGAGGCACCTGGGATTGGGTGAGGCTACAGGGTCCCGCCACCTCCTGGCTGACACTTACCCCCCGCCTCCTGCTGTGTGCCACATTCCAGAGCCTCGTCCTGGCTGAGGTCTTTCTGTGTACGAAAAAGGGACATAGTTTTAGTTTTTGGTTCATCAATCACACACAATTTTCAACTCATGACTGTTGTAAATTGAATGTTAACAAATAGAAAAGACTATCATTCTGAGCCCAGCATTTTTCATTCTTGTCACAATCATTTTTGCCCCCTACTGTCTATTGATATGTAAAACACTTTTTGTTAAATCATTGATTTGTTATCAATAATAACATCTAGTTAACAACAATAATTTTCGGACAAGAAATATGTTAAAAAATACTATACCTGGCTCCAGCTGGGCTCCTCCACTTCTTCCAGGATGGAAGGCCCAGGTTGGTCCTCGGAAGCCTCAGCTGGGGTTGAGGGAAGGGTGGATGGAAGTGTAGAAAGTGATTCCCTGGCTTTTATCTGGTTTTCCAGAAACCGCATCCTGTTGTAGTACCACAGACTGGGTACATACACATCCTCTGCTGCTGCTCCTGATCTCATGGAAGCCTGGACCTTATTAAGCTCCTTCCTATACGTGTTTCTCGAGCTACCAATTTTCTTCTCCACAAACTCGATGTCAGTGTCGGGGACCTGCGTCTTCACAAATTGCAGCAGTTTCTCCAGCGATGCCTTTCTAGCTGGTTTATTGCGATATAAGGGGTTTTTAACCTACCACTAATTTCTCATATCCCTGTATCTGTCTATGAACTGGCCCATGAATTCAGGGTCTTTGAATTGTTTCATATTTGCTGCAAGACAAAACACAAGACAAAAACACTAATATCAGGCTAAACTCTCTTAATCTTATCACAATACAGGCCTCAATCTAGAATCAGTATAGGCCACTGATATCCCAAGTTAAAATGTTACCTTTGTTATAATGTTCGGCGCTTCTGGTCCTCCTTCCTTCGCACACAGAACATAGGTATGACACACGCGTGTTAACTTTATATACACTGCGCATGTGTAAAACTCTGCCCGTGTCGGCCGCCCCTGATGTTCTTTCTAGAATATTCCCCCCCCTTCTCTTTCGGTGCAGTGGGAGATGAACATGGCGGAGACACAGCAGGTGTGTAATAGCAGTAATGAGGAGGAGGAAAGCCCGCAGCCCTGAAACGTCCCGATCCCAAAAGAGAAGATTTAAGGCCTCAAATATGGCCTTTGTAGAGATGGTGGAGATGGTGGACATGTTGAAGAGGGCCAACTATGACGGGAAGTATGGACCGTACCTAAACCCAAATGTGAGAAATGCCAAGATCATGACTAAAGTCGTGAAGAGTCTGCACAGGAATTTTGGGGTACGACGATCCAAGGAGCAATTGAGGAAACGCTGGTCAGACCTGAAATTGAGGGAGCAGGATCAGTACAAAAGAATCAAGAAAGTGCTTCTAAAAATTAAGTAGTTGTCGTGTGTTCCGATTATTATTATTACTTGCATGCTGCTCCATGTGCTTTTCTTAACTGTTGTACAGTTTCAAATGGCTACTTTCAGGCTTGTGGGAACAGTAATCGTTGCAGTAAACATTGTTCGTTCGCCAACTAAATACAATGTTTTTGGCAGATACAGGGTTAACTACAGTTGGTCATGCTAATTTGTATTAAAAGAAGTTTAGGACATTGTTGTCTAGATGTGTTTGTAACTAAAAAGAAATGCAAACTTGATTCAGTGTAATGTAAGGAGAGGACATTCAGCAGCTGTTTACACATCTGGACTCAGGAGCACTAGTGTGGGACATAAGAACAAACTTTTTAGGGTGTTCCACACAGGTGCTCCAGTGGATACTTGGGGTGTCTCCATGTGTGAAACTTGTCCAGAAAAGGTAAGTATTCCAGCTTTGTTAAGGGAGTAAATCATGTCTTCAGCTTGGAACTCTGCCCACACAGACAATTGTACCCCACTTCCAAGCAATGTCTCACATTCATATTTCTGGCCACAAACATTGGTGTGCTAAGTATACCTTTTGTTTCATTCTCATAGGGGAGAAAAGACTTGGGATGTCTGAGGACACCAGGGACCCCCCACCTACTAAAGAAGGGAAACTCAGCACACAACCTCAGGATGTGGAGGAAGGAGAGATGGTTGAAATACTGACCACAACAGGTGAGTGTCTGACACCACAGATTCAGCTAATAGGTGTATGCCTGCATATTTATAATACATGGTGTATATTTTTCTTTTAGGTTATGTGCATGTTGTGGAAGAACAATCTACTAATTTCACCACTGACAGTGCACAAAGACTAATTCAGGACATAATGTGGTGTATTCGGGATTTAGACTTCATAAAGGAAAAAAACAAGGAGATTGAACAAAGAATGAAGAACATGATTGATGTACTAGGAAGTATATAAATCCAAAAAATTACACTTTTTTTTAAAATAAAATTTAACTAAAGTTTTAATACAGTTTAAAAGCCAAATTTGGAAGATGCACACAGTGTGTCAACATGTGCTATCTGCCATCAGGGGATATCAATGTACGCGTTTTGTGAGTGCAACCCCATCCTCGCAACTCTAGTAGGTGAGAGGAAGGGGTTGCACCCCCAAAACACGTCCATTGATCCCCCATGATGGGAGATAGCACATTTTGACATTAGCCATTGGATCAGGAGGGAAATCCCCATTTTGACTCCCAATTTGTGTGCATCTTCTAAATTTGGCTTTTACAGGGGTGACATCACCCCATTTTATGAAGGCAATATCAACACATTTTTTAACACTATAATGTCTGATATTGTCTTCAGTTTTTCAATGTTGAACTTTGTGGTTCTTGAGTTGTGTATGTTATGTTTTGAAACATGCCTGTTTATGTAAAAAAAAAAAAAAATTTCAAAGTAAAAATGTATAAAACGAAGATATTATTTTTTTACCAAAAAAGGTTTTACAACACACATGTGCATATGCACGGAGTAAAAGGTTTTATACTCAACAATGTGTGGCTTCTTCTTTCAATGCTCAAAACCAGTTTTTGTATTAAGTTGGTGTTTACAATGACAATGGGTGTTATTTAAATAATGGAAAAACCACTTGGCACTACAAGTGCACTAGGAGAACCTAGGAGACAGATAAAAGAAACACAAGCAGTAAATCAAATTCAAGATTTTATCATATTAATTTTTTTTATTTTAAAATTATTTAAAAATTTGCTGACATAGCAATGGCCCCCCACCCGTAAAATAATCAACATATTTTTGACGCACTTCACGAGCGCTTTGGGGGGGCAAGCCAGCTTCCAGGGCCGTCAGTGTTGTTTCATGAAGTCTGGCCTCAGGCTCAACTGAGGCAACATAATTAGGAGCATTTCGCTTTAAAAAGTTGTGCAGTATGCTGCATGATAACACGATGTGGTTAAGTTTGTACGCCATATTTATTGCCGTTAGAAATAGGCGGAACCGGTTGGCCATTACCCCAAAGGTATTCCCTGCAACTCTTCTGGCTCTGGCCAGCCGAAAATTAAAAACCCTCTTCTCTGGGGTGAGGGTCCTCTGGGGGAATGGCCTCATCATGTGATCACTCAGACCAAATGCTTCATCAGTTATAAAAACAAATGGGAGTCCTTCGAAATTCTCTCCCGCAGGTGGCAATCCCAAGCCACCACTCTGGAGACGTTGGTAGAACTCGGTCTGGGTAAAGACTCCACCATTCGACATCTGGCCATTCTTGTCCACGTCCACATAGAGAAACTCGTAGGTCGCCAAGACCACCGCCATCAACACACTACTATTGAAACCCTTATAATTAAAACAGTATGACCCCGAATGGGGTGGTGGGACGATGTGGACATGTTTCCCATCGATTGCCCCTCCACAGTTGGGAAAATCCCAACGCTCGGCAAACTGGGATGCCACAGTCTGCCATTCCTGTGGCATTGAAGGAAACTGTGGAGTCAAACTAAAAAAAAAACAAATTACACATAACATTGCGAGCAGATTAGACACAAACATTCTTGGCCAACATCAGTATAACATTTATTTTAAGGAGTATTTAAAGACAAAAAGATAAGGTACACTTATCAGATTCTTCACCCCCTCTGATGGCCCATTGGAAAAAGTTTAGGGGGGGTTCTAAATGAGTTTGGGAGTCAAAAAAAAGCCTCTTGCACTCTGTCTGTATTTAAGGACAACAATAACATTTGTACATATTTTAGGGGATGTTTAGGGTAAAGCACTACTATGGAGCTGACAAAATACATTGTTAAGTGACTAGGCTAGGTGTATATGGGCCCATGATAGCATGCTGGGGAGGTTAGTGAAGGTAAATATGAATGAAGGACAAAAAAGGAGCATTATAAGCTTACAGTATGCATGAGGAAAAAGGGGACATTCACAGCATATTACAATCATGGTAATTAGGAAATGATGAAAGAAATACAAAACATTAGCATACATTAAATACATAGAATGTGATGTTAAAGGAGAAAACTTACCCTGATATAGTCCTTCGGCAGAACCTGTATGATGACAGAACAGGTCTCTGGAATAATGATCCCCAGAGCCTGGGGGGAGATGCCTGTAGAGAACTTGAGGTCCTGCAGACTTCTCCCTGTCGCCAAGTACCGCAACGTGGCGACTAGCCTCTGCTCGGGAGTGATGGCTTGCCGCATGCATGTGTCCTGCTTCATAATATAAGGGGACAGCAAAGCCAACAGACAGTGAAAATCATTCATGATGATTCCTGAAATCATCAGGGTTATTCTCCTGGATCTCACGCAGCAAAGGCATATGAGAGAATTAATCACGCTGGAGCAACCAATTCTTGGTCCATGAACCCCTCCCAACCCTGTTCATGGACTGGGCTTGGGTCAAAGCAAGAACCCCAACACCAAGCCCCCGCATAGCACGAACTCTACGACGAGCACGTATCCGCAGCATGGCTTCAAAACGGTCAAATGATCAGAACGAACTAACAGAACGCACTGAAGAATAGCAAGGCCTGTGAAGAGCAAGCTGAAAATCAGAAACAAAAGGACAAGAACGCACTGAAAAACAGATACGAACTGACTACACGCACTGAAAACCAGATACAAACCCACAAGCACAAACTGAACAGCAGTAATGGACTGAAAAGCTGAAAAGCCCGAATCGTCTCTCACCAAACTTCTACTAACATGAGATTAGCAGAAGGAGCCCAAAGGGTGGCGCACTGGCTATTGAACTTCCTTTTTCTAGTCCCATCGTACGCGTTGTACGTCACCGCGTTCTTGACAGTCGGAATTTGATGTGACCGTGTGTATGCAAGACAAGCTTAAGCGGAATCCCGTCGGAAAAGCCATCATACCTTTTTCCGACCAAAATTCCGATCGTGTGTACGTGGCATTAGTGTCACTTATAGCAGACGTATGGTCTTTCTATAATGTAAAGGAGTAAGATATTAGTACAAAAATGGTATAATACAAGATATCCCTATTGTGGGGTCACCACCAGTATGGTATTTGTACATTGAAATCATATCCCCTCTCAAGCGTCTCTTCTCCAGAGAGAATAAGTTCAGTGCTCGTAAACTTTCCTCATAACTAATGTCCTCCAGTCCCTTTATAGTTTTGTTGCCCTTCTCTGGACTCTCTCCAGTTCCAGCACATCCTTCCTGAGGACTGGTGCCCAGAACTGGACGGCATACTCCAGGTGCGGCCGGATCAAAGTCTTATAGAGTGGGAGAATTATCGTTTTGTCTCTGGAGTTAATCCCTTTTTAATGCACGTCAATATTCTGTTTGCTTTGCTTGTAGCAGCTTGGCATTGCATGCCATTGCTGAGCCTGTCAGCTACTAGGACCCCCAGGTCCTTTTCCATCATAGATTCACTCAGAGGTTCCCCCCCCCCCCCCCCTCCAGAGAGTGGATTGTATTCATATTTTTGCCACCCAAATGCATTATTTAAAATTTTTCTACATTAAACCTCATTTGCCATGTATTTGCCAACCCCATTAATTTGTTCAGATCTTCTTGCAAGGTTACCACAGCCTGCGGAGAAGTTATTGCCCTGCTTAGCTTAGTATCATCCGCAAATACAGAGATTGAGCTGTTGATCCCATCCTCCAGGTCGTTTATGGATAAATTAAATAGGATTGGTCCCAGGACAGAACCCTGGGGGACCCCACTTTCCACCCTGGACCACTCCTAGTACTCCCCATTTATCTCTACCCTCTGAACTCACCCCTGTATCCAGTTTTTAATCCATGTACTCACCCTATGGTCCATGCCAACGGACTTTACTTTGTACGTTTATGGGGAACTGTATCAAATGCTTTTGCAAAATCCAGATATACCACGTCTATGGGCCTTCCTTTATCTAGATGGCAGCTCACCTCCTCATAGAAGGTTAATAGACTGATTTGGCAAGAACAATTCTTCATGAATCCATGCCAATTACTGCTAATGATACCATTGTCATTACTAAACTCTTGTATATAGTCCCTTATCATCCCCCCCAAGAGCTTGCATACAACTGATGTTAGGCTAACTGGTCTGTAATTCCCAGGGATTCCCTGTGGCCCTTTTTTAAATATTGGTAAATTGCTAAATTGGCTTTTCTCCAATCAGCTGGTACCATTCCAGTCAGTAGATTGAGTTTGCCTCAGAGTTACAATAAGTAATTAAGGTACCATCATTAGAGAATAATTCTATTCCCCCCCCCCCCCCCCCTTCTTACTTTTTCTTTTTTATCTATGGCCTGATGCCTTTTTACACAGCCTAATCCCATATACAGTATGTCACAAAAGTGAGTACACCCCTCACATTTTTGTAAATATTTTATTATATCTTTTCATGTGACAACACTGAAGAAATTACACTTTGCTACAATGTAAAGTAGTGAGTGTACAGCTTGTATAACGGTGTAAATTTGCTGTCCCCTTAAAATAACTCAACACACAGCCATTAATGTCTAACCCACTGGCAACAAAAGTGAGTACACCCCTAAGTGAAAATATCCAAATTGGGCCTAAAGTGTCAATATTGTGTGTGGCCACCATTATTTTCCAGCACTGCCTTAACCCTCTTGGGCAAGGAGTTCACCAGAACTTCACAGATTGCCACTGGAGTCCTCTTCCACTCCTCCATGATGACATCACAGAGCTGGTGGATGTTAGGGACCTTGCGCTCCTCCACCTTCCATTTGAGGATGCCTCGCAGATGCTCAATAGGGGATAGGTCTGGAGACATGCTTGGCCAGTCCATCACCTTTACCCTCAGCTTCTTTAGCAAGGCAGTGGTCTTGGAGGTGTGTTTGGGGTCATTATCATGTTGGAATACTGCCCTGCAGCCCAGTCTCTGAAGGGAGGGGACCATGCTCTGCTTCAGTATGTCACAATACATGTTGCCATTCATGGTTCCCTCAATGAACTGTAGCTCCCCAGTGCCGGCAGCACTCATGCTGCCCCAGACCATGACACTCCCACCACCATACTTGACTGTAGGCAAGACACACTTGTCTTTGTACTCCTCACCTGGTTGCTGCCACACACGCTTTAAACCATCTGAACCAAACAAGTTTATCTTGGTCTCATCAGACCACAGGACATGGTTCCAGTAATCCATGTCCTTAGTCTGCTTGTCTTCAGCAACTGTTTGCGGGCTTGCTTGTGCATCATCTTTAGAAGAGGCTTCCTTCTGGAACAACAGCCATGCAGACCAATTTGATGCAGTGTGCGGCGTATGGTCTGAGCACTGACAGGCTGACCACCCCACCCCTTCAACCTCTGCAGCAATGCTGGTAGCACTCATACATCTATTTCCCAAAGACGTATGTGATTAGGGAGGGTGAAGATGTGGGGGTAGTTGCCAAAACTAACCCATACACATAGACACCCAGGGGGAATTTAATGCACTTTCTCTAAGTACCTCCTGGTACTTATAGATGTGGCAATTGTCCCCGATGCCCATGGGTTTTAGAAGGTAAATACTTCACCTTACCTAATGGTGAAGTTCTATCTCCAAGTGATGGTATGCAGGTGCAAAGCATTCTATGTCTGCAAAACTATTCGACAACTTAGACAAAGGATAGGAGATCATCTTTATTATTCTGATAATGGTAAACTTACCACCATAGGTAGACTCATAGGACTGTATCATCGCTATGATGTCTCTATGGTTCAATTTCTGGTTCTTGAAGTGGTTCAACCAAGCCCTAGAGGTGGCGATTGGGACCGAACGATCCTACAGAGGGAGACACTATGGATTGAACGGCTCAACGCCACCTATCCCCCAGGCCTGAATGAGATGATCTCTTATAAACCATTTATAAATTGTTGTGAGTCCTTGTGCGGCCCCCCCCTTTTTTTTCTGTATTCCCTCTGTGCATCCTGGCGCGCCTATTGCGCCATCTGTGCATCTTGTGTGTTTTTTTTGTATTTTTGTTTTTTTTGTATTTTTGTTTGTTTCTCCCTTCCCTTCCTGCTACTTTTCCCTCCCCCTCTTCCCCATCTTCCTTCTCCTCCCCCCTTTCCCCTTCTTGATCTACCCTATTGTTTGTTTGTCCCCCTGAATGGAAACAGATTTTATTTGGTCATAATGTTATGAATACTATTGGCCTCCTTTTCCCAAATGTTCATTGCTCAGATTCACGTGGGTGATCCTTACCCCTTGATTGTGACATACTTTTGGTGTTATTCCAGTTTAATTATTCCAGCATGTTAATTTTACTTAATATATGTTTTCTAATTTTGTTCATCTTGGTGTATATCCAATTGTAAATATTGAACCCTGTATTCCTGTGTTTTCATTGGTACAGTCGGTCTGCTCCCCCTTGTGGTGGTTCGGTGGCATGACTTCCCCCTTGTTATTCTCCCCGGCGGACTTGTGTTTACCCTGGACAGGGGCTCTTGCCGCCCTGGCTTGCCCTGATTGGCCTGGACCTCTTGGCCTATGGGCTCTATCGGGACACACATGCGCAGTAGCACGGAATCGTGCACCTGCGCAGTGTGGGTAAACTGGCCCCGTGGCCCTCGGCGGCGTACGTTGGCGCTCACGGGGTTGGGGAGCTCTTATAGCAGTCCTCATGGACTGCTAGATGAGCAGCAATACCTCTCCACGCTGGGTTTTTACTCTGTAACTGTTTGTTTACAGAGTCCCCCTTATGTGCTTTTTCCTGCAGCCAGTGCTCCCACCCAGAGACCTGTCAGACTTACCAGCTATCTAGACCTACAGTACCCAGTGGCTCTCGTTTTAACTGGATAGCTACTCTGGACTATGTATACATACATTCAAGCCTTTCTGCCCGTTCAACAACCCAGCCTTAGTAATCCTTTTCACCAGTGCATTGCAATTTGTTGAGATCCCTATACAGTATGCGGTGTGGTGTTTTCTAATTTTCTGAGATGGTTTATTTTCTTCTCCCCTCTATCCCCTTTTTTTCTCCCATTCCCCCCCTCCCCCCTTTCCTCCCCCCTCTTCCCTCCCCCCTCTTCCCCCCCCCCTTTCCCCTCCTCTCCTCCTTTCCCTTTCCCCTCTCTCTCCCCCCATTTCCTTTTTCCCCCTATACCTCTCTTCTCGCTAACCTTTCCTTATTCTAAACCACACATGCACCCTATATTGGATTCTCATCACTATAATCTTTCACCCATTAGTACTTTTATTTTCTCTGATAATAATTAATAACATTTACAATTCATACCTCATATTTGATATATTTATTTTAAACTAGAGATGTTTTTTTGCACTTCCCCTTGTCCGCCGGGGGGGGGGGGGATTTGTGGGATTCTGCTGTTAGCCGTGCCTGGTCCATTTGGGTGAGCTGATCTTTCTGTACTTTTGTTATTTTTGCTTTGCTTCGCAATTATTTGTTTTCCTGTATATCTTTTAATATATTGTTTTCCTATAGACCCCTCATTCTCCTGAAGAAGCGATTATACCGCGAAACCGGTAGAGGAATACTTATACCCCACCTTAACAGAAACTGTACCGGGTAAACCTGCTATGAGTTAGTTCTGTGTGGTGTATACTATATTATATATTTTATAATTTGTTTTTGTATACCCTTTTTTTGTGTTTTTAAGACACTGTTTGTACATTGTTACAGAATAAAATTTTGTATTTTATTAAGCAAATTTTGTGGTTATATCAGTACAGAGAAAGTCCATTAAATTCCCCCTGGGTGTCTGTGTGTATGGGTTAGCTTTGACAACTACCCCCACATCTTCACCCTTCCTAATCACATACGTCAACCTGGATGATGGTACTCCTTTACTGCTGTTATCTGAATGTTATGTGAGGCTATACTCAACTTCTGAATATTTCCCAAAGACAACCTCTGGATATGATGTTGAGCACGGGCACTCAACTTCTTTGGTCGACCATGGCGAGGCCTGTTCTGAGTGGAACCTGTCCTGTTAAACTGCTGTATGTTCTCGGCCACTGTGCTGCAGCTCAGTTTCAGGGTCTTGGCAATCTTTTTATAACCTAGGCCATCTTTATGTAGAGCAACATTTTTTTTTTCAGATCCTCAGAGAGTTCTTTGCCATGAGGTGCCATGTTGAACTTCCAGTGACCAGTATAAGTGAGTGAGAGCAATAACACCAAATTTAACACACCTGTTCCCCATTCACACCTGAGACCTTGTAACACTAACAAGTCACATGACACCAGGGAGGGAAAATGGCTAATTGGGCCCAATTTGGACATTTTCACTTAGGGTTGTACTCACTTTTGTTGCCAGCAGGTTAGACATTAATGGCTGTGTGTTGAGTTATTTTGAGGGGACAGCAAAATGACGATGTTATACAAGCTGTACACTCACTAATTTACATTGTAGCAAAGTGTAATTTCTTCAGTGTTGTCACATGAAAAAATATAATAAAATATTTACAAACATGTGAGGGGTGTACTGCATAAATAGCTGCATAAATCCCCCATGTCTGCCGCGGGGGGAACCTGTGGTGACTGAGGTGTGCCTCATTGGTAAGCAGCTATGCTTGGTTTTTGCTGTAGTTTTGTATTTTTATATTACGGTATATATTGTTTTTTGATGTTTAATGATGTTTTAATGATGTTTAATGATAAATGTATCCTTTATTGTTATGTAGAGTCTCATTTATACCACTTATTTTTTAGATTTATCCTCCTGAAGAAGCGGTCCTCTGATCATAAAACTGGTAGAGGATTGTATAAATCTGCGAACAATTTCTATAATCCACCACTCAGTTGGAAGTCTACATGTACTTGTATACTGTATCGACTCTCCTCCTCCTTCATCTTTATTCTTTATAAATTTTTGTAACTATATGTATTTTCATATGTAATAAAATATTATTGTATTTTAAGCTTACATGTGTTCATTGGTAACGAGATAGTCCATTCCGCCCAATTGTGGTTGTAGCAAGACAGCCTCAGCAACTGTCCCTACTTCCCTCTTCATTTGCACAGTCAGTAGACTATTCGTAAAAATTAGGAATAATGGTCTGGCAATTACTTGACTGAGTTCCTTAAGGACCTTTGGGTGCAAGTCATCTGGTCCTGGTGACTTATTAATATTACGTTTTTCAAGTCTATTTCTAATTCTGTCTTATGTTAGCCATGAGGGTGCTTCCTGTGACATGTCATGAGGATAAACATTGCAGTTTTGGTTAGTGAAGCCCCCCAATTCCCTTGTGAAGAAGAGAAGAATACATTTAATACCTTTGCCATCTCCCCATCCTTAGTAACCAGTGATAGGGTTGAAATAATGACTTAGAGTTCCACTTAAATTGTGTACGTATCAATTGTTCTATTTAAATTGTTTGTGCTTTTCTCTTCTGTGTACGTATCAATCTGTATCTAGATGGAATTTGGAACTGCTGAATAATCATTACATGTTCGCTGATAAGAAACTCTTTGTACCTTAACCTCATTTGGTAATGCCGATAAGATTACTGCTTGTAGAGCTGCCTATAAAAGGCCTTTGAAAGAAGTAAAGGGTGCAGTCCTCTTTTGCTCTGGACTGTGACACAGACATATGTGACTCCGTGTCATCATTCTTATAGAAGCAATAATTTGACAAAGCAATATAAACTTAAAGCAACTTGTTTAAGAGTTGCCCCTAACATTTTGGCGCCCGAACGAGGGACTCACCGATGATACTACAAGAGGTGGCTGAGCTACGCTGACGGAACAAAAAGGAATAGGCATTCCGGGAACCACAGATCAAAAACCTGGCCAGGTAAGAAAAAGCTTTATTTTTCTTATATTCTGTGCTCCCCTGATTTGTGCCTATCCGTTCTGTCAGTTACGGTTCTCCTGGTTTTAAAACACCAGCCTCTGTAGTGGTGAGTCTAGAATTACTGCATATTTTGGTTTATATTGCTGGAATTATTTGTTTGTTTGTTTGTCTGTCTGTCTTGTTGAGAAAGTGAATGAGCCTTGCCAAGGTTGGTATGAATTGAAAGAATATCATCCCAATGAGCAACGGAATGCGCCCTTCCGGGGGGTCTGACGCTCAAGTTTGATATTCAATTTAGTTCATAAACCATAGACGGGTTGAGAGTATAAGCCCTGTCTGCTCCATAAAGCAGGGATAAGAGTGCATGAGAGGGATCCCAGATACGGGGAGGGAATAAGGTCGCCATAAAGTCCGGAGATCTAGTCGGATACCTGGCCACTTAAGGAATGCTTGTATATGTTGTAGCTGCATTTTTGTATATGTTGTAGCCGCATTCTGGTTTGTTATTGGGCTAGCATATAAAGTAATTATTTGTTATTGGGCTAGCATATAAAGTAATTCGATTTCAGAAATCTCATTCCGGAGAGGTTTTTAGTATTCTAGCACCCTAGGAGGAAGGCAACGAGGAACTAGTGTAACTTAGCTAAGTGTTTTATATTGTACACTAAGTGTCCCACACGCTACCTAGGCAGGACTGTTAGAATGGGCCAGAGGAACACAAAACCCCGTCAAGGAATTGTGGCGCACTATACGGTGCCACAGATAATTAAGAACATTTATGGGAAAACCGAAGCACAGGACTTAAAGGATGTCCTTCGTAAATTTAAGGTGAAAGGAGCAGCGGGCTTAGACCCGGATGTATAGAGTGAAATAAAAAGGGACAGACAAGGAGAGGTGTTAGAGAAGCAATGGATGCGTCAGGTTCAATGCTTAATTAAGGTCTCAAATAGAGCGAAAGAATAGGGGTGGAAATATAATCCAGATTGTGATGGTTGGGATATGAAAGATAGAAGAACAAAAAATGTCGAGGCTCCCAGCTCAGCCATCCCACCCCCATACACTGACGTAGAACGCAAACCACACAAGATATATCCTGTACTTGAGGGGAGAGGATGGGTTTGTCAGGTTTGTGGAGCACAAAACCCAGAATGGGCAGTAGAATGTGTGCATTGTGGGGCACAAAAACCTCATCCAGAAACTGTAGCTCCCGTACGCACTGATACATGCATTGTTCAGGTAAACAATCCAGAATTTGGACAAGCAGCCCATCCAAATGCCCCGCCTACTGTCACTCGTAGAATGCAAATAAGGACTTGGGCACCATGGTCGGTAGACACCCTTATGGCATTAATACAGAGCGCCCCAGACCCGGTGGCAAAGCCAGCTGCTTTCTGTAGATTTGTGACACAGTTAATGAATACACATGAAGCGACCTGGCAGGATGGGGAGGATCTATGCAGACACAAAATGACTCTGACCCTGTTTAACCAGTTTATGACAGAAATAGGTCCACACAGACCTGCAGGACAAGTTGATGGGGATGGCAACCTGGAGGCAGGACATGTCAGACATATAGACTCAAGGGCCCCTTTTATTGCTAGATTAGAAGCTTTTTGTCAAGCAAAACAACAGGAGAGGGGGTCCATATCACCCATGAAGCAAATGCCAGGACAGACTGTATCGGAATTTTACTTATCTATGGAAAGTATGATGGCAGATGAGGGATTGGATTTGGCCCTGCCAGTCACAATCCGAGCCTTCAATAGACAATTTATGGAGGGATTAATTCCACAGATAAGTGAGAGACTGAAAGCCTGCACACCAGAGTGGAGGGCAACTAGAGATAGAGGGACGTTGTTACAAAAAGCGCAAGGCATAGAGGCGGACTTAGCAGAAACCAAAGGGAGGAAATCTCATGCTATCAACGCACTCGGGGGTTCCCAAGAGCAAGATAGAGGTTCCTTTCGCAAACCCCTTACCTGTCACTACTGTAACAAGATTGATCACATCAGACGCAACTGTAGGAAAAGAATAAGGGATGAAGGAGAGGAAGGTGTTGATTCTCCAGTTAATCAGAGAAGGAACCAGCCCAGGGACAACAAAAATAGTCATATCAGGCAGCAGGGAGATGGTCCACGAGCATGACTCGCCCCGGTTTTAGAAAAATCCAAAACAACAATGCTTAAGACAAATATAACGGTTGGTAATAAGAAAATCTCTTGTTTAGTCGATACAGGAGCTTCACGCTCGTTACTTTCTGACTCTGAACTACTCCCTGGCCAAAAATCACCTGACACTTTACTAATAACTGGATATGATGGCATTTTAGCCGACGCCCCGCTTACAAAACCTCTGAAAGTTAAAGTAGGAAACCACATGTTCCTTTCACGCTTTCTGGTATCCAGAGGAGCCCCCACTAATTTGTTAGGAGCTGACATTTTGCAGAAAATAGGAGCTAACATTACCTATCACCCAGATGGCACTGTCACCTTAGCTATAGGGGATAATCAAGAACACATGGAGATGTGTAACCTGATACAATACCTAGAGGAGGAATCGGAATTGTCCGGCCCACCTCCTTCAGACTTAGATCAGATTTTGTCGTCCCTTCCAGGAGAACTATGGGAGAAACATCCAGCTGATGTTGGACTTTTGCCCATACCTCCGGTTACCCTACAGCTGATTCCAGGAGCAGTGCTTCCCCAACAAAAACAGTATCCACTCAGTGCACCCCAAGAGGCGGCCATAGAAATGCAGGTCCAATCCTTCTTAAAAAGTGGAGTTCTAAAAGAGGTAAAATCACCGGCAAACACTCCCTTGTACCCGGTTAAAAAGAAATCAGTAACCGGTAGTCCGGTTAAGTATAGAATGGTCCAAGACCTTAGAGCGGTCAACAAAATACTAGCCCCGATGACACCTTTAGTACCCAATCCACATACATTACTGTCACAAATACCATCAACCAGTATGTACTTTGCGGTTATAGATTTAGCTAACGCTTTCTTTTCCGTCCCGCTTGCTGAAGAATGCCAACTTTGGTTCGCATTTTCAATCAAAAATCGGCAACTAACCTGGACACGCCTACCTCAGGGTATGGCGCATTCACCTACCTTGTATTCGCAAGCATTGCAAACGGTGTTGGGAGAATGGGTACCACCAGATTCCTGTGTATTGTTACAATATGTGGATGATTTATTGTTATGCTGCCCTGACAAGGAAACTTGTTTGGCCACCACCCTTAATTTGTTGCGATTTTTGGCAGAAAAAGGTTGCAAGGTTAATAAGAAAAAGTTGCAAGTGTGTCAGGAAAAAGTTATCTTTTTGGGACATTGTATATCACAGGGTACGAGACATCTCACTGAGGAGAGGGTTCAAGTGATAAAGGGAATGTTACCCCCACGGAATTTCAAACAATTGCGTATGTTTTTAGGTATTGTGTCATATTGTAGACAGTGGATACCACACGCTAGCGCTTTGATGCAGCCATTATACGATTGTTTGAAAATTGTACCGTATATGCTTACAGAAGTAGCTTATGAATCGTTTATCACTTTGAAAAAGTTGTTGATTTCTGCCCTGGCTATTGGTATACCAGATTACACCAAGATATTTAATCTGTACATTGCTGAGATCGCTGGACACGCCACAGGTGTTTTGACACAGGCACATGTAAAACAAAGACCAGTCGCTTACTTTTCAGCAGCATTAGATCCAGTATCTAGAGGTTCACCGTCTTGTGTACGGGCGGTAGCTGCAGTGTCAATTATCATAGATAAGTCATCAGAGATTGTTCTAGACAATCCAGTTGTAGTGCATACCACACATGACATACATGCAATCTTGTCTCAGGTACAGCCCAAACACATTTCAATGGCTAGGCAATTAAGGTTACAGTGTACTTTACTCTTACCTCCAAATGTCACTTTTCAGCGCTGTACAACCTTAAATTTGGCCACCTTTTTGCCTCTTCAGTCACCAGATTTGGCAAGGGGGAATGATAGTACTAATAGTACTAGTGAGAAAAGAAATGAGGACACTGACACTCTTTTGTTTAAAGAAGTAGATGAACACGATTGTTTTCAGCTCATGGAACAGGAGACAATGGGATTCCCACACGTTACAGATACACCAATTTTAAACGCTGAGTACACCTTGTATATAGATGGCAGCAGGTTTGCTGATGACAAAGGTAAATATCACACAGGGTATGCTGTAGTGACTGATACCCGGGTGATTGAAGCACAGGCCTTACCAGCCCACATGTGAGCACAGGAAGCAGAATTGAAAGCTTTAGAACAAGCCTTAGAATACTTAAAAGGACGAGAAGGGAATATTTACACTGACTCCGCCTACGCTTATGGTGTAGCGCACGATTATGGCCACATATGGAGGGCTAGAGGTTATCTGACAGCAGCAGGTACACCTGTAAAACATGGAGAAGGGATTAAGAGAGTCCTGAACAATCTTCAAAAGGTTAAACGAGTGGCCATTATGAAGATAGCGGCACACACGAGAGCAAAAACAATTGAGGCAAAAGGAAATGCATTTGCAGATTTGACTGCAAAACAGGCAGCTCTAGGGGAAGGAAGCCCTGAGACCTTAGCAGCGGTAGAGGTGAGTATCCCAGAACCAACATGGCAGCAGCTGAGTAAATTACAGGAGCAAGCAGGGGAGAGCGAGAAAGATAAGTGGTTCAGGATGGGAGCAGCACCAGACCTTGACAATGTATGGAGGGAAGGAGGCAAAATATGCCTACCTGCCTCTCTGTACCCAGCAATGGCAGCGGCAGTTCACTTACCCACACATGTCAGTTCCAATTCCATGTACAGGATTGTGAACCAAGGATGGTTCGCCCCTGGATTCAGTAGCACTGCAAGAAACTACTGTGCAGCCTGCCAAATCTGTCTCCTGAATAACCCAGGACAGAAAGTGAAAACCCCACGAAAACACCAGGTCCGGGCCCAATACCCCTTCCAGAGACTGCAAATTGATTACATACAAATGCCTAAGAGCGGCCCCTTTGAATTTGTCCTCGTGTGTATCGATTTATTCTCAGGTTGGCCCGAAAGTTATCCAGTAAAATCAGCTACAGCTAAAGCCACAGCTAAGAAACTGATCACTGAGTTAATACCTAGGTTTGGTCTTCCTGAAACCATAGAATCAGATAGGGGGACACACTTTACAGGAGAAATCTTGCAGAATGTAATGACCATGTTAGGGGTTCAACAAAGTTTTCACACCCCTTACCACCCACAGAGTTCAGGATCAGTGGAGAGAGTAAATGGGACAATAAAGCTAAAAATACAAAAAGCCATGCAAGAGTTAAACAAGCCTTGGCCAGAATGCCTGCCTCTGGCTTTATTCTCTATAAGGTACACTCCAACAGGAAAAACAGGATTATCCCCATACGAAATACTTTTTGGGAATGCACCTAGATTAGGTTTATACTTTCCACAGAGTATGCAATTGCAATGTGATAGTTTGACTGCATATGTGATACAATTACAACAACGTCTAACTAAGATCCACAAAAGTGTGTATTCTTCTCTTCCAGACCCTAATTCAATAACAGGTACACATACGCTGCTACCAGGGGATTATGTATATGTAAAGAAACACACCAGAAAGACATTGGAACCCAGGTTTGAAGGTCCTTACCAAGTACTCTTGACCACAGCCACCTCAGTAAAGCTGGAAGGAAAACCTACCTGGATACACGCATCACATTGCAAGAAACAACCCGAGAAAACAACATGATGAAATATCTACTTACATATTTTTTTGTTGAAGATTGTTGTTTTACAAATATATGCATGGACTCCTGGTATTAATGTACTTGAAGTAGAGGAAACAACAACTTTCGAATGGGCTATAGATGATCCTAAAGTAGCAAATGATTCAGGATATGAGATGAATAAGGATTATAATGTAGGTAATTACACTGTTAAAGGACACAGGCGACCATTTCATATAGATGTAGGTATTGCATGGATACAGGCGGACCCATTCTCAGAAGTAACTCTATGTGAAGGAACTAATAAGGGAATGGTATGTGGCAGAAGTTCCCCAGTATATGAACCTTGCTTGTTAAAATACCAAACTAGCATATGCAAAATGCAAAGAACACCGATAAATGTGAACAATAGATTCATAGAAATAGGACCCCAGCATATTTGTATCATTACTAATGATAACCGCACCATGTCAGCATTAAATAAATCGGCGCCGTTTGCGGGATGTATAAAAAAGATTAAAATATTACAATGGGGTAACGACACCTATCTTTTTGAACCAGACGCCGATAAGATATTCTCTTCAGTCTATGAGGTACATAATCTCACTGACACTACACCCTTTATAATTTCTTTAGACCCACTAAAACAGGTTTTGGAACAATCAGAGTTGTTAAGACAACACATAGAAACACTAGAACATACCCTACAGAATAACCTTGTATCTGCAATTATTGACAAAGGTAGACTAGTACATCTTTCCTCACAGATACAACAGGATACTGCACCACATTGGTGGGATATATTTAGTGGAATGTCTTCTACAGCAACCAATACCTTTCACTGGTTGTTAAGTCCAATGGTAATTATTATTCTAATATTAACCACTTGAGCCCCGGACCATTATGCTGCCTAAGGACCAGAGGTCTTTTTCCAATTTGGCACTGCGTCGCTTTAACTGCTAATTGCGCGGTCATGCAATGCTGTACCCAAACGAAATTTGCGTCCTTTTCTTCCCACAAATAGAGCTTTCTTTTGATGGTATTTGATCACCTCTGCAGTTTTTATTTTTTGCGCTATAAACGGAAAAAGACCGAAAATTTTGAAAAAAAATGATATTTTCTACTTTTTGTTATAAAAAAACCCCCCCAAATGACCCCATTTTGGAAAGTAGACACCCCAAGGAAATTGCTGAGAGGCATGTTGAATCCATTGAATATTTTTTTTTTTTGTCCCAAGTGATTGAATAATGACAAAAAAAAAAAAAAAAAAAATATTTACAAAAAGTTGTCACTAAATGATATATTGCTCACACAAGCCATGGGCCTATGTGGAATTGCACCCCAAAATACATTCAGCTGCTTCTCCTGAGTATGGGGATACCACATGTGTGGGACTTTTTGGGATTTCTAAGGGTGTAAATTTTTGATTTCACTCTTCACTGCCCATCACAGTTTCGGAGGCCATGGAATGCCCAGGTGGCACAAAACCCCCCCAAATGACCCCATTTTGGAAAGTAGACACCCCAAGCTATTTGCTGAGAGGCATATTGAGTCCATGGAATATTTTATATTTTGACACAAGTTGCGGGAAAGTGACACTTTTTTTTTTTGCACAAAGTTGTCACTAAATGATATATTGCTCACACAGGCCATGGGCATATGTGGAATTGCACCCCAAAATACATTTAGATGCTTCTCCTGAGTATGGGGATACCACATGTGTGGGACTTTTTGGGAGCCTAGCCGCGTACGGGGCCCCGAAAACCAAGCACCGCCTTCAGGATTTCTAAGGGTGAAAATTTTTGATTTCACTCTTCACTGCCTATCACAGTTTCGGAGGCCATGGAATGCCCAGGTGGCACAGCTCTCATTTGTTTTTAAAAATGAAGAAAGACAAGAAAAAACTTTTTTTTTTTTCTTTTTTCAATTTTCAAAACTTTGTGACAAAAAGTGAGGTCTGCAAAATACTCACTATACCTCTCGGCAAATAGCTTTGGGTGTCTACTTTCCAAAATGGGGTCATTTGGGGGGGTTTTGTGCCACCTGGGCTTTCCATGGCCTCCGAAACTGTGATAGGCAGTGAAGAGTGAAATCAAAAATTCACGCCCTTAGAAAGCCTGAAGGCGGTGCTTGGTTTTCGGGGTCCCGTACGCGGCTAGGCTCCCAAAAAGTCTCACACATGTGGTATCCCCGTACTCAGGAGAAGCAGCAGAATGTATTTTGGGGTGTAATTTCACATATTCCCATGGCATGTTTGAGCAATATATCATTTAGTGCAAAAAAAAAAAATTTGTCTCTTTCCCGCAACTTGTGTCGCAATATAAAATATTCCATGGACTCGACATGCCTCTCAGCAAATAGCTTGGGGTGTCTACTTTCCAAAATGGGGTCATTTGGGGGGGTTTTGAACTGTCCTGGCATTTTATGCACAACATTTAGAAGCTTATGTCACACATCACCAACTCTTCTAACCACTTGAAGACAAAGCCCTTTCTGACACTCATTGTTTACATGAAAAAGTTATTTTTTTTTTGCAAAAAAATTACTTTGAACCCCCAAACATTATATATTTTTTTAAAGCAAATGCCCTACAGATTAAAATGGTGGGTGTTTCATTTTTTTTTTTTTCACACAGTATTTGCGCAGCGATTTTTCAAACGCATTTTTTGGGGAAAAAACACACTTTTTTAAATTTTAATGCACTAAAACACACTATATTGCCCAAATATTTGATGAAATAAAAAATATGATCTTAGGCCGAGTACATGGATACCAAACATGACATGCTTTAAAATTGCGCACAAACGTGCAGTGGCAACAAAATAAATACATTTTTAAAAGCCTTTAAAAGCCTTTACAGGTTACCACTTTAGATTTACAGAGGAGGTCTACTGCAAAAATTACTGCCCTCGATCTGACCTTCGCGGCGATACCTCACATGCATGGTGCGGGGTGTACTAGGCAGCTGGCGCTTGCCAGTTCAATAAAAAGCTACCAAAAAAACTGTTAGCGATCGCAGGGATCAGGCCTGACTCTGCGAATGCTGCAGATATGCGTTTAGTGTTTTGTAAGTGACAGTGATCGATCGATACTGCACTTGGGTGGGCTGGGCCGGGCGGAGGGGCAAAATGCAGGTGCTAGCAGGTATCTGGGCTGATCCCGCTAACACTGCGTTTTTGGGAACCCTAAACTGCTGGGGACGCCAGTATAGATCTGATCGGATCAGATATTGATCCGTTCAGATACTATACCACTAAGGGAGGTGTACGGTGCGTGCGTGGGTGTTAGCGGTACTGGCGCTAATCTGACGCTGCTTGGGGCTGGTGCTTGCCAGTTCACCAAAATACTACCAAAAAAACTGTTAGCGATCGCAGGGATCAGGCCTGACTCTGCGAACGCTGCAGTTATGCATTTAGTGTTTTGTAAGTGTCAGTGATCGATCGATACTGCACTTGGGTGGGCTGGGCTGGGCCAGGCGGAGGGGCAAAACGCAGGTGCTAGCAGGTATCTGGGCTGATCCCGCTAACTCTGCGTTTTTGGGAACCCTAAACTGCTGGGGACACTAGTATAGATCTGATCAGATATTGATCCGATCAGATACTATACCACCAAGGGAGCTGTACGGTGCATGCGTGGGTGTTAGCGCTACTGGCGCTAACCTGACGCTGCCTGGGGCTGGTGCTTGCCAGTTCACCAAAATGCTACCAAAAAAACTGTTAGCGATCGCAGGGATCAGGCCTGACTCTGCGAACGCTGCAGTTATGCGTTTAGTGTTTTGTAAGTGACAGTGATCGATCGATATTGCACTTGGGCTGGGCCGGGCGGAGGGGCAAAACGCAGGTGCTAGCAGGTATCTGGGCTGATCCCGCTAACACTGCGTTTTTGGGAACCCTAAACTGCTGGGGACGCTAGTATAGATCTGATCGGCCCGTAACAGTTATACGGTGATCAGTGGTGAAAGGGTTAACTAGGGGGCCATCAAGGGGTTAAAACATTTATTCGGTAGTATATGGGGGTCCCTGTCGCTATAAAACGCTGACGGCGAACCTAAATATTTAGGTCCCTAACTAGCGTCACCAGCGACACTAATACAGCGATCAGAAAAATGATCGCTTAGCGACACTGGTGGCAGGGGGTGATCAAGGGGTTAAAACTTTATTATGGGGGGGTTAGGGGGGTATCCTAGACCTACAGGGGGGTAATACTAACTGTCCCAACACTGTAACTGTCACAAACTGACACCAATGCAGTAATCAGAAAAAAAAAAAAAAAAACTGCTGGTGTCAGTTTGTGACGGGGGGGGGGTGATTGGGGGGGATCGGGGGGGCGATCGGGGGGGGGGGGGATTGGGGTGTTTTGTGTGCCTGACATGTTCTACTGTGTGTGTGTAGTGTTGTGCACTCACATACCTGTCTTCTCTCCTCGGGCCGGAACGGAAATTACCGAGCCGAGGAGAGATGACATCATTTCCTTTGCTGCTGTTTAGCATACAGCAGCAAAGGAATGATGTGATTGGCTGGCGGCGATCGCGAGGGGGGGGCCACGAACGGATGGCCTCCCCCTCATCTCCGATCGCCGTGGGACAAAAGATGACCGCCTCGGGCACCGGGGGGGGGGTCCGATCGGACCCCCCACCCGCGGAAGGCAAATCACCTATATGTACGTGATTTTGCCTGTCCGTGCCACCTTGCCGACGTAAATCGGCGTGAGGCGGTCATCAAGTGGTTAATATCACTTACAATCACAAATATATGTGTATACAGGAAAATAAATAGGAAAATTAGGAGAATAGACAGGGCATACCGATAAATGTGTATTGACATCACCCTACTCCTATAAAACTCCTCTTCTTGAATTTTAAGATGTTGGTAATACCTAGGGGGATAGGTTCTACCCCTCTGACAACTCGCGGTCAGGGAAAGGACTCTGGGGAAAAACTGACTAGAACTTATTCATGAGGACCCAGGGGGAGGGAGAGGATGATGTCAAAGGGGGAAATTGATAGGGTTGAAATAATGACTTAGAGTTCCACTTAAATTGTGTACGTATCAATTGTTCTATTTAAATTGTTTGTGCTTTTCTCTTCTGTGTACGTATCAATCTGTATCTAGATGGAATTTGGAACTGCTGAATAATCATTACATGTTCGCTGATAAGAAACTCTTTGTACCTTAACCTCATTTGGTAATGCCGATAAGATTACTGCTTGTAGAGCTGCCTATAAAAGGCCTTTGAAAGAAGTAAAGGGTGCAGTCCTCTTTTGCGCTGGACTGTGACACAGACATATGTGACTCCGTGTCATCATTCTTATAGAAACAATAATTTGACAAAGCAATATAAACTTAAAGCAACTTGTTTAAGAGTTGCCCCTAACACCAGATTCCCTTCATCATTCATTATAGGACCAATATGATCTGACCTCCCTTTCTTACTATTTATGCACTTAAAGAATTTCTTGGGATTTTTTTTACTCTCCTCCGCTATGTGCTTTTTGCGTTCTATCTTAGTTGCCCTGATTGCACCCTTACATTTCTTGTTGCATTCTTTGTAAAGTTGGAATGCTGATGATGACCCCTCAGCCTTGTATTTTTTGAAGGCCTTCTCCTTGGCTTTTATATGCATTCTTACGTTGGAGTTAAGCCACCCAGGACTTTTATTAGCTCTTTTAAATGTATTTCCCATTGGGATGCACTGGCTAATACCCTTATTCAATATACTCTTAAAGCATACCCATTTTTCCCCTGTGTTCTTTGTTCTTAAGACATAGACAATATGTCTTAGACAATTGACAGGAAGGCTACCTCAGCTGACAACTTGGCAAAGGTGAAATGGTCCCTATACCCAAGGGTGTTCCAGAATCTGTGCCACAGGTAAAGGATAATGAACGTGGACCTCCTAGCTTCAGGTTCAACAAAAAAACTGACCAGGTTTGTCTCCAGGTATAGAGAACCTCTGGTGGAAACAGTGGATACTCTGTTGGATGTGTGGGATCAGTAGAACCTGATCTAGCCTTTTATTCCCCTAAGGCTGGATTCATATCTATGCATTTTTAGTACTTTTTGCATTTTGCAGATTTGCACTACAGAACGTGTTCCATGGGAAACAATGTTAAATGGACTGTAGTGCAAATCTGCAAAATGCAAAAAGCACTAAAACTGCATAGGTGTGAATCCAGCCTAAAACTCATTCCTCATCTGTTCCACATGATCAAAATGGAGAACATTCCAGTGATAATTATAGCTGTGGACAGGCCCAGGTGGATGTGGTTAGAGATGGGCCGAACACCCCCCGATTTGGTTTGTGCCAGAACTTTCAAGCATCACAAAAGTTTGGAGCCGAACAACGAACCCCGTTGAAGTCTATGGGATCCGAACTGGAAAAATCAAAAGTGCCCATTTCGAAGACTTATATGCAAGTTATTGGGCATACAAAGGGTATGGGGGTCTGGGTACTGCCCTGGGGGACATGTATCAACTAAAACAAGATTGTAAAAAAGATCATTTTTAAATGAGCTGTGATTTACTGATGCTTAAAGTGAAATAATAAAAAGTAAAAATTCCTTTAAATACATCTGGGGGGTCCCCTTAATATGCCTGTAAATTAGCGCGTCTGTACCATGTATAGAACCTGATGCAGCAAAAATGGCATTTATAAAGCCATAAAAAAAAGAAATTTTCCCTGCAAGCTTTCTTTATTTTATAAACAACAGCTTGGGGAATCAGTCTGTATAATGAGGCCACCATTTAGTGCACTTGGAACAAAATTAGAGATGTTTTGGATAAATTCTGGTGTATCTTTTGCAGACTTTGGATAGAAGTAACAGGTGCAGAAAAAGTGGGCTTTGGTGTTGGTGGTGCCTTCACACCGTAACCCTATAGAGGTACTCTTGATAAAAGCAAGAATTTGCCTTGCTGTCAAAAATTGAAATGATATGCGTCTGTCAAACAGATGTGAAAAAATTGGTCATTGGGTGTTAATTGTATAACAATCAGTGTAGCGCTGGACGTAAATAATGTGACTAGTGACTAAAGATTTGTGCACACTCTCTATTGTTACCAAGATGTGGTGCCCAGATAAGCAATATAAAATTGGTAAAATTGAAGGCTTACCGCAAAGCCTGCGACCGCCCTTACTCAGGGGGGTCAAAACAGGCTTAGTTGTGATGAAATCCAAAGATGATGGACCCTCCGAGCCCTCTTTCACTCCATCAAACAGGCAGCTCACAGCACCGGGGATCCCAATGTGGAAGTATGCTCCCAGGAATTTCTTTAGTGTTTCTCCTCAGGAAAGATAAACCACAGCTTCCACCACAAGCTCCTCGGGCTTTGCTGTAAGCCTTCAATTTTACCATTTGGTGGCGGGCCGCACGAGAGGTGGATCAAGTATTCCCGAACCCTGCAATACATCTTGTTCTGGAATTAACACTTTGTTATTTGGGACACTTTTTTGAACTTTTTATTTTACCATTTTTTCTGTGTTTATTTACTAAGTTTTTTCATATATGTCATTTTGGGCATGGACCCACATTTTTAGAAATATCACATATGAGAATTTCACTATGTATTATATTTGGATATAGGCTTTGGTAAAATAGCTTATGTGCATTTATATTGCTTATCTGGGCACCACATCTTGGTAACAATAGAGAGCGTGCACAAATCTTTAGTCACTAGTCACATTATTTATGTCCAGCGCTACACTGATTGTTATGCATTTGATCTTTGCCTTTATATCGAGGTTATAGTGTTCAGCAGCAGGATTTTTTTCAAATTTGGTTACTCACGATTTACTTATTTTTTTCACATTCATGCACATAGCGCGGTTCTTTACTTATTTTTAGTGGGTGTTAATTGTGCCCATGAAATCTATACCAAAAAAATTCTTCTAGATAAAATCAACACCCACAAAGCTAGGCAGTGTAGACAGTCCTGCAGAGATTCCAGATCCAGAAAACACTTCATAGGCAACATCGGCACCAGGGGCTTGATAGCTGCTGCTAATCCAGGAATTATTAATTTTGATAAATATCAGCCAGTCAACAGAGTCTGTGGACAGACACACTCTTTTATCAGTCACAAAATTTCGGGCAGTACGGAATGCCTGTTCAGAAAGCACGCTGGATGCAGGGCAGCCCAGCAGCTCAATTGCATACTGGGCAAGTTCTGGCCAGTGGTCTATTCTCATGACCCAGTAACCCAGTGGATCGCCAACTGGAAAGCTCTCCATGTCTGTTTTGGCTACTAGATAATCTCCCACCAAATGATGTAGATGCTGCCGATGGGATGTGGAAGCTGACAGCCCGGCGCAGAGGACTAAAAAAATGTTGAAATGCATCACTGAGGCGGCCCCCCTTCTCCACCCCTCCTCTCTTGACTAATAGAAGCCTCAAAACTAGCTTTTCCATGAGACTGTAATCTACCAGAGTCTGGAAAGGCATTACATACACTCCTCTTTAAGGTGTCCTCAAGATATTTCATCCTCTGCTCCCTGTGTGGGGACGGGATGAGTTCCGAGACTTTCCCCTTGGAACGGTGGTTAGGGAGGGTTGCCAACCACTAATGATCCTTCTGCTTGATGGCACAAATTCTCAGGTCCTTTCACAGGCTTTGAAGAATGAGGGAGCCCATGCACTGCAAGTTTGTGGAGGCATGAGAAGTCCTCTGGGTCACTGAGGACTACAGTATCTGGAACTGTCTCCTCCCAGCCACATACTACTCACAAGGGTTCTGGGTAAAGAAAACATCTCTTAAGATTTGACGTATGTTTTTCTTTGCTTCTATGCCTCCAAAACTGCCAGAATCCTCCTCCTCCTCCCTCTCCTCTTGCGTAAAGCGGGCCTAGAGAGGAAAGGAAGTCCTCTTCTTCCTCCCGCTGCTCTGCCTCGAGTGCCCTGTCCATAATGCCACGCAGAGTCTGCTCCAGCAGGAACACAAGAGGGATTGTGTCACCGATGCATGCATTGTCATGACTCACCATCCTTGTGGTCTCAAATGGTGATAGTACAGGGCATGCATCCTTTATCAGCAGCTATTGGCGTGGGGAAAAAAAGCCAAGCCGGTCTGAGCCTGTCTTTGTGCTATAGTCACACAGGTACTTATTGACAGCCCTCTGCTGCATGTGCAGCCACTGCAGCATTGTCAAAGTTGAGTTCCCCATAGTGGGCATGTCACAAATCAGGCAGTTTACGGGCAGGTGGAATTCCAGCTGAATTTCAGCCATGAAATGGCTACAGAGTCTTCTGGACTGCTTTAGCAGATCTTCCAGCCCTGGGTACCTGTTTAAGAAATGGTGCACCACCAAATTGAGGACATGTGCCAGGCATGGCACATGTGTCAACTTTCCCTATCCCTGTGGTGGCACACCACCATTCCTGACTCAAGCTGGCATGGAGTGAACCACCAATGGGCCTGCCCCTGCGGAGCTGAAAAAATCTCTGCTCCAGGGCAACTCCTGCCTCCTAGACAGACCAGCCGAAGCACTGCATGGTATCTTTTAACCTGACTCATTGAATAGCCCCTTGAACGCTTAGGAGGTACTGGTGGTTCATAGGACAATTCAGCAGAGGAGGGCATGGAGAAGGAGAAGAAGGGGGTGGAGCTGACAAATCTCACATCATCACCACCAGCTGTATAGAGACGTAGCGGCAAAACAAGCTGCAGCACTGAGCCCTGTCTTGCATCCTTCCGAGTTGCAAGCAGAGTTACCCAGTGTGCCGTGAACAAATATATATTGTCCCTGACCAAGCTTGCTGGACCACATGTCAGCAGTAACGTGGACCTTGCGGCTGACAGCCTTGCCCAACGATGCCCCAACATTGCCTTTCACCTGATGGTACAGAACTGGAATGGCCTTACATGCAAAGAAATAGCGACTGGGAACCTGCCATTGTGATACAGCACATTCTGCAAATTTACGGAAGGGACAGAATCCACCAGACAGAAAGGCAGGAGTTGTAAAGCCAGTGGAGCCTGCTGAGAGATCATGAAATATAGTGGGGGTAGACCTGAAAGGTGAGGAGTGAGGAGGAGCAAAATTGCATCCCTTTTATGTAATATATTATAAAAATAAAGCGCTGTCTAAAAAATGCAGACAGGATGAAAATTGTTCACCAGTCTGATGCAATGGCTGTAAATAAAAGGATCATGCAGCAGTTAGAAATGTGAGATACCCACAATAGACAAGATATTAAAACAGAAAAACTGCGCTAAATGAGATCAAAACAAAATAATAAAATTAGCCAATGGGTATTACTATGACTCAAATGGGGGTAGCAATAAATGAAAATTGCTATACTCATCAATGTTCACTCATATCAATATGCCATTGATCACATCATACAGAAAAAACACAGCTCAGAAAGTCTATATGGGTGAAGAGTGATAGACAGGTGTTGCTGTTCTTCAGTAAAAAGTCACGATATGGAAAAGTCTCTCCTTCGTAAGCAGAGGTGACATCACACATGAAAGACACCGGAGAAAATAGTGATACCGATAGGATAGTCCTTCACCTAAAAAAACACAGCCTCTTACCAGCTGCCCTGATCTCTTGTCAGGAGATCAAATGCGCCTTTTGGCTTATGACCCAGTCACAGTCTCTGGATAAACCGATAGGAAGTCGCCTCTCCTTCTCTCCAAACCTTTCAATTAGCCCACAGACAGCATCTCACTGACACCAGTCACATAGGAAAAGAGAAGGACTCCCATAGTGTAAAACTGTATATAGCTTTAATGGTTATAAAAGAAATGCACTCACATAAATGCTAATAGGAATAGCATCTAAAATTGTTAGAGTCGGCCGGCTCTCTCAAACAAACGCCCGCTGCTTCCAGGACTGCACGCTGTGTTCGGTGGTGTCAGCACGCCGCTCTCCCTAGGCCATTTCTTCAAACCTGACATCGTCCAGGGGCACGGGCGGCGTGCTGATCCACCACCTTAATTGCTTCATGTTACAGGAAGGAGACGCCCAGTCCTGAGATCCGAGCAATCCTGATGCAGATCCCACCATATTGGAAAGGGGCAACTGCCAGTAATAAAAAGGGGGAAAGCCGTTACTATTAGTTTACGGCACTTGAATATATACATACATTAAATTATATCCAATTGCTTATTGAGTGAGGGAGATTAATGAAAATATTAAATTATTTAAAACACACTCCATAAAGTTAAAAAACTTACGTTATTATAACAGAGTCTGTAAAAAACAATAGTGACATCTAGTGGTCAAACTCTGTGTAATATGGCACCTAGTGACTTCCTCTCACAACACTTTGCTAGTAGCCATAAACTGAAAATTTCATATTATAAAAAGTAAAAAGAAAAAAAGAAAAATTACAAACATGAGATACAAAATCTATTTCCATGTTTGTACAAAAAGAAAAAAAGGGAAAAAAGAAAAGGCCAAAAAATTACTGGCCATCGGAGGCCTATTAACTCATTGTGGAAAATATAATATAAATTAATCTAAAAAATAAATGAACACAGAAAGCCGGGCGGGCCTGAAGTTGAATGTGTCCTTAATGATATCATACGACTCATATGGTACATGGGTTGTCGCCTATTGATTAAAGACAACAAACACTCTCAATGAGGTAGCCCCCCCCCCCTCAATTAGATAGTAGAATGGTAAGATAAACCCTAGGTCAAAAACCCAAGCCACTCACGCCCACCCCCAAAGTACTGCTGGGAGCTCAGGACTGGTTCACATGTACAGAGCATTAACTGTTATCTATAAAGGCATTAACATCTGTGTCAACGTTAAGGCCATGCGGAATATAACAGCGCACCCTATGGATCCACGCCATCTCCATCCTTGACAACTCTCTGACTAAAGAACCACCCCTCCAGTGGGCATTATACTTATCTATAGCCAGAAAAGTTGTATTGGCAGGATTACGATTGTGAAACCTATTATAATGCTTGGAGACAGAATTAAATTTAAAGCCCGTCTTGATGATGGTGATATGCTCTCCCAAGCAGACCTGCATAGACCGTTTGGTCCTGCCAATGTATTGGAGCCCACATGGACATTGGAGTAAATACACTACTCCGGTGGAACTGCATGTGATAAATGGCTCAATTTTGTACTCCCTAGATGTACTAGTTGAAATGAATGACACGTTTTTTTTTGGTTTTGATTAGATTAAGAGTACAAATTTGGCATCTACGGCATTGATGGTCCCCCGAAAGATTTTGAAAAAAAGATAATCTTTTACTAGGAGGGTCCACTACATTGGGGGCAATAATGTTCCTCAACAAGGGAACTCCTCTAAAGATTACCTGGGGTTTGTCAGGTAAAAAAGTGTTTATTATTCCATCATTGGCTAACAGATGCCAATGTTTGCTTATGATCTTTTTAATTTGGTAATGTTGGGTTGAGTAGGTAGTAATGAAACGTATAGTAGGACATTCTCTTTTTTTCTTAAGGCCCATATCTATCCCGTTTAGCCACTTCCTCTATGGTGGTCTCTAATGAATGCCTCTCATAACCCTTCTCTAATAGTCTGTTTTTCAGAATGTTTGCTTGGGTTCTATAGTCCACCAACTCCGAACAGTTGCGTCTCATTCTGACAAACTGGCTCTTGGGTACTGACTTGAGCCAGCTATCATTATGACAGCTGTCAAGAGGTATGAATGCGTTCCGATCCGTCTGTTTGAAATAAGTGATCGTCTTGAAAGTGTCTGTTCCTTTATAAATGGTGCGGTCCAAGAAATTGATTTTCTCTTGGCTCGTCTCATGGACGAACCTAATACCTCTCTCGTTATTGTTAACGAGAGAGAAAAATTCATCAAGCTCCGACAAGGATCCTTCCCAGAGGAGGAGGACATCATCTATATACCTCGCCCAAAAAGTCAAATGTGGGTTACGATCCTTATAGATGACGTCCTCCTCCCACTTGGCCATAAAAAGATTGGCCAAGCTTGGGGCGTACTTGGCGCCCATAGCGACACCTCATTGTTGGCGATAATAACCTTGATCAAACCAAAAATAGTTGTGGTTTGCTGCAAAATCAAGTAAATCCATAATAAAATCCTGTTGTTTTGGTGGAATCTTGGAGAAGGCATTCAGAAAATATTTGACAGCTGAAAGCCCCAATTGATGTGGAATTATAGTATATAATGAAGCAACATCAGCTGTAACTAGCCACATATGATTTTTGGGCTTCAACTGAAACAACAGATGGATCACATGTTTCGTATCCTTCACATAGGAGGGCATTTGTTGCACAAGAGGTTGGCAGAAAAAGTCTATCTACTTGCCCACCCGGGTTGTGACTGAATCAATACCACTCACTATTGGTCTTCCCGAGGGGCAAGTAAGACTTTTGTAGATTTTGGGCAAACAATATAACACTGGAACCCGTGGGGCCTTGGGGACCAAAAAAGTTTTTTCTTTGTCATTAAGTATACCCTCTTAAAAACCTTTTGTGACTAATTTTTCTAGATCTTCCTTATATTTGATAACATGATTACCGGGTAGGGGAATATATGTGTCTCGATCACCTACGATATTATGCATTTCTTGTAAGTAGTCCTTCCTATCGAGAACCACAATCCTCCCCCCCCCCTTTATCAACAGGACGAATGACAATCCCTTTGTTATTACAAAGAGAATCAAGTCCGTCTCTCAATATGATATCCATCCTGTGATTGACCACTTTAATGGAATCCAAGTCCCTAAGGACAACGTCTCTGAAAACCCTCAATGAGGGTGCTAATGTACCAGGGGGATTAAAAGTGGAAGCATTAGCCAGTCCAGTGTGTTGATATTCATGCTGGACGGGTTGCCTCAACTCCATTGGAATGTTTGCAAAGTGTCTCTTAATATTAATTTTACAGACGTACTTGTGGACGTCCATGTACATCTGGAATTTGTTTAATTTTTTGGGGGGTGCAAATTTGAGACCTTTATTCAATAGTGCTAATTCTGATTTAGTCAAAGTCTGAGTGCTAAGATTAAAGATGCCATCGGCTTTTACATCCTTTTCTTTTTTGAGTCGTGCTCTCCTCCCCCCTCTTGTTCCTCTTTGTTTTCTACAGGCCTTTTTTGTCCCTGATTGGATCTGGGAAAACCCCAAGGGTGTGATTCCTGATTCCTCCCATGGGAGCTGGTGGGGTAATCTCTAGACGACCTATAGTACCCCTGTTCATTGCTAGGGTGGTCACCTCTCTCGTAATGGATGGGACCTTCCTTATCTCTTAATGGGTAGAAACGTTTATGGGTATCTACCCCATAATCTTCCTCATCCTCATCCCTCTCCCTGCCATATTGTGGGAGATTGTCCGAATGATAGTGTTGATTAGGTTGTGAATCATAACAATGCTCATTGTACCTTGGCCTCTCACGACCCCTATCAGAATACGGAGTTGTTCTGTAAGTTTTATGCTGATTTTGGTTGTACTGTTGTACATATCTCAGTTCCTGATTCCCTCCCTGTCTTTGTTGTTGATTCCCCCCAGTGTTTCTCCCATACTGACCTCCCCTTGTGGGTGCAGGTGGTCTCTGAGGTGATTGATATGATACTCGTCTACCTTTTTTACCATGTTTGCTGTTAATATGGGATTTTTTTGGAGTTCTCTGGGATTATTTTCTAATTGGGAGATGCTGGATCTGAGCCGGGTATTTACTCCAATGTCCATGTGGGCTCCAATACATTGGCAGGTCCAAACGGTCTATGCAGGTCTGCTTGGGAGAGCATATCACCAACATCAAGAAGGGGCTTTAAATTTCATTCAAGAGTGTTTGTTGTCTTCAATCAATAGGCGACAACCCATGTACCATATGAGTCGTATGATATCATTAAGGACACATTCAACTTCAGGCCCGCCTGGCTTTCTGTGTTAATTTATTTTTTAGATTAATTTATATTATATTTTCCACAATGAGTTAATAGGCCTCCGGTGGCCAGTAATTTTTTGGTCTTTTCTTTTTCCCCTTTTTTTCTTTTTGTACAAACATGGAAATAGATTTTGTATCTCATGTTTGTAATTTTTCTTTTTTTTCTTTTTACTTTTTATAATATGAAATTTTCAGTTTATGGCTACTAGTAAAGTGTTGTGAGAGGAAGTCACTAGATGCCATATTACACAGAGTTTGACCACTAGATGTCACTATTGTTTTTTACAGACTCTGTTATAATAACATAAGTTTTTTAACTTTATGGAGTGTGTTTTAAATAATTTAATATTTTCATTAATCTCCCTCACTCAATAAGCATTAATTTAATGTATGTATATATTCAAGTGCCGTAAACTAATAGTAACGTCTTTCCCCCTTTTTATTACTGGCAGTTGCCCCTTTCCAATATGGTGGCATCTGCATCAGGATTGCTTGGACCTCAGGACTGGGCTTCTCCTTCCTGTAACATGAAGCATTTAAGGTGGTGGATCAGCACGCCGCCCGTGCCCCTGGACGACGTCAGGTTTGACAAAACGGCGTAGGGAGAGTGGCGTGCTGACGCCACCGCACACGTTGTGCAGTCCCGGAAGCAGCGGGCATTTGTTTGAAAGAACCGGCCGGCTCGAACAATTTTAGATGCTATTCCTATTAGCATTTATGTAAGTGCATTCCTTTTATAACCATTAAAGCTATATACAGTTTTACACTATGGGAGACCTTCTCTTTTCCTATGTGACTGGTGGCTGTCAGTGAGATGCTGTCTGTGGGCTAATTGAAAGGTTTGGAGAGAAGGAGAGGCGACTTCCTATCGGTTTATCCAGAGACTGTGACTGGGTCATAAGCCAAAAGGCGCATTTGATCTCCTGACAAGAGATCAGGGCAGCTGGTAAGAGGCTGTGTTTTTTTAGGTGAAGGACTATCCTATCGGTATCACTATTTTCTCCGGTGTCTTTCATGTGTGATGTCACCTCTGCTTACGAAGGAGAGACTTTTCCATATCGTGACTTTTTACTGAAGAACAGCAACACCTGTCTATCACTCTTCACCCATATAGACTTTCTGAGCTGTGTTTTTTCTGTATGATGTGATCAATGGCATATTGATATGAGTGAACATTGATGAGTATAGCAATTTTCATTTATTGCTACCCCCATTTGAGTCATAGTAATACCCATTGGCTAATTTTATTATTTTGTTTTGATCTCATTTAGCGCAGTTTTTCTGTTTTAATATCTTGTCTATTGTGGGTATCTCACATTTCTAACTGCTGCACGATCCTTTTATTTACAGCCATTGCATCAGACTGGTGAACAATTTTCATCCTGTCTGCATTTTTTAGACAGCGCTTTATTTTTATAATATATTACATAAAAGGGATGCAATTTTGCTCCTCCTCACTCCTCACCTTTCAGGTCTACCCCCACTATATTTCATGATCTCTCAGCAGGCTCCACTGGCTTTACAACTCCTGCCTTTCTGTCTGGTGGATTCTGTCCCTTCCGTAAATTTGCAGAATGTGCTGTATCACAATGGCAGGTTCCCAGTCGCTATTTCTTTGCATGTAAGGCCATTCCAGTTCTGTACCATCAGGTGAAAGGCAATGTTGGGGCATCGTTGGGCAAGGCTGTCAGCCGCAAGGTCCACTTCAAAATACTGCAGGAAAAGTGCCCTGACACACTTCAAAATACTGCAGGAAAAGTGCCCTGACACACTTCAAAATACTGCAGTAAAAGTGCCCTGATGCACTTCAATATACTGCAGTAAAAGTGCCCTGACACATTTCAATATACTGCAGTAAAAGTGCACTGACGCACTTCAATATACTGCAGTACAAGTGCTGTAACACACTTCAATATACTGCAGTAAAAGTGTACTAATGCACTTCAATATACTGCAGTAAAAGTGTACTAATGCACTTAAATATACTGCAGTAAAAGTACACTAATGCACTTCAATATACTGCAGTAAAAGTGCACTAACTCACTTCAATACCCTGCCATAAAAGTGCACTAACACACTTCAATATATTGCAGTGAAAGTGCACTAACGCACTTCATTATACTGCAGTAAACCTGCCCTGACACACTAAACTAAAAAAGGAAGGTCACACTACACTCATGCTGCACTATCACTATATTCACATTGCACTGATACTTTACGCTCACAATAGAATCACAATAGCACACTAACTCACAAGTAGTATATCTATCTCCATTCCAGTATCACACTGCAAATGGCTGCTCTGGGAAGGAACCTTTTAGAGTATGGGGTGGGTCTATTTGCAATGAGCCATGATTGGGCACAGTCATCATTACTTTCTCCAATCACGGCTCTGACAGTGATCTGTGTCCTGATTGGGCAAAGCCTTCATTGCTTCAGCCATTCAGGGCTACTAATGCACTGTGCAGCGCGCAGTGCATTGTGGGGCATTCGGCAGGCCGAACAAACAGTCGAACGCTCCGACAATTTGAGTGTTCACCGAACGGGCGGACAGCCAATGTTCAGGCTGAACTTATGCTCGGCCCGAACTGTTTGCCCAACATAGATGTGGTACTCTGGCATGATAAGACTCCTGGAATACGCTCTATGGACTATTCCAGATTAAGAAAATCTTTTTTACAAGGATCGGTTTACCACTACCACTCTACTTCACGGTCACTGGCTTTAAGTGCATGTATGTTGAAGCCCATGTCTTAAGAGACAGGGGTCTCTGTGACTTCATGATCCCTACGATGTTGAAGCCAGGATGTCCACTTTCAGCAACGTCTACTATCACACATGGAAGGCATACTTTGCTTCAAGTGAAAAAAGAGGCTTTCATCTCAGAAAATATTCCATGGCACAAATCCTTTTATGCAATTAAGCCTAGATCAATCGGTCCTAAAGTACCATGAAAGGTCAGATCTCTTTGCTTTCATTCTTGTTTTAGAGACTACCTCCCATTCTTTGATTAAGATTTTTATACAGGGTCTCTTTCATGTAGCTGCCCCTGTGTACTCACCTGTATCTGGAATCTGAATTTAGTCCTATCAGGTATATTTCATTTTTACTTGTTCTCACAAGATTGTGTTTGTTGTTGCCATCACCTCTGTGTATGTTAGAACTGGTGGACATGTCCCATAAAAAAAAATTATGTCACAAGGACAAGATGGTGTTAAGGCCTAGAGCCTTTTTCCTTCCCAAGATGGTTTCTGTCTTTCACCTCAACCAGGACATTGTGATTTGTTCCTCTGTCTGGCTTTAGTACATCAGAAAGAGAGTTTTTACTTGTTCCATTACAAAGACTGACTCTCTCTTTCTGTGACTTAAACAGATCATTATTCAAGCTTATAGTATTAAGGATTGGAATCCACCCTTTCTTATCAGGGTACACGCTACAGCATCTGGCAGTGGTTCACTGGCTTTTCTGGCCACTGTTACCTAGATTTACAAGACCGTCACTTGCTCACACATTCTCTAAATTTTAACAAGAAGGTGTTCAGGCCTCACCTGAAGCTAGTTTCAGATGTGAGGTCCTTCAGGTGTGAAGTCCTTCAGGTGGCTCTAGTTACAGCAAGTTTTTTTTTTCTTTTTTTCTTTCTAGCTGCAGCAAGTCCCCAGTTATTTCTGTTGTTTTTAGCATACCTCCCAACATTTTGAGATGGGAATGAGGGACACCTACTAACAACATATGTAGGCATAGGACACGCCCCTTTCCACACCCGCTTAAAGCAGAATTAACCAAATAGAAGGTTATTTAAATCCATGAGGGCTTTTTTTACCACTACTATTCCTTTATATTGTCTTTTAAAACATACAAATGCAGCAATTTAGAAATTGGATGAAAGATTTAGCTCTGGGAAACACTTTTTGAAAGATAAAAAGTGCATTTTATATACAGCTATATAGATCAGACCAAAATGAGGGACAAATGAGGAGGAAAGAGGGACAGAGGGACATTGCTCCAAATCAGGGACAGTCCCTCAAATTCAGGGACTGTTGGGAGCTATGTTTGTAGTAGGGTCTATTAACACTTTGTTTGCCTCAGTTGGATTGCTTTTGGCTGTCCCAATTCTGTCCCTCAATGAACAAGAAAGAAACTTTGATTTTTATACTTACTGTAGGGCCTCATTCACACAAGCGCACTACAGTGCATGCCTGTGCGAGGACCATGTTTGCCTTCACAGGGATATACAGGTGTTCCGTGCATCTCCTTGCAGGCAGTATTGTTCATGTCATTCGGGACGCAAGCAGCTGCACAGACACAGCTGCTTCTCCCAGATGTTTTCTAATATGTTTCTAAACTGAGGAGCAATTAATAGAGCCCATATATGAGTGTGAATCCTTCTGATGAAGAACTAGATGTAATCATCTTGCCTACTTCAAGATACCCAGCTGAGGAAAGTGTTCTTTGACTCATTTACTTTGTAAGGAGTCAATATCTTTTGGTGAGCTTCCATCTATATTATTATCTCACAGAGATCACAGTGTGGTAATTGGGGAAAATTACAAAATTCACAGCAGAAGCCGATCTGCGGGTACCAGGCACTCGATGTCTGCCATCGGGCAGAGACTCAGAATGGAGCTCTGCCTATGTAAACATGGCAGAGTTCCATTCTGACAGGGGGTAAGGGACAGATTTTGTAATCCTGCAAAGCTAGGGACTAAAATCTATCTCTTCCCCTAGTAAAAACAGCACACAGTACACAAAAACACAGGCTAGGCACACAGTTAACTCTTTAATCACCCTAGAGGTTTAACCCCTTCCCAGTCAGTGTCATTAGTACAGTGGCAATGCAAGTGTCAAAAGTGTCAGTAATGGGGTGTACACACGGTCGGACTTTTCGTCTACAAAAGTCCGACAGCCTGTCCGACAGACTTCCGGCGGACTTTCGGCGGACTTGCGGCGGACTTGCGGCAGACTTTCTAACGAACGGACTTGCCTACACACGACCACACAAAAGTCCGACGGATTCGTACGTGATGACGTACACCGGACTAAAATAAGGAAGTTCATAGCCAGTAGCCCATAGCTGCCCTAGCGTGGGTTTTTGTCCGTCGGACTAGCACACAGACGAGCGGATTTCGGGGTCCGTCGTAGTTTCAAATCTAAAGTCCGTCGGATTTGAGGCTGAAAAAGTCCGCTGAAAGTCCGGAGAAGCCCACACACGATCGGATTACCAGCCAGCTTTAGTCCGTCGGCGTCCGTTGGACTTTTGTAGACGAAAAGTCTGACCGTGTGTATGCCCCATTAGTGTCTGACTGTCCGTCACAATATCGCAGTCCTGCTATAAGTCACTGATCACTCATTACTAATATAAAAAAGATGAATAAATAAAAATTCCATAAATATATACCATAGTTTGTAATGTTCGTTTAAACCAATCAATATATGCTTATTGGGATTTTTGTTTAGCAAACACATGTAGCAGCAAAACATATTGACCTAAATTTATGAAGAAATGTGATTTTTTAAATATTTTTAATGGATATGTTTTATAGCAGAAAGTAAAAAATAATGTTTTTATTTCAAAATTGTCTGTCATTTTTTGTTTATAGAGCAAAAAACGTGGTGATCAAATACCACCAAAAGAAAGCTCTATTTCTGGGGAAAAAAATACATTGATTTTATTTGGGTACAGCATTGTATGCCTGCGCAATTGTCAGTTAAAATAATGCAGTGCCATATCACAAAAAGTGACCTGGTCATGAAGGGGGATAAATCCTCCAGAGGGCAAGTGGTTAATTTTCATGTTATTGTATCATATTTACACTGTATTTGTGGTGAAACTGTTTGTTACTGAGAGTGAGAGTAGCTCTGGAACACATTTATATATTAGATTAGAGTATACTGTGGGGCTGTTTAATTTTCCAGCAGCTGCACTAGGACACAGGGTATAATCATACTTCATTATTTAGTACCGTAGCTCTCAAACTTGGAGAGAGAGGGATAAGACTGAGAGTGATTTAGGTGTGCTATATACAAACAGTGGTGTCACTAGAGTTGGTGTCGACTGGTGCGCTAAAATATGGCGCCCCCCCCCCCCAGTCACTGAGCAATTCAGGGCACTGAGCAGGCTAGCACATCAGCACAGCTCTACCCCATAGCTTGCCATAGTGCTCTGTCCTGCCGCTGCAAAGTGACAGCAGGACAGAGCAGTAGACACTGGGCAGGCTAGTGCATCAGGCTCTCTTCTGCCTAGCCTGCCACAGTGCTCTTCAGGGCACTGGGCAGGCTAGTTTTGGGACGACAACGATCACGGTGCGCACCCCAAACTGGCCCTTGTAAATGTCGTGGTTTATGCCAGTTCGCCAATCTATGCACTGTCACGGATGGGGGTGACACCATCATGGTCGGATATCACTTCCTTCTTAATGGTGTCACCCAGGCCTGGACTGGGGCAAAAATGTACCCCCCTGTGTATTTACGTTAATGTATCTCCCTAATGTACCCCCCCGTGTAATCCTGCTAATGTACCACACTACTGTACCCCCCGTGTAATCCCCTTAATGTAACCCCCCCTGTGTAATCCTGCTAATGTATCCCCCTGTGTAATCCTGCTAATGTATCCCCCTAATGTACCTCCCTGTGTAATCCTGCTAATGTATACTTATAATGTTCCCCCTCCTGTGTAATCCCCCTAATGTACATACCCCTGTGTAATCCTGCCAATGTACCCCCCTGTGTAATCCCCCTAATGTACCCCCCCGTGTAATCATGCTAATGTATCCCCTAAATGTACCCCCCCCTGTGTAATCCTGCTAATGTACCCCCTGTTTAATCCTGCTAATGTACCCCTCCCTGTGTAATCCTGCTAATGTATCAACCTAATGTACCCCCCGTGTAATCCTGTTAATGTACCCCCTGTGTAATCCTGCTAATGTACTCCCCCTGTGTAATCCTGCTAATGTATCCCCCTAATGTACCCCCTGTGTAATCCCCAAAATGTACCCCCCCGTGTAATCATGCTAATGTATCCCCTAAATGTACCCCCCCCTGTGTAATCCTGCTAATGTACCCCCTGTTTAATCCTGCTAATGTACCCCTCCCTGTGTAATCCTGCTAATGTATCAACCTAATGTACCCCCCGTGTAATCCTGTTAATGTACCCCCTGTGTAATCCTGCTAATGTACTCCCCCTGTGTAATCCTGCTAATGTATCCCCCTAATGTACCCCCTGTGTAATCCCCAAAATGTACCCCCCTGTGTAATCTCCCTAATGTACCCACCCTGTTGAATTCCCCCTAATGTACCCCCCTGTGTAATCTCCCTAATGTACCCCCCTGTGTAATCCTGCTAATGTATCCCCCTAATGTACCCCCTGTGTAATCCCCAAAATGTACCCCCCTGTGGAATCTCCCTAATGTACCCCCCCCTGTGTAATTCCCCCTAATGTACCCCCCTGTGTAATCTCCCTAATGTACCCCCCTGTGTAATCCTGCTAATGTATCCCCCTAATGTACCCCCCCGTGTAATCCCCCTAATGTACCCCCCTGTGTAATCCCCTAATGTACCCCACCTGTGTAATCCTGCTAATGTATCCCAATAATGTACCCTCCTGTGTAATCCCCCTAATGTACCCCCCGTGTAATCCTGCTAATGTATCCCCCTAATGTACCCCCCCTGTAATCCCCCTAATGTACCCCCCTGTGTAATCCCCTAATGTACCCCACCTGTGTAATCCTGCTAATGTATCCCAATAATGTACCCTCCTGTGTAATCCCCCTAATGTATCCCCTAATGTACCCCCCCTGTGTAATCCTGCCAATGTATCCCCCTAAGGAACCCCCCCCGGGTATATCTGCCCATTGTGACATTGTGTATATTTCCCCTCCCTACATTAACAGGCCTCAAATCAGCGTGGCTTTGTCCACATGGATGTTCCTCCTCCTAGGCTCCTCCTCCTGTTGTGGATGTATTGTCAGTGTGGAGGAGGAGCCTGGGCTCTGTCGACTCTGAGGAGTGTAATTGTGATAGGCAGCCAGCACCTCGCTCCCCCCTGCCTATCATAATAATAGGGGATTGCAGTGTCGGTTCCCAGAGGACACTGGGCTATGGGAACCAGAGCTGTCTGCCTCACAATTCTTTCTCCTCCTCCCTCCCCGAACATCGCTGAGCAGAGATACCTGAGTGCCCAGGGGAAGGAGGAGGAGGAGAGAGCCACGGCGCCTCTCTCAAACCAGTGCCGTGCCCGGTGTCTCCCCTCTGGCAGGTGTCTTCCGGGTGCGGCCCGCACTCCCTGCTCCCCCCTAGCGACGCCACTGTATACAAATGTGCTAATTAAAAACACACTGATAGGTGGAGAGAATAAGAAGAGGAGTGGCCTAATCAGTCTTCTTCTGTTCTTTCACCTTCCGGCTTGGAAGGATTACACTTTGTCACTGCCCCTTCTCTCCACCTTGTCCAATCATTGCCTTGTATTCACTAAAAAAATACAAAGCATTCTGTGAATGGAGGCAATGCTGAGCAAGTGACTCCCTGTGGTCGGTGTGCATGGGGGAACCACTCAGCATAAGACCATGAATATTGTGGAAATGATTGTAATAGTGCCAACTACTATGGGATTATATAATGTAGACAAACAAGCTGAATGAGCTGAATATCAGTGCTTATTGTGTCCCATGAACATCAGAATAGCAAGAAATGCCAGCAACACTATTGCTTCTTCTTACAAATCTTTATTTGGCACTAACAGCAGTGCTACATCTATAGGTCTATATATATGCTATGAGGAAGGCTCCACCCGAAACGGGTTAGCGCTATGGATGTAGCACTGCTGTTAGTGCCAAATAAATATTTGTAAGAGCCCTTGCACACTGGGGCGGTTTGCAGGCGCTATTGCGCTAATAATAGCGCCTGCAAACCGCCCCGAAAGTGCCGCTACTTTCATTCCAGTGTGCAAGCCCCGAGGGCTTGCACACTGGAGCGATGCGCTGGCAGGACGGTAAAAAAAGTCCTGCTAGCAGCATCTTCGGAGCGGTGAAGGAGCGGTGTGTATACCGCTCCTTTACCGCTCCTGCCCATTGAAATCAATGGGACGGCGCGGCTATACCGCTGGCAAAGCGCCTCTGCAGAGGCGCTTTGCGGCGGTATTTAACCCTTTCTCGGCCGCTAGCGGGGGGTAAAACCGCCCCGCTAGCGGCCGCATACCGACGGTAAAACGCCGCTAATAATAGCGGCGTTTTACCGCCGACGCCGCCCCCCGCCCCAGTGTGCAAGGGCTCTAAGAAGAAGCAATCGTGTTGCCGGCATTTCTTGCTACTATGTGATTATCAGCTTTCACAGCAACCCTTCAGGTATGAGATATGCATACTTACATTAGTACAAGCTGGAAAAAGGTAAGTATGCAATGAAGGCCATTTCTGGGGCTCAGCTTAACTGATATTCTCTGTATATACGTATGTAGTATGTCTCAATTTACTCCTATATCTGCAAGCAACTTCTATAGATTTTGTCATGGTAATAGTGCTCCCCCATCTGATTGGAGAATATAGGAAAAAAAAATTCTGTATCCTTATTCATCTCAACTCCCCCAGCCCATGCTTGTACCAAGAAGAAGCAGCACATTAATGAGGTCAGCCCTCTGCCTTTCCCTCATGTAAGCATGTTAAGTTTTAGGAATACAGGTTCCTAAGACTAAAACATATAAATGTCACTAGACTGTGTGTTGAAATATTTGCCTGGAGTTCCGTTTTAACTATTTTTATTTTTAAATGGAAGAGCAGCTAATATGCATTCCTGTACCTGATACTTTAAAGTAAACAAGATCCATCCACTACTTAAGGCTCCATGCACACTGGAGCTCATAAATGGTAGTTTTTTGGAGTTTGGGCGTCTTTTTTAACAGCCCATAAACTTCACTCTATGTTATCCTATGTGTCCATGCACACATGGACGTTTTTTAGCTTTTATCAGCAGTGGAGTTTACGGGCTGTTCTCTGAACGCCATAAACTCGCGTTCAAAGTGCCGTTTTTCTGACCACAAAAAAAGCTAAAAAACGATAAACGCAGATAAACGCTCATAAATGCGCATTAATTAGCGTTCGGCGTTCTATTTTTTCAATGCATTGTGGGAGTTTGGGAATGCATTGTGGGATTTTTGGAGTATCCTCTGTGTATTTTTATTAAAAACGCCCATAAATGCTAACGCTAAAAAACGCTCATAAACGCTAGTACAAAACGCTGTTAAAAGCGTGTTTTGCAACCAGTGTTTTTTGCCAGCAATCTGGCGTCCAGAAAAAGCTTTTTGAGCTCCAGTATGCATGGAGCCTAAAGGAGTTGTAAAGGCAGGTTTTTTAAAACAGAACTCCAGGATTTTCAAAACCGTTTAAGAGATATGTGTGATTGAATTTTCAGGAAGTCAGCTCTGTGATTCAAAAAATGCATCATCTTTTCTGGCAGGGAGGATCTCTTAGAACAGTGATTGCATCATATCCTCTTCTCTCTCTAACTGTAATCAGACTACATTTCCCAAGAATCCTTGGGTTGGAGTGAATGTGGGAGGTACACTAGGCTTGTACTTGTAAATGTGAACTCGCCCACTTCAACATAAATCACACCCCACATTCTGCAGCCAGCAAGCCATACATAACACAAGGTATGATAGGTTACAGCCTTATAAATACAAAGCAGTGCAACGTGTCAGTGTCCACCATTGCCGAATGTCAGGGACCACCAGTGCCTGAATGCCAGGGACCACCAGTGCCGAATCCCAGGGACCACCAGTGCCGAATGCCAGGGACCACCAATGCCTGAATGCCAGGGACCACCAGTGCCTGAATGCCAGTGATTACCAGTGCCGAATGCCAGGAACCACCAGTGCCTAAATGCCAGGGACCACCAGTGCTTGAATGTCAGGGACCACCACTGCAGCATGTCTGTCTCACCAGTGCAGCTTGTCAGGGACCACCAGTGTAGAGCAGGGATTATGATTAGAAATCAGTTGTATGACACAGTGGGGATCTCCCACGGTGTCATGTATTGTATATGAGAACACCGTATGCTGATGTCCGCATCCCACCGTTATTATGATTGACAGCGCACTGTGCCAATAACGGTGGGAGGCGGACATCAGCTATCGGTGTTCTGATATACTATACCTGACACCGTGGGACATCCCCGCTGTGTCATACAACTGATTTCTAATAATAATCTCTGCTCTGCACGGAGATAGCAGGCGGGGGGCGGAGTGGAGGGCGGATTGCTGGCAGGGAGAAGGAGGAGAAGGGAGGAGAGAGGAGAAGGAGGACACCTCCTCCTTGGGCGGCACAGACCAGGGGGCTGGGAGACCCCGTCCGCCCACAACATCTCTGCTTCCTGCCTGTTCTTTCAGCGGACTACAACTGGGCGGGTCAGACCGCTGGCTGAGCTTAGGAGAGGGATAACAGCCAACGGTCTTACAAACAGGATTCAGCAGGCAATAACGGTTTTTCAGCAAGTTCAGCAGCCTATTACAGAGGAACTACAGAGCTCAGAAGAACATGGGTGACATAGTTGGTGAAGGTAGGAGATGAGCAACAAAGACGTGTAAAAAATTTTTTGCCCAGAGTTCTGGTTTAATTTTAATGCATTCTGTGCATTAAGATAAAAAGCCTTCTGTGTGTATCAGCCTCCCCAGCACCCCCTAATACTTACTTGAGCCCCATCTCTATCCAGCAATCTCCACGAGTCCCTCGGCTATCCCCGACTCTCTCTCTCCTGATTGACTGAGACACAGCAGCGGCGCCATTGGCTCCAACGGCTGTCAATCAAAGTCAGTTAGCCAATCAGGAGATGGAGGGGCAGAGCTGAACGGCAGCTCCGTATCTGAATGGACACACAGAGCTGCAGCTTGGCTCGGCACTCGAGAGGAGGGAGGGGCCAGGAGCAGTGAAAAGGGACCCGAGAAGAGGAGGATCTGGGCTGTTCTATGCAAATCCACTGCAACAGAGCAGGTAAGTATAATATGTTTGTAATTTTTAAAAAAACAAAAGACTTTACAATCATTTTAACTGCTTGCTGACCAGCCACTGTCATATGGCGGCAGGTTTGCTCTCCTGCACGAATCGCAAGAACGTGCCCACTGGTCAAGCAGACTCGATGTGCGCGGGAGAACCCGCAATCGCCTAGTACAGCGGCAGAACAGGGATCTGCCTTTGTAAACAAGGCGAATCCCCATTCTGACAGGGAATATGACAGAGATCTACTGTTCCCAGTCATGAGGAACAATGATCTCTGTCATTGTTCTGTCTCAAGGAGCAGATAGCTAAACCTTCTTATCCCAATAACTGTAGATACCATATTTCTTTGATCTCAGTTTTATTAGAACAAGCCAGGTGAAACTACAAAATAACAGAAATAGACCTCAATAAGTATAATATTGCATACAATACAGCATACATTGCATAAACAACTATATACAGTACAAAATGAGATAATAAAAACTTACTTTTTAAGTTCTCTAAGGGGTGATGGCGATAGATAGAGAAATACATGTGTTGTTTCCTGAATGTCTTCTCACAGAATGGTGGCTGTTTCACTTCCTGTGAAGATTCTACCCAGAATTCCCTGCTTGCTGACAACTTCCTTATTTACACATACAATAAACAATTAAGCAGAACTGCAGCAATACCAAAAAGGAACGCTAGATGGAGCGACCTTACGGACACGATTATCCTTGCTTGGCAGTACTTTGGTGATCAAACCTAAAGGCCACATATTCCTTAGCGTCTGGCAATCTTTCATGAGCACATCACCAGGTTTAAGATTAGGCTTTTCAGTGTGCCACTTTCTCCTTACTTGTAAAGTAGATATATATTGTTCCCTCCACCTGTTCCAGAAGGTATTGGCAAGGGTTTGTACTTGTCTCCATTGACGTTTGTAAAGGTCCTTCTCACAAAACTCTCCAGCTGGAGCACCGGCAAGACTAGTATTTTGCATGAGTAACATGGCAGGTGTGAGGACCACTGGATCCTCAGAGTCACTTGAAATGGATGTCAAAGGTCTGGCATAATAGCTGTAACCTCTGCCATAAATGTCACTAAACATTCGTGAGTAAGCCTTGCAGTTCCTACTTGTAGGAAGATAGAGTCAAGAATTCTGCAGGCTATGCCTATCATCCTCTCCCAAACACCTCCCATGTGAGAAGAGTGAGGTGGGTTGAAGATCCACGTGCAGTCTTGCTTACTCAAGTATCTTTCTACTCTGAGAAGGTCCAAATTAGAAGGAATTTGAAGTTCTTTTACTGCTCCTACAAAGTTAGACCCTCTGTCAGAGCGAATGAGTTCCACTGGGCCTCTGATTGCAATAAAACGTCTAAGAGCATTAATGAAACTTGAAGTGTCCATTGACTCAATCACTTCGATGTGGACAGCTCGGATGGACATGCAGACGAATATGACTGCCCAGCGTTTACTGTTTGAGTGTCCCCATTTTGTGTACCAGGTGGCGACAGACCAGGGACCAAAAACATCAAGTTCAACATTAGTGAAAGGCGGATCCATGCTAAGTCTGTCAGATGGTAAATTGGCCATCTTTTGTGTCTGTGACATTCCACTAAGTTTTTGGCAGATAACGCACTTGAAGAGGAGCCTACTCACACATCTCTTGGCTCCGACTATCCACAGTCCAGCAGCTCGTAAGGCTCCTTCAGTAAACAGTCGACCCTGGTGTTTAGTTTGGTCATGGTAGTGTTGATTGAGTAAGTAGGCAATATGATGGTGACCAGGAATCACTAAAGGATGTTTCTCGGAGAACTCTAACTTGCCTTCTTTTAAACGACCTCCTACTCTCAACATGCCATTTTCTTTAAGAATTGGATCAAGTTTCTTTAAAACACTGTCTTTAGGAACAGGTTTCTGGTTGAGAATACAATCAATCTCTTTGGCAGACTTCTCTCTGTACAACAGATATTAACCAATTTTTAGATAGTTCTAGGTCAGTTGCTGAGTAGACTTTCCTACAGTGGTGCCAACCTCTGCAATTGTCATGAGTTGATGGTTGTTTTTTGTAGGACTGAGCTATGTGGATTAAGCAAGTGATAGCTCTAACTAGTGACCTCCAGGTGGAGAACCTGCTGAAACGGTGGGTTTTAAACTGGTTAAGAGAAGTTGTTGTGACTGCGGTAGAAACCTGAGGGCGAATTTCCTGATCCTTATATGCATCTATTAGATCAAATGTGGAGAGGTCCTTAGTGTTACAGTCTAGATTGCGTAGAAAATCACAGAGTACTTTCAAGACGGCTAGCCGCTACAGATATGGTAGCTAGGTCTGCAGGATTACAGTCTGTAGGCACAAGATGCCATTGCTTTGGGCGGGTGGATCTCCTTATCCTCAACACTCTGTTATTTACATAGATGTAGAAACGCCTTGTTTCATTATGGATGTAACCCAGAACTACTTTAATGTCTGTGTAGAACTCAGCTTTTTGAATTTCTAGGTTTGTCTCTGTTGTAATTAGTTCAGCTAGCTCTGTAGCCAATACTGCAGCACAAAGTTCCAGCCTGGGTATGGTGTGTACAGGTAGTGGTGCAAGTTTCGCCCTCCCCATTACAAACCCTATGTGGCATTGTCCTTTAGTGTCTATGGTTTTCAGGTAAGCTAGAGCAGCAATTGCTTTAACAGAAGCATCCAAAAACACACAAAGTCTTTGCATCTGAACGTCAGCAGATGACAGAGGAGCATATGGTCATGGAATTTTAAGGTTGGATAGAGCTGTTAGTGAGTCCTTCCACTCTAGCCATAGGTTCTTCTTGTCAGCGGGGACAGGGTGGTCCCAATCTAGCGACTCACAGGTTAAGTCTCTCAGTAGTGCTTTACCCTGGATGGTGACAGGTGCTGCAAAAGGGATCATACAGGCTGTTTATGGTAGACAGGACACCTCTACGGGTAAAAGGTTTATCTTCTGTGTTTACTTAGAAAGTAAACATGTCAGATCTTAAGTCCCAAAGCAAACCAAGGCTGCGTTGCATGGGAAGTGAGTCTGTGCCTAGATCTAAGTCCTTTAACTCGTTAGAATGATCTTGGACAGGAAAGGCTTCTAAAACTTCTCTACTGTTGGAAGCAATCTTATGGAGTCTTAAGTTGGAACAAGCAAGCATTGCTTGAGTTCTTTTGAGGAGACTGATTGCGGCTTCATTTGTGGGTAGTGATTTCAAGCAATCGTCTACATAGAAATCCTTGTCCATAAAATGTCTGACATCTGACCCATACTCTGACTCTCCCACTCTAGCAGACTGTCTGAGGCCATATATAGCAACTGCAGGGGAAGGACTGTTGCCAAATATGTGCACCCTCATGCGGTATTCTGTGATGTCTCCAGAGGGGTTGTTGTCCCTGAACCAGAGAAACCTCAGAAAGTTACGTGTTCTTCTTTAACAAGAAAGCAATAGAACATTTGCTGTATGTCTGCCATGAATACGACTGAATCCTTGCGAAAGCGAAGGAGTAATCCTAATAGTCTGTTGTTAAGGTCAGGGTCAGAGAGGAGGACATCATTTAGAGAGACACCCTCATGTTTGGCGCTCGAACACCACTCTAATCTGTCCTGGCTTTTTAGTGTGATAGACCCCAAATATAGGTAAGTACCAGCATTCCTCTGAGTCTTTGAGGTTTGGGGCTATCTCAGCATGACCATTCTGGAATATTTTCTCCATGAAGGAAAAGAAATGTTCTTTCATCTCTGGTTTCCTTTGAAGATTGTGTCTTAGGGAAGTGAGACGTTTATATGCTAGTTCTCTGTTGTTAGGCAAATGTCGTCTTTGTGGTCTAAATGTAGAGGTGCAACCCAGCTATTAGTCCCGTCTTTCTCCAAACTCTTTTCCATAACTTCTAAGAAGAGCCTATCCTCCATGGACATTGCTACCTGGTTGCCTTCCTTTGTTCTCATGAACACTGTGCTTCCTAAGTCGCTTTGGTCGTTGTCATAGGTATTACTGTCACAGAGGGGACTTAGGAAGGGAAGAGGTACAGGGTTGTTGTGTGGTAGTTCATTTATGAGGATGTGATTTTGATGGGGTTGGAAAAGAGAAGGACGACCATTCTTGAGGGTACTAGTAAGCAGGTTATTAACAGATGCAGGTTTGTGTGTACCTCCCAGGCAAACATCACCTATAATGACCCACCCGAGATCCAGTTTTTGGGCATATGGGGCATTTTTAGGACCATTGATCAGTTTTCTTACTTTGTGGACTTGCAAGATATCCCTCCCTAGGAGTAAGATTATCTGAGCCTGATCATCTAGTTCTGGTATGAGATGTGTTATCTGGTTTAAGTGAGTCTGGTGAGCTGCTGCGTCTGGTGTGGGAATCTCTGATCTGTTGTCTGGCATCTGGTTACACTCTATTATGGTCGGTAAGGGTAGGCATGTCTTACCATCCATAGATTCAATTTGTAGGCCGTCAGCTCTTCTCCCCGCCGTTTCTACTCTACCTGCACAAATCTTAAGGGAGTAAGGACTGCTGGGGCCTTTAAGGTTTAGAATGTCAAAAACATAGATCTAGCTAGTGACTTGTTACTCTGATCATCCAAGATGACCTAGAGCTTGACTGCTTTGTCTCTGTGTCCTTTTGGATAAACTCTCACAAGACAGATTTTAGAGCAGGATCTGCCACCTGTACTTCCTTTGCAAACTTCAGTACACTGTGAAGTGATTGCTATGGCATCTGTACTAGAGTCTTTGGTCTCCCCGCCTTGCTCCTTGTCCCTATGAACAGGTGGGAAAGTTCTTGGAGTAGGCCTTGGGTGTAGAGCTGTGTTGTGCTCTGTGCTGTCACATTCTGTACATTTGACACTGACCTTACAGTCCTTGGCGAAATGTGTGAACGAAGAGCAGCACTTGTAACAGATGTTGTTTTCTTTGAGGAAAGCTTTGCGATCCTGGATGGTCTTTGTCCTGAAGGCTCTGCATTTCAGAAGAGGATGTGGCATCTTATGTAGAGGGCAGAACTTAGTAGGGTTGCTGTCTTGATCCTCTGCAAATCCGTGGGAAGAAATGTTAGTTTTGTGCACTGCTACTGGAGCTCTGAGTTGTTTAGGGCCAGAAGAAGTGGTATAAGACACTGGAAAAATGAAGCTGGGGTCATCTTTCATTCCTGCTTGTCTGTCTACAAAGTCCACAAACTCACTAAAGGGTGGAAAAGGCACATTGTGTTTTCGTTTGTAGTTACAGCCATAGGTAATCCATCTTTCTTGTAACTCATAAGGAAGTTTTTGTGCTAAGGAGTTAATACCTCTAGCAGAGTCAAGATAGGAAAGGCCAGGTAAGTCTCCTTCTGCTTTAACCACTTGTAACTCCATACACAGGTCACTAAATTCTCTGAGTATTTGGTATCCTCTGCTAGGTATTTTTGGGAAGTCTTCTATCCTTTTAAACAGTGTACTCTCTATAGCTTCTGGTGAGCCATAACATCTATCCAGTCTGTTCCAGATGTTTGTAAGGCCTATCTCAGAGTGGTTTATATTAATGTCTCTGATCCTTTTGGCATGTTCAGCAGAATCATTGCCAAGCCACTTTACGAGGAGTTCTATCTGTTCCCTGCAGGATAGATCTAGACCTTGAATGACACTCTGGAAAGCGGATAGCCACGCCCTGTAGTGTTGAGGGTGATCACTAAATTTGACAAGTCCTTGGGTAATTAACTTTCTTTTGGCCAGGAACTTGGCAAAGTCTACAGTAGCCTGATTGGAATTGGGGTAGGCTGCTGGTGTATTGTGGTGCAGTCTAAAGGCATACCTGGTAAAAGTCTCTTCTTTAGGCGCGCTGGGTTCAAACTTACATAAGGTTGGCAGTTCGTACCTGTTCGTTGCATACACCTTTGGAGTGAAGACTAGTGTTTGATGCTTGTATGAAGGCTGGGTACCTTGTGGAGTAGAAGGTTTGGTTGGGACTGGAAAGTCTGGAACTCTGTCAGATTTTTCTTGCTTGTAGCGGTGGGTTCCCAGGTTGTCTTGTTGCTGCTTTATTTGATGTGACTCACTGACGTCATATTTAATTTCTTGTTGTGGGATGCTGCTTGGGTTCCATTGCTGGTAGACATAATCTGACGTGCGTTGTGAAGAATCTTGTTGGTCCTCCTCTAGATCCGGTATGCTGCTGCCTACTCTTGGCTCATCGTAGATGGCTGCTTCTAAAACTTCTGCTCCTGCAATGGCGGCGGCAGCGTCTCTTTCTACTGCCAGCTTCTCCATGTTAGCTTCTAAGAAAGCTTGCTGCAATTTCAGAGATGCTTCCTGCTGGGCTAGCTCTTCTTCCAGGCGTATTCTTTCCTTCTCTCTCTCTTGTTCCATGTGTACTCTTTCTTGCTCTCTCTCTTGTTCCATGCGTACTCTTCCTTGCTCTCTCTCTTGTTCCATGCGTACTCTTCCTTGCTCTCTCTCTTGTTCCATGCGTACTCTTCCTTGCTCTATCTCTTGTTCCATGCGTACTCTTCCTTGCTCTCTCTTTTGTTCCATGCTTACTCTTTCTTGCTCTCTCTTTTGTTCCATGCAAACTCTTTCTTGCTCCAAACGTACTCTTTCCTTCTCTCTCTCTTTCTACAAGCGTACTCTTTCCTTCTCTCTCTCTTGTTCCTGTCTCTTCTTTTCTGCATCAAGGCGGGCCTTTTCTTTTTTCATTTGCAACTCTTGGTCTGCGAATGTGGCCCTGGCTTTTGCTGCTTCAGCTTTTGAATGGGCGATAGCTGCTGCATTTGCAACAGATGACTTAGATGAGCTTGCTCGTGAACGTGTTTTGTAAGACGATGTCCCACTGTGAGACATGGCTGCGGGGAAGAAGCTGTCTAGCTGTATAGAGACCACTCTAGTGTCAATGCTGCTTGACAGAGCGCGTCTCTGTGTAGCGTGGCTGCCGGCTTCGCCTGCCGCGGGCCTGTATCTTTAAGGCTTCTGACTGTATGGGTACTGCGTAGCCCCAGGCTGTACAGACTTCCGAAGTCAGCTTATCTTCCCTTCAGAAGTCAGCTTAAAAATTTTACTGTTCTGTCTCAAGGAGCAGATAGCTAAACCTCCTTATCCAAATAACTGTAGATACCATACTGCTTTGATCTCAGTTTTATTAGAACAAGCCAGGTGAAACTACAAAATAACAGAAATAGACCTCAATAAGTATAATATTGCATACAATACAGCATACATTGCATAAACAACGATATACAGTACAAGATGAGATAATAAAAACTTACTTTTTAAATTCTCTAAGGGGTGGTGGCGATAGATAGAGAAATACATGTGTTGTTTCCTGAATGTCTTCTCACAGAATGGTGGCTGTTTCACTTCTTGTGAAGATTCTACCCAGAATTCCCTGCTTGCTGACAACTTCCTTATTTACATATACAATAAACAATCAAGCAGAACTGCAGCAATACCAAAAAGGAACGCTAGATGGAGCCCGCACACCACATATGATTGTCTTAAGTAAATTACACATTTTGCATGTAAATTTAACAACACAGGTACAAATAACCAGTATAAAACATCAGCAAGACATCTGGTGGACAGAACAGTCATGTCCCTGCCAGCCCAACCCCCCCCCCGCTACAGTTAGAACACACCCAGGGAACACAGTTAACCCCTTGTGTGCCCCCTAGTGTTAACCCCTTCCCTGCCAGTGTCATTTTTACATTGATCACTGCATTTTTATAGCACTGATCAATGTAATAATGTCACTGGTCCCAAAAAGTGTAATTTGGGATCAGATTTGTCCACCGCAATGTCACAGTCCCGCTAATTACAGATCGCCGCCATTACTAGTAAAAATAATTTAAAAAAATAAACGTCCCTAAATCTATCCCATGGTTTGAAGACGCTATAACTTTTGCGCAAACCAATCACTATACGCCTATTGGGATTTTTTTTTACCAAAAACATGTAGAAGAATATATATCAGCCTAAACTGATAAATACAGGGTTTATTTATTCATTTTTTTCTTTTTGGATATGTATTATAGCAAAAAATAAAAAATGTTTTTAATTTTTTTCAAAATTGTCGCTCTTTGTTTATAGCACAAAAAATAAAAAACGCAGAGGTGATCGAATACCACCAAAAGAAAGCTCTATTTGTGGGGAAAAAAGGACATCAATTTTGTTTGGGTACAACGTCGCACGACCGCACAATTGTCAGTTAACCGCTTGCCGACCAGCCCCGCAGTTTTACTGACACAGAATGGCACGGCTGGGCGAAACAATGTTACTTTAAGTCGCTTCGCCTTTTGGCCACTAGGGGCGTGCACGCACAGTGTGTGCCCAGACCTGATGCTAGTACCCGATGGGCGCGATGACCGCCAGGCTCCCGAATCGCTCGTGACAGAGCCAGAACCACAGATCCCGGTTGTTTCAGGGGAGTAGAGAAAGATCGTGTGTTCATACTATGTATTAACATCGATTTCTCTCCTCCTAGACAGTCCCATCCCCGACAGTTATAACACACTGAGGGAACACAGTTAACCCCTTGATCAACCCCTAGTGTTAACCCCTTCCCTGCCAGTGACATTTATTCAGTAATCAGTGCATTTTTATAGCACTGATCATTGTATAATTGTCAATGGTCCCAAAAATGTGTCAAAAGTGTCCGATCTGTCCACCGCAATATCACAGTCCCAATAAAAATCGCAGACCGCCGCCATTACTAGTAAAAAAAAAAAATAATAATGAAAACTCCAAAGACATGCTGGTAGGTTAATTGGATCCAGTCTAAATTGTCCCTAGTATAGGTATGAATGTGAGTTAGGGACCTTAGATTGTAAGCTCCTTGAGGGTATAGGGACTGATGTGAATGTATAATATATATATGTAAAGCGCTGCGTAAATTGACGGCGCTATATAAGTACCTGAAATAAATAAATAAATAAAAAAAATAAAAATAAAATGCCATAAATCTATCCCCTATTTTGTAGACGCTATAACTTTTGCGCAAACCAATCAATATATGCTTATTGTGATTTTTTTTACCAAAAATATGTAGAAGAATACATATCGGCCTAAACTGAGGAAAAAAAATGTTTTTTTTATTAAAAATGGTATATTTATTATAGCAAAAAGTAAAAGATATTGTGTTTTTTTCAAAACTGTCACTCTTCTTTTGTTTATAGCGCAAAAAATAAAAACCGCAGAGGTGATCAAATACCACCAAAAGAAAGCTCTATTTGTGAGGAAAAAAGGACGTCAATTTTGTTTTTGAGCCACGTCGCACGATCGTGCAATTGTCAGTTAAAGTGACGCAGTGCCGTATCGCAAAAAATGGCCTGGTCATTGAGCAGCCAAATAACTAATTAACTAATAAATAATTAACCACTTCAGCCCCAGAAGAATTTAACCCCTTGCTGACCAGTGCATTTTTTGCGATTCGGCACTGCATCGCTTTAACTGACAATTGCACGGTGGCTCCCAAACAAAATTGACATCCTTTTTTTCCCCACAAATAGAGCTTTCTTTTGGTGGTATTTGATCACCTCTCCGTTTTTTTTTTTTTGCGCTATAAACAAAAAAATAGCGACAATTTTGAAAAAAACGCATTATTTTTTACTTTTTGCTATAATAAATATCCCCAAAAAATATTTAAAAAAACATTTTTGTCCTTAGTTTAGGCCGATACGTATTCTTCTAAATACTTTTGGTTAAAAAAAATCGCAATAAGCGTTTATTGATTGGTTTGTGCAAAAGTTATAGTGTTTACAAAATAGGGGATCGTTTTATGGCATTTTTATTATTAATTTTTTTTTACTAGTAATGATTTATCCTGACTGCGACATTATGGCCAACACATCGGACATTTTTGACACATTTTTGGGACCATTGTCATTTATACAGCAATCAGTGCTATATAAATGCACTGATTCCTGTGTAAATGACACTGGCAGTGAAGGGGTTAACCACTAGGGGGCTAGGGAGGGGTTAAGTATGTCCTGGGGAGTGTTACTAACTGTGGGAGGGGGTGTGGCTACGTGTGACACATCACTGATCTCTGCTCCCGATGACAGGGAGCAGAGATCAGTGACACTGTCACAAAGGCAGAACGGGGAGATGCTTGTTTACATCAGCATCTCCGCGTTTGTCCTCTCCATGAGGCGATCGCGGGTATCCCCGCGGCGATCGAGTCCGCGGGACCCGTGACCCAACTCACAGAGCTCCCAGCCAGCGAGTGCCGCCGGCGGCACAAACGCAATGGCACGGCGGCAAATTCAAAAGGACGTACGGGTACGCCCATTCGCCCAGCCGTGCCATTCTGCCGACGTACATCGGCGTGCGCCGGTCAGGAACCGGTTAAAGGGACGCAGTGCCGTATCGCAAAAAATGGCCTGGTCATGAAGGGGGCAAATCCTTCTGGGGCTGAAGTGGTTAATGTCTCTGGAATCAATTTTTCATGAAATTGTTTCTTATTGTGTTTTTATGCTTCCTTGTAATGTCCTCTGTGAGCTCCTGAACCTCTCCTTCTCCATCTCATTTCTGTTTGTTTGGAATGAGCAGTGTATGATGGGTGCACTGCTCTATGCACGCTAAAAATCCCCAAATCCATAGTCCAGTTCAGGAGTGAGTAAGAGAGGGTCGCTACTTTACTACATACATTGGGACCACAGAGAACAAATGTAGCCACCCTCTAGCAGGTCAGATCACAGCAGTAAAAAAAGGCTCATTGGATGTTTGGAGGAGACTGAGAGCAGTAAAAGGTACTTTTTAGAGTTAAGAATACATACTTTATTAGATTTTTTTAAAATCCTACTTTAGTTTAGTGTCACTTTAATAAGCTATGTGCCTGTACCCACCCTGTGCAGGTGTGAGAGGCATGAACCCATGGACGTGATTAGTATTTTTCACAGATTTTTTTGTTTTATTGTATTGCAGTGTGTCATTTATTCATATTAGATACACACCTAGTATGCAGTGTAGCTGTGTAGTTCAAGCATAAAATGAAGTCAAATGAACGGATGTGTGTCACCGGCGCAAGCAATTAGATAAAGAAATGAGTTGCTGCAATCAAAAAAACTACACCACTAGGTGAAAAAATAAAATATTTATATAAATGTGTTGAACGCGCTACTCTAAAACACACCACTCTATTATATTCCAAACTTACACAATCATTAAGCCCCCCCAAAAATTCTATACTGCATAAAGTAGTGCCCCAATAGGGTGAGTAATTGGGGCACTACTGTATGCAGTATAGAATTTTGGGGGGGCTTAATGACTGTGTAAGTTTGGAATATAATAGAGTGGTGTGTTTTAGAGTAGCGCATTCAACACATTTATATATATAAAATGAAGTCACTTGTTTATTATACAACCTTGTAACATAGAGCTATATAGCAAGCTCTAGTATTTCTCTGAAAATCACTACTAAAGTAAAACCCCTAGAGGGCAGCATTCAACCTTTTATATGTTGCCTGATATATTAAGTTCAAATGTACTCATAGGAATTGTTTATTACAAAAAACAAAGTCATGTCTTAGTATTTTTTGAATTATGTCTCATGCACAACTGGATGTTTTTACAGCTGCTGTTTTTGGCTTCAGGCGTTTTTTTTTCTATAGCCAGTAAACTCCCCCGCATGTTATCCTATGTGTGCATGCACGCATAGGGGTTGATTTACTTAAACTGGAGAGTGCAAAATCTGGTGCAGCTCTGCATGGTAGCCAATCAGCTTCTAACTTTAACTTATTCAATTAAGCTTTGACCATAAAACCTGGAAGCTGATTGGTTTCTATGCAGAGCTGCACCAGATTTTGCACTCTTCAGTTTTAGTAAATCAACCCCATAGGCTGTTATCAGCAGTTTTTGGGGCGTCTTCTGGCTGGAATTAAAAAAAAAACAGAACTAAAAAAACAGAACTAGTGGGTTTTAAGAGGAGTTTTTAGCTGTAAAAATGCTCTAAGTCTGAAAAACGCTGAAAAAAGCTGAAAAACGTTGAAAAAAAGCTGAAAAATTGAGCCATAAGCTTTTTTTTTTTTTTTTTTTTTTTTTTATGTAATCGTTATTTTGAAAATATTTTCATACAACAACAAACAAATGGACATAAAACAAAGCATATAGGTAGAAAAGACACCACATAAAGAGCCCTTCTCTGGGTACATATACTCATCAGGAGAGTTACTCAGAGATACACACACTTGGGGGATCATATTGGGGGGAATGATTATCATCATATTACCACCACATCATATGAATTCAAACAACTATGGATCTCCCCTACCGTTCCCTTCTGGTATATTGTTGAGGAGGGTTGAGACCCTCAATCAGAAATAAGGATCAGGCAGTGACCCAAGGTACCAGGGCTGAAAGAAAAACAAAAGTATAAAACATATACGGAAATCAAAATAAAAATATAAAAAAAATAAAAATAAAAGCAAAAAAGTAAAAAGGGTGTAACACCTGCTAGCATGGTAAACCAATTTGAGCTGTGTTAGGTTTGTCAAAGCTCATCCGTGCCTTCACTCTCTGGTCTGCGGTGCCCCGAGACCTCCCCACACATTATTGATGTGTTTTGCGGCATTTATTTTAACACTGTATATAGCTGGTTGCTAAGCAGGGGGCCGGGAAGCCGATTTCCCCACTGAAAGCTGAATGTAAAAAAAAAATTACAGGTAAAAAAAAATTGTGAAAAAAAATGCCATGGGGTTCCCCCCCAGATCTATACCAGGCCCTTATCTGAGCATGCTGTCTAGTAGGTCAGGAAAGGGAGGGGTTGAGCTAGGGCCCCCCCACCCCAAAGCACCTTGCCCCCATGTTGATGAGGATAAGGGCTTCTTCCCGACAACCCTGGCTGGTGGTTGTCAGGGTCTGCAGGCAGGGGGCTTATTGGAATCTGGAAGCCCCCATTAACAAGAGGGCCCCCAGATCCTACCCCACCCTATGTGAATGGGTATCGGGTACATCGTACCCCTACCCAATCACCAAAAAACTGTGAAATAGTAACAAACTACAAGAGCCGGTTTTTGACAAGTCCTTTATTAAATAGGAAGCCCGGAGCCATCTTGTCCCAGTGCCGCAATCTCCTGGTTTTGTCATCTCTCAGTCCCGACTTCTTCTTGGGAGATGACGGAACTGAGAGATGAAGGCACCGGGAGATGACGGCTCCGGGAGAAGATGGTTGCGGGCTTCCTATTTAATAAAGGACTTGTGAAAAACTGGCTCTTGTACTCCTAACCTGCAAGCCCTTACTGACCACTGCAAAATGCAGGACCGCAGGCTTGAGGCCTTGCTGGATCAAATGGACGATTTTGAAAACAGGAGCCGCAGGGTTAATATACGCATCAGGGGTCTACCAGAAGCAACGGGCCTGTGGGATATCACACCCACCCTGCAAGGGGTCTTTAAGCAAATACTAGGCCGCCAGGCGCCCGAGCACATTGAAATTGACCAGGCCCACAGAGCCCTGCAGCCCCCCTCTAAAGATCCTGATAAGCCTAGAGACATTATTTGTAAACTACACAAATACTCTTTTAAGAACCGCGTCATGAATCAAGTCCGAGGAGTCAGACATGTGGATTTTGACGGAGCTAAATTAACCTTCTTCCCGGACCTCTCCAGACGCAGGCTCATGCAAGGCCGTGCTCTCAAGCCACTGCTGGCGGCTTTACAAGATGCACAATTGACCTACAGATGGGTCTTCCCGTTTAGCCTCTCCGCCCCTAAGGATGGCAAACAGTTTACCCTGCGAAGCAAAGCTGACCTATCCAGATTTATGGAATCCCTAGTATGGCAAGGCTGGAATACTTTGCATGTGCATGAATTGCCACGCACGTGCAGAGCGGCTACAGGCTCTACTTTTGAACTGACACATGTGCAAAATAATGATTTGCAGCCCATACACTGTAAAATTCTACCTGGCTCCCGAAATGATGCTGGCCCCTGGGCTGCAGTTGATAGACACAGGCCACAATCTATGAGTAACTGCATGTTCCCTCAACCCTTATGCTGGCCATATATGAAAAATCAGCCGAAATTCGGTAATTTAGACAGTTTGTTCGTTTTTTGGCCAGTTAATGGGCACAAATCGGTAATCGGTTGGGACGTTTTTGAGCCGAAAAAACAAAGGACAAGTTTGGAAATTTTCTGCCGAAAGAACGATAAATTGAAAGTTTAATGTTAGGTTTCCCGTCCAAACTGTTTGCACTAGGTATATGTGAAGAAACTACCAAAAATATGATTAATTTATGTCCATGGACTGATTTATCGGTCATTACATGATGACACTATCGTTTGCTTTCACGGCCGAATGTTCGTTTTTCAAACCTATTTTTCATATAGTATATGGCCAGCATTAATCCTGATCTCTGAACTCTCTGTGTTTTAATCTTGACCCCTGAATTCTTAGGTGTGAGGGCTGCATTATTTAATTTTTAGCCATTTTTTTTCTCTTTATCTTCACCTGATCTGGTGATCTGACCAATAAGCCTAGGTTCACACTATTGCATGTACATTTTTGTGTGCACATCATGGGTACAGAAGCCCATTAATTTGAATGGCCTGTGCCTGTAAGAAATGCGGGTAAAGAAGTCCCGGGAACCTTTTCTAAAAATCACCGCATAAGACCGCATGCTGGTGTGGCATCATGCGGTTTCACACAAGTTTTTCAATGCGTTGGGGTTGCCATTATTATTATTACTCTGACTCAAGGCCCCTGGTAGAGCAGACAGGAGGCGCGGGAGTGCAGTCGCACGAGTGCCTGGCAGGATTGCTGACAGCAGAGCTGGACTGGAACTCCTAATGGAACTGTGGAGGAACACCGACACAGCGGAAGACCAGGAACAGCGGTAAGCAGGAAGCTGGAACAGACTGATACCAGAACACCACAGGCTGAGGAACAGATGCAGCTGCAGGTGGGATGGATGCTCCCAAAGGGCTGGAGAGAAGGCAGGTACAGGCAGCCTTAATCATGCAGAGGCGGACAAGTCAGGAACTGATGCAGAGGCTGGAGTGGAGTCAAGGTACAGGCCGGATTGGCAACGGGCTGACAGCGAGGTAGCAGAAGGAGCAGGCAGGTGCAGAGTCAGAGACAAGCCAGGGTCGGATGCAGGCAGAAGGCAGGAACATCAGGAACAAGCCGGGTCAAACAACAGGAACAGATATCAGATACTGGATAGCAGGGACACATGGGGAACGCTGTAGAGCAGACAGCATTGAGTCTGGGTGCTGACCCAGTTTAAATAGCATATTTTGGCACCATGAACCGTTACAAGGTGCGCGTGCACACGCATGCGCACGAACATGCGCGCGCACCGACGAACGCAGGCGCACTCGCAGCATTCTCCTATCAGGATGTGAAGGTTCAGGATGTCTTCTGCGGCTACCATCTTGGTTGCTGGCATGCTCTTCCTGACAGAGGTGCTTTACGCGAGTGGGTAGTGTAGGTATCCCATCTGTTAGGAACAATACTAGTGGTAGGGAAAGGTTCCTGATGAGGAGGGAAAGCGTAGGGTCGTAAATTCTCTGGGCTTTATCCCGCTTGGGCTCAAAACGGCCAGGCCGCATTCTGCTTTTTTTAACAGACACTGTCAGTCTGGTTGATACCTGCCCTCTTCACATTACTGGAAACCATGAGTGCACCTTGTTGGGCAGCCATCCCACTGGGTTTGATGTAAACTGTTGCTGCATTACTTCAATACAAGTTTTCCATTGCACCTGAATTATTGCCGCAGCACTACGCTGCACCTACCTAAATGTATTATTTTGAAAAAGCCAATATAAAGGGAAATAGAGGTCGGAAAAGCATTTGTGTAGTTTAGCCAAGCATCTTCTGCATATTAGATCTTTGTGGTCCATGTAACTGGGGCTGTGGCAGGGACATGTCCTTTGCCTACATACTGTGCCTTATAAGGTGTCCCTCTTCATCACTTCAGAAAGTAGGAAAATATGTATCATTATACTTTAAATGGGTGAAAACAAACAGCCCAGTGCAGGGAAAAAAAAAACGCTATCTGTCATATTGGTTCTGTAATACATAAGATCATACTGTCTCATAATTCACCTATGTGTTGGCTGTTGATGAAGTTGTATGTGGTTAGGATCAGTAGTCACATTATTTCAGTAGATGGCGCTGTGGATTTACAGTGATTCTTGCCAATAAAAACACCAATCTGTAATTTTATGGTAACTTTTTTCTTTGATGCTTACAGGTCTGTCCTTTAATAGTTTAAAGCATGCTTTGTATGTCTGATGGCTCAGGGGGTGGATAAAGAAGGCCTTTTTCATCATCCCCAAATGTCTTGCCTGCCCACTTGGTTGTTTGCCTTCACAGGCAGTAAAGAATATAGTATGGTTTTCTTTTACTTTGTGCCCTAGAAAGTTACTCCAATGAGATTTTTGTTGTTGTTATCATTATTATTATCATCATTATAAAGGATTTATATAGCTCCAAAAGTTTGCACAGCGCTTTACAAAATAAAGGGAGATGGTACAGTTACACGTTACATCATGCATTTTTCTGTTTTCGGACAAAAGTTACACTTTATGTTGTTCAGACTGGAGACGTTAGGTGAAGGTTTTTTAAGCATGGGGGTGACCAGTGCTTGTTTTATAGAAGGAAAGATGCCAATCAAGAGGGAGCAATTAATATAAAAATGTATCAAATAGGTCTATTTGGCAGTAGATTTGTTTTTCCTGGATTGATGAATCAGCAGGTGTTTCAGTGTGTGATTGGTTTTGTTTTTTTTTTTTTTGTTTTTATATTTCCATAACTGTATACAGTAATACCTTGGATTGCGAGTAACGCGGTTAATGAGCGTTTCGCAATACGAGCTATTATTTTTTTTAAATCCTGACTCGGTTTGCAAGCAGGATTCAAGCCTCTGTGGTGTGCAGTACCGCATTTGGCCAGAGGTGCGGGTGTGCCGATGACACTCGGAGCCGCTCGGATGCACTCGGAGCCACTTGGAAACACCTAGTTCCCGATTGTTTCCGAGCCTCTCCAAATGTTTCCGAGTGCATCCGAGCGGTTTCCGAGTGTTTCCAACGTCCCCACACCTCTGGCTACATGTGGTAATGCATACAACAGAAGTCACTGTGGAACGAATTATCTAAGTTCCCATTGACTTCTTTGGGGAAACTTGCTTTGCTATACAGGTGTTTTGGATTACAAGCATTCTTCTGGACCGAATTATGCTCGTAATCCAAGGTACCACTAAAAATTTGACTACTATAAGTTCGATTTTAATTGTACATACATTTTTTTTTAAATTACCTTTCCTTTTCAATCTACAGCCTCTGTAATTTTCAATGCAATATGGCTACCTGGAGTTTTCTGTACACAGAGTGTGTACTGACCACTCCCCAGAAACAGAATTTCCTGCTTATGTGATTGGCTTATCAGTTTTCCCAGAAGTCTGCCTAAGATACAAGTCAGATTTCAGGCATCCCCTGCAACAAAAATGTCATTTTTAGTGAGATATTTCCAATAGGAACATGTCTAAAGGGATGCAGACCCAGCAGCTTTCCTCACTAGTGCCTTGCAGCAGCACAGCTGACTAATAATTATGAAACCACTCCCATTAGACCCACTCTACCATACCATACTATGATTATATGCTTTAACTGCTTACTGTTATCAGAATATTGTTCGCAATAGGGCTTATTGCATAAGGAAGGAAGGAATATTGTCCTGTTAGGCCTCCTTCACACTCCATGTACATTTCCCGCATTACGTTTAAAATGCACAAGGGTGTGCGATCTGCTGCTGGTGTCAATGTACTCCCAACGACACGCCAAACGCAGATTGCAAACACAGTGCGTTTGCCTGCATTGGATCACAATGTACCTTAGTACAATGCAATCTGCTGCGATGCGTTATTGAAAAGTAGTGCATGCTACGCTACTTTTGGTGCAATACAGTGCAATTTAAGTCTATCCAAATGCATGTGCTGAAAATTGTACCGTTCTGGATTGCAAATAATCGCACAGGAACATGGTATGCGATCAGATGTGCCAAAAGTCTTTCCATACTTGTCTTCACACCAGCAACGCAACATCCATGAGCTTCCTCTCCAGTGCAGACCATATGCACAGGAGTTAATTCATCAGCTTGAGGCATGCCACAAATGTTCGCTGAAGTCATCAATTTTTGTTGAGCCAGCATGGCCACCCACTATTAGACTTTTATCTGGTTCTTTTGTGTCAGACAAAATTCTAACAGTGTTTGGCCAGCTTAAGGGTTTGTGAACTGAGCCTATAATATGTCCTTTCTGCAATTAAAAGCTTGCCTGCTCACAAATATATTAGTTGGGGGTGGGGGGGTTGTACAGTTCTGCTTAAAGTGGTTGTAAGCATACCTCCCAACATTTTGAGATGGGAATGAGGGACACCTACCAGCAAACGTATGTAGGCATAGGGCACGCCCCCTGCCACACCCCCTTAAAGGAGAATTAACCCAAGAAAAAGGTTAATTAAATCCACAAGGGCTTTATTTAATCACTATTATTCCTTTATATTGGCTTTTAAAATGTACAAATGCAGCCATTTAGAATTTAGAAGAAAGGTTTAGCACTGGGAAACACTTTTTGAAAGATAAAAAGTGCATTTTATATACAGGTATATAGATCAGATCAAAATGAGGGACATAATTACCTGAGCCCTTACCAAATCCAGCGCAGTGCCCAATGTCAATGAACACAGGCAGCACGGTTGGGGATCAAGTACGAAGGTGTACCACGATAGGAAGTGGCTTCTACTGGTGATACACCAAGAAGAGGAGGAGCCAGGAGCGCTGGCATGGGATCTGAGAAGAGGAGGTTCAGGGCAGATCTGTACAATTCCATTGCACAGACCATGTAAGTATAAAATGTTTGTTATTTAAAAAAATAAAAGTAATTGTAAAGTCTAAATTTTACTAAGTAGCTGGAACAAATTTGACATTGATGCACTTTTCTTGTATCTTTGTATCAAGCTCAAGGACACAGAAACTATAATAACATGCAGATTATCTGATAACCAGTTACAGGTCAGCACAGTTTATCTTTCTCCGTGCAATTTGCTTTATAGGGTTTTCCTAGTACCTTTGTCAAATTGTAGGAAGGTAATATAAGTAGGGGAAATCTTACTTTTAGTGGAGTCGCCCCCCCCCCCCGTTTTATTACCTACTAATCCAGGCAGTAGATTCTTTATCAAATGGGCATTATACCTAATTAAAATAAAATGCAAACAAGAATATTTTTTAATGCAGAAGAGATATATTATGAGGTGGATTTACTAAAAGAAATTACACAGCTTGGTGTACAGTTTCAGCATGCCTTGGTGCCGGGATGAATTAAAGAGTTAAGTCAGCTCTCACCAGCTAATCAAGATGGCTGGGTTGGTGACGTCACATGGAGTCGCCAGGTCGCTCAGGCCCTTACCTATATAAGAACTGTGAAACGGTGGAGCCTGCAGTAAGCGGTCAGACTTAGTTGACGGCAAATCGTTTTTGTTTTTTTTCCTGGGTGCGGGGCGTGCGTTGGATCTACGTGGGGGGATAAAAGAATTAATAAATAAAGGAATTGTCAAAAACCTGTCTACTGTGTTTATTTATTTTTGGCACTTTTTTGATGAATGGGTAGGGGCACTATGTACATGCTCATTCACATAGGGAGGGGGGAGCGGGATCTGGGGACCCACTTGTTAAAGGGGGCTTCCAGATTCCGATAAGCCCCTTGCCCATGGACCCCCACAACTGCCGTCCAGGGTTGTGGGAAAGAGACCCTTGTCCCCATCAACATGGGGACAAGGTGCTTTGGGGTACGGGGGCACTCCCCATGTTGAGGGCATGTGGCCTGGTATGGTTGTGGCGCTCTCTCTTCCTCCCCCTGTCCTGGCCAGCCGGACTTTGTGCTCGGATAAGGGTCTGGTATGGATTCTGGGGAGACTGCACAACTTTTTTTTTTTAAATAGCTGGGCGCCAGCAATTGCAATCGTGAGTCAATTTAAATGTGATTTGACTCATATTTTTTTCTTTAGAAATGTCAGTTTTGCTGCAGCATGTTCTATACATGATGCACATTTTACAGGCAGACTAAGGGGACCCCCCCCCCCCCCGGCACTATATTTTAAGGGATTTTTTTATTTTTATTGTTTCACTTTTTTTCATTTAAAAACGATAATTAAAAAAAAAATTGCATTAATACATGTTTCCCAGGGCAGTACCCAAATTCTATATCCTTTTTATGGCCAATTACTTGCATATAAGCCCTCAAAATGGGGACTTTTAATTTCTCATGTTCAGCTCTCATAGACTTCAATGGAGTTCGCAGTTCGGTGCAAAACGGGGTGTTTGGTCCATTTCTAGTGTTGTACAGCAGTGGTTTTCAACCCTGTCCTCAAGTACCCCCAACAGGCCATATTTGCAGGTTTTCCTTTATCTTATTACAGGTGCTTTAAATCGGAGTCAATGGCTTGGTATTTCGGACAGCTATTTTATCTAAGAGAAATTCCCAAACCATGGCGCCTGTTAGGGGCACTTATGAACAGGGTTGAGAACCACTGTTGTACAGCATCTTGACACAGCTTTTACAAAACAATAGGGCTCCCAGAGCACCTAGAGAAGGAATTTTCACTTTCAAAGCATAACTTTTTTTTTTTCTTATGTACGGTACTTATATGGTGCTGTTTTATGCAGCACTTCACATACAGTGCCCTGAAAAAGTATTCATACCCCTTGAAATTTTCCACATTTTGTCATGTTACAACCAAAATCTTAAATGTATTTTATTGGGATTTTTGTGATAGACCAACACAAAGTGGCACATAATTGTGAAGTGGAAGGAAATTGATAAATGGTTTTATCATTGAGTCAATACTTTGTAAAACCACCTTTCACTGCAATTACAGGTGCAAGTCTTTTTGGGTATGTCTCTGCCAGCTTTGCACATCTAGAGAGTAACATTTTTGCCCATTCTTTTTTACAAAATAGCTCAAACTCTGCCAGACTGGATGGAGAGCATCTGTGAACAGCAATTTTCACGTCTTGCCACAGATTCTCAATTGGATTTAGGTCTGGACTTTGACTGGGTCATTCTAACACATGAGCATGCTTTGATCTAAACCATTCCATTGTAGCTCTGGCTGTATGTTTGGGGTTGTTGTCCTGCTGAAAGTTGAACCTCTGTCCCAGTTTCAATTCTTTTGCAGACTCTAATAGGGCGTACACACGGTCGGACTTTGTTCGGACATTCCGACAACAAAATCCTAGGATTTTTTCCGACGGATGTTGGCTCAAACTTGTCTTGCATACACACGGTCACACAAAGTTGTCGGAAAATCCGATCGTTCTGAATGCGGTGACGTAAAACACGTACGACGGGACTATAAACGGGGCAGTAGCCAATAGCTTTCATCTCTTTATTTATTCTGAGCATGCGTGGCACTTTGTCCGTCGGATTTGTGTACACACGATCGGAATTTCCGACAACGGATTTTGTTGTCGGAAAATTTTATCTCCTTCTCTCCAACTTTGTGTGTCGGAAAATCCGATGGAAAATGTCCGATGGAGCCCACACACGGTCGGAATTTCTGACAACATGCTCCGATCGGACATTTTCCATGGGAAAATCCGACCGTGTGTACGGGGCATTACAGGTTTTCTTCTAAGATTGCCCTGTATTTGGCTCCATCCATCTTCCCATCAACTCTGACCAGCTTTCCTCTACTTGCTTCTCCACAACATGACTCTGCCACCACCATGTTTCACAGTGGGGATGGTGTGTTCAGGGTAATGTGTAGTGTTAGTTTTCCGCCACACAAAACATTTTGCTTTTAGGCCAAAAAATTCTATTTTGGTCTCATCTGACCAGAGCACCTTCTTCCACATGTTTGCTGCCCCCCACATGGCTTCTCGCAAACAGGACTTCTTATGGCTTTCTTCTTGATACTCTTCCATAAAGGCCAGATTTTTTGAGTGCACGACTAATAGTTGTCCTGTGGACAGATTCTCCCACCTGAGCTGTGGATTCTCCAGCTTCTCCAGAGTTACCATGGGCCTCTTGGCTGCTTCTTTGATTAATGCTGTCTTTGCCCAGCCTGTCAGTTTAGGTGGACTGCCATGTCTTGGTAGGTTTGCAGTTGTGCCATACTCTTTCCATTTTCTAATGATGGATTGAACAGATGTTCAAAGTTTGGGATTTTTTTTTATAACCTAACCCTGCTTTAAACTTCTCCACAACTCTATCCCTGATCTGTCTGGTGTGTTCCTTGACCTTCATTATTATTATTTCAGGTACTTATATAGCGCTGTCAACTCATGCAGCACTTTACACATACATTGTACATTCACATCAGTCCCTACCCTCAAGGAGCTTACAATCTAAGGTCCCTAACTCACATTCATACTAGGACCAATTTAGACAGGATCTAATTAACCTACTAAAATGTCTTTGGAGTGTGGGAGGAAACCCCAGGAGCTTACAATCTAAGGTCCTTAACTCACATTCATACTAGGGCCAATTTAGACAGGATCTAATTAACCTACTAAAATGTCTTTGGAGTGTGGGAGGAAACCGGAGTACCCAGAGGAAACACACACAGGCACAGGGAGAACATGCAAACTCCAGGCAGGTGGTGTCGTGGTTGGGATTCGAAACCAGTGACCTTTTTTCCTGCTAGGTGAAAGTGCTATCCTCCACACCACTGTGCCGCCACAGTGCTGTTTGTTCACTAAGGTTCTCTAACAAACCTCTGAGGGCTTCACAGTATTTATACTGAGATTAACTGCTTCAGCCCCGGAAGATTTTACCCCCTTCCTGACCAGAGCATTTTTTGCGATTCGGCACTGCGTTGACTTAACTGACAATTGCGTGGTTGTGCGACGTTGCACCCAAACAAAATTGGCGTCCTTTTTTCCCACAAATAGAGCTTTCTTTTGGTGGTATTTGATCACCTCTGCGTTTTTTATTTTTTGCGCTATAAACAAAAAAAGAGTGACAATTTTGAAAAAAACACAATATTTTTACTTTTTGCTATAATAAATATCCCCCAAAAATATATAAAAATGAATTTTTTTCCTCAGTTTAGGCCGATATGTATTTTTCTACATATTTCTAATAAAAAAATCGCAATAAGCATATATTGATTGGTTTGCGCAAAAGTTATAGCATCTACAAAATAGGGGATAGTTTTATGGCAATTTTATTATTATATTTTTTATTAGTAATGGCGGCGATCTGCATTTTTTATCGGGATTGCAACATTATGGCGGACACATTGGACACTTTTGACACTATTTTGGGACCATTGTCATTTATACAGCGATCAGTGCTATAAAAATTATTATTATTATTATTATTATTCAGGATTTATATAGCGCCAACAGTTTACGCAGCGCTTTACAATAGATGCACTGATTACTGTATAAATGACTCTGGCAGGGAAGGGATTAACCACTAGGGGGCGATGAAGGGGTTAAGTGTGTCCTAGGGAGTGATTCTAACTGTGAGGGGATGGGCATCAACTCACATGACAGCGATCACTGCTCTCGATGACAGAGAGCAGTGATCTCTGTCATGACACAAGCCAGAATGGGGAAATGCCTTGTTTACATAGGCACTTCCCTGTTCTGAGGCTCCGTGACAGGATAGCCAGGAGACCGGCAGACATCGAGTGCGCCAGTCCCGCGGGCACGGTCACGCTGTACGCACCCCTCCTCTTAAAGGGGACGTAAAGGTACGCCCATTTGCCCACTGCTGCCTTTGTGCCAACGTATATCGGCGTGCAGCAGTCGGCAAGTCATTAAATTACACACAGGTGGACTCTATTTACTAATCCTGTGACTTCTGAAGGCAATTGGTTCCACTAGATTTTAGTTAGGGGTATCAGAGTAAAGGGGGCTGAATACAAATGCACGCCACACTTTTCACATATTTATTTATAAAAAATGTTAAAAAAACATTTATCATTTTCCTTCCACTTCACAATTATGTGCCACTTTGTGTTGGTTTATCCCATAACATCCCAATAAAATACATTTACATTTTTGGTTGTAACATGACAAAATGTGGAAACTTTCAAGGGGTATGAATACTTTTTCAAGGCACTGTATATATTGTACATTCACATCAGTCCCTGCCCTCAAGAAACTTAAAATCTTAAGTTCCTAACTCACATTCATACATACACATACTAGGGCCAAATTAGACAGGTGCCAATTAACCTACCAGCATGTCTTTGGAGTACCTGGAGGAAACCCACACAGGCACAGGGAGGACATGCAAATTCCAGACAGGTAGTGTCATGGTTGGGATTAGAACCGGCGACTAGTGCTATTAGGTGGAAGTGCTAACCACTTAGCCACTGTGAATTTCTACAAATAACTTCAGATCAGAAATCATTTATCGACAAAACCTCTTGCCAAGTCACTATTCTACAATAAGGCCTCATGCACACACACTGGAAGTTTGAATATCTCTCCTAGAAGCCTTTCCTCCTGACAGCAGCGGTTTGGTGGAAAAAATCCTTAACACTTGTAAATGCATGTAACACATTTAGGCATGTTCAGGCTCATTAAGCTCTTGGGTGTAATTGCATTTCATTGGCCAGAATAATAATTTATTCTGGCCATTGAAGTGAATTAACACTTAAGCACTAAATGCGCCATGTTAACTCATGTTTAGATACGTTTACACGCATCAATCATTTTTTTCTGCCAAAACGCTGCTGCTCCTAGTCTTGCTGGCAGTGTTTTTTTTCATGTTCTTGTAGCGCTCTTTATGTTCTTCAAGGTTTTATGAGAATAAAGGTATTTGGATCTCAGTTTGGTGTGCAGCCAACTGGATTTTCCTTTCATTATTGCTATACTATACTATAATCAGTTACAGCAAACCATTTTTTTCCTTTGGGATAAAGGTTTTACACAAATAAATAAATGCTCATCATTTTAAACGCAAACAGAAAAATCAGTGCTACTACCCATACAACACATTAATGGCAGAGCTCCCGGGTGCTCGATCCAGTAGAATGATGTAATAAGGATGATCCGCACACCAGTTGTTGCTCTTAAAGAATCTTCATTTTATTGAAAAGCCACAGTGTACAAGGGCAGATAAAATCAGTTGACGCGTTTCAGCCTATGAGGCCTTAGCCATAACTACGTGGTCATGACTAAGGCCTCATAGGCTGAAACGCGTTAACTGATTTTATATGCCTTTGTACACTGTGGCTTTTCAATAAAATGAAGATCCTTTAAGAGCAACAACCAGTGTGCGGATCATCCTTCCTACATCATCATTTTAAACCCCTGCCAGTATTAAGTGATTTATCTCATTCATGTAAACTGATACATTCTGTTGCAGAGCTTGAGATTGTGAAAAGCAAAAGACTTGCTGGCTGGATCACCAGATGAAAATAGAAAAAAGAAGGCCTAAAAAAGAAAAATAATAGAGCCATCAAATCTAAGAACTGCCTTAGTTTTTTTTTGTAATGTGAATAAAACATCCTGACTACCAATGAATTTCCAATATTTTTGTTTGAAAAAACAAAGAGTAATGAGTAAACTGAACTGGTCTGGTTTCCCCTGGTTACTGCAAATAACCATGATCTTGATCTTTGCACTTACAAAAAAAAAATGTAAGATGTCATCCCGCTACAGTGCAGTGGTATTAATTAATAATGATAAAATTTCTGTAGAAAAGTATATTTCCCTTGTACACCCACATCATTTTTAAAACCTTCAGCTAGAGTTTATTGATTGCTATGGGAAACACACACATTTTTATTTGCAAAAGTTTTTGTAAATGGATTTCATTTCTTGTCAGTTGTACCAGTCATATACAGTATTATATGCATTGAAGACAGCCATTATGTGGCAGCAAATGGAGTTGGCAATGTAAAAATCAGAATTTTTTTATAAAGTCCAACTGAATTCTCACTTTTTATCTCTTTATAGTGCTGTATCCCCATATGTTATGATTTGTAACCTATATCTGCTTAATCTCTTGAGCACCAGCCTGTAATACCCTTGCATTACCAAGCTTTCTCAGTTTTTAGTGCTATGATAGTCTTACAATTATTAAGTGATGCAATACTGTACCCAAATGAATGTTATATAACTTTTTGAGACAAATAGAGATTTCTTTTGTGGTATTTAATAACCATTTATTTTTTTATTTTTTACTATGTAAAGGAAAAGTAAAAAAAAATGTCCTTAAGTTACTGTTATAAACATATCAAATAAAAATACCAGGACATTATGAATACCTCCAAAATAACTAGATGCACATGATTTGCACCCTGATGGGACCTTTTAGGCAGAATGTCAGGTAATACACAAATGTAGTAAAGTAAAAAAATACAAAAACTTTATTTGCATACAGTGGTAAAAAAATAACTAAAAGGTCATATTGGAAAAATAGTCAATTAAAAACAATTGGCATAATACTATACAATACTTGAGCAGACACCCTGCTACTATTGGTACTGGAGCACCAGACAGGACTTTTGTGGTGTATGGCCAGATCCTTTGAGGTGTTCACAGGACATCCCAACGCGTTTCACAGCTATGTTTATTCCCTCTTCAGGGAAGAGGAGGTGCACAAGCCTATAATATAATTGCAATGGTGTAAGTATATACATAATTAATGTCATAACAACAGGTAGGTTACTTTAAGGAGGATATTCATCATGTACTCACACTGTATTATTGTAAGGAAGCACTTATTAGCAAGATTCACTGGGATGTGTCATACAGCCCCCCACCAGCCCAAGGGAAGAAAAGGAAAGGGGAATAGATGCAACACGCTGCCAGAAACCAGCAGGGACCATCTGCAAGGATTACATGGTCCAGCCACTGGTAAAAATCTGTAGGGAAGTATAGATGTGCTGATAAGCCTGAACAAAAAAAAACTTTTCTGGCAGCGTGGTTGCATCTATTGCTCTTTCCTTTTCTTACCTTTGGCTGGTGGTGGTGGTGGTGGTGGTGGTGGTGGTGGGGGGGGGGGGGGGCAGTATGACACATCCTGGTGGAGCTTGCTAATATATGCTTCCTTACAATGATACAATGTGAGTACAAGATGAATATCAGCCTTAATGTAAACCACCTGTTGTTATGACATTAATTATGTATATACTTACAACATTGCAATTATATTATAGACTTGTGCACCCTCCTCTTTCCCTTAAGAAGGAATAAACATAGTTACGAAACACGTTGGGATGTCCTGTGAACACCTCAAAGGATCTGGCCATACACCACAAAGGGCCGGTCTGGTGCTCTAGTACCAAGAGTAGCAGGGTGTCTGCTCAAGTATTGTATAGTATTATGCCAATTGTTTTTAATTGACTATATTAACAATATGACCTTTTGGTTGTTTTTTATTGCTGTATGCAAATAAAGTTATTGTACTTTTTACTTTATTGCATTTGTGTATTCTACCTAAAATGTCCCATCGGGGTTCAAATCATGTGCATCTATGTATTCATAGGGATGCTGGCAGGATCTGAGGCTTAGAAACAGCACCTAACAGGCCACCTTATTTACTTTCAAAATAAATGCTTTTTGGAAAGTAGACATCCCAATTTCCACAACTTCCACAACTGGTATTTGAAACATGTTGGTATTAAGGTGGTTAAAATATTGAGCTTGGTAATGCACAGAGAGAGGAGGAGGTAAAAGGGTAAATGTACAGGTCACATACTTTGGGAGGATGGGATTGCAGGGGTTAATGTGCAGTGTAAGGGAGGTGAAGGGTTAATACACAGGTCATATACAGAGACTGGAGATTAGATGTGTAGAGGGGAGTGGGAGGGGGGTTGGGTATCTGGGTTAAAAAATCCCTGTGTCTGTTGATCCATCCATTCATTCTCCATTCATAAATTACTATGATTCCTCTTCTTCCTTTGTAAGAAGAAGGTAGAGATCTTGAATGTAAACAGTGGCACATTTTTTAATTACAAGGCATAGAGCTGCTTGGAACAGCTCTGTACACTGTGTCTGTGATAGCGTGGTACACTATTAATGGATACACTGGCTCCCAGTGGCTATTTCTGCTGTGGTATTTAAAAATGTACAACGGTACAAAACAGTTAAATACCTTTTTCTGTCAGTCAAAATCAGTGGCAGTGCATCCATAAGGGCGCATGAGCGCCACCCCCCTCTCTCCAGCCACCCCTCTATGCCCAATGGATAGATTCATGCATTGCAGGGGTATTTTTTTTTTGAAGCACCTGATTAGAGCCATAGGCTCTAATAGACATCAAAAAAGGTAAACAGCGAGCGCCATGCTTGGCGCTTGCAGTTCACTCAGCTGTGTTAGGAAAGCGAATGAATATTTGCTTTCCTAACACTGAACCGCCTCTCCGCCAATGAGGTGCTCGGGTCTGTTATCTGTCACCTGATAGACTGAAACGACAGGCGCCACTATTGAAGGCCTATCAAGAGGAGAGGACAAGAATTGAGGACGGCAGGAGACGCATGGAGGACCCCGCTTGTCGCTGTCACCCACAGCCCCACCAAGACAGGGTAAGTGCTGGGCAAACGGCGAAAAGTGGGGGTCACACTGGCGGCATTCAAGGGCACACTGGCAGCATTTGATGGGCACACTGGCTGCATATGATGGGCACACTGGCAGCATATGATGAGCACACTGGCAGCATATGATGGGCACGCTGGCTGCAGTTGATGGCACAGTGGCTGCAATTCAATTGATGGCACAGTGGCTGCATTTGATGGACACGGGCAGCATTTGATGGCACAGTGGCAGCGTTTGATGAGCACAGTGGCTGCGTTTGATGGCACAGTGGCTGCAATTGTTTTTTTTTTTCAAAAATTTTTTGCGCCCCCCTAAAAGTTTTGAGCACCAGCCGCCACTGGTCAAAATGCTCTCTGGTCTCCCACTTCAGTGCTGTGTTGGCATAGCAGAGAAAAAGCCATTCCCCACACATAGTTAAATTGTAGAGGAAAAGATTAGATGTAGCTGACTGGTTTTGTTACTGAGTGCTGATTACTGAGTGTACAAGTTCTTACGCTGGTGCCTATTGGACTGCACAGTCATATTTAGACCCTGCACAACTGCTGTAAATGGAAAGCAAAGGTAAGACAATGGAGATGGAGGTTGTTAGTCCAATGTCTATCCGACAGCAAAAACTGAAACTTCAACTGGGCTTTAGTAATTATTATTATTATTATACAGTATTTATATAGCGCCAACAGTTTACGTAGCGCTTTACAACTTGAGGGTAGACAGTACAAATACAATACAATTTGATACAGTAGGAATCAGAGGGCCCTGCTCCTTAGAGCAATGTATCCGTTCTCAGAGAGCTAGAAGTATCAGAAAGAAACTAGCTTGCAACTAGTTTGCTTCTTGCTTTCAGCTTCCCATACTGCATTAATGACATATTAATACTTTTTTTTTGTGATAAAGTCCACAACCTTTGCCTTCATTAAGAATGAGGTAGGGGGAAAACAGACAGAAATTATGTCAATTTTCATAGCAAGGCACGTGGCAAAAGATACCTGAATGTCAATCTGAATATCTTTGCAAATAAATATCAGAAAAGATAATACCACAAACATAATGCCCCGTACACACGAGTGGATTTTCCGTTGGAAAAAACTTGGGTGGTTTTTCCGACGGAATTCCGCTCAAGCTTGCCTTGCATACACACGGTCACACAAAAGTTCTCTGAACTTTTGACTGCCAAGAACGCGGTGACGTACAACACTACGACGAGCCGAGAAAATTAAGTTCAATGCTTCTGAGCATGCGTCAGATTGTTTCCAAGCATGCGTGATTTTTGCGTGTCCGAATTGCATACAGACGAACGCATTTTCGGATAGGAAATTTTTCCGACCGAAAAATAGAGAACATGCTCTCATTCTTTTCCTGGCTGGAATTCTGCCAGCAAAAGTCCGATGGAGCATACACATGGTCGCAATTTCTGACCAAAAGCTCACATCTGACTTGCTGGCAGAATTTCTGATCGTGTGTATGGGGCATTAGAGTCATGGCCAGATCCCGGGAGTTAAGCATTGCATATCTGGACCATCCATACTGGGGTAGATTCAACTAGAGTTTATTCAATCTGTATTTGGATATAGGGAAGGGTGGTGCTGAGCATTGAGAGGTTCTAGAGCTATACAATAAGAGTGCCTCTACATCATTTTAAAGTTAAGTACACAATGCTATGATATAGTCAGAGCTGTTTCTGGGCTCTTCATTCCTAAACTTCCTTGTGTTGATGGTAAATTGACACTCAAACAGTCTCTTACAGCAGTTCATAATCCCTGGGTGTTAAACGGTTCCTTCTCCCTGTGTGAGAAGTAAGAAAAGGTTATGAGGGTATGGTACTTATAATAATACTAATTCATTATTAAAAGATTAATAATAAAAATGTATGAAGAAAAGTAGAATTTAAAGGGTTGTCCACAGTGGTATACAAAATAGTTGTTAATATGAAGACTATCCCTGAGGCTTGCTTTGCCCTTTTATAACTCGACTACCTGCGGCTTACCTCCGTGGATTACCCTGCAGCATGGACCGGTCACCAGAGTGATGACACAGAGAAATAAAGAGGACGGAGTGGCGCCAGACCCCTGGCTCACAAGATGGTGCCATCCCACTCCCACCACGCTTTCAAGCCAAAGATTGGCATGGAAGCGGCGGTGAAACTAGAGCAATTCGCCTGAGTTCCAGCCTCACATTTTATTGTTCCACCTTGCTTGCTAGCATCTGCTTTTACGGAGCCTGGAACCATAGTGCAACCAATGGCTAAAGATCATACTGAAGTAACAGGAGGGAGCTGGGCACACAGACTAGGAGACTGCAGCCAGGGAGGAAGATGAAGCCAGCACTTGGCGCACACAGCCTGCTCAGACAGGAGAATCGACTCTTAAGGATGTGTTTATGGCCGCGCAGTCTTGTAACACCACCTTTTCCACTCTGTCCACCCAGTTTCAACACATACGTGAGGAGGTCACTATCATGCGCCATGATATGCAGAAGGTACTCCCGTACCCTTTGCCTTAGAGGGTCAGGTTAGGAATATTGAGGATGAGATGGCCCCTATGCAGTGTGACTTTAAAGTGATGGTAATCACCACTCTAAACCCTTGATTGACTTCACAAATAGACTTTGTAGGGACAACATGGGGATTCTTGGCCTCCCAGAACGCATGTAGAGGAGAAATTCACGCATTAAGCCCAATTGGCATTTTAATGCCTTTTGGTTACGAGTATTACCGTGGGGTAACTCCTTACGTCAGGCCCTAACTTAATTATTTCTTCATAATGCTCAGTCTGCCTATACACAGGTGGTGTGGGATACTATGAAGGTTTTCTTAAGAGGTTTACTGAATAAAGTTATTAGTGCCTATAAGAAATCTAGTAGAGAGTGGGAAACTCTTCTTGCAGCAGAGGTGCAACAAAAAGAAGCCCAGTATGTTCAGAACCCTATTCCCTCTAACCATTCAAATTGGAAGTATGTACAACTACTATACAAATGGATGGCTTTGAACAAAGCTGATCGTGCACAGTTTTTTCCAAATGTCAATATTTTGAGAAAGGAGAAAAAGCTGGCCATATGTTGGCAGTGATAGCTAATTCCCAGGTCCACACCAATTATGTCTCCTCTATTCTCACGCCTGTGGGTCTAGGTGAACAAAAAAAAGAGAATTGAATTACCCAATCCTCTGCTCCTCCTTGCAGCTAGACTGGTCCCCACAGCCTCTTCTCCCCCACACTCTAGCAGTCTAGGGCCCTGACATCTTCAAGACTAAAGCAGGGTCAATAGCCCTGCATTGGATGTGATGACAGTCCACCACGGTGTGGGGGAGCACCATCTACTGAGAGAGAGGAGGATCAGGTAAGTAAAACTATTTTTTAAGGCAATGCCAAGGAAAATCATAGCATGCGCTTGAAAGGGCTGGGCTCTCCATACCAGAAATATGACATTTAATTTAATATATTTTATTCAAATTTCACTAAAGTTCACATAGATGAAAGCAAAATTATACTGTTAGCAGGTTGTTTTTTTAATGAAGATCTGCTTCAGCATTTGTCTTTTCAAAAATCACTACAAATAAATATTGCTACACTTGTTACAAATAAATATTGGATGGTAGATGATAAATAACTGTTGACACTAATATAATGATAAATGATTTGACCTACCCCACAACATCCAGAGCACCTGCAGTCTCCACAAAACGTCCCAAGGATGCCATTAATAGCTTGGATAGCACAGAGAACAGCCTGGACCGCACTCATGATGAGCAGCAAACTGAAAAGAGTCAGGTTCCACGGCACAATTTCAGGAGGTTCGAGACACTTACTCCATATGCTTGGGTCCCCCAGGTGGTTTCTTTAAAAAACATAATTGTAGTTATGCATTGTAGTTATTTCATTTGTTTGGGATTTAAAAAAATAATAATTATCATTTGGTGTTCTCAATGTTTATACTGTATGAAACTAGAGATATTTCAATATTTCAATATTTTGAAGAATCGTTTATGATATATTTTTGAAAAACAAAAAATCTAAATAAAAGGTTCATGTCAAACAATCACTGACAACATTAAATAAAAAAAATAAAAAAAATGTTTGTTGTTATTTGGAGTACTTAACATATACACTGAGCAAAATTATAAACACAACGCTTTTGTGTTTGCCCCTATTTATCATGAGCTGAACTCAAAATCGACCACTTTTTCTAAGTATACAAAAGGCCTATTTCTCTCAAATATTGTTCACAAATTTGTCTAAATCTGTGTAAGGCCTCATTCACACGAGGCGGACTCCGTCTCCACGGAGCCCGCCTCGGTCCACTGGCTCAGCGGGAGATCAGTCCGTTGATCTCCGCTGAGCCGGCGGATGACAGGTCACTCTCTGCTCACTGAGCGGGGAGGGGCTTGTCAGGCGCCGCTGCCGCCTATGGAGGGATCGGATGAAAATGGACAGCATGTCCGTTTTCATCAGATCTCACCTGATCTGATCCGCCAGCGACAGATCTGGACGTAGGGCCATCCGTCTGCTTTTAGCGGATCGGACGGAGTCAGATGTCAGCGGACATGTCTCCGCTGACATCCGTCGCTCCATAGGCTAACATGGAGCGCCCGTTCAGGTCCGCCGTCAAAACTGACAGGCGGACCTGAACAGTCCGATCGTGTGAAAGGGGCCTTAGTGAGCACTTCTCCTTTGCCGAGATAATCCATCCACCTCACAGGTGTGGCATATCAAAATGCTGATTAGACAGCATGATTATTGTACAGGTGTGCCTTAAGCTGGCCACAATAAAAGGCCACTCTAAAATGTGCAGTTTTACTGTATTGGGGGGTGGGTCCGGGGGGGTCCGAAAACCAGTTGATTGTGGCCTGTGGAATGTTGGTCCATTCCTCTTCAATGGCTGTGCGAATTTGCTGGATATTGGCAGGAACTGCAATACGCTGTTGTATACGCTGATCCAGAGCATCCCAAACATGCTCAATGAGTGACATGTCCGGTGAATATGCTGGCCATGCAAGAACTGGGATATTTTCAGCTTCCAGGAATTGTGTACAGATTCTTGCAACATGTGGCCGTGCATTATCATGCTGCAACATGAGGTGATGGTCGTGGATGAATGGCACAACAATGGGCCTCAGGATCTCGTCACGGTATCTCTGTGCATTCAAAATGGCATCAATAAAATGCACCTGTGTTCATTGTCCATAGCATACGCCTGCCCATACCATAACCCCACCGTCACCATGGGCCACTCGATCCACAACGTTGACATCAGCAAACCGCTCACACACACGACACCATACACGCTGTCTGCCATCTGCCCTGTACAGTGAAAACCGGGATTCATCCAAGAAGAGAACACCTCTCCAAAGTGCTAGACGCCATCAAATGTGAGCATTTGTCCACTCAAGTCGGTTACGACGACAAACTGTAATCAGGTCGAGACCCCGATGAGGACGACGAGAATGTAGATGTGCTTCCCTGAGACGGTTTCTGACAGTTTGTGCAGAAATTCTTTGGTTATGCAAACCGATTGTTGCAGCAGCTGTCCGGGTGGCTGATCTCAGATGATCTTTGAGGTGAAGATGCTGGATGTGGAGGTCCTGGGCTGGTGTGGTTACACGTGGTCTGCGGTTGTGAGCCTGGTTGGATGTACTGCCAAATTCTCTGAAACGACTTTGGAGATGGCTTATGGTAGAGAAATGAACATTCAATTCAAGGGCAACAGCTCTAAAGATAGAGAGAAACTGAGGCTGTGCAGAGCAGGGTGAGACAGTGTATTACTGGATTTGAAATAGTATAGGCTCTTATTTTTAATATTTTACAATGCTATACCTACTAAAGGGGCCAGCATGAAATCATCTAGCAGGATTTATTTTCTGGCTAAAGTTCCACTTTAATCAGAAGAGGAGAGGGGGAGGTTTCTGAAGTCCTCTCCCTTTCTGTTGTTCTTATACAATAGAGCTACCTTTCAAAACCAGGGTTCTGTGGAACCCTTGGGTTACTCCAGAGGTTGCTAGAGGTTCCTTGAGGGAAGAGCAGTGGTAGATTTCTTGTCCACACTGATCACTGACCACCAATGTAAGAGGTCATTAACCGCTTAGCGACCGCCCCATGCAGATATACTGCGTCAGGGCGGCCACTCTGTGCTAGATCACGTACCTAGTACTTGATCTGACATTTCCGGGTCTGGGGCGTGTGCACGCGCCGCTGGCAACCCACTCCCGCTGTGATTGGACACATCGGGAGTGGGTTGTCCGCCGGAACCCACCGATCATTCTGGAGATCAGCAGAGCGGTGGTCTGCCAGTGTAAACAAGGCAGATCGCCGTTCTTTAAAAGAGGAAGACAAGGATCTTGTGTTCCTGCTAAGCAGGGACACTGATCTCTGTCTTTCCACAGTAAATGCACGACCCACACAGCTAGAAAACACTACCAGGGAACACAGTTAACCCTTTGATCGCCCCTAATGTTAACCCCTTCCCTGCCAGTGTCTTTAGTACAGTGACAGTGCATTTTTTTTAGCACTGATCACTGTATTAGTGTCACTGGTCCCCAAGTGTCAGATAGTGTACTTCATGTCAGATTTGTCCACCGCAATGTTGCAGTGCCGCTAAAAATCACTTATCGCCGCCATTACTAGTAAAAAAATCATTTATCACCACAATTACTAGTAAAAAAAAAATCCATAAATCCATAAATCTATCCCATAATTTGTAGGTGCAATAACTCTTGCGCAAACCAATCTTAATATGCTTAGGTTTGCTACAAGGGGATAATAAATGTCTCTCTGATAGAGGCTAGTATTAAGGTGGTATTTGGTCCCTGCGCGCCTGGCCAGAATATACCCAGCGCCATCATCAGAGTGCTTCAGGGGATGCTCCCTGCGTGGCACTATGCTCTACTTTTGTTGGGAATCCCCCAGGATCCACAGTTATTGGATCGAGGTCTTCTGTATGCCTCATAAATTTACAGGTTCCCTCGATTGCTTAACAGGTCCATATTACACCCCAAAAAGTGTCACTTTGTGTCAGATTTGTCCGCCGCAATGTTGCAGTGCTGCTAAAAATCACTTATCGCCGCCATTAATAGTAAAAAAAAATCTATAAATCTATCAAATAGTTTGTAGACGCTATTGTAACTTTTGCGCAAACCAATCATTATAGGCTTATTGGAATTTTTTTAGCAAAAATATGTAGCAGAATACATATTGGCCTAAATTGATGAAAACAATATTGGGTTTTTTTTTTCAAAAATTTGGGCCTTTTTTGTTTAAAGCGCAAGAAATAAAAACCACAGAGGTGATCGAATACCACCGACAGCTCTATTTGTGGGAAAAAAAGGACATACATTTTATTTGGGTACAGCGTTGCACGACTGTTCAATTGTCAGTTAAAATATCGCAGTGCCATAGCGCAAAAAATGGCCTGGTCATGAAGGAGGGTAAACCTTCTGGAGCTGAAGTAGTTAAACTGAGTTTTTTTCTGGCAATATTTATTATTTGTTAAATTGGTCATCACTGAAGATCATTTTCTTGTGTAGAGGGTTTAAGTACACCCCAATTCTTTATTATTTCATTTAAAAGCCTTTACAGCCTACCAATCACCCAAATGAACCACAAACTGTAGAAATACTGTAATTTTTAGAGAGGTTTTCTAAAACCTGAACATTTTTTCAAGTGTTTCTTTGTTATCAGAATCATCAAGTGAAAATAAAGGGAAAAAAGCTTAAAAAAAGAAAACTGGGCATTCACCTGGCTGCTTCTTATACCTCATTGTATAGAGCCAACTACCCCCCTGTCTTCCGTTGTTTAAATTACCTCCTTTTGGGGTGGACTATGTATGATCTATCAGGGTTCAGGAGGATGCATGCAATCAAAATGACGGTGCTACCCAAACTACTTTATTTATTCTCCCTCGTTACCAATCCTACTCCGTAAAACAGCTATGGCTCAGATCTTATCTAAAATTCTCAAATTTATTTGGGGTCCTAAGGAACATAGGCTGCCTCATGCCACTCTATACAAACCTAGATCTAAAGGTGGGCTTGGGGTCCCTGATCTTTGGACTTATTACAAAGGGGCACTATTAATCCAATTTTTGGTGGTATATTCACAATGTGAGCACCCCGACTGGCTATCCATGGAAAGAAAGGCAATACCACCCCATGAAATTGACTTTTTAATGTGACGCCCTCCCAGGGACAGACCTGCCCCCCGTGTTAGCACCTATGCTATCTCACTCTTTTGCACCCCGGGACCGCTTACATATTCTCCCTATGCTGGTCTCCAACTTTGCCCCTTGGATCACCTATTCTATAATCCTAAATTCCCTCCAGGTCAGGACATCAAAGCTTTTAAATGGTGGACTGATAAAGGTTTGTATCGTATAGGCCAATTTTTCACACATAGAGGCCTGTTCACACTTTCTCATTACACCACCAATTTATAAATGCCCCTGCTGAATGTTTCCATTTTACGCAAATAGCTGTTTTTTTGTGGACAATACGTTCCTCCTCAGACCCACCCTCTTTGATGGCCTATGAGAAGTGGTGTACTCAAGATCAGGGCTCCAGGGGTGGTATCTCCATGGAAAATGCATCCTTGCTGGCCTCGCCTCAAAAACTTACACCCAACTGGTATCCATCGTTCCACTGATACCCATTGGGTACATTCTGGCCTGGGAGAGGAACCTTGCATGTGAACTTGAGCCAGAGGACTGGTATGCCAGACTCCAGGTTTGCTACAAGGAGATAATAAATGTCTCTCTGATAGAGGCTAGTATTAAGGTGGTATTTGGTCCCTGCTTGTCTGGCCAGAATGTACCCAACGGCATCTTCAGAGTGTTTCAGCGGATGCTCCCTGCATGTCACTATGCTCTACTTTTGTTGGGAATGCCCCAGGATCTGCAGTTTTTGGAACAAGGTCTTCTGTATGCTTCACAAATTTACAGGTTCCCCTGATTGTTTAACAGGTCCATATTACACTTCGACTCAGCACTTCAGCTAATGCACAAAGCGCACATCCACAAGCGACTACTGCAACACACTAAACAGACTAAAGATGACCTGATTGCTCATAGAACTTTTTCATCTCTCATCCAGTCTGCTTTTCAAACTCACCTCTCTGTATCATGCACTCCCTACTTTTCCTTCTCACAGTTGCATCCTCTCTCCTTAAACTCTCTTTTCTTCCCCCTCTTCTCCGACCCACAGCTTACATATATCACCCTCTCTCCTGTCTTCACAGTATTACTGCACTCATCAGCTCCTGCTAATTCTGAACCCACATACCAAACAAAACATCCAGAACACTGGGAAGTGTCCCCCCACATAAGTTGCACTCCCATATCACCTCTCTCACCCTTCTGCTTCTCCTAACGTCTGGGGATATTTCCCCAAATCCTGGACCACCATCATTTACCTTTGGCCAACATACCCAGCACCCCCTATCCTCTGACAGCAGCCACAATCCACTTCCTCTTCTGCCTAGAACCAGCCTCCCCTTCTCCTGTGCTCTTTGGAATGCCCGCTCTGTTTGCACAAACTTACCACCATCCATGACCTATTTATCACAAACTCCTTCAACCTACTTGCAATTACGGAGACATGGCTTCAAGAATTTGACTTTCCTTCTCTTGCTGCCCTCTCCCATGGTGGCCTCCTGTGGACTCACTCTCCCAGGCCTAGTGAGAAGAAAGGAGGTGGTGTTGGAATCCTCCTATGACCTCAAAGCACTTTTTAGGTTCTTCATCCACACCCCTCTCTGTCTCTCTCCTCATTTGAAACTCACTGTATTAGTCTATTTTCTTCAGTTTCGTTGAGAATTGCTGTGATCTATCGGCCCCCTGTACTGGTATCAAGCTTCCTTGACGACTTCTCTGCCTGGCTACCCTACATTCTCTCTTCTGAAATTCAAACAATCATTTTTGGTGACTTCAACATCCCTGTTAATCTTAACACTCCTGCTACTTCTAACTTTCTGAGCCTAACCTCCTCTTTTGACCTAAATCAATGGACAAACACTTCTACTCTCTCTGTTGGCAACTGCCTTGACCTTATATTCTCTTACCTATGCACTCCACGCAACCTCTCCAGCATTCCTTTTCCTCACTCTGATCACCACTTTATTAGTTTCACTCTCTCCTTATCTTCCTCCTCCCTGCCTTCCAACTACCAAACAATTACCAATAGAAACCTTTGCCATCTTAACCCTTCTCTTCTTTTTTCTGCTACAGATTGTCTCTATGACAAAATCTCATCCTTGTCCTGCCTCAACCTGGCCACTTCTCTCTACAAAAGTTCACTGTCATCCACCCTGGATACCTTGGCCCCCCTCACTATGCACAGAATCAGGTCCCAAACGCTACAACCCTGGCAGATAGACAATACCAAAAGCAGAAAACAGACCCGTGCTCTTGAGCATCTGTGGCGTAAGTCACAGCAAGATTTCAGCAAATATAAATCTGCCCTCCAAAAATACCATTCCTGCCTCCACACTGCCAAACGGACCTACTTTATCACTCTTATTAACACCCTCTCACGCAGTCCCCGTCAACTCTTTTCTACCTTTAACGCTCTACTTCGTCCTCCATTACCTCCACACACCAACTTACTCACTGCCCAGGAGATTGCTAATCACTTCAAAAATAAGATTGAGACAATTCGTCTTGAGATCTCCGCTCTACAGATATCTCCCTCACTTTATACTCTTTGTCCAAAGTTTGCAGTACATGAACTTTCACTGAATGTGGACTGTTTAATGAGCTTGTTGCACAAATCACTTTATTACTTTATTTATGATATCTATTTATTTAATCCATATTGAACACTATATTTGATTGGCTGCTTCTGTTTGTCACACACACAATTGCACATGATGATGACTTAAAACTTTTAAGTCATCATCATGTGCGATTGTGCGTGTGTGCCAGGCACAAGCAGAAGCAAGCAGACAATCAAATATAGTGCTTAATATGGATTCAATAAATATGCATAGCCATAGATATCATAAATAAAGTGTAATAAAGTGATTTGTGCAGTGTAACAGCAGGTACTACTTTTAAGTAGACTGCAGATGCGACTACAGGAGATGACCAGAGACTGCGATTGCGACTATAGGAGATGACCAGACTGCAGATGCCATTACAGGAGATGACCAGAGACTACGGATGTGACTACAGTAGATGACCAGACTGCTCATGTGACTACAGGAGATGACCAGACTGCAGATGCGACTACAGGAGATGACGAGAGACTGCAGATGCGACTACAGGAAATAACCAAAGACTGCGAATGCGACTACAGATGACCAGACTGCGGATGCGACTACAGGAGATGACCAGAGACTGCAATTGCGACTACAGGAGATGACCAGAGACTGCGACTGTGACTACAGGAAATAACCAAAGACTGCGAATGCGACTACAGATGACCAGACTGCAGATGCGACTACAGGAGATGACCAGAGACTGCGATTGTGACTACAGGAGATGACCAGACTGCAGATGCGACTACAGGAAATAACCAAAGACTGCGAATGCAACTACAGATGACCAGACTGTGGATGTGACTACAGGAGATGACCAGAGACTGCGATTGCGACTACAGGAGATGACCAGAGACTGCGACTGCGACTACAGGAGATGACCAGACTGCAGATGTGACTACAGGAGATGACCAGAGACTGCGATTGCAACTACAGAAGATGACCAGAGACTGCAGATGCGACTACAGGAGATGACCACACTGCGATTGCGACTACAGAAGATGACCAGAGACTGTGGATGCGACTACAGGAGATGGCCAGACTGCGATTGCGACTACAGGAGATGACCAGAGACTGCGGATGCGACTACAGGAGATGACCAGACTGCGGATGCGAATACAGGAAATAATCAGAAACTGCGAATGCTACTACAGATGACCAGACTGCAGATGCGACTACAGGAGATGACCAGAGACGGCGGATGCGGCTACAGGAAATATCCAGAGACTGCGAATGCGACTACAGATGACAAGACTGTGGATGGGACTACAGGAGATGTCCAGACTGCGGATGCGACTAAGGAGATGACAAGACTGCGAATGCGACTACAGGAGATGAAAAGACTGCGGATGCGACTACAGGAGATGATCAAGTAGCCATTTTTTAAATTCTAACATTCAGCAATGCACAGCTATACAGGGGGGTAAACAACATTGTCAGGGAGGGTGTAGCGTAACAGTGAGTCTACGGTGTATATTGGCAGAAAGACCTACCTGGCCAACCGGGGTCACCTTCCGCTCTCAGAGGTCCAGGGGTGGAGCTTTTGGCAGTAGGGGGTGGGGCTTACGGCGGTAGGGGCAGGGATTTTCACGGTCCAGGACGGGGCTCTCAGAAGTCCAGGAGAGGCGATCTCAGTGTACCCACTCTGCTCTAAACACATAGACTACATGGGGCGGGGCGGGGCAGGGTCAGGGCTCCCTGCTGACAGAGCCTCCCTCAGCCTAAGCCAAGTCCAACAGCCCAGGTCGGGTAGTGGCTATCTGACAGAACACCGGGGCCGCGCTCCAGCAGGCCGGTCGCAGCGCCAGGGACTTTATTCGTCCGGGAAGCGGCCGCAGGATGAGGGGTGGGGGGTTTTTTTGTGCGGGGGACAGCACCCGGCACCCATGGCACTTGCCATGGCTGCCATACATTAGATACGCCACTGCCAATTTGTCCCACTGTCCCCTAATCTATCCATCTTTAGACGATCCCTGAAAACCTTTCTCTTTAAAGAAGCTTATCCTGCTTCTAACTGATGCATTGTTTTACTTTCTCCATCAGCTCATTCCCCACAGCTATTACCTTTTGTATAAATTAACCCTCCCTCGTAGATTGTAAGCTGAAACAAGTAGGGCCCTCTGATTCCTCTTGTACAAAATTGTAATGTAACTGTAATGTCTGCCTTCATTTTGTTATGCACTGCGCAAACTGTTAGCGCTATATAAATCCTATATAATAATAAAAAATATTGCTCTGCTCAATGACTCCCCACTAAGATTATCACGCTCTATGCGGTGCTTGGTTTACTTTATACTTTTGGCAGCCAAAATCACTATTGCAGGATCCTAGAAGTCATCCTCTGTCTCCATCTGCCATTTGAAACACAGGGTGTCCTGGATTATGGTCCAATAACCAGTTGCTAGAGTGATCAATGATAAAAAAGCTTTGTTCGCGTAAACTTGGGAACTATGGGCAACCTATATGAAGGTACCCCTACCTCCTTCCCAAATGTAATTGCCAGCCACTTACTCTGACTGCAATCCCTAGGTCTCCTGTTTTATCCTTCATCCTCTCTGCTTCTCTTCTCTTTCCCTTTTCTTTTGGCCTCCTTCTGTGGAATTATTCTATCCTCCTCTTTCAATTATTTTTTTTTTTGGGGGATTTATGGTTACATGGATGTTATTATTTTCCTTTCTCATAATTGTTATATCTTCTGAAATGAGACCTCTGATAGCTTATAGTGAGAAATTCTTCTTTGGTCCCTGTTTGTCTTCGGTATTGTAATAACCATCTCATAAGGCTGTCCATGTGTTCTATTATCTAACTTTCTAATTTTGGAAAACTCTAATAAAAAATTTTTGAACGTAAAAAAAAGAAAACCAATGCAGTCACCACATCTAAATGATTGGTAAGTTGCAATATATTACATATTTGTTTTTGGGTTTAGATATACTTTAAACATCTATACACTTTTTTTTATTGTTTTTATTTTTTTAACAATTTTGGGTAAATAAATGTAAAATTGGGTATTTGTATTTGTCGCCTGAATCTCGAGAATGTGAGGACTTCATCCTGCATATACAAGCATTTAAATTTTTAAAATGACAGCTTATTGTAGAACTGAAACAAAGAAAAACACAAAACAGTTCCCTGTAAACAAAACATCCATCTTCCAAATGATTTCGCTACTCAGACCATTAACATATTTACTTACCCCCCTTCAAAAGCATATGTCCAGTTTCCATAGCCTATATCACATTTGGGGCCTTTGTGTATGCCAACTATAGCTATTATAAAGCTGTAGCTGGCTCCCACAAACCCAATGGCAGCAAAAAGAAGAGATGAAAACATCTAAAAAAAAGAAAAGATACATGGTTAACGTTCCTTGCTACAGGTACGGTAATATTCAAAAAGTCTGAAAACATAGGGTTGATTTACCAAAACTAGAGAGTGCAAAATCTGGTGTAGCTCTGTATGATAGCCAATCAGCTTCTAACTTCAGGTTGTTCATTTAAGCTTTGACCAAAAAAAAACCTGGAAGCTGATTTCTATAGAGCTGCACCAGATTTTGCACTCTCAAGTTTTAGTAAATCAACCCCATGATGTCCTTATCAGTACTGAGAATAACAATAAAGGAAATTTGTGCTGTTTATTTTTTTATGTTTTTTTATTTTTTATAACACTGTGGGGTGATTTACTAAAACTGGAGCATGCAAAATCTGGTGTAGCTCTGCATAGAAACCAATCAACTTCCAGGTTTCGATAAACAGAATAAATAGTAACATCACAGGGTGGCACTTTGTACACCAGTGCTGTGCCGTGTCCTATCAAATCCAAGAAGAAGTTTGCAAAGAGAAAATTGACTTTTCAAACACATATATTTTTATCAATAAAATGCATACACCTGTCTTTAGACATATCTATATAAAAGCAGAACAATATTTAAAATCAAGTCATATTAAAAAATGCATATCCATTCATTGATTTACACTAATTTCACCCATAGGATTTGCTAACTGCCCCGACATAGGGTATAATTGTGAACGACACCAATAAATAATCTGTACAGTGACAATCAGTCGGCAACTGCTGCAGCCTAGGGTAGATTGTTTCTGCTCAACCAGTTTTGAACTCAAAAGCACTTCCTCAGGAGTTTAAGATGTATAGGTTGGTATCTAAATACAAAAAGCAGGTAATTAGAAACGGGGAACATCAGACATGGATGCGGACCAAAAAGCAGATATGGAGGTACAGAGGCGGCTCTCTAATTAGGCGAAATAGGCGGTGGCCTCAGGCCTCGCAGTCATAGGGGCCTCGCACAGCTGGCTAGTTTACCTAATTAGAGAGCCGCCTCATTCAGCAGCAGAGATCTCCGTCCCGAGTCCCCTCGCCCTGCTACAGGGAGAGATAACAGGCTGCGAGTGAGATGTGTGATCGGAGCTCACAGACATCTCCGGATCACAGGGAGGGAGAGCCGCTCAGTGTACAGCCTGCTCTGACAGATCTCCCCCTCCCCCTGCTGCCCGCACAGCCAGACAGAAGAGGAGAGAGAGATTCTGCTCCTCCTCCTCCCGCCCTCTCCTCCTGTGTCTGCCCCGCCCACTCTCCTCGGCAGTGTTCTCTGTTCTGCCTCAGAGAAGGGGATGTGTGGGCGGGAAGATTCAACCTGAAGCCCAGCAAAGAGAAAAGGACAAGGGGAGTCTGATCCATCCATCCATCCATCCATCCAGTCCCTCCTGCCTCCCAGTGAGTACACTGATGTAGGGGATGCTCTTCCTTCCCTTCTTCCTCCATCCCTCTCTCTTTCTTTCCATTCTTTTTGTCTCTTTCTTTCTCTTTCCTTCATTCTTTCCCCATCCCCCTCTCTTTCTTTCTTTCTTTCTTTCTTTCTTTCTTTCTTTCTTTCTTTCTTTCTTTCTTTCTTTCTTTCTTTCTTTCTTTCTTTCTTTCTTTCTTTTTCTTTCTTTATTTCTCCATCCCCCTCTCTTTCTTTCTTTCTTGCTTTATTTCCATTCTTTTTGTCATTCTTTCTTTTTCTCTTTCCTTCCTTCTTCCTCCATCCCCCTCTCTTTCTTTCTCTTTCTTTCTTTCTTTCTCTTTCTTTCTTTCTTTTTTTCTCTTTCCTTCCATCTTTCTTTTTTTCTCTTTCTTTCTTTCTTTCCTTCTTTCTTTCCTTCCATCTGTCTTTCTTTGTCTTTCTTTCCTGTCCATCTGTCTTTCTTTCTCTCTTTCTTTCTTTCTTTCTTTCTTTCTTTCTTTCTTTCTTTCTTTCTCTTTCTTTCCTTCCATCTGTCTTTCTTTCTCTTTCCTGTCCATCTGTCTTTCTTTCTCTTTCTTTCCTGTCCATCTTTCTTTTTTTTTTCTTTCTCTTTCTTTCCTGTCCATCTCTTTCCTTCCTTCTTCCTCCATCCCCCTTCCTTTCTTTCTTTCTTTCTTTCTTTCTTTCTTTCTTTCTTTCTTTCTTTCTTTCTTTCTTTCTTTCTTTCTTTCTTTCTTTCTTTCTTTTTTTCTCTTTCTTTCCTTCCATCTGTCTTTCTTTCTCTTTCTTTCCTTCCATCTTTCTTTTTTTCTCTTTCTTTCTTTCTTTCCTTCTTTCTTTCCTTCCATCTGTCTTTCTTTCTTTCTTTCCTTCTTTCTTTCCTTCCATCTGTCTTTCTTTCTCTTTCTTTCCTGTCCATCTTTCTCTTTCTTTCTTTCTTTCTTTCTTTCTTTCTTTCTTTCTTTATTTCTTTCTTTCTTTTTTTCTCTTTCTTTCCTTCCATCTTTCTTTCTTTCTTTCTTTCTTTCTTTCTTTCTTTCTTTCCTTCCATCTGTCTTTCTTTCTCTTTCTTTCCTTCCATCTTTCTTTTTTTCTCTTTCTTTCTTTCTTTCCTTCTTTCTTTCCTTCCATCTGTCTTTCTTTCTTTCTTTCCTTCTTTCTTTCCTTCCATCTGTCTTTCTTTCTCTTTCTTTCCTGTTCATCTTTCTTTCTTTCTTTCTTTCTTTCTTTCTTTCTTTCTTTCTTTCTTTCTTTCTTTCTTTCTTTCTTTCTTTCTTTCTTTCTTTCTTTCTTTCTTTCTTTCTTTCTTTCTTTCTTTCTTTCTTTCTTTCTTTCTTTTTTTCTCTTTCTTTCCTTCCATCTTTCTTTCTTTCTTTCTTTTTTTCTCTTTCTTTCCTTCCATCTTTCTTTCTTTCTTTCTTTCTTTCTTTCTTTCTTTCTTTCTTTCTTTCTTTCTTTCTTTCCATCTTTCTTTCTTTCTTTCTTGTCCATCTTTCTTTCTTTCTTGTCTTTCTTTCTTTCTTTCTTTCTTTCTTTCTTTCTTTCTTTCTTTCTTTCTTTCTTTCTTTCTTTCTTTCTTTCTTTCTTTCTTTCTTTCTTTCTTTCTTTCTTTCTTTCTTTCTCCACCCATCCCCCTTTATTTCTCTCTTTGTGACAGCCTACCAGAATAGGTAGGATCTGTGAGAGCAGCTTCCCTGTGCAGCTCTGCTTGAGGAAAATATATCTTTATTATGCCCACTTACCTACCCCCTGTACTGTCCACTCCCCTATACTGTACCCTCCTAATACAGTTCATAATACAGTGGGGCCTCATGTCTAAGTTTTGCCTAAGGCCTCGCAAAGTCTAGAGCCGCCTCTGTGGAGGTTCCAGTATGTCTGGAGAATATTCGTCCCTAGTAGAAATGCTCTGGTGGATCCCCTGTTTGCATATAGTTGGACATCATATCAATCTAATTGCAGTTAGCAAATCCTATGGGTGAAATTAGTACACTTTTCAAAATCAATGAATGGATATGCAAATTTTCATATGACTTGATTTTAAATGGTGTTGTGCTTTTTAGATGTGTCTAAATAAAGGTTTATGCATTTAATTGATAAAAATATATGCGCCTGAAAAGTACATTTTATTTTTGCAAACTTCTTCAGCTTCCAGGTTTTGTCAAAGCTTAATTGAACAAACTGAAGTTAGAAGATGATTGGCTACCATGCACAGCTGCACCAGATTCTGAGTGCTCCAGTTTTTGTAAATCTCCCCTATATTTAAATTAGTCTCCTTAAGGTGAACCCATATTAGGAAAAATATGCAGGCTACCGCTTGTTTGATTGTCACTGACTTCTATACGTTGGTCACTGACCTGGAACAAGTATGAGATCAGATATTCTGGCTTCACTATGACTTCACCACTGCACATGTTTCGGGTCAATGACCACAAAGGACTGAAACTGACATTTCAGAGTGACTGCCAGGCAATTGACCTTTTCAGGTAAGTAACAGGAATCCCATATTTCTTCCAGTACAGCAGAGGCATAATCATGCAACACAGCTACAAAGAAACCGCACACTGCAGCAGAACATTTTGCTGACCATCAGAAATGTAATCAATCATTTCTTAGGATACAGGATGTTAAAATCATATCATATCCCCATTCACTCCATACATTCTGAAGTTTAGCCTGCTTTTTTTGTGTTGCTTGGTTCCTCTATTTCCACCTAATTAACATACTAATGACAGTTCAAACAAAATCTTTCCATTTTCATTACTTGCCTTATTTGAGACTCAGTGATGTCATCAATGGGTCACTGTGTCTATCTCTGCAATTGCAGGCAGATCATGGCTGGTTGGGGGAGCCTACTGGGGTTGTAAAACGCTCCTGAAAACATCACAGCACCTTACCTCAGTATTTCTTTGATGAAACCTTAACTCCAATGCAAGCAGTAGGCTGGGATTTGGGAGTAGCTATATGCATATCAAAATGTCTCGATGGGTGGGTGTCAGTCTGTGGGATTGGCAATCCTAGACAGGCTGCATTTGCATGCAGACTGCTATAGGTAATGTCCAAATACGATGCTGGGCCTACACCTGACTTGCTACAGCTTCTAATGCAGGGATTTCAAACTGGCGGCCCTCCAGCTGTTGTAAAACTACAAGTCTCATGAGACATTGTAAGGCTGTCAGTTACAAGCATGTCTCGCAGGGGCATGATGGGACTTGTAGTTTTGCAACAGCTGGAGGGCCGCCAGTTTGAGACCCTGTTCTAATGCAATATGTTTTCTTCTATTCTTACATACTGCACACCACACAGATTTCTACAGTTACTTCAGGCCAATGAGGTGAAGAAGAGCATAATTGTCCATTCCTAGAGGAACCCTTGAAATAATTTTCAGGTCTCTGGGAACGCCATCTAAAATTAAATAATTCGGGTTAGACTGAGGGAAGAATGTCCCTTACATTGGTGGTCAGTGGAAAGAATGCCAACCTTACAGTGGTGATCAGAATGCCACTCGTACAGACAGCTAAAAAGATCATTGGTGTCATGCTACTGGCTCTGCCAAGTGGTATTGGATGTGAAAATATGCAGTCACCCTTAAGCAAGAACTCAACCAGCCACAGCTCAAGTAACTCGTACCAACCTCTAGAGCAAGTGTCTCCAAACGATGGCCCTCAAGTTGTTCAGGAACTACAATTCCCATTATGCCTAGTCGTGTTTGTGAATGTCAAAGTTTTACAATACCTCATGGGACGTGTAGTTCCAAAGCAGCTGGAGGGCCGTATTTTGGAGATCCCTGCTAGAGGAACTGTAGGGTTCCATGGAACACTGGTTGAGAAGGTCTGATCTAGGTAGTTATTTGAGTAGAAGGCCATATCTATTTTTGTTTTTTTTCCCATCCTCTTCTGGAAGAACTAAAGCATATTGATCATTCAATAACATATGCATGGTTTTTCCCTTACCGCAAATCTCTTTCCACATTTCTCATTGCCACAACAGCCACAGCAGTCATTGTTCTTTAGCCCAAGAAACACCAAAGCTGGAAACACCATCTAAAGCAAATTTATGGTACACGTTTATTACATAATGATTGATACCCAAGCAAACAAGTCTCGAAATACAAAACTTCTAGGTGATCTAGAAACAATGATTCTCATATGCATTTGTAACTTTTTATTTAAATACAGGTGATATGCACAATAAGAAGTTTATATACGTAAGGGTCTGAATTTTACATATAAACCTATGTGCAATTCTAGTAGCTGAGAGTGGTACACTGTGACATCATTCTGCAAACCAGAAGTGCATCACTGTGTCCCTGAGGTGTGATTTTCTGTACAGTGCTGTTACTGTGGTTTTATGTGAGTGTTTTTAATTAATTTTATCATAAAATATATACTTGAAGATTTACACAATTTGGGTGCATTTGGCCCTTTTCTTTTTGTGTCATATACTTACCAGACCGGATGCGATCTCTCACTGAGTTAAATAGATACAGGTTTAATGACATCAAGTGTTTCTTGACCACTCTAATGCAGGGGGTCATGGCTTTCTGGTAAACCTTTATACTGTTCACTATATTGATGTGAAGGCGAAGTGGAGAGCACAATGGAAGATCTTGGCGTCACAGTGGGGTTGATTTACTAAAGGCAAATAGAATGTACACTTTGCAAAGTGCAGTTGCCCTCTGCAAGTGCAGTTGCTCAAGAGCCTAGTAAATGAGGTAAAGCTTCACTTCACAAAGAGTACCCATTCACGTGCAAGGAAAATTTTAAAAAAGCTGAATTTTTGCTTGCACATGATTGGATGATGGAAGTCAGCAGAGCTTCTGCTCATTTACTAAGCTTTGGAGCAACTGCACTTGCAGCGTATGCTGCACTTTCAAAGTGCACAGTCTATTTGCCTTTAGTAAGCCAACTCCAGTGTTTCACATTTGAACGTGGTGGACCTTTATATATAGATTTCATATTATTTACACGCATTGACATGTTTTTTTTTTCACTTTATGTTTACATATTTAAATCATTGGAGGTTTGGACCAATTTGCTCCCTTTTGGGTATTAATTTCATATTTCTATAGTCTGATCAGTGCTAAACTTCTGCCCCTCAGCTCACCCCGTCAGTCTCCTCACACATCAGTGATTTACTAACAGACTTATCAGCCTGGATGTCACACCACTTCCTCAAACTGAATCTATCTAAAACTGAGCTCTTAATATTCCCTCCCCCACATGCCCCCTCCCCTGACTTCTCTGTCAAGATCAATGGCACATCTATCAGTCTGTCCCCACATGCCAGGGCTAACCTTAGACTCTGAACTGTCCTTTCAGGCCCACATCCAATCCCTGTCCAAATCATGACGCCTTAGCCTCCGCAACATTTACAGAATACGCCCCTTTTTAACTAATGATACCACCAAGCTTCTAATTCACTCCCTGGTTATCTCTCGCCTTGATTACTGCAACTCACTCCTCATTGGATTACCTTTACATAGACTATCCCCCCTTCAGTCCATAATGAATGCTGCTGCCAGACTCATCCACCTTACTAACCATTCAGTGTCCTCCACCCCTCTCTGCCAATCCCTTCACTGGCTTCCACTCACCCAACGAATAAAATAATTCAAAGTACTAACAATAATTTACAAAGCCGTCTATAACTCTACACCCAGCTACATCACTAACCTAGTCCCAAAATACCAACCAAGCTGCTCTCTTCGGTCATCCCAAGACCTCCTGCTCTCTAGCTTCCTTGTCACCTCCTCCCATGCTCGCCTCCAGGATTTCTGCAGAGCTTCTCCCATCCTCTGGAACTCCCTACCCCAATCTGTCCGACTATCCCCTAATCTATCAATCTTTAGATGGTCCCTGAAAACCCTTCTCTTTAAAGAAGCTTATCCTGCTTCTATCTAACACACTGTTTTACTTTCTGTTGCTCATCCCCCACAGCTATTACCTTTTGTATCAATTGACCCTCCCTTTTTAGATTGTAAGCTCTAGCGAGCAGGGCCCTCTGATTCCTCTTGTACCAAATTGTAATGTAACTGTAATGTCTGTCTCCATTTTGTTAAGCGCTGCGCAAACTGTTGGCGCTATATAAATCCTGTATAATATAATAAAAATAATAATACACTATTTAACTAACTACTTTAGTGGTTTAATATGGGATGTCAAATATTGTGTTAACAGCTTTTCAATATTGTCGTTGGTAACCACAAGCATGGTTTCATTTTTTTTTCAATTTTTAGCCAGCTGCAGTAGCTGTCAGAATACCCAAACAATGCCTGCATCTGATTGGATGCAGACCCTGTTTGAATGAAAATGATCAACCCCTGCTCCTGATTTTTTAGTCGATGGAAGTGGGTTGACAGGTTGTCCCAGTAATTGAATTTAGGATGGCCAGCTTAAAGAGTAACTCCACTTTTGTTGAGAAAAAAACATTCCCCTCTGGGTGATCTTTGTACGTTTCTTGGTGCTCACGTGGGAAAATGTGTCTAATGGGAGCGGCTTCATAATTATCAACCAGCTGCTGCACTTGCAGGACACTAATGAGGAAAGCCGCTGGGCCTGCATCCCTTTAGATGTGATTTCCCTTTGGGAATTACATTTGTGTTGCAGGGGATGCCTGAAATCTGACTTGTATCTTAGACCCCTTTCTCACTGAGACAGTTTTCAGGCGTTTTAGCTCTGGAAATAGCCCCTAAAACTGCCTCCCATTCATTGCAATGAGTGCTTTCACACCCGGGCAGTGCGCTTGTGGGACGTTAGAAAAAGTCCTGCAAGCAGCATCTTTGGGGCGGTTTGGGAGCTCTGTATACAGCTCTCCCAAAACGCCCCTGCCCGTTGAAATGAAAAGTGCTTCGGAAGCAACACAGGAGTTTTTAACCCCTTTTTGGGGGTTAAAAGCGCCCCGCTAGGGGCTGAAAAGCGGTGCAAAAGCGCCACTTAAACAGCGCACGGACGGCCCAGTGTGGAAGGAGTCTTAGTGCAGCCTTCAGGGAAAATCGATGAAAGCCAATCACACAAGTAGGAATTATGTTTCTGGGGGAACTCTGTACACATTCTGTGTACTAAACACCTCCAGATAGCCATATTGTATTACATTCTCAGAAAATTACAGAGGTTACAGATTGAAAAGAACAGGTAATTTTTTATTAACATTCAATTACAATGACTTGTGTCGCAATTGTATACGCTATATTATTATTTTTTTATTTGCTAATTTTTTTCCCCGCAAAAGTGGAGTTGCCCTTTACGTTGGTACCTATCTTAACAATCAGCCTGTTTCATCACTACTAATGTTAAAGCCCTCACTTTCCTGTAAAAGGTAATAAACTGAGGCTTGAATGTGCCCTCAGGCTTGTAGGAATATATTCCTGTGATTGGACCAAAAAGGAACAAAGTGCAACACATGCCATATCAATTGCCGACAATTATGTGAAATGTTCAACATGGTTCAAGTAACTAGTTAGGTTGGCTCGCGCCCAGTACAGCCAATACTCATCTATCAATGGATTATATCATTTCTCATTCCTTGAATGTGGTTGTAGTTCTAGGGCAGGCATATTACAATGCATAATTCTACATGGGTTGCTCTGTCCCAAAAACAGTCCAGCTTCTGGAATGCACGTAATGGAGGCCTTAGTTGTGACAGGTGCTAGTTATCCAGACAGGTTCCTTTTAAAACAAGATATAGCTATACTCTAAAAAAGTAAAATATCTGTGTGAGAAGGCTCAGGGGAAAGCAACCTACTCTTACCCTAAGCTGCATACTAATACTGGGACAGAGACATCTCTTGCAGTGGGGCTGATTATCCTAATGTTCAAATGTCTCATGCTGTATATGTACATTCAAGGATAAAAAAAAAAACATTGTTGGGGTCTGGGACCATAATCAGACAATCAGCAGTTATTTGTACTTAATCTGCAGTTCAACACCCATCACTGCAAAATTTGAATATATGTTGCAATGTACTTTGCATTGAATGACAACAGGCGTAATGCTGTGCATCAGCACATGAAGACGTGTTCTGGTGTGTTTTCACAAGGCTTCACTGCCCGTTTCCCTTACAGGCAATGATTCTATGATACTAAATATTCCACGGTCAACTGATGGTGGAATTATAACAAAGTGGAAGCAACTGGGAACAACAGCAGCAACTCAGCCATGAAGTGATAGGCCACGTGAAGTAACAGAGTGGGATCAGCGCATGCGGAAGCTCACAATGTGCAGAAGTCACCAACTGTCTGCAGAGTCAATAGCTACAGACCTCCAAACTTCATGTGGCCTTTAGATTAGCACAACAACAGCGCGTAGAGAGCTTCATGAAATAAATTTCCATGTCCGAACAGCTGCATCCATGCCTTACAACAGCAAGTGCAATGCAAAGTGTCGGCTGCAGTGGTATAAAGCCGTGGTTCTCAACCCTGTCCTCAAGCACCCTCGACAGGCCACGCTTTGGGAATTTCTCTTAGATAAAATAGCTGTCTAAAATACCAAGCCATTGACTCTGATTTAAAACACCTGTACAAAATAAAGGAAAACCTGCAAACGTGGCCTGTTGGGGGTATTTGAGGACAGGGTTGCGAACCACTAGTGTAAAGCATGCCGCCACTGGACTCTAGAGTAGTGGAGACGTGTTCTCTGGAGTGACGAATCACACCTCTCTGTGTGGCAATCCTATGGATGTGTCTGGGTTTGTCGGTTGCCAGAAGAACGGTACTTGCCTGACTGCATGTGCCAAGTGTAAAGTTTGTTGGAGAGGGAATTATGGTGTGGGGTTGTTTTTCAGGGGTTGGGCTTGACCCTTCTTGGGAACTCTTAAGGCGTCAGCATACCAAGACATTTTGGACAATTTCATGCTCCCAACTTTATGGGAACAGTTTGGGGATGGCCCCTTCCTGTTCCAACATGACTGCGCAGTGCACAAAGCAAGGTCCAAGACAAGGGTTAGACATAGATGAGTGAGTTTGCAGTAGAGGAACTTGACTGGCCTGCACAGAGTCCTGACCTCAACCCGACAGAACAGGCCTTCTCATCCAACATCAGTGCCTGACCTCACAATGCACTTCTAGAAGAATTGTCAAATATTCCCATAGATACATTCCTAAACCTTGTGGACAGCCTTCCCAGAAGAGTTGAAGCTGTTATAGCTGCAAAGGGTAGGCCAACTTGATATTGAACCCTGCGGACTAAGACTGGGGTGCCATTAAAGTTCCTGTGAGTGTAAAGACAGGCGTCCCAATACTTTTGGCAATATAGTGTATATCATGCCCACAAGAGTTCCTAAAAATGTCAGGATTGTCATATCAGGGAGATTTACCTAAATTGGAGAGTGCAAAATCTGGTGCAGCTGTGCATAGAAACCAACCAGCTTCCAGGTATTTTTTGTCAAACCTTAACTGAACAAACTGAAGTTAGAAGCTGATTGGCTACCATGCACAACTGCACCTGATTCTGAGTGTTCCAGTTTTAGTAAATCCCTCCCCCCCTGTTCATCCAGGCTTGACTATGAACAAATTAATCATAGTTACCTGCTAGTGCTTTTTCACTAAATTCTGCAAATGTTATGTCTCTTACCAATACTCCAGATCCCAGTATTCCACCAAAATACCAGACTTCATCCGATATATGTCCATTGTTGTCAGCAACTTTTCCTCCAGGAAAAAACAGCAAGATATTGGCAAGGATGCAGAGGGCAGCTAGAGGTAGCAGGGCAATGCCCAGACATTTAGCACAGCTTCCAGAGCACATATTGTAAAAAATAACAGTTATTTCAATCTATAAAAGCCTGGAGTGTTGCAGATGATCAGATCCAAAGTAGAATATTCTTCAAAAGCACATTGTAACCAGCCAGCTGCTATGATGGTCTCCCAGCTTTGATTTCACGGTGACCTGACTATTTATATGTCCACAGCCGAAGAAGCCCCATAAATTAGATAACCTACGTAAAAACTTCACTTTGTACCATGACAACTGAAATTCTCTGTTAATATTCTACTTAAAAGGACAGGGTACTTTCATCGATCTGCTTTTCCCTCCCTGAAACAGATACTAAAATCCCTCTCTTTTTCAGCCCCAAATTTCAACATTCATAACCTTTTCCAGCTACCCATAACCTTCATAAATAATTAACTATTGCAATCTGAGAGGGACTGCTTTCTCTTATTCCTTTGTTACAGGTGAAAATGTCCAAACCCAGGTTATAAAACTCAAATGAAACAGTGGACCAATTTAAACGCAACATATCATCAAGGGGCCACATTATGTCTACTGAGGGCTACACGTACTTATTTCCACAACAATCATTGTAACACTCTGGAACATAACATTATAGTAATAATAATAGCAGCTTACAACATCCCAAAGAATGGAAAAACATCTTCCATGCAATATTAGGCAAGTAAGAAGGTGGCATGCATGGTCTAAGGAACTTGATTCCATTAGTGTGTGTGCTTACAGTTTATGTGGAAGATAAAAACGGTGAGCAAAAACTCACAGTATACCAAGGCATTTTTACACCGATATGTAGCAATATATCTTAAAGCGGGGGTCCCCCTATCTATCGTTTTTTTTTTTTTGAGTTCATTCACAAACTTTTCTTCTCAGCATTACATACTCACATATTGTGTGTAATATGTCCGCCTGTGTCAGATTTCGTCGGAAAGAATAACTTATATTATTCACTGCAGGCGGTTTCCATCTTCATTGTGGGCATTTGAAGCCCACAAGCATTTATTTCCTGGATGTGGTGAATGCTGTGCTCCCAGCATTCACCGCTCGTTCTCGCACATGCTCAGTGGCATCCTGGGAAGCCTGAGACTAGCTCCCAGGAGTCTGGGAGAGGCTAGAAACACCCCTACTCCCACGGGAGAAGAACCAGGAAGTGCAAAGAAGAATAGAAAAATAAAAGGTAATTACGGCGATTTAAATTTTTTTAAACGGCATGTCAGCATCTAGGCAAGGAAGAGAATACATACAGATATTGTGCAAAATTTGGGTGGAACCCCGCTTTAAAAGTGCCTAGACTTTTTTTTCACAAGCTATATCTAAGAAAAGCAAGTATTATTGAGCCACACTAAACTAAGCAAATTTGAAACGATTGAAACAACAATGAGAACGCAAAAGAAATGAGCATTGCTCTAGTCTCAAATCTCCCTCCACAGTCACTGTGGTACACTAAGTACCAGCTAAAGAAGCTCTTAGAGCCGTAACTGTGACAAACAGAAGGCCGCACTCCAATGACATCACTTCCTTGTAAACATTTATTCAGCCCTCTATGACACTCTTATGCCCCGTACACACGGTCGGATTTTCCGATGGAAAATGTCCGATCGGAGCGTGTTGTCCGACCGTGTGTGGGCTCCATCGGACATTTTCCATCGGATTTTCCGACACACAAAGTTGGAGAGCAGGAGATAAAAATTTTCCGACAACAAAATCCGTTGTCGGAAATTCCGATCGTGTGTACACAAATCCGACGGACAAAGTGCCACGCATGCTCAGAATAAATAAAGAGATGAAAGCTATTGGCCACTGCCCCGTTTATAGTCCCGACGTACATGTTTTACGTCACCGCGTTTAGAACGATCGGATTTTCCGACAACTTTGTGTGACCGTGTGTATGCAAGACAAGTTTGAGCCAACATCCGTCTGAAAAAATCCTAGGATTTTGTTGTCGGAATGTCCGAACAAAGTCCGACCGTGTGTACGCCCTATAAGACTAATCCTGTTAGGGTGAAATGCTTTAGAATGGACATTTCTCAAGTGGGGACTTGAAGAAGTTGGGTTTGACTAAATAAAGTTTTTACAAGCAAGTGACGTCATTGAAGTGCGACCTTCAATTTGTGACCGTTACAACTGTGTTTTAAAAGCTAAGCCCATTCAAAACTGTCCTGGTGGGTGGTGGCATGAAGGGTGGGTGCTGACAGTTTAAATGATATGCTGGCTTCTTACAACTTTCAGAAAAAACAGAAAAAAAAAATCTGCCTACTCGACTGTTTGGTTGGTAACCGTGCGGCACTGTGTTTCTGCTCTTTTATTCTCAGTGACTGTAGGTAGAACTGGGATACTCAAGTGCAATGCTTGGTCCCAGTTAGTCATTCGGTGGGTTATGTAAACTGATAGAATAACCCAAAACTGAAGTGCTTGTGCAAATGTAGCCAATAAAGTGTATGTAACGTCAAAACTTTTTAATTTTTTTTTATTTTGGATATTTCACTTTCACCCAATTAAATTCAGTTAAAGTCAAATTAAATAAATGGATCTTGAGATGATTTTACTTCAATCTAAGTAAACACCACACCTCAGCAATACATTTCCACATGTTTATTAATGCCTGCTGTGTCAAGTGTTATTGTGTGTTGTGTTAGTGCAGCCCATTTTTTTTAAATGGGCTCCAACAGTCCGCAATGCAGTGAAAAATAGTATATGGTATAGGTATAGCATTGCAATGCAGCTCAGGTCTGACAGCAATTGCTATGCTTGTGCTTTTGTATTCTATTCATAGATTTATCTAATTTCTCGTTGAACTTCTCAGTACTTATATGATGAAAAAAAAATCAGTTACCACAGGATTCAGGATTTGATACAATCATTTGAGGAAGCCATGGCCAGAAAATTACCTTTAGTTTCTCTGCATCAAAATCTTTTTCCAAGGACTGATTAAACAAGGTTGTGTCTCTTTGTGGATGTAGCCATCTTGGTAGGGAAGGATAGCTTTACTTTCTGACTGAGACTTTTAGACCTGACTCTTGATAAGCAATGATATGGGGACTGAGAGAATGATAAAAAAGCAGCAAAGGAGGTGGAGAAGACATAGGTCTCCTAAATGGATGAAGTAGAAGCAGAGAAACAAATAGAGAGATGGTTGCACTACAGTTTCTTAGGTACAGTTTTTTCTCCTGTAAATTCTAATCAGAATAGTGAGCAGCTCAGTGATGACATCACAAAATAATAATCCTAATCTTGTGAGACTAACATCCAAAGGCAACAGCGCCTCAGTTGAACACTTCAGATGCAGTATGCAACTATGAGACTAAGAGAACAGACGTGCCTAGGCACAGTTGTATATCAGGAAGTACACTATTGTTTCTTAGAACGTATTCAAGGTTGCAATTAACCTTTCTAGATGTTCCCCATAATATAACAAATATTTACTGAGTATTATAATTATTTATAGCTACAAGATGTCTTATAGAGCTGCATGCCAACAAAGTTTTCCTTATCTCTGCTAGTTACTATTCTGTAGACTCTCCCAGACTATTATGAGTAATTAAATGCACTCAGACTGAGTATTGTATCTTTAGAACATCTCATACGAAAGGGCTGAAGGACGTTGTGTGAGGGAGAGCAATCAAATCCAATTCTCCAACTGGATATAACAATATCTAAGCAAATGTAATTTACCTTACAGTGTATCTCCTTGTAATTTAATTTAATTACTGTATGTATTAAAATTAGTGAGCTCTGGCGTTTCTTTATTTCTGAAAACAACATAGAATAAGATTTATTAGATTGTAAGCTCTTCTGAGCAGGGCCCTCTTAATCCTCTTGTATTTTATTGTATTATAACTGTATTGTCTCCCTTTTATATTGTAAAGCGCTGCGTAAACTGTTGGCGCTATATAAATCCTGTATAATAATAATAATAATAATTGAATCACACTTTAAATGTATTTGACTTATACAGTATATTTCTTTCTGACATCCAGGTAAGTGGCTTCTTGGTGGTTCTGCTAACACCTGTGGTTCTACAAATATGTTCTTTGTTCTTGCTTCCTTGCTGTGCAGAGCTGGTAGCTAGGGGCATCACTCAACTCACCTGCTGATTAATATACCTTGCTTCATGGCCACTTCCTGCCTGGCCTCACAATCTACATTGTTATTTAAGTCATGCTCAGATAAGCTCTAGCCATAGGCCCCTGCTCCAAGAGTTCCTAGCTACAGTTTATGTTCCTAGATTCTGACCTTCTGAGACCCTACTCTATCCTGTCACTCCTGTGTGTCTGGTCCCTCACATTCTCTGTGACACCCGTATGTCCACCTACCCCCTGTCTGTTTCTTTGTTGGACTGACTTCCTGTGTACCCACCTCATATCTCTCTCTCTGGATTCATCTGTCTGACTCCTGTCCTGACCTTTCACCAGGTTCCTGGATCTTCTTATTGTCTCTGCCCACTTCGGCTCTGCAAGTTCTCGCTCTTCTAACATTGTAGGACCATAAAATAACTAGCTTTGCATGCTGCTTTTGTGGGTGAAAGGTAATCATAAAAGCCAGTATAATATAACAACAGTTGATAATGCCCATTCGGATATAATAACTTTTTGGGGCACACTACAAAACAAAATAAGACTTAATAAGCTTTTATTAAAAATAATCATGTTGCTATAATGCTTATGTTAAGTATAATATATATGTTCAGACAATAATTTTGGAAAGTACCTGCCTAGAGGTTGCCCAGCAATATCGGAGGGAGCTGAGAGCCTCATGTAGCACACAGGCCATTTTTTTTTGGCAATGACAGTCCTAGTGCAAAATAAATACAGATAATAGTGAGATGTACAGGTACAGTGGGTAACAGTTGTAGTATCAAATTCATTGTTTACAATATCACAAGATTTTCTGGTGTTGTACAACATAACATTCAGTCAGAGTCATACAGGCTCTTCATCCGTAGTCTGGCTCCACTTTCTTTGCTTGATGATATTTGTACATAAGGCACACGAGTCGTGTAATTCAGAAATCACCAGGATTTAAACAGGTCCATCATTCTGAGTGAGAGAAAATAGAGTTTTCTGTTACTGAAAAAATGTTAATGCATATTACACCTGTGACCAATGGGCAAAAACAGGAGGCACAAATTTGGTATAAATTATTTGTTTAGTAAATATAATGTAGGGAAAGACAAAGAATGTAGCCTAAAGAGTTCAGAAAATACAAAATGCAGCACTTGTTGGTTCCTTAAAACAATGTTACATTGTATATTTCTTCACCATTAGCTGTTTTCAGTCATTCTCCAGTCTTCATTTCTGTAATGGTGTAAGCCAGACCTTTTTTTCTAGTGGTTTAACATTTTGATACTTGTTTAAAAACAAACATAATATACCCCAGGTAACCCAGCCTTTAACTAGTCTGATTGAGGCTAGGAACCCTCTGCTAATGCCAACAGAGTAAAAACAGAAGGCATATATGAGCCTTTTTAAACCAGAGTGCCTTCAGCTTTCTTCAGGGGTGCCTTGGCAAAATGCCTAAAAATTGCCCAAAAATTGTATACAAGCCAACGGGTAGATCAAGCCTGTCTTTTAATTACACAAAGTCTATGGTTTTCATTGTGCACCAATACAACCTTCCAGCCTCTAGCCTCTTGAAAACCCTGTGCAGGCACCCAAAATCGCCCTTATCAACCAATGACATCATCGGTTGTTAAAGCAGAGTTCCGCCGAAAAAAAAAATAAATAAAAAGTCAGCAGCTACAAATACTGCAGATGCTGACTTTTAATATAAGGACACCTACCTGCCCAGGGGGCCCGCGATGTCCTCATCCGAAGCCGATCTGTCCCTCAGCTCCCGGGTGGAGGTGCCAGCATCTTCGGTAAGGGAATCAGGAAGTGAAGCCTTGCGGCTTCACAGTCTGGTTCCCTACTGCGCATGCACGAGTTGCGCTGCGCGATGCCACTGGTCCCTCCTGTCTTCTGGGACCTGTGTGTCTCCCAGAAGACATGGGGGGGCAGAGGAGGGGCCGGACATGGCATAGATAGCCATGGATACTGCGGCGATCTATGCACGGAAGTGGGAGCAAATACCTGGATTATACAGGCATCTGTTCCCCCCTCCCCCCTAAAAGGTGCCAAATGTGTTACCAGAGGGGGGGAAGTTCCATTTTTGGGTGGAACTCTGCTTTAAGGGGGACGTTGGGTGCCTTCTCAGTATACTTGTTTGCCCCTCCCCTGCCTGTTAGCACTGGGGTCACATTAGCTGAGTGAGGGAGAGAAACTGAGGGAGAAGAAAAACATTGGAATACTAGTCAATACCAGTGTGCAAAGGTGTATTTTGCTTTGGAAGAATAAATCATGATGGGTGTCCTACGTGTGTGAATGCTGCCGCATTATGTAAAACTATTACTTTCGTTTTTTTCATTTTAGAATAGGGTGCATGGGGTTTGTGCTAAAATTTAAAGGGTGCCTTGTCTGAATAGAAGGTTGAGAAACACTGGCATATGTACATCTCTTCTCATTGTTTAACACCTATTATTCCTACCCTTCTGTCACTGTAGATCTTTTGTACTTCACTAAAGGTTGAAGCCGGCCTCCAGTCACACATGATAGTTAAAGGGAATATACAGGGAATCTGGAAAGTATTCACAGCGCTTCACTTTTTCCACATTTTTTTAAGTTACAGCCTTATTCCAAAATGGATTACGTTCATTATTTTTCTCAACATTCTACAAACAATACCCCATAATGACAATGTGAAAGAAGTTTGTTTGAAATCTTTGCAAATTTATTAAAGATAAAAAATGAAAAAATCCAATGTACATAAGTATTCACAGCCTTTGCCATGACACCCAAAATTGAGCTCAGGTGCATCCTGTTTCCACTGATCATCTTTGAGATATTTCTACAACTTGATTGGAGTCCACCTGTGGTAAACTCAGTTGATTGGACATCATTTGGAAATTCACACACCTGTCTATATAGGGTCCCACAGTTAACAGGGCATTTCAGAGCTAAAACCAAGCCAGGAAGTCTAAGGAATTGTCTGTAGACCTCCGAGACCCGATTGGCACAAAGGCACAGATCTGGGGAAGGGTGCACAGTGGCCTCCATCAACCATAAATGGGAGAAGTTTGTAACCACCAGGACTCTTCCTAGAGTGGGCTGCCCAGCCAAACTAAGTGATTGGGGGAGAAGGGCCTTAGTCAGGGAGATGACCAAGAATCAGATGGTCACTCTGACAGAGCTCCAGCATTTTTCTGTGGAGAGAAAAGACCCTTCAAGAACAACAACCATCTCTGCAGCCCTCCACCAATCAGGCCTGTATGGTAGAGTGGCCAGACAGAAGTCACTCCTTAGTAAAAGGCACATGGCAGCCCACCTAGAGTTTGCCAAAAAGAGCTGAAGGACTCTCAGATCATGAAGAAACAAAATTCTCTGGTCTGATGAAACAAAGATTTTACTTTTTGGCCTGAATGTCAAGCCTCATGTTTGGAGGAAACCAGGCACCGCTCATCACCTGGCCAATACCATCCCTACAGTGAAGCATGGTCGTGGCAGCATCATGCCGTGAGGATGATTTTCAGTGGCAGGAACTGGGAGACTAGTCAGGATCGAGGAAAAGTTGAATGCGGCAATGTACAGAGACATCCTTAAAGAAAACCTGCTCCAGAGTGCTCTGGCCCTCAGACTGGGGCGAAGGTTCATCTTCCAACAGGACAACGACCCTAAGCACACAGCCAAGATAACAAAGGAGTGGCTACGGGACAACCCTGTGAATGTCCTTGAGTGGCCCAGCCAGAGCCCAGACTTGAACGCGATTGAACATCTCTGGAGAGATCTGAAAATGGCTGTGCACCGACGTTCCCCATCCAATCTGATGGAGCTTGAGAGGTCCTGCAAAGAACATTGGGAAAAATTGCCCAAAAATAGGTGTGCCAAGCTTATAGCATCATACTCAAAAAGACGTGAGGCTGTAATTGGTGCCAAAGGTGCTTCAACAAAGTATTGAGCAAAGGCTGTGAATACTTATGTATATGGGATTTCTTTAATTTTTTTTATTTTTACTAAACTTGCAAAGATTTTAAACAAACTTCTTTCATGTTGTCATTATGGGGTATTGTTTGTAGCATTGTGAGGAAAATAATGAATGTAATACATTTTGGAATAAGGCTGCAACATAACAAAATGTGGAAAAAGTGAAGCGCTGTGAATACTTTCCAGATTCACTGTATCCAACGCCCTAACTTTTTTTTTCATTTCGGATAAAGATGAGAATTGCTGGGACCTCTGTCAAATTTTCATTGCCTATCTGTCTCCTGATTTTCACTCACTAATGCAGCGTACACGCAGTCGGACTTCTCAACGGAAAAAGATATGATGGCTTTTCTGATGGGATTCCGCTCAAGTTTGCCTTGCATACACATGGTCACGCAAAAGTTCGCTGAATTTACGACCGTCAATAACACGGTGCCGTACAACACTACGACGAGCCGAGAAAATGAAGTTCAATTCTGCTGAGCATGTGTCAAATTGTTTCTGACTATGCATAGGAATTTTGTGCATCGGAATTGCCACAGACGTGCCACAGACGATTGCATTTTTGGCTAGGAACTTTTTCCGACCGAAAAATTAAGAAAAATTTTGCTGGCTGGAATTCGGCCAACAAAAGTCAGATGGAGCATACACACGGTCGCATTTTTCTACAAAAAAATCTCATTGTTCTTTTGCGGGCCGAAATTCCGCTCGTGTGTACGTGGCATGAGAGTAGATTTCCTGACACTTTTTTTGTGTCTCCTGGACAAAACGTGATAGGAAATCTCCTGAACAGGACTTCGATGGCAAAAAAGAAAAGAAAACTCACAATATCGACCTGATTTAAAACTTGGTGTGCACAGAGTAAAGAAAATGTACAATGTAATATAAGCAAGCCTACAGGCCATCTAGAATGCTAGGAATATATTATGTCAACATACATTTTGTGCACACAGCATAATTAATCAAATAAATAAATGTCCCAGGTTTTTAGCAAAAAAAAAAATAAAATGTATGGATCCATTTTCATATTACATATGAGTTCTTTAAGCTTTTCTTGTACAGTAATACAGTAATAATTTATCTGATACGCTGTCAATACTTTTCCAGGGACTTAATATTGATGAAAAAAGGACAGATTTGTTTCTTGACCATGCTAATGCTTTGGCCTCTATGCTTTCTAAATCTCTGACTTAGAAAAATATACGGATATATTAAGGATTACCATAAGGATATAATGACACTCATTTAAATCATGTTGTTTCAGGCCTGTGACTCAAAGGTATTAAAGATAGACAAAGCAAGGCAGTTGGTATTTTCAAAAGAGAGCCAGCAATGGCAGCTCCCTTACTTTCCTTTAAAGACAGCCACTTTAAGATGTCCACTTCTGAAAATGTAGTAATGCCAATGTAGAATTGTTAAATCATTATTTTATTGTTTTCTATATGTAAACTCAATATGTACAGTGCAAACAGGTTCTCTTGATCCATAACATAAGGTCAAATCGTTTTAAATGTCATGAAACATAATTAGTTATAATATAGACCATTTAACTTTCACCATGGAAGCAACCATGTCAATGAAACATTAGTCTAGATCAGTGGTCTCCAAACTATGGCTCGGGGGGGCGGATGTGGCCCTTTCCTTGCTTTTATCCAGCCCTTGAGGCCTTATTCCCCCATTGTCAGCCACAGTGGGCCATAGTTTCTGTTACTCTATTCCTCCCACTAACATCATTAATGAGGTACTATTCCTCCCATTGACACCAACGATGAGGCACTATTTTCCCCCACTGACACCAATGATGGGGCACTATTCCTCCCACTGACACAAACGATTAGGCACTATTCCTTTGTTACTGACACCAATGATGAGGTGCTATTCCTCCCATTGACACCAACGATGAAGCACTATTCCTCCCACTGACACAAAATGATGGGGCACTATTCCTCCCACTGACACCAATGATTGGGCACTATTCCTCCCACTGACACCAATGATGGGGCACTATTCCTCCCACTGACACCAATGATGGGGCACTACCCCTCCCACTGACACCAATGATGGGGCACTATTCCTCCTGCATTGAGGCCCTTGAGGCATTATTCCTCTACTGTCAGCCACAGTGGGCCATAGTTCCTGCTACTCTATTCCTCCCACTGACACCAGTGATGGGGCTCTATTCCTCCCAATGACACCAATGATGGGATACTATTCTTCCTACTGACACCAATGATGGAGCACTATTCCTCCCACTGACAACAACGATTGGGCACGTATTCCTTTGTTACTGACACCAATGATGGGGTGCTATTCCTTCCACTGACACCAATGATGGGGCACTATTCCTCCCACTGATACCAAAGATGGGGAACTGTTTACTCTCACTGACACCAGGTCATTTTTTACTCCCACTGGCCACAGTCCTGCCCCCCCTAAAGTTTGATGGACAGTAGACTGGCCTTTTGTTTGGAAAGTTTGCAGACCCCTGGTCTAGATAATATTTGGACAGGAGATCAGTTTTACAAAGAACACATCATTAAATTATTAACGAAACCTTGCTTCAGCTATGCCATTTGTTCCTTCTTAATAAGCAAACTATTTGTTCCTTCTTAATAAGCAAACTTCATTCTCATGAAAAAAGCAAAAAACATACCGATGAAAATAGCTTGTGCGGTCAATAATGGATTTTAAAGGCACAATATGAGACACACCCAATTATATAAAAAATATACATCTTATTGTAGACATGTTAAAAAGCTAGAATTTAAACATACATCCCTATATAAACAGGGGCTTCCTTTATGTATTTCTTCCTCATACAATAGAGGACATAAATAACCATATGAATAAATAATATGGCAGTTATGCATGTAATCCAAGTAGTCTTGTCCAATTCTTTACGGTCAACCTAACAACTCTGTTATTATCAAACAAATGAGCAAAAATTAGACTTGTACTGTATATATATTACATCAGTCTTATAAATAGCTAAATACAGAGACTTCATAGCTTACAGAATAGAATTCTTGTTAGTAATCCTTTGAACATTACCGATGGGAGGTATTAAACATAACCTGTGTGTACCTGTAGAGTAACATGTATACCTGGGGCCTATTTATCTCATAAGCAGTCCCGTCCTTTCCTGTTCTGCTCTTCTTTGGGGTTGGCTTTACCTGGGTCCCCTTTGCCCGCCCCCTAGACTGGTTCCTGTGGACTCCATTGATTATTGCCATTTTATGTAAGCTATGTAGTCTCAAAGTCAAACGGTCCTGAAGAAGCTACAATTCAAGCGAAGTGTGTTGACCATAAAGAATTGAACAAGACTACTTGGATTACATGCATAATTGCCATATTATTTAATCATATGGTTATTTATGTCCTGTATTGTTTGAGGGAGAAATACATGGGGGGGGCTCCCTTTTTATATGGGGATGTATCCCCCCTTCATGTCGTTATTAACTGTTTTTTAAATACTATTTTTTTTTAACATGTCTACAATAAAATGCATATTTTTTTATATAATTGGGTGTGTCTCATATTGTGCTTTTAAAATGCAAGCTAATCTAATTTAAGCTAATCTTGTCAATATGTTTTTTGCTATTATTTTCCTGGATGTGGCACTTTTTGAAAGCTATTTGTTTAAATAATTCTCAAGAACTTTAGTTCACAGTATGGCTGCTGATCTAGATGTTGTAAACATAGGATAAAAATTACTAGTGGACATTAAATCTTGTCATTGCACCATGCCCATTAGATTAAGGGGCTAAATATACAGTAAACGTAGAACTATAGACAAAACATTTTTTTATTTTTTTATTATTTTTTATCTTGACACTTAGGCAGAGTGTGGTGTTAGCTACACTGGAGTCATTTCTTCTTAGAGAACTGGACCTTCTGGCATTTGATAGGTAGAGGTGGAGGTTCACATTAGGCTTGTGCAGATATGTGTTTCAGCAGGTCTGTATCCTGTTCACTCTGTGAAACTGTGCCATAACACTGGGCAGAAGGTACTTTTGTGTGTGGAAAAACCCTAAAGTAACCCTTATTGGTGACAATCTTGTAAAGTTCCATGCCAGGCATGTTAAGAGGCTTAACCAGAGAATCAGTGAATCCATTCGGCAGTCCAATCTAGTCAGTAATTAGGGACTGAGCTCTAATTGGATTTACTTTAGCAAACCTCTAAAAAAAAGACATTGTTTAAACCGATCATTCAAGTTTGGTTTCAAATTTTTCCAGTTTTCTAACTAGCTGGACTGAGTGGCAATACATTTTTTTAATATGTAAAGGATTGCTTCAACCACATGCACGTGGTCGCTGCTAGTTATTGATTTGAGCAGACACCAGTTTCTGGTATGTTCTATTTGATGCAGACACACACTAAGGATCTTATTTACATTGGGCAAGTCCGTGTTTCCATATTTTCACTGCTTGATTAATACCCCCATTTTGATGCTTGTAGGCAGGTGCAGTTTACTTTCTCCACTGCAAGTGGTGCTCTTCTGCAGTGGCACTGCAGTTAGAGAGGAAGTCAAGAGGAACATGGTTCCTCTATGGCAGTGGTTCTCAACTCCTGTCCTTGGGACCCACTAACAGGCCAGGTTTGCAAGATAACTGAAATACATCACAGGTGATATAATTTGCTGCTCAGTGATTGCAGTATTCTAGTCTGCATCTCCCCAAGGTAATACTTAAATTCTGGCCTGTTAGTGGGTCCTGAGGACCGGAGTTGAGAACCACTGCTCTATGGTTTCCTGGGTCACTGGGGAAGCTATCTGCTTGGATGCTGCCGACCCATGAGATTCCAGCAGCTATCTTGGGTCAGACAGAGCCTTTTTAAGCCCTGGCTCCCAGGTTTGAGATGTATTTTGCAAATTGGTAGGTACCCTGCCTGGTAGGGACAGAACTCGCAGCAGGTAAAGATTCCTGACGAGAAGGAAAAGCATAGGACTTGCAACTTCTCTGGACATCTTCCTGCTAGGGCACAAAATGGCCAGGCTGCATTCTGCCCCTCTCAACGGGCGCTGTCAGTTCGACTGAATCCTGCTCTCTACGTGCTGTTGGAACTGTGAGTGTTCCCAGTTGGGCTACCTTCCCACTAGGTTACTTATACACAGTCTTTGCATTATTTCAATACAAGTTCATTCATGGCACCAGGACTATGTGTGTGTTATCACCACCACACCACGCTGCACCCCACTTATATGCTCACATGTATTAAAGTGCAGGACCACACTTTCTGGATGTGTATTTCTGTGATAGAGTTGTTACTTGCCAGTTCAGCAAGTTATAAATGAGGGAGGAACTTAGGAGGGCTTACAGTAGAGAAGCACAGGCAGGACATCACTAGCGATGTTTACTTGTAGTACAAAGAGCTAGCAGGAGGTTCTGAAATAATTGTTCCTCTATACATACAGTATCTCACAAAAGTGAGTACACCTCTCATATTTTTGTAAATATATTATTATATCTTTTCATGTGACAACACTGAAGAAATTACACTTTGCTACAATATAAAGTAGTGAGTGTACAGCTTGTATAACAGTGTGAATTTGCTGTCCCCTCAAAATAACTTAACACAGCCATTAATGTCTAAACCGCTGGCAACAAAAGTGAGTACACCCCTAAGTGAAAATGTCCAAACTGGGCCCAAATAGCTATTTTCCCTCCCTGGTGTCATGTGTCTCGTTAGTGTTACAAGGTGACAGGTGTGAATGGGGAGCAGGTGTGTTAAATGTAGTGTTATTGCTCTCACTCTCTCATTCTGGTCACTGGAAGTTCAACATGCCACCTTATGGCAAAGAACCCTCTGAGGATCTGAAAAAAAGAATTGTTGCTCTACATAAAGATGGCCTAGGCTATAAGAAGATTGCCAAGACCCTGAAACTGAGTTGCAGCACAGTGGCAAAGACCATACAGCTGTTTAACAGGACAGGTTGCACTCAGAACAGGCCTCGCCATGGTCGACCAAAGAAGTTGAGTGCATGTGCTCAGCGTCATATCCAGAGGTTGTCTTTGGGAATTAGATGTATGAGTGCTGCCAGCATTGCTGCAGAGGTTGAAGGGGTGGTGGGTCAGCCTGTCAGTGGTCAGACCATACTCCACACACTGCATCAAATTGGTCTGCATGGCTGCCATCCCAGAAGGAAGCCTCTTCGAAAGATGATGCACAAGAAAGCCCGCACACAGTTTGCTGAAGACAAGCAGACTAAGGACATGGATTACTGGAACCATATCCTGTGGTCTGATGAGGCCAAGATAAACTTATTTGGTTCAGATGGTGTCAAGCGTGTGTGGTGACAACCAGGTGAGTACAAAGACAAGTGTGTCTTGTCTACAGTCAAGCATGGTGGTGGGAGTGTCATGGTCTGGTGCTGCATGAGTGCTGCTGGCACTGGGGAACTACAGTTCATTGAGGGAACCATGAATGCCAACATGTACTTTGACATACTGAAGCAGAGCATGATCCCCTCCCATTGGAGACTGGGCCGCAGGGCAGTATTCCAACATGATAACGACCCCAAACACACCTCCACGATGACCACTGCCTTGCTATAGAAGCTGAGGGTAAGGGTGATGGACTGGCCAAGCATGTCTCCAGACCTAAACCCTATTGAGCATCTGTGGGGCATCCTCAAACGGAAGGTGGAGGAGCGCAAGGTCTCTAACATCCACCAGCTCCGTAATGTCAACATGGGGGAGTGGAAGAGGACTCCAGTGGCAACCTGTGAAGCTCTGTTGAACTCCATGTCCAAGAGGGTTAAGGCAGTGCTGGAAAATAATGGAAAATATTGACACTTTGGGCCCAATTTGGACATTTTCACTTAGGGGTGTACTCACTTTTGTTGCCAGCGGTTTAGACATTAATGGCTGTGTGTTGAGTTATTTTGAGGGTACAGCAAATATACACTGTTATACAAGCTGTACACTTACTACTTTAAATTGCAGCAAAGTGTCATTTCTTCAGTGTTGTCACATGAAAAGATATAATATAATATTTACAAAAATGTGAGGGGTGTACTCATTTTTGTGAAATACTGTATATCTGAGGTAGCATGGTTATGTGAATCATAAGAGTATGTGCATTACTTCGCACATCATTTGACAGGTAAAACATTCCTTATAATTTTTTTTTAATGTGTGGTTCTAAGGTAAGGCCTTCAAAAAATTGACAAATTAAAAACGTGGTGGTCTTATTTCTAACAAAAAAAAAAAGTCACATACATTATGAATTACTGATGTTTAAAGTAGATTTAGTAATCTCATCCTATTTACTCTAAATGTATGAACCACACCCAAACTATAAGATGAAAGGCTGTTCAATCAAAAACTCACCATTGACCTGCCTCGATTTTTAGCTATATCGCTGGATTTGTTTGTTTTTTACTGTGTATGCATTGTCTCTTTTGAGCATTTAATGTTGCAGAGGTTTCCATCAATTGCGTTACAATAAATATTCAATATTAGTCATGAGTTATTTTATGAAAGTGCTTATCATGAAAAGTATTTAGACACTGGATGCTCACAAGTGTAGCATTTGATGTTTTCCAGTACATAAGTAGTTTAGAACCTAGTAATGTATTGTGTGTTCTAATTAGGAGTTGAGAAAATAAAAAAAGAAAACTCGATTTATCCTGACTCCAAACCAAGCAACCTGATGTTTAGTAGATACATACTGTATATGGTAAAATCTTACAAATCCAAGCAGTTAAAGCTAGTCTACTACACTATAGAGGGATACACACTATACAATATCTATTTTCTTTAGATTTTTTTCCTTTAGGTTAACAAAACCATACAATATTAGGTCAAACCTAAACATGTTCAATTCGTATGCAATCAGGCAGGCCCTTCTACTACATAGTTGAAGGTAAATCTAAAGGGAATCGAACAACAAAAGTTGTATAGTGTGTATCCAGCTTATGAGGAGAACAATGCATGTGGCTGTGTCATGGCTAAAAATCTTCATTCTGCCCATTTAGTATGTGAGTGGATTTTATTTGGGAGCAGTAGGCTTGGTCTGTCCCATGCAAATGTAAACTTTTTTGCCTGTTTAACAACTTTTAATATTGTACTTCTCTGTTTAGCTGCAAAACTTTTATGTGTATATAAAACAGATAAAAAAAAAAAAAATCTGATTTTTTTTACTAAGAAGTATTACTAGGAAAGTTGTTTCAACTTACCCCACAGCACCCACAGCACTTGCAATCTCCACAGATTGTCCCTATTAATCCATTGATAGCTTGTATAGCACAGAGTACAGCTTGTACCCCACCCATAATCAGAAGCATACAGAAGAGGGTCAGGTTCCAGGTTATGGTGATTTTTGTATCTATGTCTTTAAATTTTGTACATGTTTCCCATAATGTGTGGTTTCCAAGGTAATTGCTTAAAAAAAAAAATGTTAAATTAAAAATGCAGCCTTATTTCTCACAAAAACAATTCCATATGCATGCATACATTACTGATGTTTAAAGCAGATTTAGTAATGTTGCCTTGCTTACTCTAAATTTACTATCAAATGAAAGGCCATTCAATCAAAAATGCTCCATCACTTTTCAATTTCTGCTTATGTATGTAGCAGGTATCCTAGTAATGGGTTATTTTACAATGGTTAATCTATTGGCAATGGTGGATAAACCCCTGTATAAGCACAAAGGGGCCTCTCAGATCCTGGGGTCCATTAAAAGAAGGGGGCATCGGTCGCTGTCTGTAGCAGGCCCCAAAACCTCGGAGGCTGGACGCCATCTGAGGTACTTGCATAGAGCTTCAGTTCCTGCTCTGTAGGTGGATTGATTTCTGCCTAATGGTGTAGTTACAGCACTAACATCAACTATAGAAGCCAACAGAGTGAACTCCTATGCTGATTTCACAGGTTTTTCTTCAGATAAGTAACTGCTGAACACCATTGAATGGGTGCCCTTTTCCCAATGACAGTAATAATAGGAGGCTTCCTGCCATTGACTATCAACAAAAGGGGGATTTTCACCATTATTACCAATGTAAGGGAGGTATTTACACTGACCATTATTATATTCGGGCTATTTGTGGTCAGTAAAGAATGTTTTTGTGAAATTGGTGGTCAGAGATTTTGCAATGACCACCAATGTAATGTGAGCATTTTCATGGACCACCACTTTAACAAGGGGATTCTGCAGTGGCCAACTATGTAAGGGGGACATCTAAACTGACCACCCCTGTGACATGATCATTTTCATGCAATAATAATATAAAGAGGGACATTTGCAAATCTAATGGGGGTACTCTGATCACCAATTTCACAATTTAATTCTGCTCCAACCAATAATGTTGCATTTACATTGACAGTCAAATTATCAATAACATTTACACTCATCACCATGTTTCTTCTGAATTTACACTAGTTACCATGTATTGAAGGACATTTATATTAAGTACAATTTTACAGGGGCTATAATAAGTGGCAGTGAGTTGCAGTTTTTGTATATATTTAAGGTTTTAAATGAGGGGAGTTGATGGTGACTTTATTTGAGGGGGCTGAACATTAGGGAGCGTGGTGATGTGTGAATATGAAGTGGTTTACCGTGGGCTGGGGGGGGGGGGGGGGCAGCTGGTATTTGAATATGATGGGTCCAGTGGTGTCTGAATATGAGGGTGCTTTACCATAGGGGAGACTGGTGGAGTATAAAAAGAATGACATTAGGGATGTGGGACTGGTAATTCACATTTTTACTGGGTTTTCATTTGGGAAAGGCAGCTAGTATGTGAATATAATGGACCTGGATGTGAGGGGGCTTCAAATTGGAGAAGGGGGCTTGTAGTAGCTGAATATGAAGGGTTGTACTTTAGGAAGTTGTAGGTACTAAACATAAGAAGGCTGATGGTGGTTGCATATAGAAGGGAGTACATGAGGGGAACCAGTGGTGGATAAGACTGGAGATGAGCCGCTCTGTCATATATTATGTGGTTACCATGTGATAATCTAAATTGCTTTTGCCACATAAAATGGTTTTGGTGCCTAAATGACGTGGGCACTTTATATTAGCTGTTCAGCGACAGGTCCTCTGAAAAGATTGCCCAGCTTGATGACGCCATGAAGATTGGTCCAGCCAGCGCAGGCACAGACTGCAGTGCTAGATCACCATTCTCTTACGTCTTAAAACAATGCCAGCGAGGGATACAGATAGAAAACATTAGGAAATCCTTTTTGTTTTTTTATTTTTTTATCTTGTAATTGGGTTAGAAGGGGTGGGATTGGTGGGGACTCTAATTTGCCAAAGATGGGCTTTAGTTCAATTATTTATTTAATCTCAAAGTTTACAAACATAAATATGATTTAGGGTTTTTTTTGTTTTGCATTAAATTAACAATTAACTGTTGAAAGTTTTATTTTCTCATAAATCATTATTTTATTTTATCTTACAGTTCAGTACACTATAATACATGGTTATTTTCAGTCATGTATCAACTCACGTTGGCTCTCATTGCTGAAAATAATATTTGTTATATAATTTAGCATGTCATTTGCTGTTATGTGCCCATGCTGGGACAATAAAAAGAAAGTACACTAAGAACTGAAAAATAGAGAGAGAAAATAAAAATAAATTCTGATAATGCAACCTTCTTCTATTTTTTAAAATGTTTCTATATTTTTAATTTCATTTTCTTATTTTATCTTTAGAATATCACACTTATATGGACAATATTAATTTAAGCCTACCCTTCACTAAAAGGATAATCCCAGGTAGGTTGACCTTCTTTTTCGAAATAACATATTGGTCCTTTATTGATAGCCACTATAGAAACAATAAAATTGTAGCCGGCTCCGACAAATCCGATAGCAGCAAACAGGATGGAAGAAAAACTCTGTAGAGAAATAATAAACAGGTTTATCAAACTTCTTTTACAGATAAATAGCAAAATTGTTAATTTGTAAATCAATAGCTAAAATAATCATGCAAGTGAGCAGAGTATAAAAACGAAAGATTAATTATTGCAGATTAAAGTTGCATTTTAATAAGTGAGGTTTAAGCTCCACACTGTCATGTTTGAAATACAGTATTATTAAACCCTATAAAGCACATATGTGCTATGTGCTATAAATCTCAGCACCTATGGTTGCTTTCAATTCAATTCCTACCGGGGACATTTGTTAATTTTTCACATACATGTTAAAATCTGCATGTTTTATAGAAAACCCCCAAACATTATATATTATCTGAAACCAAAGGCCCCGGAGGATAAAATTATGGCTGTTGCAGTTTTTTTATATAACATGATATTTGCGCAGCCATTTATTAAACATCAAATCAAAAATTTCTAGAAAAAAATTACACTGAAATTAACTTTAATGCACACAAACACAATATAACACCCATTTTTTGAAAGTATGAAATATGAGGTTGCGTCAAGTAAATAGATACCAATCCTGCCAAGATTTAAACTTGTATATGCCTGTGAAATAGCAACAAACTACGGTACCTAAAATTGTTGATAGGCAATGCTTTAAAAGCCTTTACAGGTTATCAATTTAGAGTTAATCAGGAGTTTTAGCACTAGATTTACTGCTTTCACTCTGATGTTCGCAGTAATACCTCACATGTGTGGTGCAATCACTATTTACATATGCGTGCCAGACCTATGTGCACATTTGCATTTGCATGTGAGCATTGGAGGACGAGGGTGCTTCTAAATTTTTTTTTTATTATTATATTTAAAAATTTTTTTACACTTTTTAATTGAAGTTTACTGCTATCACAAAGGGTGAACATGTCCCTTGTGATAGTTTTAGGAGTTACAGGTACCCTTTATTGAGACATCAGGGGTCTACTAGACCCTTGATATCTCCATTGCCCTTCAAAACATTTGATCAAACACAGATCTGTTTGATCAGATGCTTCCCCTCACTGTAGCAGTGACAGCACTAAAACCGAAGTGACGAAATCCTCCACTTCTGTCTTCATTCATCACAGCCATCCTAACTGCTTACAGAAGTCCTGGGCTCCCTGGTGGAATGGGGGATCCAGGGGATGGAAACAGGCAACAGCGGTAGGGGGGTAGCCCTTCCAAGCGCTGTAAAAATGATTGGGCAGCTGTAGGGTTGGAAAACTCAGTCTAACAAACCACATATATTTCTGCATAGAGTAACATAACATTTGATGTTGCTTACCCACTGAAAGTAATCATTGTTTATAACGAACACAGTGTATAGGAAAATGTCTAGCCATGTTTGTATGTACTTACTGCAAATCTCTTGCCACAGCTTTCATTGCCACAGCACCCACAGCAGTCATTTTTCTTCATACCCAAAAATACCAGCGCAGGAAAAATCATCTATAAAATGGAAACCATTGGTGAAATAATTAATGATGTAGAGGTCTCTTAATTTAAAGTATATATTTGCATAATATGGCTTGTGCCTTATAACAGGAGAGGCTTCATCTCTCATTCTTTCACTGTTGCCAGTTGTCCTAGACTGTAGCATCCATTAGGGTTGAGTGTTTAGTTGCAATAAATAATTGTGAAAATTAACCTAAAAAATTCTCTTGGGAGTTTTGCCCAAATTCTCTTTATTATTATTGAGTATAAAATAAACATGGCTATGGAGGTTTATTTATTCACTGTTAATAGCATGCCTATTATGGGCCTGCCTGGGTATTAGGGAAGGGAGTATATAGGGGATGGAAGGGTGTGATTATATAGTAAGAGATGGGAAAGGGGATAGGGAAGGAAAAAAGTTATTCTCAGTTTTTTCTTCCCCAATATCACTATTGGGTTGTTTTTTTTTTGTCTTTTCTTCCACGTTACAACACATGAAGTTGGGGCAGGCAGGAGATGATGGAGGTGGGAGAGGGAAAATGGGGTAAGGGGTTGAGGACAAGGTATGGGTGTAAAGACCTGGTAACTACTAGATTTTCTTCGTGAAGATTGATTGAATCATATGCACTCAGATTTGGGGAGACCACGCCTCTCCTGATGTCCCTATCCTCCCTATTAGGGAATGATTACGGCTGCCATGATAAATGTAAAGGGTTTTTGCATAATAAAAGTCACTCAAAGAAAATCTAGATATACCCTTGGTATATAAGAATAGGCAAGCCTCAGTGTTGATGGGCTGTTGACTGCAGAACTGCAGGACCCAATCAGCAGTTTTTTAGCAAATAATTTACTGAAAGTGAAATAAAAAGTAGAGAAATATTACTACAAAATGTGAATGAATTGGGGGAAGTGTACACAGCTGGGTATTTTATGCTGTTTTGGGAGGAATACTAGAAATGAAGAACAGCCTTACGTACTCAGTAATTGATTACGGTTTTTGTCAGGTCTGTCATGGCAGACAGACTTCTGCTGGTCAAGAGCTATTGAGGGGGGCAGGTCATTTAGCTTGCTTGAATGGATGCAAGTAATTTAGCTTTCTTGAGGGGGGGCAAGCCATTTAGCTTTCTCTCTGCCCTGCTTACTATAACCGATTGCCCTTTATTTCTCAAAATACTGTTTTCCACTTTTTTACCTTACACTGCACCTGCTGATCTCCTATAGCCCCTTTCAGAAATTCCTGTCTAATGGCCCGTACACACGATCCGAATATCGTACAAAATGGTCGTCCGAGGAAGGATCGTGCGATATTCGGATTGTGTGTACACTGCTTTCGACAGCCAATCACGACCGTTCATCCGATATTATTCGATCGGAAATACCCGAAAAATTTCCTCGTATGATTCCAAATCGTACGATTTTCATTTAGTCAGTATAGTTGTCGTCCGAAAATACAATACAAATAAATTACAACACATGACATCACTTCCGATTTTTTTGTCTGTCGTACGAGAATTTTCTTAACTTTATTTAGCTATTCAATTTCTATTTGCGACTATTAAGCGAGAAGGGTCGTACGATCGGTCGTACGATATTCGGGCCATTAGGCTGTGTTTCACACTGATACTATACGACTGTCATCCTACTTTGCTCTGCGACATCAGTCCTACATCGATCCCACATCCATCCGACTTGAATGAACAGGATACTACTTTGATCCAACTTTGTGCTAGTATGACAAAACGATCCCAGTGTGACATAAATTCGTTTTACTGCTGCTGTAATCACCATGTCGGATGTCACAAGTCGGATGGTTAGGACAAGGATCTGACTTTGGTCCGACTTCAATAATATTCAATGGGCTGAAGTAGGACCAAAGTCGGACCAAAGTAGTGCAGGAACCTTTTTCAAAGTCGGACCGACTTGTGTCGGAACAGTTAGGACAGCTCTCATAGGGAATCATTAATTTTCACACGTCATGCGACATGAGCTCCCAATGTCGGAGCGTTTGTTGTACCCATGTGAACCCAGCCTGAATGTACTTGCTCCAGCAAGTACATTCATTACTCCGGCAAGTACATATCATTACTCCGGCCCGCCTTCCTGACGGGCCATGCATGCAAATTGTTTGTTAGTATTGCTGGTTGAAGTCTTTAGCAGAGGTACATGTGACAGGGTGATGAAGCAAGAACATGGGTGGGAGACAAGGGCAGAGTGTTGTTACCCTATGGCAGTGCTTGGACAAGGACCAGCATGGGGGATATTTTAATAAAAACTGCTGATTAAAACTATTGAACATAGCTTCTGAAATCGCAATAACATGTTAAAATATATATATTAAATATTAGTGTTTGGGTTTAAATCTACTTTAAGCAGCATAACCCATCTCCTCTTACCTTCTTTGCTTTGGCATAAACCTGATAGTTTGTTGGATATCTAAATCTCCAACCAGTGATGCATTAGTGACTCAAAAATATTAAAAACATGTAAAACATTGCACCCATTTACTATCTCTATTTTAATGCATTTTATCTCTTAAATATGATTTTTATCCACATCTCACAGGGTTATATTTTCAATTCTTCGCTGAAATGTTTTTATAAAATAAGTGTGGTAAATTCATCTGATACCTATGCATTTATTTTTTTTAAAACAAATAACCTTGTTTATGAAAATACTGCATGTAATATGTTTTTAGAATTGAGCTTATAATCAACTGCAAGAACCCTATAATTGTGCTATTATTGCTTTGCTATCGCTATGGTATGATGACAAATAATGTGAAGACCCCATGCGCTAGTAAATAACTGCTGTTTACATAGGACTTCAGTTAAGGTCTCCTTTATTTTTCAGAAAGCCTCCTAAAATACTCCCTTATCATTTCTTTAATCTTCAGTCTAACAAAGGTTTCACAGTTCATACATATTGGTATATTGTGCCCTACTCACCAGCACTCCAGATCCCAACAGTCCGCCAAGGTAGAAAACTTCCCTCGATATGTGATCATTGCTCTCTGCAACCTTTCCAGCAGGAAAAAACAGTAAAATGTTGGCCAGTAGACATAGAATGGCTAAAGGAATTAGGGTAATACCTAGGCACTTGGCACAACCTCCTGTGCACATCTTTGACCTCAACAGGTAACTGGCCTTTATATATCAAAATGTCACCACTTATAAAATACTGCTCTCCTGTGAAAGACAGTCCAGTGTACTGTTATCCACTACTGAAAAGCTTACTATTGTCTGTGCTTTTATGGTGACCTGGTAATTTATATGTCCCACAGCTTGTGGATAAATCCTATGACATAATGCTCCGAGCAATAGTTTGTCATGACAACTAATAACCCCTGTTAATATTCTACTTAAGGATCCAGGACAATCACATAGACTTTTCATTTTTCCTACAACATGAATATATAATGCTTCCTCAAAAGTCACACAGCAGTATTGTATTGATGTCACAAACTCAAAAGCCTATAGATTTTGTTCTAAAGACATTTCTTTGGGTTCATTGTACAAAAATTTTATTTTTTTTGTTGTTTCCTATTAACTTTTAAACGTTTTGTGCCAAATTTAAATTGAAACTTGAAACTGTTCAATTACTTCTTTTTTGACTGTCTGGTCAATAAATTCAGCACACATGCAAAACTGTACTGAAAATGGAGTAAAATTAAAGTTGAAGGTCCCAAACGTTGCCAAAACAGGGCCATTGGGAAAAAAATATTTCAGAGACGTTTACTATAGAAACTTACATCACCACAGGAAACACTAATTTTGGTAATTCCAAGATAGAGAGAAAATCTTTCTTTATAAGTAATCTGTAAATAAAGCACAGACACATATATATACTTAAAGGCAATCAATTTCTGTAATCTTTCCACGTCTTTTTTGCTAGGAGCTCTTATATTCTGTATGGGTTACTTGAGCTCTGTTCCAGCCAAGACACAGATCGGTAACTGCCTACTTGCTGCGACATGAATACTAGTACAAAATAATTGACATATTATCAAAATTAGTGGCACCTTGTACTATCTATTAAACATGGGGGCCAGTAGACAAATTGACTCTATAGAAATTCTCCACACAAGACCATAATAATCCTGAGGTACTAGATTGTATATTAGTCAGAATATGTAAATTCACCACCTGCATCAAGAATCCTCCTTTCTGGATACCCTAAGAGCTTTTTGACAAAATCTGGAGCCTTTGGACCTGTTCCCCTTTCACAACCTAACCCCAACATAATCCTTAAAAAATCGCTAATTTCTCTGACCATACACATTTTATAAATGAATATATATCAAATTGAATGTACTGTCACCACTGTCATTCCACTGCATACATAAGGACACGAGACTGTATGCTTTTTTGCAAATGTATTGTATTACATGTTTAGAGAGCAATAACCAGTATGTTAAAAATAAATAAATACATAAATATAGAATCCTTCTATCTGGTGAATCCAGCTGTAGATTCCTTGGATCCTGGCTGTACACTGCTAGAAAGCCTATGTAAACGTGTGGGTTTTTATCTCAAGTGAAAAAGGTTACTGCATATTATCTAAATTCCTGCTGCCCAATCTGCTGTCCAGGAGGTGTGTTTTTTTTTTTTTTTACAATTATTGTGCAGTCTTTGAGGCCCCTGCTGACGGTAATCAATATTTTCCTTACTTAGATGCTTACAAAGGCCAGTGAAGGGGAATATCCCTTTTTGAGGGAAACATACTATTTTTTTCTGTGCTGTCCATTCCCCTTTTTATTATTTTATTTTATTGTTTTTTTCTGACCTGTTACAATGGATCTTGCTGAGAGAAGATGTTATTGCACAAGTAAATTTTAGGGTTGGGGGCACAAATGTGGAAGCACCTAGCTGTTCTATCAGAAGTGATCTCTAGCAGTTTCGTTTAATGTGTCTCCAGTTTATGTCTCTCCTGAAGTGTGTCCTCAATCTTACACCTTTTGCATGTTTGCAGTTTTTGACCATCTTCTGTTGCACGTCTAACAGCGTTTTGTAGCAATACATTCACTGAATCTTATGCACAGCCCTTTGGTAATGTCAGGGGCTGCAATTCAGGCCCAAGTTATCAGGACGGTTGACCACTACTGATCTAGATTTAACTAGTCAGGTTCAGACATGTTCCACTTATACTCCTTTTTTTTGGCTAAAACATTATTCTTTGTTTGACATAAAATACTTTCAGCCATATAAAAAAAAACTGAAAAAGTATGTCACCTTTTTCCTCACTTTACAAGTCACTCAGGTTCATAAAGTAACACAAATGCTCAATCACTGTGAAACATAAGCAACTGTTAATTGTTCAATACATCATTTTAATAAGGTAAATCTTTATTTTTACAGTTTGCTATCTTTTCAGTGTTATTGTGGTGAAAAGAGCCTTTAAAAGAATCAAAGCTGCAAGCTATCCAAATCATTTATAACTTTATCATTTATAAACTTTATAATTTATAAAAGGTGTACAAGGCTAGAGAAGTTCATAGAAAATGAACAATACACAAACAAATCTAAGTACTCAATTCTGTTAGCTAGCAAGTAGAATCTAACTAAACTATTCCTAAAATCTGTTTCTAATGAAAAAAAATGTTTTTTTCATGTATTATCATAGAAACATAGACACATAGAAAAGTGACAGCAGAAAAAGACTGAGTAGTCCATCGAGTCTGCCCATTTTTTAAATCTTTTTATTCATTTATTTATTAACAATAACCTTGTTGTCTGACTATAGACTTATGTTTATCCCAAGCATGTTTGAACCCGTGTACTGTTGACTGTCTCACTAACTCTGTTGGTAGTTTATTCCAATCATCAACCACCCTTTCAGTAAAATAATACTTTCTAAGATTAGTTTTGAACTTTCCTCCAGTTAGTTTGAGGTCATGTCTCCGGGTTCTTGATTTTGGTATCATATTAAAAAGACCACCTTCCTGAACCTTATTCACCTCCTTGATGTATTCAAAGGTTTCAATCATGTCTTCCCTTTCCCTTCTTTCCTCCAGACTGTACATATTAAGTTCCTGAAGTCGCTTTTAATATGTTTTATCCCCCAAACCTTTTACCATTTTTGTTACCTGTCTATATATATATATATATATTATATTTGTTGCAAATATGTAAAGACTTTAAACAGTCCTCTGATACAAAAAATAAGTTCTCAGTTTGCCCCATTTAATTGTTAGCTTTTTTTTTCTTCTTTGAGCTGTTAAGATATTAGAGATGTTTTTAGGATCCATTAAAAGTAGACAATAATTTGTAATATTTAATAAATAGCAGGCATAATTTGTTAATGCCTTTAAGTAATTAGTATAACTAAAGGCAAAACTGTTTTCTTAGTTTTGGATAGAGTAGAGATGGAGTAGAGATGGATTAGAACACCTATTAGATTTTTATTGCTGTCTGTGCCCCCCTTAGGGAGATTCACCCTCTCTGGTTGTCCTGTTTACCATTATCATTGAAAGTAAAAGTAAAAGAAAATCCAAAATTTGGGGTTGTCTGTTGAAAAGCGCTGTGTAAACTGTCAGTGCTTTATAAATTCTGTATAATTACAATAATAATAATAATCTTCCAATAGAGACACTAGTTCTGGGGACTTGGGGGCCCAAGGGAATCTCTTAAAATGGTTCTAAAGGTTCAAGGTTTTTTACCTTCATGCATTCTATGCATGAAGGTAAAAAACCTTCTCTATGCAGCAGCCCCCCTAGACCCCCCCAATACTTACCTGAGCCCCATCTCGATCAAGTGATGTGCACGAGTGCCTTGGCTCCCTGGGGACTCTGCCTTCTCATTGGCTAAGACAGCAGCGGGAGTCTTTGCTGTCAATCACAGCTACTGAGCCAATCAAGAGAGTGAGGGGCAGGCCCGAGCCTCTATGTGTGAATGGGCACGCAGAGCTGCAGCTTGAAAGTGAGCCTGCTTGAGTGCCCCCATTGCAAGCTGCTTTCTCTGGGGCACTTAGCAGGAGAGAAGGGTCAGGAGCGTCAGAAAGCAACCTGAAAAGAGGAGGATTGGGGCTGCTCTGTGCAAAGACAGTTCAAAACATATAAAACATATGATATAAAAAGTATAACATGATTGTTATTTAAAAAAAAAAAAAAAAAAGATTTTAATATCACTTTAATTTGGTTTGGGATTTCTTCACCCTTCCTGTTTTGGCTATGGGACAGGAAATAAAGACAAATCCCATGTGACGCAGATGGCAAAAAAACTGACTGATATAACACTTTATCTGAAATAACAAAGTTTTGCCTATAGTTCTCCTGTAAGATTTGTTTTGGAATTTGTTTGATTCAGTTTGCTCTGTTATTGTGTTTGGGCTACTTTCTGTCTTTTTTTCTATTTGCCTTCTATTTTTTCTATTGAATTTAATATCTCTTTAGGTTGTACAAGCCTTTGCATTGGATCTTTTTTGCTATCTGTTTTGTTACTCTTCTTGGAAAATCTTGAAATATCTTTCCCAAACACGCATGAGAACTTTAAAACAATACAAATTAGGATGTACTTTGCATAGTATTTTTTTTTTCAGACATACAGTACAACCATCATATAGCGGAACTTACTTATTGTGTCTGGAAGAAAGGTCTCCTATTTGGTTCCCTTTCTGTGTGTTAAAGTAATATTAAAGTCTCATTTTTTTTGTTTAAAAATAACAAACATATTAATACTTACCTGCTCTGACCAGTGGATTTGCACAGAGCAGCCTGGATCCTCCTCTTCTCTGGTCCCCCACTGGCGCTCCAGGGCCTCCTTCCTGCCAAGTGCCCCCCTGCAAGCAGCTTGCTATGGGGGCACCCGAGCTGAGCCGCTGCTCTGTGTGTACATTCAGACACAGAGCCATGGCTCGGCCCCGCCCCCTCTCCCTATTGGCTCACTGACTTTGAATGGCTCCCGCTGCAGTGTCCCAGCCAATCAGGAGGAAAAGGCAGCCAAGGTTCTCGTGCAACATTGCTGAATGGAGATGGGGCTCAGGTAAGTATTAGAGGGGCTGCTGGAGAGTTTTCTTTATCTTAATGCATTATATTAACCTTCTGCCTTTAGGACCACTTTAAAAGTCTTCTGTTATATCTATTTGACAGGAAAAACATGTCAGTCTTGCCAAAATCTATTCCAGTTATCTCTGGGGAATACAGAACCACATCCCTCTATATTATGGGGTAGATGAGAAGAAGTTTCCTGTAGTTCTGTCCTGTTTTCCTAATACTGAAAAGTGAGTGAGCATTTTCACCCTAGTTCAGGGAGTGTTACTGGCAGAGTCCCCAGGTGAATTAAAGGAAAATAGAGCTTCATATAAAAAAACTAATGGAGCTGCCACATCTAAGGACTGGTAAGGTTTGTTTTTGCTTTTAGGTATGTTTTAACAGACAGGTACCTTTAGACAAAATGACCCAGTAAGAGAAAGTCAGTAGCGTGCACAATAGTGAAATCTACTTTGTCCCAAAATCAAAATTTAATCAAAGGGCATCATTGCAAATGTTTTCCTCTATTGATATAAGGGACCGGATCTCCTGATTCACACTTTGAGTGTATTTGTTTAATAGGCAATGCTACTAGATTAGGAGCCCTGTCTCCTACTACCTAACATAGTCCGTTTCTGTGGAAATGAGTGTTGTGTAAAAGGTAATCATTATTTAACGTACTCTTCCTTTTGTCAAGTTTAACTGGCATTTAGACATGTGCGGTTTGTTTTGTTCCCAATTGAAATTCAGACGTTCCGGATGTATCCGAATTTTCAAATACAACAGTAACGGATTTCAACGAATTTGAAATAAACATTAACAAAATAACTAAATTAATTTGTTTCATTTGGATGTTAGAAGCATTCGAATGAAACAAATTATTCTAATTAACTTGATAATAACTGGTTGTGTGTCCTTAACAACTGATGACTCGGTATATGAACAAACCAGTGCACCGGTGCACAATTTTATTTAAAAAAAAAAACAATGTGGGGCCCCCCTCAAAATCTATACCAGACCCTTATCCAAGCATGCAGCCCGGCAGGCCAGGAATGGGGGGGAGACAAGTGAGCCCTCCCCTCCTCCTAAACTGTACCATGCCAGATGCCCTCAATATGTCCCCAGGTTCTCCGACACATGAGATAAAAGCAGCTGGAAATGCGTGTGGGGGAGGGTGCTATAAAAAGATTAGCAGAGCGCTTGTCTATTTGCAGCACAGCTCTGCATGCTTCTTCATTCCTCTGCCTATGTGTGTGGGGGGGGGGGTGCCTTTCCTCCAATCAGCTGTCACTCAGTGTATGCCAAGACTCCACACCCAGTGGTGGAACAGGAAGAAACATTTCTAAGACAATGTTTACTTTTTAAACAGTGTAGCAAGCCCATATACAAATAAAACGTATGTAGGGAGATTTGTTTCATCTCTGTGTATCATCTGTGGCTGTCCACTTCACTGGGTATATGTGAGGGTTTACATCCACTTTAACGAATCGATCCAAAATTAAACAAATTTTTTCGCTACTGGCATTGCCACTTATAAAATGAGAAGCCACTAAAAACCTGTGGCTATGTTGCAGGTATTTTTTCAATCTGGGGTACATTATTGCTCTACCTACAACTTATTGCTCTGAAAACAATGTAACCACCATTAACCTCCCTGGCGGTATGATTATGTAAGATTTTTGCATCTCAAAGCGGTACATTGTTTTGCATAGAAATTTGGCGTTTTATATTGTAGGCCTGTAATTCTTAGGAATCACTCACCTAAATCTGTCCAAACAAGAGTCTAGTAGACATCCCGGGTATGATAAAGTTTGAAACACGAAATCATAAATTATAATATAATAAATAACTAGAAATAATTATAAAAAATATATAATAATATAATAAAAAAATATAATAATAAAAAAATAAATTGCCCCACTATTCACTATCACTCAATCCTGAAAGTGTTCTAATTTACTATCGCTGTTTTCTAGCTGGTCTAAAACCACTTTTGACGTAAAGGGACACTTTTTGGTTGCCATGAATAATCTCAAGTTTTCAGGCAGAAAGAACGGTATATATAATATAAAACTGCATGCAGGGCACTGGAAAAACCACTAGGGACAAAAGGGATGTGAAATCATTTGATACAGTAATGTAATCTGTGAGATTACAGTGTACTGTATTTTTTTTTTAACTTTTTGAATTTGCCACCGGGCTCCGCCCCCCCCATGCGTTGCGACGCTCGCAGGGAACGGAGCCTGGCACACAGCGGCATCGGGCAGAGGACACAGCGCTGGGGACATTGCAGGATTCTGGTGACAAGGTAAGTACACCGCACCAGGATTCTGCAATGCAATCCCGAGTTTGGCTCGGGGTTACCGCTAATGGTACTGAAATTTAACCCCGAGCCACACTCGGGATTACTGCCAGGGAGGTTAAGGCTTTCTAAATCATCTGGTAATACATTTTTTTTTTCTCCATACAACACCTACCTAGTATTTTGATTTTCACTAACCTTTAAGGCTCATGGTAAATAACATACAGTATCTCACAAAAGTGAGTAGACCCCTCGCATTTTTGTAAATATTTTATTATATCTTTTCATGTGAGAACACTGAAGAAATGACACTTTGCTACAATGTAAAGTAGTAAGTGTACAGCTTGTATAACAGTGTAAATTTGCTGTCCCTTCAAAATAACGCAACACACAGCCATTAATGTCTAAACCACTGGCAAAAAAAGTGAGTACATGCTTAAGTGAAAATTTCCAGATTGGGCCCAACTAGCCATTTTCCCTCCCCGGTGTCATGTGACTCGTTAATGTTACATGGTCTCAGGTGTGAATGGGGAGCAGGTGTGGTAAATTTGATGTTATCGCTCTCACTCTTTCATACTGGTCACTGGAAGTTCAACATGGCACCTCATGGTAAAGAACTCTCTGAGGATCTGAAATAAAGAATTGTTGCTCTACATAAAGGTGGCCTAGACTATAAGAAGATTGCCAAGACATGGAAACTGAGCTGCAGCAAGGTGGCCAAGACCGTACAGTGGTTTAACAGGACAGGTTCCACTCAGTGTTGTCACATGAAAAGATGTAATAAAGTATTTACAAAAATGTGAGGGGTGTACTTACTTTCGTGAGATACTGTATGTAGTCATCTTTTATGTTTTAGCAAATACAGCATAAATATTTTTATTTAATTCAGATTTTATTTAAACACTTATCTGGGACAATTTTTTTATTTTTTAGTTCTGAATGGTAACTTGGCTGAATGGGCTGCACCATGTGTGAGTGGAAACGAGTTCCCGCTATGTGGAGATGTATGTTACAGGGTTCTGATTTACCATAACTATGGAATAGGAGGACCCACCCAAAAAATATATTACATTTGTATCAAATCAGAAAGGCCCTTGCACTACATACCTGATGGTAGATCTAAGGGAGATTGTACAATCAGATTGTACAGAAAGTGGGTGGAAATAAAACAAAAGGTGGTATAGTAGGAGAGAGTTGTGGTCCAGTGTGGGAATACATGCCTAGTCTGTGATGCACTAAGGCAATGCATGATGGGAAATGATCTAACGGAAGTCATGGATGCAAAAAGCATTTTTTTAAAATTCAAACAGAAAAATGAAAATTGACAGTTTCTGTGGGTGAGGTAATTGAGGGATAAGAACATGTGGATGGCTGGGGCAGAAAGGACATTAGAATAGGATTCTATTTATTATGAAAAGTGAAATTATGCCTGAAAAGGTGAATGTAATCTTTAAAATTGTAATACTTTAAAAGTCTTTACAGCTTATCAGTTTAGAGTTAAAGTGTAACTCCACTTTTCTGGTTAAAAAAACATTCCCCTCTGGGTGATCTATGTACAATACAAGGATTGTAACAAACTTTGTTGCAGATTCCTACCTTTTGTTATTCTGAAGAAATCCATGTGTGTTTGTCTGTGCCTCTGTTCTGAGCGGGTCTAATGGGAGTAGTTTCATAATTAACTACCAGGTGTGCAGCTGCAGGGCTCTAATGAGGAAACCTGCTGGGCCTGCATCCCTTTAGACATGCTCTTATTGAAAGTATCTCACCCAAAAGAAAATTTTTGTTGCAGGGGATGCCTGAAATCTGACTTTTATCTTAGGCAGACTTCTGAGAAAATTGGTGAGCCAATCACACAAGCAGGAAATGATGTTTCCGGGGAGTGGTCAGTACACATTCTGTGTACAGAACAACTTCAGGTGGGGGCGTGGCCTGGACGGCAATGAGATAGGACGTGAGTGACTAGAGCTCCGCTCGTGGTAGATCCTGAACACGGTATCCTGGGACCTAAAAACAAACTTTTGGCACTGTATTTGTGAGTCTGAAGTCTGCTACAACCGAGGCATGTCCCCACCGAAGCGAACCAATACAGCCTCCCCGTCCCTGGAAAGGTATCGGAGAACGGAGCGGGACAACGAGGGGCAAGATAGCGTCTCCTCAACAGCACATACCGCTCCTCACACAGAGCACGAGGCAGCCGACACGGTGAAGGTCTTGGAGGCGATTTCCCTGTGTCAGTCTACCCTTACGACCAAGTTGGAGGAAGTGAAAGTGGACATCTCCCTAATAAGGCAAGACATGACTAAGCTCCGGGAACGGGTTACTGAGATGGAGACCAGAATCAGCCGGGCAGAAGATACCTTATACCCCTTACAGCATTCCCAGGAGGACCTAAAACGCCAAATACAGAACAACTTCAGGTAGCCATATTATAGCCATATATGTATTCTCAAAAAATTACATTGGCTGCAGATTGAAAAGGAAAGGTAATTTTTAATAACATTCAATAAAAATATGATTAGTGTCGCAATTATATGCGCTATATTATTTTTTGTTTATTTGCTATTTTTTTTTCCCCACGAAAGTGGAGTTACCCTTTCATCACAAATTATGCCCCTAGAATTATTGCTCTTGCTCCAGCTCCTATTTATATTTTAATTATTTTATTTATTTATTTTTTTACACTTTTTTATACAGTTTTTTTTTTTCATTTAACTTTATTGCGGGTTACGAAAGTATTTGGTAAGCTATACAAAGAGACAGCAAAGTAGACAGTAGACAAATTAGACAAAAGAAGACTAAATACAGCTAATTACACAATCGTCTAGCATCCCTGAATACAGAATACAGCACAAAAGCATACAGTAAGACATGTTACAACAACCATTAACAGGTTACTAAACCCAGGACTAGGGATGAGCTTCGTGTTCGAGTCGAACCCATGTTCATCTGTTCGCCCATTCGCCGAATTGCGAACGATATGGGCCGTTCGTGCCAAATTCGTGTGGTGCGTCATGGCCCATAATTCACTTGCTGGCTGATGATTGGCCAAGCATGCACTATGACCCGCATGCTTGGCCAATCACAGCGCCGTCTGAACAGAGAGCCATAATTGGCCAAAGCCAAGGATTCTTTGGCCAATTATGGCTCAAGGGATTTAGTACACGCCTCATATTATATAAGGCCGCCTGCACGGGCGAAGTCAGGAACAAGCCAAGTAAGTACTGGATTCAGGTAAACTGGGTAACAAAGCAGCAGGGGTCTTCAGGAAACGCTGAAGACCGGACAGCAAGGAAGCAAGGCATCAGTCTCCTTTAAATAGCCCCATGTTGGCGCCAAGTGCTGTCACAAGGGGGGCGCGCGTGCCCGTGCGCTGCTATTCACGCTATTGCACGTGTGCCGGATGGCTCTTCTATGCACAGGAATTCTTCTAGTGTCAGAACGTCTGCTGGAAGGGATTTCCTGACATTGCCCCCCTCCAATGGGCAGCCTCCAGTGCCCAACTGAGCCAATTTATTGGGGTGGGATCTTTTAAAGGCTAGGATCAGTCTTTTGGCATGGATATTAGTCTCTGGTTCCCAGGAGTTCTCCTCAGGGCCGTAACCCTTCCATTTTACCAGATACTGAACCTGATTACGTCTTTTCCGGCAATCTATGATTGATTCAATCTCGAATTCTTCTTCACCGTTGATAAGTACAGGCTCAGGAGGACCGTAGTTCCGGTTCAGGAAAGGGTCCAGGACTGAAGGTTTAAGTAAAGCCACGTGGAAAACTGGATGTATACGGAAGGACTCTGGTAATTTCAACTCATAAGCCACATTATTAATTTTTCTTACCAAAGGAAGGGACCCACAAACTTAGGGCCCAATTTCCTGGATGGGCATGCTAGTTTCAAGTTCAGGGTGGACAGCCAGACTTGATCCCCAGGTTTCAGGTCAAGCTCCCCTCTCCTCTTTCTGTCAAATATCTCTTTGTTATGTTCTTGGGTCTTTGCCATTGTCTCTTGAAGTAGCTTGTTATTTGTGCTAAAAAAATTCAAGGCTTCTTGAGCAGCTGGTACTGCACACTATGGAATGTTGTTAGACAAAAACAAGGGGTGGAACCCATAGTTCGCAAAAAATGGAGACCGGTTGGTTGCAGAATGAACAGAATTATTGTAGGCGAACTCAGAAAGAGGTAGCAGGGGCACCCAGTCATCTTGAGAAAAACAAGAATAGCATCGCAAGTACTGCTCAAGGGTCTGATTAGTTCATTCAGTCTGACCATTAGTCTGGGGATGGTAGGCAGAAGAAAAAGAAAGGTCAATCTTCAGAGATCCACACAGGGCTTTCCAAAATTTGGATGTAAATTGTATCCCTCAATCAGATACAATGTTTGTAGGTATACCGTGGAGTCTTACGATATCTTTAATAAAAATCCTTGCAGTTTCAGAGGCAGATGGGGTACCCTTCATAGGCAGGAAGTGAGCCATCTTGGAAAGTCTGTCGACCACTATGAAGATAGTGGTGAAATCCTCTGATGGTGGTAATTCCACAATGAAATCCATGGAGATCATCCTCCATGATCTTTCAGGTATGGGTAGAGGCCTTAACAGCCCCCAAGCCTTGGTCTTCCTGCCCTTATTCTGGATGCAGGTAATGCATGATTCAACATAACATCTGTAATCTTTTTGTAGCTGAGGCTACCAGAACGTGCCTTGAAGGAGTTAGGAAGTCTTGTGTATACCAAAGTGGCCAGCTAGTTCATGGTCATGACAAGATTTGAGGACGGCAACCCGTGTTTGTTGTGGCCTGTTTGATTTGGGACAGTAGGTCTCCTTGAAGCATGAGAAAATTTCCAGGAGCAAGGATGGTATCTGGAGGAGAAAGAACTTCAGGTTCGTTGAACATCCGGGACAGCGCGTCTGGTTTGGTATTCTTGGATCCCGGCCTGTATGTGATGTGGAAAGTGAATCTAGTGAAGAAGAGTAGAGTACTAAATTGGGGTGATTGGCGCTGTTCGACTGGGTCCACTATGATGTGCACAACAATATATAAGTGTGAAATAAAAATAATAAGTAATAAATAATAAATTGTATGTGTATAAGAATGATAAAAGTTCCAGACGTGTAGACAAAATATATGTGCATGTATAAAAAACCTGACCACAATCTATAAAGTGCAGTGTGTAGTATCACATAGAATGCAAACACTGAAAAAATTAAGTGATAAAGATAAATGATAAAAATTAAATCATCCCAAAAAGTGAGTATATAAATATGAAGAAAATATAAAATTATTTGAAAAACACTTATTAGTAAAAGTCCTTTGCTGATAAGTACACACAATGGTGCTAAAACATATTGGTAAAACTCCTTTGTTCATATGTACACACAATAGTGCTTAAAACATAAGAAAAGTGATCAGTTCATAAAAACAAGTGTCCCCAAAAAGAAGAAATTCCATAGAAAGTTCTTCTTAAAGTGTAGTGATGTGTCTCTTCATTCACATAACAATATTCCTGGTGTGGAAAGTGCTCCCAGCCTTCCAAAGGACCCCCACTTGTGCTCTCACTCACCGGAAAAATTCACCCCTGCAGGGGTATCAAGCCTGTAAACTGAATCCAGCAGCAATGGTCCGTGATGACAATCCTCCGTTCTCCTCTCCTTATCTGGTGTCCCGATCACCTCCAATCGCTCCCCGGTTTAAACATCTTGGCTACAGGCTCCACTTGTCCCTCTCCTTGGGCCTCCCCAACTGCCAGGGATTTCTTATGGTGTGACTCCTCGCAAGGCGCGTATTAGCGGTGAATTCCTTGCCCCCTATTTTTGCTGACTGTGCCGACCACTGAGAGACGCTGAGGGGGTTTTTTCCATACAGAGAGCACTGCATATGGTCCAATACATCAAAAATATCTTGTATTTCTGTAAATCCCAGGCTCAATAAATAAGAACAACAGAATGGCTCAGTATCTGCTGCAGACTGCAGTCACTGGAGCTCCACTCTGCACAGAATTCATGTACAGGAAACATGTGCCCTCCACTTCCTGTAGTATTGTCTTTTTTTCTTTTTTGGGGACACTTGTTTTTATGAACTGATCACTTTTCTTATGTTTTAAGCACTATTGTGTGTACATATGAACAAAGGAGTTTTACCAATATGTTTTAGCACCATTGTGTGTACTTATCAGCAAAGGACTTTTACTAATAAGTGTTTTTCAAATAATTTTATATTTTCTTCATATTTATATACTCACTTTTTGGGATGATTTAATTTTTATCATTTATCTTTATCACTTAATTTTTTCAGTGTTTGCATTCTATGTGATACTACACACTGCACTTTATAGATTGTGGTCAGGTTTTTTATACATGCACATATATTTTGTCTACACGTCTGGAACTTTTATCATTCTTATATACATACAATTTATTATTTATTACTTATTATTTTTATTTCACACTTATATATTGTTGTGCACATCATAGTGGACCCAGTCGAACAGCGCCAATCACCCCAATTTAGTACTCTATGTTTTAGAATTTCACCTAGGTGTTATTCTGTGCTGGGGGGACTGCAGTTCCTTTATTTCCTAAGCGCAGAACTATTTATTTCTTATACTAGTGAAGAAGAGTGCCCATCTGGCCTGACGTGGTTTCAATCTCTTGGCAACTTTCAGGTACTCTAAATTCTTGTGGTCAGTGTACACCAGAATAGGATGGGCCGCTCCTTCCAAGAGGTAACGCCATTCTTCCAGCGCGGCTTTGATTGCAAGTAGCTCCCTGTCCCCAACATCATATTTCTTTTCAGCCTCAGTTAGCCTGCGGGAGAAGAACGCCACTGGGTGTAATAGAGCCTTGGATCCTTGTCTCTGTGAAAGAACCACCCCTACTGCTATCTCGGAGGCGTCTACTTCCAGTATGTAAGGTAAAGCTGGGTCAGGATGTTTTAGGATGGAAGCTGACACAAACTGTTCCTTCAAAGAGGTGAAAGCTGCTTGAGCCTCAGGAGACCATTGGAACCGGGTGCTTTGCCGAGTAAGACTTGTGATGGGGGAGATGATGGAAGAAAATCCTCTGATGAACTTGCGATAAAAATTTGCAAAACCCACAAAGCGCTGGACTCCCCTTTTATCAGTCGGGGCTGGCCAGTCCAGGATGACGGTGATCTTCTGCGGATCCATCTTGACACCATCTATAGAAATGATTAGGCCCAGAAACTGAATGCTTTGGCGTTCAAACTTGCACTTCTCAGGTTTTGCATACAAACCGTGTTGGCGAAGACGGGTTAGCACATTTCTGACATGCTCCCGATGGGTAGACAGCAAGGAGGAAAAAATCAAGATGTCATCCAGATAAACTATGATGAACAGGTCAAGGTAGTCTCTAAAAATATCATTAACAAAATGCTGGAAAGTGGCAGGAGCATTACATAACCCAAAGGGCATGACAAGGTACTCAAAATGTCCAAAGCGGGTGCGGAAGGCAGTTTTTCATTCATCCCCGCTTCGGATCCAGATTAGGTTGTAGGCTCCGCGAAGGTCCAATTTGGTAAATATGGATGCAGTTCCGAGTCGCTGAAAGAGTTCAGGTACCAAAAGTAGGGGGTACCGGTTTTTAACTGTAATTTTATTAAGGTCCCGATAATCTACGCAGGGGTGTAGGGAGTGGTCCTTCTTTTCCACGAAGAAAATCCCTGCTCCTGCTGGGGAGGTGGAAGGGCGTATAAACCATTTTTTCAGATTGTCATCTATGTATTCTTTAAGAGTACCAAGCTCAAGTTCGGTTAAGGGAAAAATTCTCCCAAAGGGAATTTCTGCTCCGGGGAGAAGTTCAATCGGGCAGTCATAAGGTCTATGTGGTGGAAGTGTCTCTGCCCCCTTTTTGCTGAACACATCCAGAAAATTATGGTATGCCTCAGGAACTGCTTGGCAGGTTTCAGCATTGGTTTCCAGACACAGCAAGGAAGACGGGACATCGGTAGCTCCCTGTAAGCAATGTTGACGGCAGTAGGGAGAATGAAAACTGATTTTTCCAGTAAACCAGTCAATTTGTGGATTATGAGCCTTGAGCCAGGGCATACCCAGTATGATGGGAAACAGGGGAGATTCAATGATGTCGAGACAGTGTAGTTCTTGGTGGTTGCCGGAAATGATGGTGTTAAGAGGAACTGTTTCTTGTGTTGTTACAGGCCCAGATTTAATAGCCGATCCGTCGGCCAGGTGTACAGACAGTCCCTGTGCTCTGGGTCGTAGAGGGATTCAGAGTTTGCGGGCAAAAGACAAGTCCATAAACCCACTGCAGGCTCCGGAATCAATTATGGCGGTTGCTTGAGTATACCCTTCTGGAAGCTGTAGAAAAATGGAGATAGCCAAATGAGTTGCATTATCAAACACAGCAGGTGAAGAGGTAGAGGAGAGGGTAATGTGCTTACAGATCTTTGCGGGATAAGTCCTCACATAGTGTCCAGATTCCCCGCAGTAAAGGCAAAGGTTATTAGCCCGCCGGTATTGACGTTCTTCTGGAGTCAGAGAGGGACGGATCAGGCCTAATTACATTGGCTCAGTAGTATCAGCAGAAGTGTGGACAGGAGGATGTGGTACACGTGGAAGCATCCATACTGGGCGAGCGGGACCAGCAGTCCGTTCAGCTCTTCGTTCTCTTAAACGCCTGTCTATTTGGATGGATAGGTTGATAAGAGCTTCAAGTGTTGCCGGAATGCCAACCCAGGCCAACTCATCTTTTAATGGCTCGGAGAGCCCCATGCGGAACTGGTGACGTAGGGCGGCGTCGTTCCAGTTTGTGTCGGAACTCCAACGCCTGAATTCAGATGCATAGTCCTCCGCCGCCCTACGGCCCTGCTGGAGAGAAAATAAAGCTGCTTCTGCGGTAGCCGCTTGTTGCGGATCCTCATAGAGAAGGGCCATGGCTTGGAAGAAAGTGTCCAGTTGGTTAAGACAGCTATTCTTCTGCTCCAGGAGTCGGTGGGCCCATGCCTGGGGTTCGTCCAGTAGGAGAGAAATGACGAACCCCACCTTAGTGGTTTCTAGTGAAAAAGTTCTGGGTTGTAGTGCAAAAAGAAGTTCACAGGCATTACGGAATGCTCTATACTTGCTGCGGTCCCTGGAGAATCTTTCTGGTGTGGGAACTTTGGGTTCTGGAGGCAACACTACTACTGAAAGAGCAGTGGATGGGCCCGGAGCTGAGGTAGAGAGAACTTGGACACGTTCTTCTAGTCGTTTATAACCGTCTTGCAAGTCCTTGTGTGAGTCCAGCTAGATGATGGCATAAGTCCTCCATAGGCGACGTTCCCTGCGTGGGGCTTGGACATGGCTGTCCGGTACTGTCACGTACCTGGTAGGTAGAGCCCAGAATGCAGAGAATGGCCTCTCGTATACCTCTGACTCGAGAACCCCTGGTAGTGTTGACAGGGGCTCGAGAGTGCAAAGAGGCACAAGTGCCTGACTGGAACACTGGAGTAGAGGGCTGGATCCTGTAGTCAGCAGGGAGGTGCACTTGTAGTTCGGCAGCAGGTTGCAGACAGCAGGGAGGTGCACTGTAGTCCCGTAGCAGGATGCAGACAGCAGGGAGGTGCACTGTAGTCCCGTAGCAGGATGCAGATAGCTGGGAGGTGCACTGTAGTCCCGCAGCAGGATGCAGACAGCAGGGAGGTGCACTGTAGTCCCATAGCAGGATGCAGACAGTACGGAGGTGCACTGTAGTCCCGTAGCAGGATGCAGACAGCAGGGAGGTGCACTGTAGTCCCGTAGCAGGATGCAGACAGCAGGGAGGTGCACTGTAGTCCTGTAGCAGGATGCAGACAGCAGGGAGGTGCACTGTAGTCCCGTAGCAGGATGCAGATAGCTGGGAGGTGCACTGTAGTCCCGTAGCAGGATGCAGACAGCAGGGAAGTGCACTGTAGTTCCGTAGCAGGATGCAGACAGCACAGAGGTGCACTGTAGTCCCGTAGCAGGATGCAGACAGCAGGGAGGTGCACTGTAATCCCGTAGCAGGATGCAGACAGCAGGGAGGTGCACTGTAGTCCTGTAGCAGGATGCAGACAGCAGGGAGGTGCACTGTAGTCCCGTAGCAGGATGCAGAGAGCAGGGAGGTGCACTGTAGTCCTGTAGCAGGATGCAGACAGCAGGGAGGTGCACTGTAGTCCCGTAGCAGGATGCAGACAGCAGGGAGGTGCACTGTAGTCCTGTAGCAGGATGCAGATAGCAGGGAGGTGCAGACAAGCCGGGTCAAGGTACTGGCAGGCAGATCAGGTACAGAAGGGCAATCCAAAAGAATAGTCAGAGTCCAAGCCGGAATCAGGGCAGGCAGCAAACAGGGAAGTCAGGAACAAGCCAAGTATTCAGGTAAACTGGGTAACAAGGCAGCAGGGGTCTTCAGGAAACGCTGTAGACCGGACAGCAAGGAAGCAAGGCATCAGTCTCCTTTAAATAGCCCCATGTTGGCGCCAAGTGCTGTCACAAGGGGGGCGCGCGCGCTCCTGCGCGTGCCTGTGCGCCGCTATTCGCGCTATTGAACATGCGCGTGCACCGGACGGCTCTTCTATGCACAGGAATTCTTCTAGTGCCAGAACGTCTGCTGGAAGGGATTTCCTGACAATAAGTTAGTTTTTTGCGACCTCTGCACAGTGTTCAGTTAAAGCTACCTGTAGAAGGTTGGTGGTGTTTTCCTGATCCTATCACTACCGCAGGCAGCTAAATAAACTACAAGTTAGTTTTTTGCGAGCTCTGCACAGTGTTCAGCTAAAGTTACCTGTAGAAGGTTGGTGGTGTTTTCCTGATCCTATCACTACCGCAGGCAGCTAAATAAGCTACAAGTTCGCTTTTTGCGACCCCTGCACAGTGTTCAGCTAAAGCTACCTGTAGAAGGTTGGTGGTGTTTTCCTGATCCTATCACTACCGCAGGCAGCTAAATTATTTACACGTTAGTGTAGTGCGACCTCTGCACAGTGTTCAGCTAAAGCTACCTGTAGAAGGTTGGTGTGTTTTCCTGATCCTATCACTACCGCAGGCAGCTAAATAAGCTACAAGTTAGTATAGTGCGACCTCTGCACAGTGTTCAGCTAAAGCTACCTGTAGAAGGTTGGTGGTGTTTTCCTGATCCTATCACTACCGCAGGCAGCTAAATAAGCTACAAGTTAGTGTAGTGCGACCTCTGCACAGTGTTCAGCTAAAGCTACCTGTAGAAGGTTGGTGGTGTTTTCCTGATCCTATCACTACCGCAGGCAGCTAAATAAGCTACAAGTTAGTGTAGTGCGACCTCTGCACAGTGTTCAGCTAAAGCTACCTGTAGAAGGTTGGTGGTGTTTTCCTGATCCTATCACTACCGCAGGCAGCTAAATTATTTACACGTTAGTGTAGTTGCGACCTCTGCACAGTGTTCAGCTAAAGCTACCTGTAGAAGGTTGGTGGTGTTCTCATACTACAGGCAGGCAGTTGATTTTGCTAGCTGCAGTATCAATATATATATATATATATATATATATATATATATATATATATATATATATATATATATATATATATATATATCCCAGTTTAATGCAGCTACAGGCCATTAGTATGTCTGGAAGGCCAACAAGGAGAGGCAGACTGTCACAAGCCAATAAAAGAGGGCAAGCAGGCTCTGTGTCTAGAGGCAACAGTGCTGGTCGTGGAGACGGTGCATCCTCATCAGCACGTGGCCGTGGGACACGCTTGTCCTTTTTTTTGGCAGCTGGCCGTGTTGAGCCGCAAGATGCGTAAGACTTGGTCGAGTGGATGACCAAGTTGTCCTCATCCTCCTCATCCTCTCTCACCCATGCTCAGGGTACTTTGTCTGGCAAAGCAGCTGCCAACGCGGCCTCTTCCCTCAGCTCAATGGCATCAGTGACTCCTTCCCTAGCCCCACCATGTCCTCCTGAGGAGTCCCTCGAACTGTTTGACCACAGTGTTGGGTACATGCTCCAGGAGGATGCCCAACCTTTAGAAGGCTCTGATGATGATACTGAGCTAGATGAAGGCAGTAACGTGAGCATGGACAGAGGGGCTGCCCAAGAAGGACAGCAATCTGGCAGTCATGCTCCCCCTGCTGCAGCATACTGCCAGGTTTGCTCCAGTGATGAGGAGGGAGGGGATGATGAGGTCACTGACTCAACGTGGGTGCCTGATAGAAGAGAGAAGGAGGAGGCACATCACCAACAGGGCAGGACGCCCTCCAGGGGCCAGCCTAAGGGCAGCACACTGACTGCATCACACCGCAAAGCTCCGCATGTGCAGGGCGCTGCTGTCTCTGCATGTTATTCCAAAAGTTCTTTGGTGTGGGCCTTTTTTGAGATGAGTGCATCAGATCGCACCACTGCTATTTGCAACATATGTCTCAAGCGTTTCTCGCGTGCCAAAACATCTCCCGCTTGGGCACCACATGCTTGACCAGACATATGTTGACCTGCCATGCAGTTCGTTGGCAAGCGTATCTAAAAGACCCACACCAAAGAACAAAGAGGACCTCTCCTTGCTCCTCATCAGCTGAGATCTCCATCCCACTATACCTTCAGTCCTCTCTGAGACCTGCACTGAGAGGAATGAAGGTGTAGAATTAGGTGTGTCACAGCCAAGTACTTGTGGGCAATCTGCTTTCGGTACACCGACCTCAGATTGTACCAGGTGAATTTCCCTGCCCCAGCTGCTGCACCGCCGAAAGAAGTTCGCTCCCAGCCATCCACATGCCCAGCGGTTGAATGCTAGCTTGGCAAAATTGCTAGCACTTCAACTGCTACCTTTTCAGTTGGTAGACTCTGCCCCCTTCCGTGAGTTTGTGGAATGTGCAGTTCCTCAGTGGCAGGTACCCAAATGCCACTTTTTCTCACGGAAGGCGATTCCAGCTCTCTACCGGCATGTGGAAGGCAATGTCCATGCCTCGCTGGACAGGGCGGTCAGCGGTAAGGTGCATATTACCGCTGACTCATGGTCCAGCAGGCATGGACAGGGACGTTACCTAAGTTTCACCGCGCATTGGGTGACTCTGCTGGCAGCTGGGAAGGATGCAGGACAAGGTGCAGTAGCGTTGGAGGTTGTTCCGCCACCACGCCTCCAAAATGCCACTACTAATGATTGTGACACACCTCTCTCCTCCACCCCCTCCTCTTCTTCTTCCTCCATGGCCTCTTCCTGTGCTTTGTCCTCGGAACCAGCGGTGCGCTGTAGGCGTTCAAGGGGCTACGCAAGTACGCAGGCCAAAAGATGCCATGCGGTGCTTCAGCTGGTGTGCTTGGGGGACAGGAGCCACACTGGGGCAGAGGTTCTGTCAGCTCTGTAGGGGCAGGTTCAGAGGTGGTTGACGCCACGCCAACTTAAGGCAGGAATGGTGGTTTGCGACAATGGCATCAACCTCCTCTCCGCCCTCCGACAGGGACAACTGACCCATATGCCCTGTTTGGCTCACATCCTTAACTTGGTGGTGCAGCGGTTCTTGGGCAGGTACCCGGGCTTACAGGATGTCCTGAGGCAGGCCAGGAAAGTCTGTGTGCATTTCCACCGGTCATATAATGCCAGTGCTCAGCTGGCAGACCTCCAAAAGGCGTTTAACCTGCCCAAGAACCGCCTAATCTGTGACATGCCCACCAGGTGGAACTCAACGTTGGCCATGCTGCAGCGGCTGCACACGCAGCAGAGGGCCATCAATGAGTACCTGTGCGACTATGGCACCAGGACAGGGTCAGGGGAGCTTGTTTTTTTTTCCCCACGCCAGTGGGCCATGATCAAGTTTGCATGCACTGTCCTGTCACCATTTGAGGAGGCCACGAAGATTGTGAGCAGTGACAGTGCATGCATCAGTGACACTGTCCCCCTTGTCCACCTGTTGGAGCACACGCTGCGTGGAATAATGGACAGGGCACTTGAGGCAGAACAGAGGCAGGAAGAGGAGGACTTCCTTAGCTCTCAAGGCCCCCTTTATCCAGACAGTGTTCCTGCATGCCCGCCGATCACACAGGAAGAGGAGGAGGAGGATTGTGTCAGTATGGAGGTGGAGCCTGGCACTCAGCATCAGCAGCAGTCCTCAAAGGGATCAGTCCCAAGAAACACATGGACTTGTACGTGACTGGGAGGAGGTGGCTGCGGACCATGTCGTCCTTAGTGACCCAGAAGACTCTGGACCGAATGCCTCAGCAAACCTATGCTGCATGGCCTCCCTGATCCTGCAAAGCCTGCGTAAGGATCCTGGTATTCGTGGTATCAAGGAGAAGGACCAATACTGGCTGGCAACCCACCTTGATCCACGTTACAAGGGTAAGGTTGCGGACCTTATCTTGCCATCACAGAGGGAGGCCTTGCAGAAAGGTCTGTGCAACGCATTCCCAGAGACTAGAAGATTACAAACTCCTGTTTCTGGACAACGTGTTGCTGAGGCTTCGGTCAGTCAAAGAAGGAGCGGTGGAGAAGGTGGCCATCTGACCGATGCGTTCAGACAATTTTTTAGTCCGCAGCCCCAAGGTATGATCGGTTCCAGCAACCATCGTCAGCATCTGTTTTACATGGTGCAGGATACCTAGGGGCAAGATCTGACTTGGACACCTTTCCCACTGAAAATCCTCTGGGTTACTGGGTCTTGAGGATGGATCACTGGCCAGAGCTTGCACAGTATGCAATTGAGCTACTGGCCTGTCCTGCATCCAGCGTTCTTTCGGAACGCACATTCAGTGGTGCTGGAGGCTTTGTAACCGATCACAGGGTGTGTCTGTCCACCGACTCGGTCGATCGACTGACCTTCATAAAAATGAATCAGTCTTGGATCACCACCAGTTACCAAGCACCTGATACTGATGTAACTGAATAATTTTTTTTGAAATGTCAGATCCCTTCAAAGACTGCCTATACTGATGCTGAGTGACTATCCTGAGTAATTATCCTCTTCCTCCTCAATGATCATGCTGATAGCTTGTAAGAACATTTTTGGTTCTGGGCGCCGCCACCAGTGCCTAAGGCCCAATTTTTCAGCCCCTGTTTAACAGGGACGTGTAATTACAATTTTTGATGAAATACTTTGCAGCAGGGCTCGTTCCTGCGCTCCAACTAGAGTATCTGTGAGAGGTTGCAGTGTTGTGGCACCAGCACCAGTACCTAAGGCCCAATTTTTCAGCCCCTGTTTAACAGGGGCGTGTAATTACAGTTTTTGATGCAATTCTTTTGCAGCAGGGCTCGTTCCTGCGTTTCAACTAGAGTATATGTGAGGGGTTGCAGTGTTGTGGCACCAGCACCAGTGCCTAAGGCCCAATTTTTCAGCCCCTGTTCAACAGGGACATGTAATTAGGATTCTTGATCTAATATTTCACAGCAGGGCCTGTTTCTGCGCCCACCAAGATTAACTGTGAGGACTTACAGTGTTGTGGCACCAGCACCACCACCACCACCACCACCACCACCAAAGGCTCAATTTTTCAGCCCCTGTTCAACAGGGGCATGTAATTACAATTCTTGATCGAATATTTCACAGCAGGGCTCGTTTCTGCGCCCACCAAGATTAACTGTGAGGACTTACAGTGTTGTGCCACCAGCACCACCACCAAAGGCCCAATTTTTCTGGCCCTGTTCAACAGGGGCATGTAATTACAATTCTTGATTGAATATTTCACAGCAGGGCCCGTTTCTGCGCCCACCAAGATTAACTGTGAGGACTTACAGTTTTGTGGCACCAGCACCACCACCACCACCACCACCAAAGACCCAATTTTTCAGCCCCTGTTCAACAGTGGCATGTAATTACAATTCTTGATCTAATATTTCACAGCAGAGCCCGTTCCAGCGCCCACCAAGAGCAACTGTGAAGACTTACAGTGTTGTGGCACCAGCACCACCACCACCATCACCAAAGGCCCAATTTTTCTGGCCCTGTTCAACAGGGGCATGTAATTACAATTCTTGATCTAATATTTCACAGCAGGGCCCTGTGAGGGCTTACAGTGTTGAGGCCACAACAACACCTAAGGCCCAAATTTCCGCCACCCCCCACCCCCGCACTTACCCCATCTAAGTCACGGGCAGCGCTTTCTCCTCGTTGGCTTCACTCTGGGTCTCCTCCTCCACGGTTTCATGGCGGCCTCCCTTGAGTCTCCTCCTCCTCTGCGGCCTCCTCTCAGACCAATCGGGTCTCAGGACCCACATCCTGATTGGCCGGGAGGAGAATCAGGAAGACAATAGCGAATATTAATTCGCTACTGTCACACAAGTGGGTGGGCTCGGGGCGCAGTGCTCTGTGCCCCGAGCCCACCCTTTTTTGAAGCCAATTAGAGCCCTGGCTCTAATCATGTGCTTCTAAAAATAAAAAATAAACCCCATTGGAATCCATGCATACGGCGCCCTGCATGTAGATTAGGGGCCGGGCGCATGTATTGGGGGGGCAGTGCCCCTGCACCCATTATGGATGGACCGCCACTGGGCTCTTGCTGCTGTCAATCAAATCCTGTGATGAGGAAGCGAGGGGTGGGGCTGAGCAAACAATCTGGCTTAGGCGCGAGCCTGCACATGTGAACCTATAGCAAGTGACTTGCAATGAGGCCACACACAGAAGATGAACAGTGGTCGGGGACCCCTGAAGTAGAGGTGCGGCCGCTCTGCGCCCCTCCCAGCATAAATCCTTTCCCATCTCCACTTCCCAGCATAAAATTCCCCCTCTTAGCAAGAATCCTCCCCCAGCTCCCCCTCCCAGCATAAATTCCCCCGCTCAGCACAAATCCTCTTCCATCTCCCCCTCCCAGCATAAATCCACCCTTAAATGCCACGTAAACACGACCGGACTTTGCGCAATACTTGGTCCGGCGGACCGAAGTTCGTCGGACAATTCAATCGTGTGTGGGCTCCAGCAGACTTTTTTTCCCCAAAAGTTTGACAGACCTAGAAATTAAACATGTTTCAAATCTTTTCGATGGACTCGAGTCCGGTCGAAAAGCCTGCTCGCCTGTATGCTAGTCCAACAGACAAAAACCGACACTAGGGCAGCTATTGGCTCCTGGCTATGAACTTCCTTGTTTTAGTCCGGTCATACGTCATCACGTACGAATCCGTCGGAATTTGGTTGATCGTGTGTAGGCAAGTCCGTTTATTTGGAAAGTCCATCGTAAAGTCCATCGAAAAGTCCGCAGGACAAAGTCTGCCGTAAGGTCCGCTCGTGTGTACGCGGCATTAGAAATAAACTTTCCCCCTTCTCCCCCTCCCAGCAAAAAATCCCCCACTTAGCAAAAATCCTCCCCATCTCCCCCCCAGCATAAATCCTTGCTCTCAGAAAAAATCCTCCCCCATCTCAAACCTGTGCCTCCTTCTCTCCCCTCCCAGCTCCTTCGGAGCTGATATGCTGGGACTTGTAGTGCCCTCTGTAGAGGGCTGAGATATGGCAGCCTCCTATGGTGGGACTTGTAGTGGCCTACACTACAGGGGACTGAAGATTGGCAGCCCACTCTGCTGGGACTTGTAGTGCCATCTGTGGGGGACTGAGGATTCCTCAGTCCCCCCACAGTCTAGGGCACTACAAGTCCCAGCATAGGAGGCTGCCATATCTCAGCCCCCACAGAGGGCGCTACAAGTCCCAGCAGAGCCGGCTGCCACCAGTCCTCCAAACACAGCATTAGGAGACTGCACAGCCTTCCACCCCCTGACAATCCTTGGGTGCCATACACTGCTCTCCATTCTCCCCTTACAATGGTGTCCTACCTGAGTCTGGGTGGCATGTCGCGCTGCATGGTGGGACAGTGGGCAGGATTTCCCCTTGTCTGAAGACACGTCTTGGCTCCCAGACCCTGGCGCAGCACACAAGGCTGCAGATCACTGCGCCACTGGTCAGGCACCTCAGTGGCTGTAGGCGGTGCCAGCCGTATCTATAGACACCGTGTGTGTGCACACATTAAAAATTGTACTTGATCTTGGTGGGGGCCATGTGCACCTCACACATGAATGATACGCCACTGCGCGGGAGGCTGTATCTGTGCGGGAGGAGGCCGCGGGAGCCGGGACTCGGGAGGACGGGTCGGGGGGAGGTTTGCATACGGGGGGGGTGCTTTCTTGCAGCCCCCCACAAAGTCCTGCCCTTATAAAAAAGTTATAAATTGATTTGCATTTTAATGAGTGAAATAAATATTTATCAATCAGCAATATTTATGGCTCCCAGGTGTCTTCTATACAGGTAACGAGCTGAGATTAGAAGCACATTCTTAAAGGGAGTGCTCCTAATCTCAGCTTGTTACCTGTATAAAAGACTCATGTCCACAGAAGCAATCAATCAGATTCCAATTTCTCCACCATGGTCAAGACCAAAGAGCTGTCCAAGGATGTCAGGGACAACCTACACAAGGCTGGAATGGGCTACAAGACCATAGCCAAGCAGCTTGGTGAGAGGGTGTTAACAGTTGGTGCGATTATTCGCAAATGGAAGAAACACAAATTAACTGTCAATCTCTCTCGGTCTGGGGCTCCATGCAAGTTCTCACCTCGTGGAGTTTCAATGATCATGAGAATGGTGAGGAATCAGCCCAGAACTACACAGGAGAATCTTGTCAATGATCTTAAGGCAGCTGGGACCATAGTCACCTAGCAAACAATTGGTAACACACAACACGCAGTGTCCCCCTGCTCAAGAAAGCACATGTACAGGCCAGTCTGAAGACCATCTGAATGATTTAGAGGAGAACTGGGTGAAAGTGTTGTGGTCAGATGAGATCAAAATTGAGCTCTTTGGCATCAACTCAATTCGCTGTGTTTGGAAGAGGAGGGATGCTGACTCCAAGAACACCATCCCCACCGTCAAACATGGAGGTGGAAACATTATGCTTTGGGGGTAAGTTTCTGCTAAGAGGACAGGACAACAGGCCAGGACAACTTCACCGCACCAAAGGGACGATGGACGGGGCCATGTACCGTCAAATCTTGATTGAGAAACTCCCTCGGCCAGGGCATTGAAAACACAAAAACACAAAAATCCAGGTTCTGTCAGGGAGGTAGAGACAGATCGTGTGTTCCTACTAAGTAGGAACAATGATATGTCTCCTCCCCTAGTCACTCCCATCCCCCCACAGTTAGAAACACACATAGGGAACACAGTTAACCCCTTGATCGCTCCCTAGTGTTAACCCCTTACCTGCCAATGACATTTATACAATAATCAGTGGCTATTTTTAGCTCTGATCGCTATATAAATGTCAATGGTCCCAAAAAAGGGTCAAAAGTGTCCGATCTGCTCACCGCAATGTCGCAGTCCCGATAAAAATCGCAGATCGCCACCATTACTAGTAAAAAAAATAATAATAATAAAAATGACATAATTCTTTCCCCTATTTTGTAGGCGCTATAACTTTTGCGCAAACCAATCAATATTCGCTTATTGCGATTTGTTTTACCAAAAATATGTAGAAGAATACATATCGGCCTAAACTAATGCAGAAATTTGTTTTTTTACATTTTTTGGGGGGATATTTATTATAGCAAAAAGTACAAAATATTGTGTTTTTTCCTAAATTGTCGCTCTTTTTTTGTTTATAACGCAAAAAATAAAAAACGCAGAGGTAATAAAATACCACCAAAATAAAGCTCTATTTATGTGGAAAAAAGGACATCAGTTTTGTCTGGGCACAATGTCACACGACCGCGCATTTGTCAGTTAAAGCGATGCAACGCCTTATAGCAAAAAATAGCCTGGTCAGCAAGGGGGGGGGGGGAAACTTCCGGGCTGAAGTGGTTAAAATGCAAATCAATTTATAACTTTTTTGAAATGCATTTTTCTGGATTTTTTTGTTGTTATTCTGTCTCTCACCGTTAAAATAAACCTACTGTTAAAATTATAGACTGATCATTTCTTTGTCAGTGGGAAGACGTACAAAATCAGCAGGGGATCAAATACTCCTGCTCAGCGGGGGATCTGTCCGCTATGCAGACCGAACACGTATACAGCCAACTCTACACTATGGGGCGGTTGGATGGAAACTGGTAACCAGTCCATTTCCTACAGACTGCCATTCAATCCTATCCACCAAAAGATGGGGATAGGATCTCCCATCCCTCTGTTTTTGGGGGACAGGATCGGATCGGATGGTGGTGGTGGGTGTCAGCGTACAGGAAGGCGTGAGACAAATTTAGATGATGGGAGAGCCCAATTTTAATTCTGCCTAGGGAAGCATAAAACCAAAATGCACCACTGCTCTCACTGTTAAAATAAACCTACCAATAAAATAATCGACTGATAATTTCTTTGTCAGTGGGCAAACATACAAAATCAGCAGGGGATCAAATACTTTTTTCCCTCCACTGTACAGTATATAGAGACTCCTATTCATTCATACAGTTAAATATAGTAAACAGTGTTTACTATATTTCATTCACACACTGACAAATAATAAACAGTTTATTATGTGTCAGTGATTAATGAATACAGAAGCAACCAATCAGTACTGTGATCACTTCTTTCAGGAAAGGAAGGGGGCTGATAAACACATGTTTGCCAGCCCCCCCCCCCCCGCTCCCCATGTATCCAGATCTTCCGCACTAGCAGCAGCGTTCTCACCGTTGATCACAAGAAGCATACTGTGGAGAGACTGAGGGAGCCCCCTTCTACGGAAAGAGTATACCGTTGCACCACAGGAACTGGTAAGAGGGCTCACTGCTCATTGTTCACACTGCTAATAGGGACTGTGTTACTGGGGGCAGGACTTTAAGTATACTACACCTATACTGCACCACTGTCAGGGCTGGGCTCAGCCCTTCCTTCTCTGAGCTGGCCGCTCAGCTGTTGGCTAATTGCCAGCTCCTTTCTCTCCACAGTGACTCAGCTGTTGATGATGTGCTCATCAGTCCTGCCTACTTAAAGCCGTCCAGTTCACTTCATCTTTGCCTTCGCCTTTGGTGACATGTCTGAGATTTGATCCTGCTTGCTGTACTACTACATTGATCTCTGGCTCTCTGACATTGGCTTTGACTGACTACCCGATCTGGTTACTGAACTCTGGCTATGTATTGATTACGCTTACTCTTTTTACCTTTTTATTATTATTATTAAACAAGTGTGATTAACTGTACTTCTGTCTCGGTCTGATTCATGGTTTCTGACAGTAGGCAAAGGCCATGAATTCAGAAGATGCAGTCAGTCCACTTGTTGGTAATATTTTTTCCAGATTGGATGACCAGGATGACCAGGATTACATACCCACTGAGCTGGAGAGGTTGATCACATTTGCCATCCTCATTGACTCCAGACTCAGAGAAAGACTCTCTTTTAAGGAATGCTGGCGCAAGTCTCCTGTACATTTGTCTCCAAGCTTTGCAGTCCCACCCTTGCCTCCCTCACCTCCCATGCCTCCTGGTACCGAGTCGGTTTGTGAAGATGAATCTATGCACTTGGTCTTCACGCGTCTCTCTGCAGATGAGAGCCCTTAGGAGGAGGGAGAGATTGTGCCTTTATTGTGGCCAGGCTGGTCACTTTTTGAAGTCTTGTCCTACCCGTCCAGGGAACGCCAGGTGGCGTTGTTTCATCTCCAGTTTCCCAGAAAGATAAGCCCCTGGTTTCTGTTACCCTGTCTTGGGCTGAGTCATCCGTCGAGATACAGGCTGCAGGCCTGTTCATTGATGCTGCCTTTGTATCAAAGCACTCAATTCCGCTGCAGCTGCATGACACTCCACATGCCATTAAGGCTCTTGACAGGAAACCTCTACAGCCTGCCCATGTGACTCATGAGACTGTTCCATTGTCCATGGCCGTAGTGGCCCTTCACCATGAGATAATCCAATTCTAAGTTATTTCCTCACCTAAGTCTCCGCTGGTTACTGGTTATCCTTGGTTACAGAGGCACAACCCTTCTTTTGATTGGCTCCGTGCTGAGGTTCTGTCCTAGTCGCCACAGTGCAGTGAAAGATGCTTCCAGAAGGTAGCCAAGGTCCTGTGCACCTCTTCACTCTCCTCCCTTCCAGAGGAGTACCGTGATTTTAGAGATGTCTTTAACAAAGTTCAAGCCGGTAGTTTGCCTCCACACTGGTCGTATGATTGCGCAATTGACCTTCAACCTGGTGCCATACCCCCTTATGGCCGGGTTTACCCTTTGTCGGTCTTGGAGGATAAGGCCATGGAGGTGTATGTTGCAGACGCACTTTCTCGTGGTTTCATCCGCAAATCCTCTTCTCCTGCTGGTGCTGGTTTCTTTTTTGTGAAGAAGAAGAGTGGTGAACTGAGACCCTGTATCGATTATAGGGGTCTCAATCGTTTCACGATTAAGAATTCCTATCCCATTCCGTTGATTACGGAGATATTTGACCGCCTCAAGGAAACTTGATTTGAGAGGGGCATACAATATTGTCAGGCAACGAGTGGAAAACTGCGTTTAATACCAGATCAGGTCATTATGAGTATCTCGTAATGCCTTTTGGCCTTGGTAACGCTCCCGCAGTTTTCCAGGAGTTCATTAACAATGTCCTCCGAGATTTGTTGCAGTTATGTGTGGTGGTTTATCTCGATGATATCCTCATATTTTCCAAGTCCCTGGAGAGCCACCACACGGATTTCTGTCGTGTGCTTCAGAGACTACGAGAGAACAATCTCTACTGTAAATTGAAAAAGTGCGAATTCCATTGTGAACAGGAGAAATTCCTGGGCATTTCCACTGCTGGCTTTTCGACGGACCGAGAGAAACTCTCAGCGGTCCCACAGTGGCCTCGACCCATGGGTTTACGTCCTCTGCAGCGTTTTCTTGGCTTTGCCAACTATTAACGGAAGTTTATTTGTAACTTCTCATCTCTGGTCAAGCCCCTGACTGATATGACCAGGAAAGACGGCAACACACAGAGTTGGTCTCCGGAGTCCATTAAGGCCTTTGAGAGTCTCATGGTTGCCTTTGTTTCTGCTCCTGTGTTGGCACACCCTGACCCTACGTTGCCTTTTATCCTAGAATTTGATGCTTCCGAGACTGGAGTTTGCACCTTTCTGTCTCAACATCCTAACTCTGAGTGCGCTATGCATCTGTGTGGCTACTTTTCCAAGAAATTGTCACCGGCAGAGTGCAATTACGAGATTGGTGACAGAGAACTGTTGGCGATCATTTTAGCCCTGAAAGAATAGAGACATCTCCTTGAAGGTACCACTGCGCCGGTTCTCATTCTTACTGACCATAAGAATCTCACATTCTTGTCTGAGGCTAAGCGCCTCTCTCCTAGAAGGGCGCGATGGGCTCTTTTCTTGTTGAGTTTTAATTACATTGTCTCATTCCTACCCGGTACTAAGAATGTAAGGGCTGATGCCTTGTCACGACAATTTTCCTCCACTTCCAAGATGGAGTCGGTTCCGGTTCCTGTGATTCCTCCTGATCGTATTCTGGCTACAGTTCGCACCTTCGCAGTCTTACTTCTCCTTTGGGTGACAAAATTCTTGCTGCTCAGGTCGATACTCCTCCTGAGAAAACATGTGACCACTGCTTTGTTCCCGAGAGTCTCCGTACTGTCGTGCTCCAGACTTACCATTCTCCCAAGGCTGCTGGCCACCCTGGGAAGAATCAACTCTTTTGGGCCATTTCCAAACAATTCTGGTGGCCTAGTCTACGTGCTGATGTAACCGCCTTCATAGCTGCCTGTTCCATGTGTGCTCAGAGTAAGATTCCCTGACACCTTCCAGTGGGCCTCCTACAACCCATACCCAATGGAGAGAGGCCCTGGACCCACCTGTCTATGGATTTCATTGTGGAGTTACCCAACTCCCAGGGCAACACAGTTATCCTTATGATGGTTGACCGGTTCTCGAAAATGTTGCATTGTATTCCACTCAAGAAGTTGCCTACTTCTAAGGAACTGGCTTCTATTTTTGCTCGGGAGATCTTCCGCTTACATGGGCTACCCAAGGTGATTGTCTCAGACAGGGGTAGTCAGTTTGTGTCCCGGTTCTGGCGAGCCTTTTGTGTACAGTTGGGTATTCAGCTTGCTTTCTCCTCTGCGTATCACCCACAGTCTAATGGGGCCAAAGAACGAGCCAATCAGTCCTTGGAGCAATTTCTACAGTGCTATATTTCTGACCATCATAACAACTGGTCAGACCTCTTACCATGGGTGGAGTTTGCTCACAATAGTGCCTTGTATTCAGCTGTCTGTTTGTCCCCGTTTATGGCGAACTGTAGTTTCCAACCTTCCGTGTTGCCTGCCTCTTTTGTTCCGCAGAGTATTCGTGCGTTAGAGGAGCATCTCCGTGGTCTTCGTTCCACTTGGTCCAGGAGGCTTTGCAACATGCTAACAATAGGTACAGACTTCATGCTGACGCCTGCCTGCACCTTCCTACCAGGTTGGGGACAGAGCCTGGCTGTCGTCTCGCAACCTCCGACTTCGTGTTCCTTCTTTGAAGTTCGCACCTCAGTTTATTGGGCCTTTCCGTATCCTTCGCAGGATTAACCCAGTGGCTTATGCGTTGGACCTTCCTCCTAGTATGCGCATCTCTAATGTGTTTCATGTCTCCTTATTGAAACCTTTGGTCTGCAACCGCTTTACCACCTCGGTGCCACGTCCTCACCCTATACAGGTTGAGAACCATGAGGAGTATGAAGTACAATCCATTGTAGACTGCCGTAGGTTCCGTGGGGGCATACAGTACTTGGTGCATTGGAAGGGGTACGGTTCGGAGGAACACGCTTGGGTCTCATCCTCGGACGTACATGCCCCTGTCCTCCTCCGTGATTTCCATAGACAGTTTCCCCTCAAGCCCGGTGGTCCTCCGAGGGGGAGGGGTCGTTGAGGAGGGGGTACTGTCAGGGCTGGGCTCAGCCCTTCCTTCTCTGAGCTGGCTGATCAGCTGTCGGCTAATTGCCAGCTCCTTTCTCTCCACAGTGACTCAGCTGTTGATGATCTGCTCGTCAGTCCTGCCTGCTTAAAGCCGTCCAGCTCACTTCATCTCTGTCTTCGCCTTTGGTCACATGTCTGAGATTTTCTCCTGCGTTCCTGTTGAAGACTTGCTCGGCTGACGTCCCTTCTGGCTCCTGATCCTGCTTGCTGTACTACTACGTTGATCTCTGGCTCTCTGACATTGGCTTTGGCTGACACCCGATCTGGTTATTGAACTCTGGCTATGTATTGACTACACTTACTCTGTTTACCTTTTTATTATTTTTTTTTTTAATTCTGTTTATTAAATTTTTGGACATACAAACAAACAAAGATAGTGGAGTGACCCGGCACAACACCGGCCATTCCTTGACCAACATGGTCAACTTGAATGCAACATATAGTCGACCTAACACAGGTGACTTATTGTACAAACCCCCCCCCCCCCCAACATCCTTACCTTTTTATTATTATTATTATTAAACAAGTTTGATTAACTGTACTTCTGTCTCGGTCTGATTCATGGTTTCTGATAACCATTATTGCATCTTCACCACACTTATACTGCATTCTGGTTTACTAAAACTATTGTTAAGTGCACAAATGCTTCTTTAAGGGCCCCAATGATAGCCGGCAGAGGAATAACATAAAGGACTGTCCCTCCCTTATAACCATCCAGCAAATCATCTGTGTTCCATTATACCTGTATGGATTGCAGTAGAGATTTTGTATACTACCCAGTAGGGTATTTCATTCTCATCACAAATTTATTATTTTCTATATGTGTTATAGCACTTTAGTTCCATCATAATAGGAGGACATTTAGATGATGATTATCTTTATATATATTCTTCCGGTTTTTTAGGTAGCGCCACACTCTTTATCATCAATACAATAAGATTGCCTTTGCTAATTGGTTTTGTGCCTGCTTTTGATATAGCACTATTATTGGGTAATAGGAAATATTTGTCATGCTTCACTGTGTTTACTTTCTTTTACACTCAGCCTGGTGTCTCAGAGGGGCTGAGGCCCTTGGGAAGGTCGAGGCAAAGAACAGAGGACCCATCTTATTCAGTGGCTCCTTTAGGGGTAGCGCTACATACATTTTAGACTGTGATTACTTTTCTATACCATTGATAACTTTGAACTTCTAAGGCCCCTTACACATGGGACGGGCTCTGTTGGAGTCTGCCCCTGCTCAGCAGAGAACCTGTCCGCTGATCCCAGCTGAACAGGTGGATGGCTGATCGGGTCCACCTGAAAAACTGACAGGTGGACCCAATCGATCCGTGTGAAAGGGCCCTAATTGAGTCATGTTGCAGACATGATACAATTGCAGAAAATGATTTTAAAATATAATTATTATTCTATGTACTGCATTATGCTCCTATTACATTGAGAAAACTGAAATTGTTACATTTTATACATGAAGCTTGTTAAGATGTAACCAGAAGAATCTGTACTAATTCTTTATGTTTCATTTGTGTTTATCACAGTCACTTAGAGGTCACTGATAATATGATTTTTTTTAACATGACTGTATAATATCTGATGGCGGGCTATAGAACCTGTGTAAGGAGAACATGTGATAAGTGTGAGATGGTGACAGTCACTTGCTTTATACTTACAATCAAATAATACAAAGGAACATTTTTTATATCTCAGAATGTATCATGTTTCTGTATAATCTATGTACAAAATATGCTGTGTACACTTTTCACTTTTTTGGGTATCAATAATGACAGTGTAATGTGGTCTTTGAAAAACAATTGGCATGGAAAATGCAACATACTGTATATGGTTCCTACCTTTGTGCTATTTTCTCTAACTTTCATAAATGTCCCCACCTTGTCACCTCTGTATATAAATACTATAATGCTAAAGTGGTTGAATAAAGATTGTATTATGTATTATTTTTAATTAAGTTGTTTTTTTCTTATATTTATTTAGTAAGGGAGAATGCAATGGACAATCATAAGGCACATTTGGCCAAGGGAAATTAAAGTATATGTAAACCCTCACCTCATAAAACAACCCATTCAGTTAAAATAGAAAAGAAACAATATGTATAGCGTTTTTTTTTTTTTTACATTTTTTCATAAGTGATCACATAACCTCCGAACCCCAGGGCCGTCTTTAATTTTAATTGGGCCCTGGGCAAACATTTTCTTGGGGCCCCCCCTCCATTCTGAGACATACAAAAAATAGCAGGTAGACTCAAAATCAGTTTACTGCAGCAGATCACGCAGCGATTGCAATTGTTTGCCAGAGGCTACAGCCTATCCTTACCGCTCACTGGCTGGTTTCTAGAGGTTACAACACATAATTTCTGCTTGCCGATTGGTTGCTAGAGGTTAATGTACATTATTAGCGCTCACTAATTGGTTGCTAGGGGTTACAGCACATCATTACCACTTACTGATTGGTTGCTAGAGATTAAAGCAGATCACTACTGTTCGCTGATTGGTTGCTAGAGGTTAATGCACATCATTACCTCTCACTGAGCAGTGGAGCAATCCCAAATAATTGAGCAAGTAAAGGGGCACATTAATACACATACTACAGGAGAGTGAAAGAGAGTGCAGACATACTACAGGTTTAGAGACTGCAGATATACTGCAGGAGATTACCAGAGACTGTGGACATACTGCAGGAGACAATCAAAGACTACGGACATACTGCAGGAGACAGAGACTGTGGACATACTGCAGGAGATTACCAGAGACTGCGGACATACTGCAGGAGATTACCAGAGACTACTGACATACTGCAGGAGACAATCAGAGACTGCGGACATACTGCAGGAGACAATCAGAGACTGCGGACATACTGCAGGAGACAATTAAAGACTACGGACATACTGCAGGAGATTACTAGAGACTGCAGACATACTGCAGGAGACAATCAGAGACTGCGGACATACTGTAGGAGACAATCAGAGACTTCGGACATACTGCAGGAGACAATCCACCAGGGCCGGGAGCTCCACTGACACTCCCACTCCCATCACTGGCTCTCACTACAGACGCTCTTTTCCGAGTATACAGGCTGCACATAGGCTGGGTCAGAGCCTCAGTGGAGCTCCCGGCCCCGCCTCCTCTCAGCTGGCTAGCGCGGAATACATCCTCTGTGCGCTCTGCAAAGCTGTCATCAGGGCCCCAATTCACGGCTAGCGCTGGCCCCCCAACAAAGATTGGGCCCAGGGCAAGTGCCCCGTTTGCCCTGCGCTAAAGACGGCCCTGCCGAACCCAGGTGCATAAGGGGCTAGGTGGGAGAGGAGAAATAGCAGTACACTGATCTTCCCAGTCAAGAGCTGTGCAGGGGAGCGTGTCAGCACAAGTTATGGCCATTGGAGGACAGGCAGGTTGTTCTCCCAGCACAGCCAGAAAACTAACCACATTGGGAAAGATGTGCCACCATTATCATATTGCACAGTGTATGCCATGCACTGAGTCTGTAATACTGCCCTATTGTAAGATTTTTCGAGACAGTTACTTCTTTGCTACTGCTAATGTTCGGGAATTTTTATGATCACTGTCATTTTGTGCAATGTTTGGATGTTTGGATATTTGCTTTCTTATCTACAGCATTTTTATATTAATCTTTACATTAAATTTATATTCATATTGTAATGATTTTTTGCTTGTAGAGTCGATGTTTTTTGCTTGGCATTTTTGTTTGGCATTTTTGTTACAGGAGTACTGAAAGATTTGTTTTGATGCTAATAGGGTTTTGTCTGTATATATATATATTTATTTATATCATTTATTTAATATGTATTATACTAAATCTTTGTTTCTTTTTATCAGACTGTTCTCGGCTGGTATCTAAGCAAAATATTGTAATGATCCCTCTTTCAGGCATTCCTTTGACAATATGAACACCACTGCACACTTATGCACAAAAATGTTTTTATGGATTCTATATGCACAATTTTTATATATTATATGATTTTGTTATTAATGTTTGTTTCTTTTTTTACTTTATGGTATATTGTTTTTTTTCTTTTTTCATAATAGAATTTTTGTTTATATTCATATTGCTATAGTGTGCGCTTTTCTATAAAGGGTTACATGGACTTTTGTTGGATCCTTTTGGTTCTTTTAATTCTTTCTGCTGTTCCCATTATCATTGTGATTGTTTAATTGGCTACACATGATGGTATTAGTAATCACATACATGATCATTTAGCTATCTATGTTTGTATATATATTATTATGTTGTGATTCTTATTTTAGCTATGACTAAGCATCGGTAAAGAGGGGCAAACGCATTAGCTATTTTATCTGTGACTCTGTTTGCTGTATGAACTGTTTTCTATTTAATAAAGACATTATCTTGGAGTGCGGTTATCCGGATTTCTTCATATTTCTTGCATACAGAGCCAGCACCTGTCTAATGCAGGGTAGGTGAAATTTCTAGACTGCTACCTGGAGCGGTATATTACTTTTAACCATGTCTGGTGTGGTCAGTGTAAAATAGGACAGCATAGGGACTGGCAGGATCACCAGGTATTTCACACAAAGGAAGCAATACGCAGAAAACAGGATTCTCTTTACACAAATACATAGTACAACAGGCACATGGAATATGAAATGTTGGGGTAACATATTCTTAGTTTAACCACTTGCTTACTGGGCACTTAAACCTCCTGTCCAGACCAATTTTCAGCTTTTAGCGCTGATGCACTTTGAATGACAATTGCGCAGTCATACAACACTGTACTCAAATGAAATTTTTATCATTTTTTCCCCACAAATAGAGCTTTCTTTTGGTGCTATTTTATCACCTCTGCGTTTTTTATTTTTTGTTAAAAAAATTGAAAAAGACCGATTTAAAAAAATATATTATTTTTATATTTTGTTATAAAATTTTGCAAACAGGTAATTTTTCTCCTTCATTGATGTACACTGATGGGCACCAATAGGTGGCAGTGATGGGCACTAATGGGTGGCAATAATGGGCACTGATTGCTTACACTGATGGCAGCACTGCTAGGTGGCACTGATTGGCACCACTGGTGGGCATTGATAGGTGGCACTTGTGGCATTGATAGGTGGCATTGCTGGGCATGGTGGGCACTGGCAGGTGGCAGATGGCACTGGCAGGCGCCACTGGCAGGCACAGATGAGGCATATGTGCCTCCTTCCTCTTCGGGACTGATGTCCCTTTAACATAAGCCGGTGATCAGCTTTTTTTTCCTCCTCACGCTGTCAGCGTGAGGAGAAAAAAAAACGATTACCGAGCTTTTGTTTACATCATGTGATCAGCTGTCATTGGCTGACAGCTGATCACATGGTAAGGGGCAGGGATCGGCCCCTCACTCGGATCTGTGATCATCCGAGTCTCCGTGACAGAGGAATGTCCTATGACGGCCTCCCTGAAATTGAGGTCCGCGCTGTGGCCGTCATTCGGCTATGGCCCGGACCTCAAGTGGTTAAATAAAACACAGAGCAAATAAAAAGTAACTGTAACCTTCTTATACAAAGGAAGACCAAAAAAGAAAAGCATGTGTTCCACCCAATAACAAAGGTACTATTATTTTTTTAAACTAGCCTAATAGCCATACGAAAATATTAATAGAAGATGGTGGTTGTCTTCATACTTAATTTCCCAGGACAAGCAATTGGCCTCAAACAGGGGGGAAATACTATGCAATGATAGCTTAAAAAATAGAATATTTGTTGGAAAATCATTAAAGCGGACCTTCAGTAATTTTTTCAACTTTCCTTCTATTAAATCCTCTGCCCTTGTTGTTTTAACTTTGGATAGTAAAACATTTTTTTCTGCCAGTAAATACCTTATAAAGTCCACTTCCTGTTTCTTGTCTGGTCATTAGCCTAGGCTTATGACATCATGCACAGCTTGTCTCTCTCACTCTTGTGAGAGTTTGCCAGGAAGGGAGGGGGGATGAGTCATAAGAGGGCCAAGAGAGCTGCAGGGCTGCAGGTGTGCCTCTGTGTGTCTGTGTAAATCCAGGAAGTGAACAGGCAGCAGCTTCAGCTGCCCACAGTTAAAATGGATGCAGCCAGACTTAGTGGAGCGAGATTTCTGCTGCATATTTGGCAAGTACAGAATCAAAGTATATATAAAATAATATGCAAAGTGGTTGGAGGAAAGCTTCAGAATCTTTTTATTACAAATTATGTGAGCAGACTTTCTCTTCAACAAGTAGTCAGGTTAAATACCATTGATTGTATTGAAAGCACTGTACTCATAGGTGGGCACAGCTTAGTACATTAGAGTGTGCACCCAAAGCTCAAACACATATGCGAGTGTGTGTATGTGTACTGACGGCATCAGTAGAGCACTGGACAGTGTCAGTAGGGCAAAGATTGGTGTCAGTATTTTATTATTTTTATTTATTATTTTATTGATTCTGGTATGGATCTTGAGGGAGGGAACCCCACGCCAAAATAAAAAAAAAAATGTGTGGGGTCCCCCCCCCCAAAATCCATACTAGACGCTTATCTGAGCACGCAACCCAGGAAGGACCATACCAGGCCACATGCCCTCAACATGGGAGGGGGGTGGGTGCTTTGCCCCATGTTGATGGGGAAAGGGCCTCTTCCTGACAACCGTGGGGGCAGTGGTTGTGGCAGGTCTGCGGGCAGGGGACTTAACAGAGTCTGGAAGCCCCCTTTAACAAGGGGGCCCCCAGATCCCGCCCCCCCATGTGAACAAGTATGAGGTACATTGTACCCCTACTCATTCACTCAAAAAAGTGTCAAAAATAAATAAAAATAGTACACAAGTCTTTGACAAAGTAATTTATTAAAGTAGCTCCAACGTGTCTTCTTTTTCTGGTGATGTCTTCTCCCTCCGCTGTCTTCTTCCTCCAGTTCTTTTCCCTTCGCCCCTTGGCTATATAAGAAATGTCAGACAGGTGTGTGTGTACACACAGTGTGTGGTATGTATATATATCACACATATGTGTGTGTGTGTGTGTGTGTATATATATATATATATATATATATATATATATATATATATATATATATATATATAGCCATAGCTTCATAGATATCAGAGTGTTCTGGTGGGGGGCATACGGAACACAACAGCTCAACGGGGGAGATCACTGTACTAACTTCGTATAGTTAGCACAGCAGCTCCGACCGGAGGGGAACAGTTTTTTTTTTTTCGTTCAGCCCGCTTGGTAATATCATGGTGCATACCAGGCTTTACTTCTGGAATCAACTGGAAGACCTTGTGCCAGTAGCTGCTAATGTTTTTACAGGACCATAAAATATGCAGTAGGTTGCCTGTATAAGCACATTCTCTGGGGGGGACTTAGCTAAGCAGTAGGGGGGTTTCTAAATTTTTAACCCATTGTTAGGACAGACAGGGGGTCATTTACTATAGCGCCAAAAAATTCCTCTCAAAAAAGGCCAGAAAGACTTCAACTCTCAGAAAGTCAGCGTTAATGCAAATGGAAAGCAGCGCTATTACGGCAATAATGCCTGTCAGATCACATATGCTGGAATAGTGGAAGTCAATGGGGCTCGAACCTACAAAATTCAAAGTTCTCACTGAAGGCTTATATGCAAGTTCTTTGCCATAAAAAGTGTTTGGAGACCCGTGTCCTGCCCCAGGGGACATGGATCAATGCCCAAATTTTTTTTTAAAACGGCCGTTTTTTCGGGAGCAGTGATTTTAATAATGCTTTGAGTGAAACAATAAAAGTGTAATATTCCTTTAAATCTCGTACCTGGGGGGTGTCTATGGTATGCCTGTAAAGGGGCGGATGTTTTCTGTGTTTAGAACAGTCTGACAGCAAAATGACATATCAAAGGAAAAAAAGTCATTTAAAACTACTCGCGGCTATTAATGAATTGCCGGTCCAACAATACACATAAAAGTTCATTAATAAAAACTGCATGGGAATTCCCCACAGGGGAACCCCGAACCAAAATTAAAAAAAAAATGACGTAGGGAGTCCCCCTAATTTCCATACCAGGCCCTTCAGGTCTGGTATGGATATTAAGGGGAACCCTGGCCAAAATGTTAAAAAAAAATGGCGTTGGGTCCCCCTCAAAATCTATACCAGGCCCTTCAGGTCTGGTATGGATTTTAAGGGGAACCCCGCACCAAAATTTTTTTAAAAAATGGCATGGGGTCTCCCCAAAAATCCCTACCAGACCCTTATCTGAGCATGCAACCTGGCAGGCCGCAGGAAAAGAGGGGGGGGGGGCGAGAGAGCGCCCCCCTCAAACCGTACTAGGCCACATGCCCTCAACATTGGGAGGGTGCTTTGGGGTAGCCCCCCAAAACACCTTGTCCCCATGTTGACAACCTTGTGGGGATGAGGAAGAAACCGAAGGAAGATAGAAGATAGTAGAAAGAAGAAAGAAGATAGAAAAAAGAAGATGCATTTAAATAAAGGAATTGTCAAAAACTGTCTCTTTTCATTTTTAACATTTTTGACACATTTTTTGTGAAATGGTAGGGGTACTTTTGTACCCCCTTACCATTTCACACAGGGGGGAGGGCCCGGGATCTGGGGGTCCCCTTGTTAAAGGGGCTTCCAGATTCCGATAAGCCCCCCGCCAGCAGACCCCCACAACCACCAGGCAAGGGTTGTGGGAATGAGGCCCTTGCCCCCATCAACATGGGGACAAGGTGTTTTAGGGACTACCCCAAAGCACCCTCCCAATGTTGAGGGCATGTGGCCTGGTACAGTTCAGGGGGGGCGCTTTCTCGTCCCCCCTCTTTTCCTGTGGCCTGCCAGGTTGCGTGCTCGGATAAGGGTCTGGTATGGATTTTTGGGGGGACCCCACGCCATTTTTTAAAAAATTTTGCAGCGGGGTTCCCCTTAAAATCCATAAAATCCCCCCAAGGTATGAAATTTAAAGGAATATTTTAAAACTTTTTTGCATTGATACATTTCCCCTGGGGCAAGACCCAGGTCCCCAAACACTTTTTATGACAATAACTTGCATATTAACCTTTAAAATTAGCACTTTTGATTATTCATGTTCGTGTCCCATACACTTTAACCACTTGCCTACCAGGCCAATTCTGACATTTCTCTCCTACATGTAAAAATCATAATTTTTTGGCTAGAAAATTACATAGAACCCCCAAACATTATATATATTCTTTTAGCAGAGACCCTAGAAAATACAATGGCGGTCATTGCAACTTTTTAGCACGGTATTTGCGCAGCAATTTTTCGAATGTGTTTTTTTAGGAAAAAAAACAGTTTTGGGCTTTAAAAAAAACAAGAAAGTAAGCCCAATGTTTTTGCATAATGTGAAAGATGAAGTTACGCTGAGTAAATAGATACCCAACATGTCATGCTTCAAAATTGCACACACTCGTGGAATGGCGCCAAACTTCGCTATTTAAAAATCCCCTTAGGCGACGCTTTAAAAATTTTTACTGGTTACATGTTTTGAGTTACAGAGGAGGTCCAGGACAAAAATTATTGCTCTCGCTCTGACGCTCGCAGCAACACCTCACTTGTGTGGTTTGAACACCGTTTTCATATGTGGGTGGGACTTATGTATGCGTTCGCTTCTGCATGTGAGCTCACGGGGACAGGGGTGCTTTAAATTTTTTTTTTTTTTATTGTTAATTTTCCTTTTATTTTAGCTTGACACTTTTTTTCCAAAAAAAAGTGTTTTGATCACTTTTGTTTCTATTACAAGGAATGTAAACATCCCTTGTAATAGGAATAAGCATGACAGGTGCTCAAAAAGACCCCGCATCTCACCTCTAGGCTTAGAAGCCTGCAATCCAAAAAAAAAAAGACCTCCGCTTCCCAGCCGAAGCGGCGCCGTTTTTTTTAATACAGAGGCCGGGCGTGCCGTCATAACATCATGCCCGGCCTCCGAACGATCATAGAGACTCCGGCGACCATCTGGTCCACTGGAAATCTCTATGCTAAACATCCGGGGCTGGCGGATCCTGTGACCGACTCATCGATCATAGCGGTGAGTCGGTACAAGCACAGGAGGGTGGCGGGAGGGACAACGTCCCCTCTCGCCTCCCGTAAGAACGATCAAGCGGTGGAACAACCGCTATAATCATTCTTATGGTGTGCAGATTCGCCGGCTCTAAAAGACAATATCTGGATGATATCTGTAGCTACAGGCATCACTCAGATATCCCCACTCAAAGCTGAGGACGTCATTTGGCGTACGGCGAGCGGGAAGCGGTTTTAATGGTGTTCGCACAAATTTTTTGTCTGTTCGCAGGTTCTGCTGCAAACCGAACAGGGGGGATATTCGGCCTATCCCTAGTTCTCATTGAGAATCACGTGGTACAACTTGTCAAGCAACTCGGGAGGTCCAAAGTCGCCCAACTGTGAAACAAGTCATATATATTTTAATAGAAAGGAGCTCTCATTTATACTTGCATTTACATCAGCAGAACAAATGTAGGAAGTGATGTGTGCACATGGGCCAGAAGCACACCAAATCTTACTACCACATCCACCCCCGCATTGATTAAGCACAAGTACATATCATACCCTTATCCGGAAAATGAGCCGCACCTCCTCTTTGCTAAAGAGGGACCTCGCCATGTCCACCTAGATGGAGATCCTGACCAGCACAGGAACTTCCGGGTGATTACAATGACCTATTTCTGGGTCAGAAGGCAAAACTATACTCTTTTGCTCGTTGCTGCAAATATTTAAACGCAACCACTATTAGAATTGTATTATTTTTGTTTATTTGCAGATATGCAAATTTGTATTTCTACTTATGATATTTAACCACTTGACGACCGCCTAACGTAGATATACGTCAGCAGAATGGCACGGGCAGGCAGAATCACGTACCTGTACGTGATCTGCCTCCCGCGGGCGGGGGGTCTGATCGGACCCCGCCCCGGTGCCAGCGGCGGTCGGCTTGTGACTGGGAGCGTTGGGAGGCGAGGGGGAGACCATCCGATCGTGGCCCCCCCCTCGCGATCGCTCCCAGCCAATCGGAATCCTCCCCTGCCTGTGTGTAGTTTCACACAGGCAGAGGATGTGATGTCATCTCTCCTCGGCTCGGCAGTTTCCGTTCCAGCGCCGAGGAGAGAAGACATGTAAGTGCACAACACTACACACAACACAGTAGAACATGCCAGGCACACTAAACACCCCCGATCCCCCCCCCGATCGCCCCCCGATCCCCCCCCAACCACCCCCCCCCGTCACAAACTGACACCAAGCAGTATTTTTTTTTTTTTTTTTTTCTGATTACTGCATGGTGTCAGTTTGTGACAGTTACAGTGTTGGGACAGTGAATATTACCCCCCTTTAGGTCTAGGGTACCCCCCTAACCCCCCCTAATAAAGTTTTAACCCCTTGATCACCCCCTGTCATCAGTGTCACTAAGCGATCATTTTTCTGATCGCTGTATTAGTGTCGCTGGTGACGCTAGTTAGGGACGTAAATATTTAGGTTCGCCGTCAGCGTTTTATAGCGTCAGGGACCCCCATATACTATCTAATAAATGTTTTAACCCCTTGATTGCCCCCTAGTTAACCCTTTCACCACTGATCACCGTATAAGTGTTACGGGTGACGCTGGTTAGTGCGTTTATTTTTTATAGTGTCAGGGCACCCGCCGTTTATTATCGAATAAAGGTTTAGCCCCCTGATCGCCCGGCGGTGATATGCGTCGCCCCAGGCAGCGTCAGATTAGCGCCAGTACCGCTAACACCCACGCACGCAGCATACGCCTCCCTTAGTGGTATAGTATCTGAACGCATCAATATCTGATCCGATCAGATCTATACTAGCGTCCCCAGCAGTTTAGGGTTCCCAAAAACGCAGTGTTAGCGGGATCAGCCCAGATACCCGCTAGCACCTGCGTTCTTCCCCTCCGCCCGGCCCAGCCCAGCCCACCCAAGTGCAGTATCGATCGATCACTGTCACTTACAAAACACTAAACAAATAACTGCAGCGTTCGCAGAGTCAGGCCTGATCCCTGCGATCGCTAACAGTTTTCTTGGTAGCGTTTTGGTGAACTGGCAAGCACCAGCCCCAGGCAGCGTCAGGTTAGCGCCAGTACTGCTAACACCCACGCACGCACCGTACACCTCCCTTAGTGGTATAGTATCTGAACGGATCAATATCTGATCCAATCAGATCTATACTGGCGTCCCCAGCAGTTTAGGGTTCCCAAAAACGCAGTGTTAGCGGGATCAGCCCAGATACCCGCTAGCCCCTGCGTTTTTCCCCTCTGCCCGGCCCGGCCCAGCCCACCCAAGTGCAGTATCGATCGATCCCTGTCACTTACAAAACACTAAACAAATAACTGCAGCGTTCGCAGAGTCAGGCCTGATCCCTGCGATCGTTAACAGTTTTTTTGGTAGCGTTTTGGTGAACTGGCAAGCACCAGCGGCCTAGTACACCCCGGTCGTAGTCAAACCCCACTGCAGTAACACTTGGTGACGTGGCGAGTCCCATAAGTGCAGTTCAAGCTGGTGAGGTGGCAAGCACAAGTAGTGTCCCGCTGCCACCAAGAAGACAAACACAGGCCCGTCGTGCCCATAATGCCCTTCCTGCTGCATTCGCCAATCCTAATTGGGAACCCACCACTTCTGCAGCGCCCGTACTTCCCCCATTCACATCCCCAACCAAATGCAGTCGGCTGCATGAGAGGCATTTTCTTTATGTCCTCCCGAGTACCCCTACCCAACGAACCCCCCGAAAAAAGATGTCGTGTCTGCAGCAAGCGCGGATATAGGCGTGACACCCGCTATTATTGTCCCTCCTGTCCTGACAATCCTGGTCTTTGCATTGGTGAATGTTTTGAACGCTACCATTCACTAGTTGAGTATTAGCGTAGGGTACAGCATTGCACAGACTAGGCACACTTTCACAGGGTCTCCCAAGATGCCATCGCATTTTGAGAGACCCGAACCTGGAATCGGTTACAGTTATAAAAGTTAGTTACAAAAAAAAGTGTAAAAAAAAAAAAAAAAAAAAAAAAAAAAACACAAGCAAAAATATAAAATAAAAAATAATAGTTGTCGTTTTATTGTTCTCTCTCTCTCTATTCTCTCTCTATTGTTCTGCTCTTTTTTACTGTATTCTATTCTGCAATGTTTTATTGTTATTATGTTTTATCATGTTTGCTTTTCAGGTATGCAATTTTTTATACTTTACCGTTTACTGTGCTTTATTGTTAACCATTTTTTTGTCTTCAGGTACACCATTCACGACTTTGAGTGGTTATACCAGAATGATGCCTGCAGGTTTAGGTATCATCTTGGTATCATTCTTTTCAGCCAGCGGTCGGCTTTCATGTAAAAGCAATCCTAGCGGCTAATTAGCCTCTAGACTGCTTTTACAAGCCGTGGGAGGGAATGCCCCCCCCCCCAACGTCTTCCGTGTTTTTCTCTGGCTCTCCTGTCTCAACAGGGAACCTGAGAATGCAGCCGATGATTCAGCCAGCTGACCATAGAGCTGATCAGAGACCAGAGTGGCTCCAAACATCTCTATGGCCTAAGAAACCGGAAGCTACGAGCATTTTATGACTTAGATTTCACCGGATGTAAACAGCGCCATTGGGAAATTGGGAAAGCATTTTATCACACCGATCTTGGTGTGGTCAGATGCTTTGAGGGCAGAGGAGAAATCTAGAGTCTAATAGACCCCAATTTTTTTCAAAAAAGAGTACCTGTCACTACCTATTGCTATGATAGGGGATATTTACATTCCCTGAGATAACAATAAAAATGATTAAAAAAAAAAAAAAATGAAAGGAACAGTTTTAAAATAAGATAAAAAAAATAATAATAAAGAAAAAAAAAAAAAAAAAAAAAAAAAAAAAAAAAAAGCACCCCTGTCCCCCCTGCTCTCGCGCTAAGGCGAACGCAAGCGTCGGTCTGGCGTCAAATGTAAACAGCAATTGCACCATGCATGTGAGGTATCACCGCGAACGTCAGATCGAGGGCAGTAACTTTAGCAGTAGACCTCCTCTGTAAATCTAAAGTGGTAACCTGTAAAGGCTTTTAAAGGCTTTTAAAAATGTATTTAGTTTGTCGCCGCTGCACGTTTGTACGCAATTTTAAAGCATGTCATGTTTGGTATCCATGTACTCGGCCTAAGATCATCTTTTTTATTTCATCAAACATTTGGGCAATATAGTGTGTTTTAGTGCATTAAAATTGAAAAAAGTGTGTTTTTTCCCCAAAAAATGCGTTTGAAAAATCGCTGCGCAAATACTGTGTGAAAAAAAAAAATGAAACACCCACCATTTTAATCTGTAGGGTATTTGCTTTAAAAAAATATATAATGTTTGGGGGTTCAAAGTAATTTTCTTGCAAAAAAAAATTATTTTTTTATGTAATCAAAAAGTGTCAGAAAGGGCTTTGTCTTCACGTGGTTAGAAGAGTGGGTGATGTGTGACATAAGCTTCTAAATGTTGTGCATAAAATGCCAGGACAGTTCAAAACCCCCCCAAATGACCCCATTTTGGAAAGTAGACACCCCAAGCTATTTGCTGAGAGGCATGTCGAGTCCATGTAATATTTTATATTGTGACACAAGTTGCGGGAAAGAGACAATTTTTTATTTTTTTTATTTTTTTTTGCGCAAAGTTGTCACTAAATGATATATTGCTCAAACATGCCATGGGAATATGTGAAATTACACCCCAAAATGCATTCTGTTGCTTCTCCTGAGTACGGGGATACCACATGTGTGAGACTTTTTGGGAGCCTAGCCGCGTACGGGACCCCAAAAACCAAGCACCGCCTTCAGGCTTTCTAAGGCCGTAAATTTTTGATTTCACTCTTCACTGCCTATCACAGTTTCGGAGGCCATGGAATGCCCAGGTGGCAAAACCCCCCCCCAAATGACCCCATTTTGGAAAGTAGACACCCCAAGCTATTTGATGAGAGGTATAGTGAGTATTTTGCAGACCTCACTTTTTGTCACAAAGTTTTGAAAATTGAAAAAAGAAAAAAAAAAAATGTTTTTTCTCGTCTTTCTTTATTTTCAAAAACAAATGAGAGCTGCAAAATACTCACCATGCCTCTCAGCAAATAGCTTGGGGTGTCTACTTTCCAAAATGGGGTCATTGGGGGGGGGGGGGGGTTTGTGCCACCTGGGCATTCCATGGCCTCCGAAACTGTGATAGGCAGTGAAGAGTGAAATCAAAAATTTACACCCTTAGAAATCCTGAAGGCAGTGATTGGTTTTCGGGGCCCCGTACGCGGCTAGGCTCCCTAAAAGTCCCACACATGTGGTATCCCCATACTCAGGAGAAGTAGCTAAATGTATTTTGGGGTGCAATTCCACATATGCCCATGGCCTGTGTGAGCAATATATCATTTAGTGACAACTGTAATTTTTTTTTTTTTTTTTTTTGTCATTATTCAATCACTTGGGACAAAAAAAATTAATATTCAATGGGCTCAACATGCCTCTCAGCAATTTCCTTGGGGTGTCTACTTTCCAAAATGGGGTCATTTGTGGGGGTTTTGTACTGCCCTGCCATTTTAGCACCTCAAGAAACGACATAGGCAGTCATAAATTAAAGGCTGTGTAAATTCCAGAAAATGTACCCTAGTTTGTAGGCGCTATAACTTTTGCGCAAACCAATAAATATACACTTATTGACATTTTTTTTACCAAAGACATGTGGCTGAATACATTTTGGCCTAAATGTATGACTAAAATTGAGTTTATTGGATTTTTTTAGAACAAAAAGTAGAAAATATCATTTTTTTTCAAAATTTTCGGTCTTTTTCCGTGTATAGCGCAAAAAATAAAAACGGCAGAGGTGATCAAATACCATCAAAAGAAAGCTCTATTTGTGGGAAGAAAAGGACGCAAATTTCGTTTGGGTACAGCATTGCACGACCGCGCAATTAGCAGTTAAAGCGACGCAGTGCCGAATTGTAAAAAGTGCTCTGGTCAGGAAGGGGGTAAAACCTTCCGGGGCTGAAGTGGTTAAAGGCGTTCGATAAGAAATGGTGTCCCTGGGTTAGCAGCGGGAGGAAATCATGCAGCTGAAATCACACACTTTCATTCCCGCATGTCAGTCCCAACTGCAGGGGCAATTTCAGAGACATCTGTGCAGGTTTCTGCACTGAAATCAATACAAACTGCACCAATTAAAACAGTGTAATTGTCACCGCTTTGACATGTCAAATCGCACCAATGTGAACTAAAGCTGACACATACAAACACTGCCTATCCACCAGCTGAATTCATTACCTGCAATTCTCCACAGCTGTTATATATAAAGATTCCACCTTTATCATTAACTTGCAGGTGTGCAGAAGCCTTTACATTGGAGCGATTTGAGAGATCAAATCACATGACTATTGGCAATGGCACTATTCCAATAGATGCAACATTTTTTTGTGTCACCGCACCAATTTGCTAAAGTAGTTCCTGCACTTTTGCCGATTTCAGGTGCAACTTCAATCCCACAAAGGGAGAACATATAAACTTCAACACAAGCATTAGCATGTTGGGGAATTGAACCAACATCCCAGGTGCTGCTAGACAGAACTGCTACCCACTTAGACCCCTTTCACACTGGGTCGTTTTGCAGGCGCTATAGCATTAAAAATAGCGCCTGCAATCTGCCCTCAAACAACTGCAGCATTGTCTCCAGTGTAAAAGCCCGAGTGCTTTCACACCGGAGCGTTGCACTGGAAGGACGTCAGGAAAAGTCCTGCCAGCAGCTTCTTTGGAGCAGTGAAGGAGCGGTGTGCTCCTCCACCGCTGCTCCCCATTGAAATCAATGGGGCAGCGCTGGGACACCGCCGGCAAAACGCCGCTATTGCGGCGCATTGCGGGCGATTTTAACCCTTTCTCGGCCGCTAGTGTGGGGTAAAAGCGCCCCGCTAGCGGCTGAAATGCGCCGCTAATCCGACGGTATGGGCGGCCCGGTGTGAAAGGGTTCTTAGCCACCAGGCAGCCCCACACATGTAGTCTGCATCTCTGTGGTGTGAACCAGCCCTAAGTCTATAGCCATGCTCAGTGTCACAAGCAATATACAATATATTGGCCTAAGTATTGGGACTCCTGCCTTTAAACGCACATGAACTATAATGGCATCCCAGTATTAGTATTGGGTTCAAAACTCATTTGGCCCACTCTTTGCAGCTATAACAGCTTCAACTCTTCTTGTCCACAAGGTTTAGGAGTGTGTCTATGGGAATGTTTGACCATTCTTCCAAGTGCATTTGTGAGGTCAGGCACTGATGTTGGATGAGAAGGCCTGACCTACAGTCTCCTCTCTAATTCATCCCCAAGGTGTTCTGTTGTGTTGAGGTCAGGACTCTGTCCAGGCCAGTCAAGTTCCTCCACCCAAAACTCCCTCCTCCATGTCTTTATGGACCTTGCTTTGTGCACTGGTCCAAATCATTTGGTGGAGGGGGGATTATGATGTGGGGTTGTTTTTCAGGGGTTGGGTTTGTCCCCTTAATTCCAGTGAAGGGAGCTCTTAAGGCGTCAGCATAACAAGACATTTTGGACAATTTCATGCTCCCAACTTTGTGGGAACAGTTTGGGGTTGGCCCCTTCCTGTTCCAACATGACTGCACACCAGTGCACAAAGCAAGGTCCATAAAGACATGGGTGAGCAAGTTTGGGGTGGAGAAACTTGACTGGCCTGCACAGAGTCCTGGCCTCAACCCGATAGAACACCCTTTGGCTGAATTAGAGTAGAGACTGTGAGCCAGGCCTTCTCATCCAACATCAGTATATATATATAAAATAGGTGCAGCGCTAAATAAATAAAACCAAATGAACATCCAGGGATATGAAGAGGGTAACAATATAACATATCTTCATATCCCTGGATGTTCATTTGGTTTTATTTATTTAGCGCTGCACCTATTTTATATATATTTTGACTTGAGGGATTTGATTGTTTGACCCTGGTGTACAGCTGCTTTTTTGCATACACGCGCTGATTTATCATTCATTTTATAGTTCACATCCAACATCAGTGCCTGGCCTCACGAATGCACTTCTGGAAGAATGATCAAACATTCCCATAGGCACACTAAACCTTGTGGACAGCCTTCCCAGAAGCTGTTCTAGCGGCAAAGGGTGAGCCAAATCAAATTTTAACCCTACGGACTAAGACTGGGCTGCCATTAAAGTTCATGTGTGTGTAAAGGCAGGCGTCCCAATACTTTTGGCTAAATAGTGTATCTGGAAAAGACTTATGCCCCGTACAAACGGTCGGACATTCCGACAACAAAATCCATGGATTTTTTCCGACGGATGTTGGCTCAAACTCGTCTTGCATACACACGGTCACACAAAGTTGTCGGAAAATCCGATCATTCTGAACGCGGTGACGTAAAACACGTACACCGGGACTATAAATGGGGCAGTAGCCAACAATAGCTTTCATCTCTTAATTTATTCTGAGCATGTGTGGCACTTTGTCCGTCGGATTTGTCTACACGGGATCGGAATTTAAAGGATTGGATTTTGTTGTCGGAAAATTTGATAGCATGCTTTCAAACTTTTTGTGTCGGAAAGTCCGATGGAGCCCACACACGGTCGGAATTTCCGACAACAAGCTCTGATTGCACATTTTCAGTCGGAAAGTCCGACCGTGTGTACGGGGCATTACAATGGTGGTGGAACCCTCCTGCGCATAAATACTACATTTAGACATAGTTATAGGACCAGGGAGATGAGACAACTTCTCTACATGAAGTAACACAGTTGGGATTTGAACCCAGACACTCAGGGATACTAAGCAGAAGTTCTAACCGCTAAGCCACAGAGCTGACACGTGTGAGAACCTCCTACACATAACTACACATAAAAACACATTAATACTGCATTTCTTTGGACATACAGGTGATGGAATTACTTTACTCAAGAGTTATTCTTCTTGATTTATTCTGTGATATTTGGTGTTTTTTTGTGGGTGAGAGTAGAATATTACCCTCAAATTTTTGGGAATTACGTTTTGATTTCTGATGTTGGTACACATATCACATTTTTTGGGCTCAAATTATAATATTTGGAAATAATAAAAAGCACAAAAAATTTGGATTCATTTTAAATTTTCATCAGCGATGGTATTGTATGTGGATTGTAAAGACACCTGTGTGAGTTTGGGGTAAAGATTGTTGTGAGATGAAGAATAACAAGTGAAAGTGACAGAGAAAAATAAATTTTACCAAAACATCAAAACATTCCACATTCTAGTATTCTTAAAATCAAAATATTTTAAGTAGAAGCAACAATGTTGCAAAGGAAAATTTATTTCACAAATGTATCTTTATTTCAGAAAGATACATTTCATCTCAACATTAAAAGGTTTTTTTTTTTTGTGAAAGTTAGAATTGTTCCATTAGAATCAATGGCTAATACTTCATTTGGACTAGAATAGAGCAGATTTTCATTTTAAAAAAATGCTCTCTAATTAGCTCTCATTTTGGTATTTACTACAGCGCCGGCTAAGACACTTGAGTTAAAATGAGAATTATTTTCAGGTCTGAGCATGCTCAGTTGTGTTGGCACCTAGTTGTCCAAAACGGGGAATTTTTCACTTCTCAGACTTTTAAAGATATTTCAGTGTAGAAATCACTTTTTCACACAGTTTAAAAGCAGATTATCTTTATATAATATACCGCATATTTCAGTACCATTTAGACAATTATATCATGCTCTAAACATTATTTCCATGTGCACTACTCCAGGTTTGAGCAGAGTAAGGGTTTGGGCGCTATTTGGTTTCAGGGAACTATAGTAAATTCTATTTTGGGAGTATCTTCTCACCAGCGCTATAGTGAATACAGTTTTCGTGCTAATTAGCGCTAATTACTGCGAATTAGAGCTAATTCGCGGTAATTAGGGCCGCAGCTCTATAGTAAACGACCCCCACAGTGTTCAAATGTAGTTTACAGCTGATAATAAAGAACTGAGAACACAGTACAGACAGGGTTAATTATTGTAAACAGTACTCCACAGCCCTCTCCTAAACATTACAAAGCAGGGAGAGCATGTAGGGATTTTTAAGCAAGTAAAATGCCCTTAAAACATTTGTAAAGTCAATTTTATTTTCCTTTAAAATAACAAATAGGGATGAGCCCCCGGCTTGAGTCAAACATTGGGTGTTCGTTTGTTCCAAAAAACAAACCGAACATACGGGGCGTTCGCAGGAAATTTGAGCGCCCCGGAATGCCCCATAACGCACTGCGAGATTGCAGTGCATTGCTGTATGATGATTGGCCAAAGCATTCTTCTGACATCATGTGACCTTAGAGGGGGAGGGGTCACCTGTGTATGTCACCAGGTGGCCCCGCCCTTGGCTATATAACAGCTGTCACAGCAAAAAAGGCTGCAGTCGGCGGGACGCCTCCGACCAAGGCGGAGTTTTTAAGTTTGTTTTTTCTTGGGACCGTTGAAGCCATGATTGACGATGGATTTACATCACGGGACACTTTTTTTTTTAAATAAAGGAATTGTCAAAAACTGCTGTGGTTTTTATTTTTTGACACTTTTTTGGTGAATGGGTAGGGGTACAATGTACCCCATACCCATTCACATAGGGGGGGCCGGGATCTGGGGCCCTCTTGTTGTAAACCCTTACAGACCACTTTTTACTACAGGTAAACCTATAATAAGGCTTACCTGTAGCTACCCCGGATATCTCCTAAACTTGCAAGGTTTAGGAGATATCCCCCGTATCAGCATGTGCCGACGTCATCGGCACATGCACACTGAAGCAATGGCACGTTCATGCCATTGCTTCAGCTAGTCTGCCATTACTGGCTGGCTCTCACCCGCAAGCGTGGGAGTGACATCATCACGGTTCTGGCCAATCACAGCGACGGAGCCCGCAATACCTGGAAGTAACTCCGGGAGCGATTTCGCCGGCCGGAGCTGTGTGTGGGGACCGCTACGGGGGCTTCGATCTAAGGTGAGTATTTCATAATGAGCTAGTAGCTCGCAAGTTTTTTTTTTGGGGGGGGGGGTTTACAACCACTTTAAAGCTAAAGTCCAGGCAGATACAAAAGACAAAAATTGTTGCAGCTCATTATTTAATCAGGGCTTGACAAATTTGCTTTAAATTTAGGAGCCAGCTAAAAAAGTTAGGAGCCAGTTGTTTTAAACTAACAAATCTTACAGCGGAACATGTAACAGATTCCCAAAGGTGAAATTATCCTTTAACCCTTTCACATCCAGAGCCGTTTTTTGCACACATTTAAAAAAATAATTTTAGGCCTGAAGATTACATAAAACCCACAAACATTATATATTTCCAGAAAGCAGACATCCTAGAGAATAAAATAGTGGTAGTGCCAATTTTTTATATAACATAATATTACCGCAAAGGTCTAGGAAACACAAAATGTCAGTAAAAAAACACATTAACCACTTGACCTCTGGAAGGTTTTACCCCCTTCATGACTAAGGATGAGCTCAGGCGTATTCGCAAGTTCACATGCCCACGCCCACGCCCACCAGGAAGCTGACACTCTGCAGTGCTAATCACAGGCAGTGAGACAGATTAGCGCTTCCCGGCAGGTGTGGGTACGTGGACTTGCTAACACGACTGAGCTCATCCTTATTCATGACCAGGCCATTTTTTGCGATACAGAACTGCGTTACTTTAACTGACAATTGGGCGGTTGTGCGACGCTGTACCCAAATTAAATTGATGTCCTTTTTTTCCACAAATAGATCTTTCTTTTGGTAGTATTTGATCACCTCTGTGTCTTTTATTTTTTGCGCTATAAACAAAAAAGCCCGACAATTTTGAAAAAAACCTATATTTTTTCTGCTATAAAGCATATCCGATAAAAAAAAATAAAAAATTAGGCTAAAATGTATTCTGCTACAAAAAAACCAGCACATTACTGCAGTCAGAAGAGAGCCCTGTGTTTATATACCTACACAGGGCTCTCTTTGGTAATCTCTGGAGCCGATCGTCAGGTACCAGTGATCAGTTTTTAAAACGGCCGTTTTTTTCAGGCGCAGTGATTTTAATAATGCTCAAAGTGAAACAATAAAGATTAAATATTTCTTAAAATATCATGCCTGGGGGGGTCTCCTTAGCCTGCCTGTAAAGTATGACCTTTTTACTGTTTATAACAGTACCGCAGCAAAATGACATTTCTAAAGGAAAAAATGTCATTTAAAATTGCTTGCGGCTGTAATGTATTGTTGTATCCCGGCAATATACATAAAAAAAAAAATTGAAAAAAATGGCGTGGGTTCCCCCCAATCCATTACAAGGCCGTTCGGGTCTGGTATGGATATTAAAATAGCGCCTGTAAAGAGCCTCTCTTGTCTCTCCAGTGTGAAAGCCCGAGAGCTTTTACACTGGAGCGGTGCAGCAGCTTTGCAGCGCTGTAGGAGCGGTATATACACCGCTCCTAAAGCACCCCTGCCCATTGAAATCAATAGGACAGCGCTGCCAAACGCTGCTAACCCTTTTTCCGGTCGCTAGCGGGGGTTAAAAGCGCCCTGCTAGCGGCCGAATAGCGCTGCTAAAATGACGGTAAACGACACCCGCCCGCCCCAGTGTGAAAGTGTTTGACTGAAATCTAAAAGAATAAATAAATAAAAAGGATTTTTAATTGTTTAAATATAGTGACATTTCCAATCGCGGGGAAGACCTGAAACATGGGCTTAGAAAATAAGATAAGATCATTTCTTTATTGTGGTTGTCATTATCTGTTCTATCTGGGCTTATCACAGTTATAACTGAAGGACTCCCTCCCTTGGAGAAAAATCTTTGGTTATTGACCCTGAACTTTGATTACCTCTGACTTCACTGGTTAGAAGAGAAGGCTGTCACAGGGAATTCTTGTATAACTATTAAGGATGGTGACTACGTGTTTCCTGCCAACAGACTGCGTCTTTTCCATAGCTAAGGTTTACACTGTACACTGTACTGTTTTCACTGTACATTACGATAAGGCTGGTAAGTTATCAGATATGAACGTGTATTTTAGAGCAATTAATACAATGAATTCAGCTGCAGAACATACAGAATTGTGTCAGTAATAATAAGGATGAAACTGCCACCCTCTGTCTGCACACACAGCTGATCCTAAGCAGATCAGCCTCAAATAAGAATGGAAGTACAAGGCTGAGCCATGGCAATTTTCTCTGTACTGTATGCTGTAAAAGGTCCTACATATGCTGTATGGAGACCTAGTCGTCAGTCTGTTGTGTCACATGACCAACTACATTGTGTTCTCCTAAGCCATTTATATCTGTAACACATTGTTTGGCTGCTGGTGGGAGGTATCTCATGTGACTTGCATGTGAGTCAAGCTCTCTGACGTGTAGATCAGAGAGGAAATTGCAGTGTGCAGCTTCTCGTTGTTCGAAGCTTTCTTCCTTTTTACATAAACTCAAAAGCTAAAATTTTATATATCAATAAATGTGCAACTTGTAACTATATAAGCTTTATGATTTCCTTGCTTTATGAATAAAATGAACATCATAAATGTATCAGAAATCAAACTTTAATTGATAGCACTTCAGATTTTAAGGTGAAAATGCTCGCCTGCTGCCTTAACACTACCCATAGCCTTGTTGCTCTGCCATGCATACTGCTGATATGAGGTTTCCTCCTGTTGGAGAGCCTCAAAGTTCATTCAGCTAAAAATGGAAAAATTGTATCAAATGCTTACCATAATTTTCCTTTCCTGACGTCAATTCATGGCAGCATGCTAAATCATATGTATGCCGCCATGTTTGGTGTCAGGAAAGAAAGTTTAAAGCGTAGCTCCAATTTCAGTTTTTTCATGTTTAGTTCCCTTCCCTTCCTGTTTAACCACTTAAGGGCCGAGCCTCTTTCTGAGATTTGTTGTTTACAAGTTAAAAACTGTTTTTTTTTTTTTCTAGAAAATTACTTAGAACCCCCAAACATTATACATTTTTTTTCTAACACCCTGGAGAATAAAATGGCGGTCGTTGCAATACTTTGTCACACCGTATTTGCGCAGCGGTCTTACAAGCGCACTATTTTTGGAAAAAATACACTTTTTTTGAATTAAAAAATAAGACAACAGTAAAGTTAGCCCAATTTTTTTTATATTGTGAAAGATAATGTTACACCAAGTAAATTGATACCCAACATGTCACGCTTCAAAATTGCGCCCGCTTGTGGAATGGCGACAAACTTTTACCCTTAAAAACCTCCATAGGTGACGGTTAAAAAAATTCTACAGGTTGCATGTTTTGAGTTACAGAGGAGGTCTAGGGCTAAAATTATTGCTCTTGCTCTACCGATCGCGGCGATACCTCACACGTATGTTTTGAACAACGTTTTCACATGCAGGCGCTACTCAGGTATGCGTTCGCTTCTGCATGCGAGCTCGGCAGGACGGGGCGCGTTTAAAAATGATTATTTTTTTTAATTACTTATTTTTCCTTTTAGTTTTTATTTTTACGCTGTTCTCAAAAAAAAAAATTGTGTCACTTTTATTCCTATTTCAAGGAATGTAAACATCCCTTGTAATAGAAAAAAAGCATGTCAGAACCTCTTAAATATGAGATCTGGGGTCGAAAAGACCTCAGGTCTCATATTTACAGTAAAATGCAATAAAAAAAAAAAAAAATGTCCCTTTAAGAGCTATGGGCGGAAGTGGCGTTTTGAGGTCACTTCAGCCCTGCAATAGTATGAAGACGGGGGGGGGCCATCTTCCCCTCACTCGTCTCCATACCCAGAAAGGACAAGCATCTGATCGCCTCCGCCGCTACTGACGGCTCCGGTAAGCGGCGAAGGGCACCGGAGCACGGCGGAAGGGGGGGCCCTCTCCCACCGCAGATAAAAGTGATCTTGCGGTGAATCCGCCGCAGAGACCATTATTATCGGAAACGCCGGCCTAAGAAGAGGATACCAAGGTTATTGAAGCTAGCTGCTGCCATAATAAAGATTTTCCTCTTCAAAGTTAGGACGTATATCGGCGTGCGGCGGTCTGGAAGTGGTTAAAAAAAATCAAATGTTGTTTACCCCCTCCTTGCTCCAGAGTTGCCCCCAGCCTTCTCTTCGGTCAGAACAACAATCATATCATTCTGTCTATTTCCTATAAGCCATACCATCCTGGAGGTGAACATCATGCTGCTCAGTTCAGAAAGCATGGCTTCTCCTCTGCTCTGCAGGAGGAAGAAGAGGAAGCTGCCATGACTAAAAGATTTCAAGAAAAAGGTAATTAAAAAAAAAACAAAAAAAAAACAGGCAGAGTGTTAAATGCATGAAGTTTATCTTTAACTTTGCGACATGTGAGAGAGATCACTAAAAGGGTTGAGGATGGCACCAGGCCAGCTAGAAGACTAAAAGAAAATAGGGTTTTTTTGGAAAATACCAGGGAAAGGGGGGGTGGGGTAGGCGATGTGGATGTTAATGCCTGGAGTTCTGCTTTAACACTGCCACCCATTGCTCCGGACACCGAGGGGATTATTTACTAAAGCTGGAGAGTGCAAAATCTGGAGCAACTATGCAGGGAAACCAACCAGCTTCCAGGTTTTATTGCCAAAGCTTAATTGAACAAATGGAAGTTAGAAGCTGATTGGCTACCACGCACAGCTGCACCAGATTGTGAGTGCATCTGTTTTAGTAAATCTCCCCCCCTGAGACTCTTAAAAAGTGGTCACATCACAGCTACCAAAATAAACAGAGATATTTTGATGTTTTCTTCTTTTAGAAAGTGCAACATTTTAGCTCTGGAGAACAAATGGTAAGCTACCATTTATCTTTTTGGGTACTGGCTTGTGTGTATTAAATTTTCCCATCCCTACCTCAGCACACAATTGGTTAACTCCTTCACTGGCACCCACAGCACCACCTCTTCCTAGCTAAATAAAAGACAGCCCCTCCCCAACTGAAGTGTTCTTCTTTGGTCATGCGCCAGGCCACCTTGTGATTGCATTTGGTAAGTACTTTGGTTGCTGCAAGTATACACTTACCCCCCTCCCTGTTCAGCCTCTCCTGGTGTTGGAAGAACAATGTAACAAATAATTCTGCGCTGCCTAAAAGAAATAGCAGCTAACACAGCAAATTAGATAAGTGCAATAGGAATGGATACAAAAAGTGTAGTGCTTATATGTGAAGCGAAATACAACAATAAAATTGAAACAAATGGGAAATATACCCCAATAATCACTGATGAAAAAATGAAAATACAAATGCAAATAAACCCAGTGAGTGGTGATGAGTGTCCAAAGAAAAGTCCAAGTGAGCAAAATTTTTAAAAAATTTGAAAAATAAAGTAATAAAATAATTTAAAAAAATATAAAAATTGGTGTTGGAAGTAAACCTTCCAAAACTGGGTGCCCTGAGTACTGGGGCAATGGCCATGTTGCTTAAACAGCACAAATTTTCTACAGGTGTGGTATTAGTAAGCTCTGCAATGTTACCATATGCCTCTCCCTTGGGGTTTTGTCTGTCTTGTATAGGCAGTGCGCTGCACCGCTGTCCTGGCTTTTATTTTTTTCAGTCTGAGAGTGGCCGTGGATGATGTCACAGGGGGGTGGGGAGATGGTGCGGGATAGGGACTGCCAGTCACCAAGCAATGGCGTAAACAGTCTTAGAAGCCGGTGTTGCTCCCTGCTGTGCTGTGTGCTCCTTAAAGTGGTTGTAAACTGCAGGTAATTTAAAAAAATAAAAATAAAAAAAATTCCCTTCAAGGCAATGTCATAATGTGCTAGTATGCATTGTATACTAGCACATTATGATAGACTTACCTGAGAACAAAGTTCTCCAGCACCGCAATGTCACCGCTGAGACAGCTGACATCTTCCCTTGGTCTTCCTTCCGGGTTCACAGGAAGCATCAGTGGCAGAACTACCAGGGTTGCAAAGATTGCACTTGCGACTGAGCCCTGGAGTTCTGCCACTGTGGGGAGCCCCAAAGATGGCAGGACCACATTCTGGCACTGGGCTCTGCTCCTGTCAGCTTCACCTGCCCTCTTGTCTACCTATGCTTTCTGCCTTCTCCCCAGCCGCAGCTGATTGCCTCTTCCCAACTCTGGCTTCCAGCCTCACAGACCTCCAGGCATGCAGCAGCTCCCCGAGACCCACCAGTAAGCCTATCTAATGGGGCTCTTAAAGAGGGCAGGGGATGCTGATATAAGGGTGGTCTCTTTGATCTAATGGAGGTCTCTAAGGAAGGGGGGGCACTGATACAAGGGGACTGTAAGTTAACAGGGGGGCACTGATATAAGGGGACTTTGATCTAATGGGGGGGGGTCTCTATAGGGGGGCACTGATATAAGGGGGACTTACCTAATGGCAGTCTCTATGGAGGGGGGGCTGTATTATGAAGGGAGTGACACTGACCCCTGTATACAGACAATCTTTTAAAGCACAAATACAGTAGTGTCTTTCTACAGCAAACAGTTTGGAAAGTTGTGAATTAACTCCATATAATTAGAAATGTTATTTAATCACAAAATATATGCATGGTGTATACTACAAAAAAAAAAGAAATTGTCATGTGCTGCTAATCTGTCCAGGTTTGGCTTGAAGAAACGGTGACAACCCTATGCAGAACATGTGAAAGGGCCCTGCAATGGCAGTAAATGGTTTCAAGATCAGTGGCAAGGGCCCCCAGACTGATGGAAGGCTAGGCCTGGTGCCCTGAAGGTTCTAGTTGTGCCTCTGCAGTGCATTATCTTTACAGTTAATAGAGGGTGGGTGAAATGCTACACTGGTTTGATGGGACTACAAACTGTAACAGCATGGGTTTCTCTCAAACCCATATCCGACCCAATCCCGAATCTCACCCCCTGGTGTGAATACCATAAACAGCAGCAGTATGACTAATAGTAATAGTAGGAGTAGCTACAATCACATGGCCAGAGACTTGGCATCAACTCTTGGACCAGAATCTTAGGACTGTCTTTGTTGGCATGCAATAGCCGATGACATAATACACAAGATTGCTCTTTGCTATACAGTAATTGCCAATGGAATATAAAATATCTCAAAATTTGTCAACACTTACTTGGTAGACATATATGTTTGTACTGTGAATGTGTTTAGTTTAATCATAAGTTATAATAAAAATGATGGTATCTTTGTTTCCTTATAGAATTTGTGATCTCTTTGTTCTTCAATGGCTTCTACACTGGAGTTTATCTCTAGGAGATCTCCTGTTGTGTGCACTGGAGGTTGTGTGGCATCCAGCCAGCCACTTGCAACAGGCATTGGCTTAGGTAATATAATTTTGATGTAATAAAGTGTTTAATAGTGGACTGAGACACATGAATGGCAAGAGTTTTCCAGCATTAACCAAGTTGTACAGAACAACAAATGCCTGTTGCACGTTACTCCTTTCAAACTTTTTAAATGGTTTTTAGCTTGCTGTAGCTTGCAGAGAGTCTTACCCACGGTCTTGATGTACCATCTGTTACCAGGGCTCAACAGAGGATCACCTGGAGTTTTTGGTCCTGCACTTGCACATGCACTGCCATAAGGCTTTGCTTACACTTTCGGGATGATAAAAACATACAGGTATATAAACCCCCTTCCAACTACTCCACCTTTAAAGTGGTTGTAAATCCTTACATTTACCCAGTGAAGTGACCACCCTCAAGTGATACAGAGATGAAACCAATCCTTCTACATATGTTTTACATGTTTATCTGCAGCCATCTCATATCCAGACGTTCAAAGTGTACAGTTTACATGTCTGATCGTCAGAAGGCAAGGGGCAGAGATCTGATGTGACACACCCCACAGCATAGAGCAGGGAGCTGAGTGTAATCTGAAACCTGAGTGGAGGGAATCGCCCCCCTCTCTCCCTATATGGTCTCATAGGGAAACGCTATAGCTGAGGCTGTCAATTGCCTTCTGTGTGCTGGAGCTCTCCTCTGTCCTTCTAGATCAGTTGGAGTTGGCATAACCTGTTAGTGACTAATGCAGATCGCAGAGGAAGCAGCACATCTAACTCATACTATATGCTTTTGACTGAGGCAAGTACACACAATAAAAGGATATGCTTTCTTCATTGTTCATGTCTGAAGTTTAGAACCACTTTGAGCTGCAAAAGCAGCAGACAGTGTATACATGTTACAGCCACAGTGATTTGATCAAGAACCACAGCAAAAATGAAACCTCCCATGTCACATTCAGTGGGCAGTAACTACCAGCTGCAATGTGCGACAATGCACCATGTTGTGTTAATGGGTTGCCCTATGCGTGATGAGCAAAAAACGCTCAAACGCCCCAAAAAATGCATGCAAGAATGTGCGTTCCCACTGCGCAGAGATGTGATGGGGCCCTGACAACTGAGTGTCTCCATCCACTCCCACCTATGTACATGTATAAAGCTGGCCATACACTATGCAATCTGATTGTACAATCTCTGTATATGTACCTTTTTAGATTTACCAGAACTATGGAATAAGAGGACCCACCTATCTATCACTCTGTATCCAATCAGGCAGGCCCTTGCACTACATAGTTGATGGTAGATCTAAAGGAAATTGTACAATCAGATTGCATGGTATTAACCCTACGTTCACACCTATGCATTATTTTATTTTTTTTATTTTTTTTGTGTGTGTGTTTTGCAGTTTGCAGAAATGCACAACAGTCCATTTAACATGGTTTCCTATGGTACTAGTTCACATCTATTTTGACGTTGGGGTGTCCCCTCCAAATCCATACCAGACCCGAAGGGCCTGGTATGGACCTGGGGGGGGGACCCCACACTGTTTTTTTTCGCAAATTTCTTTGCCAGTAATTTTTTTTTTTTTTTCAGCTTACAGCTGATGACTCATTGGTTGTTAGGGACGCGGCGGCCGGCTTACCGGCCCCCTCCTTAGCAACCAGTTTTATACAGTGTGTTTTACAGTGCATTTTAAAGAGGGGGGAAAAAAAGATCCAAATCCAGTCTACGGGCCTTCCTTTATCTAGATGGCAACTCACCTCCTCATAGAAGGTTAATAGATTGGTTTGGCAAGAACGATTCTTCATGAATACATGCTGATTACTGCTAATGATACCGTTCTCATTACTAAAATCTTGTATATAGTCCCTTATCATCCCCTCCAAGAGCTTGCATACTATTGATGTTAAAGTGGGGTTCCACCCAAAAAACTAAAATACCTGTAAAAATTCTAAAAAAAAAAAAAAAACAAAAAAAATTTGGATATTTTTTTTTTTTTTTCACTTACCTCTAAATGCCTGTTGCTAGGTGGTCCCTCGTAGTCTGCCTGTTCCTTTGCCTGGGCTGGTGACATCACTTCCCCCCAGGCACAGGAAGGGCTCCGCTACTATACTTACCTTTTGGGTTTATGTGTTTTAGTCAACCTACCACTAATGCCCCCAATACTACCCTCTGGAATATGTTCCGTGCTGACTCTCTACCTCTGGGCCCTAACCCCCCCCGTCGCCTAGTTTAACAACCCCTCTAACTTTTTGGCCATCTTTCCTCCCTAGCTGATCATCCCAGACATGATACAAGAGATGGTTGGAGACTGCAGACATGATACAAGAGATGGTTGGAGACTGCAGACATGATACAAGAGATGGTTGGAGACTGCAGACATGATACAAGAGATGGTTAGAGACTGCGGACATGATACAAGAGATGGTTAGAGACTGCGGACATGATACAAGAGATGGTTAGAGACTGCGGACATGATACAAGAGATGGTTAGAGACTGCGGACATGATACAAGAGATGGTTAGAGACTGCGGACATGATACAAGAGATGGTTAGAGACTGCGGACATGATACAAGAGATGGTTAGAGACTGCGGACATGATACAAGAGATGGTTAGAGACTGCGGACATGATACAAGAGATGGTTAGAGACTGCGGACAGGATACAAGAGATGGTTAGAGACTGCGGACAGGATACAGGCCCCCGAGCCTAGCTGAGCTGGCCTGAGCACAGCCTAGCTGAGGGAGCTGAGACCGCCCCTCTGCTCGAGCACAGCTGAGCCAATCCCACCCGAGCTGAGGGAAGCTGAGAATGCCCCTCTGCTCGAGCCCAAGCACAGCTGAGACTGCCAACCCCACGCCGAGGGGAGCTGAGACCGCCCCCGGCCCAAGCCCAGCCAAGCAGAGGTGTGCCAAGACCCGCCCCTGCCAGTAACTTTTTTCTGCTATATGGGGGTGCCAGTCCCCCCCCAAGGCCAAGTACACCTCATGTCAATATAAGAAAAGTTGCGCTACATTAAATATTTCTTATGTAAGAAATAGGGTGAACCAATACCATGCAGAAAACCAGGGGACACCCGAATAAGGAGTGCATCCTGAGCATCCTAAACTCCTTCAGGTGATGTATACATAAATGAATTGTGAAATAAGCAATATAGCGATAGTTGAAACAAATCATGTGCTCATCAATCAATAAATGAAAAAACAATGTCCATTGGTGTCCATATAAAGATAAAATAAAATGAGCAGCGTTTTCTTTAGATGTAATAAAAAAGTAAAAAATATGTGAGTTATAATCCACAGCAGGTATCAAGGTCCAGATATTCAGCCTTAAAATGTCCACAAATGAAAGACATCTCGATGTAAACTCTGTATGTGATAACCCTTACCGGAACCTGTGGACCCCCTCAAGAGCGGGGGTCATACAAGCAGACAGATACAGCCCTCTGCGGGGACACTTGAATCCTCTGGTATCTCGAGTCCTTTGGTTGCCTTGAGCGGTCCGCGAGGATTTCGCCAAATAGCAGTAAATGCTTAGCAGCTGGATATCCCCAGTCTGAAAAGAGAAGCAAACTTGGGCTCCCAGCCACGAGTGAGCAGACAGAAAAGGACTCCAGTCGTGTAGTAAGTTAAAATTCAAAATCTTTAATTTTAACTAGATAAGCAAAAGCTCATAAGACAACATGTACAGGGATATTGCACAGAAATATTGTATAAAGGTGCATGAATAGATAAAAAGCCAGCTAGCTAAAACAATCAATAAAAAACACCCGTGTACCGGGTCACATGTGGCGTGATTGCGTCAGCACAACGCACCGCCCTACATGTTTTGCAATACCTTGCGTCTTCCTGGGGCACGGGCGACGTGCTGACACATCACTCAAATAGCATCCACTTAGTACCAAGCCTCACTTTCACTCCAAGTTCGTTTTGGCTGTGACAGAGACCAAGCCTCGTTATTGCACGGACGACATATTGGAGCCCAGAGATCACATGGACCGCAAAAATGGTACCAAGCCTCAATCTGGGACTCCAACCTAACAGGGCGAAACCTCAATATGAAATTCATAAAGAACACATAATCATGTCTCTATATTAAACAGAGTTAAATTGCATTTGATAGTATACTGCCAAACCTTAAACATACATATAGTGCCAAAATAAAAAGGGGAGTATTTTAAACAAAGGGTTGTCTGCAGAAAAGTTCCATGAAATCAAATCCTCATATATAAACGCACAGCCGTGCCATCAAGGAGTGGTAGGCCATACAGTTGAACCATGATCGAGTATTCTTACGAGTTATCAATAAACACATTAATTTCTATATCTGTATTCAAACTATAAGGTTTGAGACCTCCCATTTTGTATATCCAGCTCTTTTCGAGCTTTGAAATGGCACACCTCTTTGGTAATGAGGCTTGGTACCATTTTTGCGGTCCATGTGATCTCTGGGCTCCTATATGTCGTCCGTGCGTTAATGAGGCTTGATCTGCGTTTTAGTCAATGGGCTTTTGGAGTGAAAGCGAGGTCTGGTTCCTGAGCGATAACGAGGCTTGGTCTCCGTCACAGCCAATACAAACTTGGAGTGAAAGTGAGGTACTAAGTGGATGCTATTTGAGTGATGGCAGCACGTTGCCCGTGCCCCAGGAAGACGCAAGGTATTGCGAAACATGTAGGGCGGTGCGTTGTGCTGACGCAATCACGCCACATGTGACCCGGTACATGGGGTTTTTTTGTTTGTTTTAGCTAGCCGGCTTTTTATCTATTCATGCACCTTTATACAATATTTCTGTGCAATATCCCTGTACATTACCTCTGTACATGTTGTCTTATGAGCTTTTGCTTATCTAGTTGCTACACAACTGGAGTCCTTTTCTGTCTGCTCACTCGTGGCTGGGAGCCCAAGTGTGCTTCTCTTTTCAGACTGGGGATATCCAGTTGCTACACACTTCAACATTGTGAACAAAATGGAGTCTCTTGTGCTTAAATGAACAATACAGTGAAAGTCCATGTCGTCTCCCATTTTGTTTATTCAACACCATTCTTCTCCAGGTTACATTCAGCCGATTGCTGGTAACCCCTGCTACATTGGCGCAGAGAGACGGCGTCCTGTTCAGCTCTCTCCTAGCTTTCTCAGAATAGGTTCATCAGGGCTGGTGGACAGTCTATTGGTAAAGTTGATCGTCACACAGGCATAGCCTGATGAGGAAGTAAATAACAAATATGAGAAATAGGAACATCACAATGTAAGCGCCTAATTTCTGTAACCATGTTGCTATGCCATATAAAAAGTCACCAAAGCCTCCTAATCCCTTAAAAGGGTTCCATCCATCTTTTAGCAATATCTCTGGCCTAATTCTGTAGTTCTCTTATTTTAGCAAGATGCCCTTTAATAATGTTCTCATTATCAGAAATGTATATACAACAGTCAGTGAGAATAACCTTACACATCCCACCTTGAGCTGCAGTGAGATAATTTAGTGTTAATCTGTGCTCTTATACTACTTTTTAAAGTGGAGCCCTTTCTTCACTTATTAAACCTATATCAGTGGTAGTATGGTTAATAATCTCATCTACAATTCTAGTGTAATTTATTTATTCTTTTCATTGCTTCTGTAGCTAAGTCCTGGGTCTCTCCAGGCCTAATGGTGACTTCCAGAGTTGGGGACAGCTGACATCCTTCTGTGTAGAGTGGGTTATAAGGCATGGTGGGTGCAATGTAAGGTAGATTAATGGGTGCCAGACACTTCTTGAATGCAAAGAGATTTATTTTCTCTTAACAGAAATGTGGGAAAGAGGGTTAGGGCCAGGACACCCTTTAGTAGTTGCAGTGTTAATTAGCAGACTCCAAGACTTGTATAGGTAGGCAGCCATGTAGGGAAAGGCACCCAAATGGACACCACATCTGCATCTGTAGACACGCTGTCTCCTATGGCAACAATCCTGAACAGTTTCAAACAAAGGTTGTAATGAACTTTCACTTCCTCCACAATCTCTCTCCTTTTTAGATGTTCACTCAATTGAGCTCCCAGTCTATCACTTAGACCTGCTGATCCACTGCTACTGGATCTCCTGAGCTCTTCAAATCTTCTCATTGAGTATCTTTCTCAAGCATCACCCCCGCGTCCCTGCTGAGTCCCTAGCTTGGCACTCAGATACTCCTCAAGCGTCACCCCACTGGCCTGCTTGGTCCCTGGCCTAGCAAACAATATTGCTCTGCAAGTTTCACCTCCACTGGCTGGGTCCCTGGCTTGACATCTGCTGAAGTTTCCCAATTCTTCACTGTCCCTGGTTGGTGAGAATACTGCTCTGGTACTTGCTTCAGCTACTCGGTGGTCCCTGGTAATAGGGTAGATGGTCCCTTAGTGGCTACAGCTTCCCCTCTACCTCCGACCAGGACAGATTCTATGGCCGGCAGAACCGTTACTTCTGGTTGGGCTGCAAGCCACAATCCCAATCCTACGCTGATCTCTTGCTTCTGGATAGGCCCTCAGACAGCCTAGCGGCCAGATGCCCCCGGGATAGGCCTCAGTCTCTGGCCTAGCAGCCCGGGGCATCACAAAACTAGTCCGCCCAGACAGCTGTCTAGGTGGCACAGAACCCCGATCACCTGACCTCACCCAAATAAATAGGCTCTCCCAGCAGGCCAAGGGACCTAAAATCCCTGCCCACTGGCTGAGACCCCCCATCTATTCTTAATCTGTCCTTGCAATGCCCTTGTCTTATCTAATGCCACCAGATACCCAGCCATCTAGTGACAGAAGCGAGAAGTGCAGCAATTCCAGAATTGGGGTAGAATCAATTGACCTCTTATCAATTGGCCAAGGCAACTATCACTTGGCATGTAAATTTTCTAGCAACCCTGCCTAAACAATTGAAGGATGCTACACTTCAATTCTCCATCCTGTCCAGGAAGGGAACCATGACCATATCATGTCACCTTCAGTGAACAGCTCTCCTTTGAACACTAAAGGGTATTCTGGACTTTGACCTGGTCGCACTATATCTTTGCGAACAGCGAAAGCAGGTAATAACTTCCCAATATGACATGTACCTGTAACATTCATAGGAAGCCAGGCGTAAGCTCTATCTCCACTTATAAAATATAACCCTCTACGTATAGATGGATGGTATACCTGCTCCTAAAAAAACTAGATGCAATAACATGAAATCTGAGGTAACCAATATTTCCACATATTGGGAACTGTGAGCCATTTGTACTATAAAGGGTTCTATATAGATCTGGGATATAATGCTATTGACTATAGTTTCCTCCATAAACTGTAATCTTTGTTCCAGTGCAATCTGAATTGCCCAGCTGTGTACATTTAGTGTTAAATGGGCATGTAATGTTTAGACAAATCTGTGGAGTGTCTATATGTTTTGAAACCATCAAACACACCCAGCAGTTACTAGCGTTTGCTATGGGTTGCATACAATTTTAACATTTGGATGAAAAGGTTAGTTTTCCATTTCTCAGTTCTCACAAACAGGAAAAGAAACATAATTTTTATAAAGGAAATCATCACTTCAGGATTTTCTTGCAATGACTTGCGTGAATCCAGGTGGGCTTTCCTTCCAACTTGACAGCTGATCTGTTGTCAAAAGCATAAAATGTGGTCTGTCAAATTTTGGTTCTAGCGGCTTTCTGATGTGTCGCTTGACCACCACCCAATCACCTGGTTGGATTCTGTGAACACCTAAAACAGAATCTGGGTCCGGGATAGAGTTGTAAACACCTTCATGTAATTTATTCAATGTTCTTTGCAAAATTTGAACATAGTATAACAGACTAGAGTGAGAAGCCTGCAACTGTTGGGGACAGCCCATGTGGTTGTTTAGGGGTAGTTCATACAGAATATAGGGCTATTGGCAAAGATTCCACCCATTTTTCAAGGCTGGGTTCATCTGATTGCGAATTGGATGCGAGTTGCTGGCCACCGCTGCCACCCCCTATTCAGGCGCCCAACCCCTTGCCCCTTCATGTAATCTGATTCTTGTGCTTTTGTGGATGGATCTCTTAAAGCCAAACTGGCAGCCACATAAGGTTGGGAGATCCTCCTCTACAGAGTCTTCTGGCCAAACGTAGTAAATTTGGGCATAACTTTTATTAAACATCTCCTCTGTCAAGCCAGTTTCATATGCCAATTTAGCTTCTGTCTCCCATGTGCAAGCTATTCTCCACATTCCTAACTGCACAGTAGCGGGCCATAATCGTGCAGAAAAGTTTGCCATACTTGTAAATCAAAAGTCCCTGCAGATTTTAAAGGTTTAGCTGTTCTATTTGTCCATTCTACCCGTTTATCTAGGGGCTCAGTATAGGTGGAACCGTACCTTCGGTTCATATATTCTCATTTTGCTCTGGGCATTTTCTGAGGGCCTCTCACCCTCAGAAAATATACCAAAGAGGATACTGGGCTAATCCTGTAGGAACTAAGAGAAACAAAACTTTCAGTAAGTGGAAGAGTGGGCTTAATGGATAAAGTAGATAGTGCCTCCACCCAGGGTGGGGCCTCTGTGAACAGAGGGGGTTTCCTTCCTGTGAAATTAATCAGTAATCTAAACAAATTAATCGGAGCAGTATATAAACAATACAAGATTTATATAAGAAGAGATTAATAATAGTACATACAGTCAATTTACAAATGGGTATTATCGGCAAATGGCCCGATAGGAGTCCTGGTGGACTTGTGCATCTATACTGGGGTATATATAGTCATTAATAGACATACCTCTAGATAAATGTTATAGCCAAATCCTGTTGTGGGGGGCCCTGAGGATGATGTGGCATGTGATTTTTGTGTTGGAGATCTGAAGACCAAATCTGAGGTGATGGGGAGATCTTCCAACTGTTGTCCAACAAGCCTGGAATGGAGCTTCTCAAGGCAGGAACTGTGGTATGCACTGTAACTCAGTCAGCCCATCTACTGTGTGCTTTAGTCCCTCCCTAATGGTTTCTAATTTGACATGAAACCAGACTTCAAAGCTAATGATCCAGAAGTGCCCGTGGGATGCCTAACCTGGCTCTGCTGGTTATTGAGCCCTAGCTATACAGTAGAAACCCAGACTAAAAGAGACAGGGTTAACTAGAATAGCAGGTCACCTACCAATATACTAGAAGGTTACCATTACACATACAGTAGCACAGACCTATCTGGCACTGTGCATATGAAATAAAAACAAAGAAAGGACAGAGATATTCTGTCACAAGATATATTCTTAGCAGCTACAGTTAGTGATATTAAAGTCTTTGTTGTTTTTTAAAAAAAAAAAAAAAAACATGTTGGTATAATTACCCGCTCTGTGTAATGGGTTTGCCGCCCCAATTCTCCTCTTCTCTGGTCCCTCGCCAGTGCTCTTGGGGGGGCCCCCCTGCCGAGTGCCCCCACAGCAAACGGGTTGCTATGGAGCACCCAAACTGAGCCGCTGCCATCCAGACATGGAGCTGCAGGTCGGCCCCACCCCCTCCCTCTTCTCATTGGCTTACTGACTTTGACAGCAGTGGCTGTGTCTCAGCCAATTGGGAGGGAGAGTCCCGCATAGTCAATGCTCCCATGCAACATGGTTGGATCGAGATTGGGCTCAGGTAAGTGTAAGGGAGGCTGCTGCACACAGAATTTTTTATTTTTTTTTTTTTTTATCCTAATGCTTAGCATGCATTAAGGTAAAAAAAAAAAAACTGGCTTTAGAACCACTTCATATCCTATGAATACTTGCATACTAGTCCATTCTGGCTTAGGGTTTAGTAGCATGGGCAGGACTGAGACGCTCTCCACTTCCTCCTTCTGGGGTTTCAAAGCCAACAACCCAGGGAAAGGATGTGCATAAATAATATATTTACAGTCATTTTACAATTTCAGACAGAGGACAACAGATCCCTACACAGGCATTTAGGTGGCAGCAGGATGACCTCCTAAACACCTGAAAGCTGGTGCTTAGCCGAGCTCTGAAAAGCAAACCACAGCAGGTTGATTATTTTTTAGCGCATTGGCTAGCGTGAACTTGACCTAAATCTGTCCAGTACTACTACTACACACACCTACTAGATCTACCTCTCTAATGACCATAGTATTTGAACACCGGTATAATGAGCACATTGGTTTATCTGTATTTACATTAAAAGGTCAGAGCAAGACTAAAATAGACATACTAACTGTAGCCTTTTGTTAAATTCAGATGTAAGCTATATATCATTATTAGTTTTGTGACATTCGTTATGATCAATGTTATTTTCAATGAGTTTAGTATGATTTCATAACATTCTTTTCTATTTGATTGTAGATATTTTGAAGAAAGGCGGCAATGCAGCTGATGCAGCGGTGGCAGTAGCTGCTGCCCTTAATGTCACTGAGCCCACAAGCACTGGTATTGGCGGTGATTGTTTCTGTTTGTTTTACAAAGCAGAAAACAAAAAGGTCTATGGCCTTAATGGAAGGTAGTGCTATCTATTTCCCTTGTCTCTGTGCAGGCTGTCTTGCGTTGTGTAAAAGTAAAACATCACTTATTTCAATGTGACAGTAATATGTCAAGGAACAACCTTGACAAACATTTTAAATCTGATATATTTGTTTCAAACTATATGGTTTACTAAAATGATCAGTTCAGGCCAGTCTTACATGGGAGCTTTTGTAGTAGGCCTCTAAATCAGTTTTCCATACATTTTGGATGAGTTGAAAGCAAAACACACAGCATTGCTACCTCCTCTCCTTAATCATATAGAATGTATACATCGGTGCTCAGGCAGTCAGACGCTGTGAGCCCTGTAGAGACTAAATCTTGAAAAAAGTGCTGGCACTTCAGTAAAATCCACAAGCAGATACAGTGGGGAGAAAAATTAATTGATCCCCTGCAGATTTTGTAAGTTTGCCCACTTACAAAAAAATAAAGGATGTATAATTTTTATCATAAAAGTGTATTTTAAAGGATAGAGACAGAATATCAACCAAAAATGCAGAAAAAACACATGACACAAAGGTTATAAATTGAGTTGCAGTTCAGTGACTAAAATAAGTATTTGAACGCCAAGCAAAAAATGACTTAGTACTTGGTGGAGAAACCCTTGTTGGCAAGCACAGAGGTAAGACATTTCTTGTAGTTGGTGACCAGGTTTGCACACATCTCAGGAGGGATTTTGGTCCACTCTTCTTTACAGATCTTCTCTAAATCCTTAAAGCGGAATTCCACCCAAAAGTGGAAGTGGAAGCTCCACTTATCTAACCCCCCCCCCCCCCCCCTCCGATGCCACATTTGGCACCTTTCAGGGGGGATGGGGAAGTGGGTACCTGGTTTTTGACAGGCATCTGTCCCCACTTCCGAGAGATCTTGCCAAGATCACTCGGAAGTTCAGCCCCCCTACTCCCACCTCAACCCACCACCCCCCCCGCCCACCAGGCTATTCAAAGAGCAGCGCGCTTCGCACATGCGCAGTAGGGAACCGGCTGGTAAGTGTCCTAATATACATATATAAATACAGTATGTGCTGACTTTTAATTTGTTGCTGGGGGGAGGGCGGGACTCTGCTTTAAGGTTTCTTGGCTGTTGCTTGGCAACTCAGTTTCAGCTCCCTCCCATAAATTTTCGATAGGATTAGGGTCTGGAGACTGGCTCCACCACTCCCTGACCTTAATGTGCTTCTTCTGGAGTCACTCCTTTGTTGCCTTGGTGGTATGTTTTGGGTCATTGTCATGCTTGAAGACCAATCCATGACCCATCTTCAGTGTTCTGCCTGAGTGAAGAAGGTTCTCATCAAAGATTTTACAATACATGGGCCCCATCCCTTGGCCCCTCAATGCAGCAAAGTTGGCCTGTACCTTTTTTAGCAGTGAAACAACCCCAAATCATAATGTTTCCACCTCTGTGCTTGACTCTAGGGATGGTGTTCTTGGAGTCATAGTCAACATTTTTCTTCCCCCCCCCCCATACTTGGATCCATTTATTTTTAATCTAGTGATCGTGCATATTCTAATAAGATACATTTTTGGATCGGGGTTCACGAATATCCTCCCTCAACACCAGATACAATCCCTCTAATACCAGACATTCTCATAGCAAAGACAAATCACAATGATCTGCAACAACTCTCTCTTGCAACAAACTCCTCTCTGACCAGGTTTGAATTATATATTGTGCAAGAGTGATGCGTTTGGGCACTTCTGCCTAAATGGCTGCACTGCTAGTGCAATAAAGTATATAAAGTAAGTTTGATTGTCAGTTCCACAGTCTAATGCAATTCTTAGGTTTGGAAAATTAGGGGCCTAACTGTATTCAGTTGCATCTTTAAAAAAAAAAAAAAAAATTCTGAATATTTTTGTTATATACAAATAACTAATCTCCCAAAATAAGGAATTAAACCGGAGTTCCACCCAAAAATGGAACTTCCACTTTTTGGATCCCCCCCCCCCCCCCGGTGTGACATTTGGCACCTTTCAGGGGGGAGGAGGGAGCGGATACCTATATAATGTCCATATATTAAAAGTCAGCAACTGCAGTATTTGTAGCTGCTGGCTTTTAATATACATATTTTTTTTTTTTTCAGCGAACCTCCGCTTTAACACAAATTTAAAACAAATGTAGTCAATCTTTCGAAATAACAAAAGAATAACAAAACTTCCAAAAAAAATACGAATCAATGCGGAACAATGAATGAATATATATAGATAGAGATATATATATAATCTATCTCTCCCGTTCCAAAATTATTCTAACATAGCGGTGACGAAATCTTTTACTTAAAGTGGGATTCCGGCCAGCGAATTTTTTTTTTTTTTTTTTAAAGTCAGCAGCTACAAACATTGTAGCTGCTGACTTTAAATAAGTACTTACCTGTCCTGGGTGCCCACGATGTCGACCGCCCGAGGCCGACCCGTCCCTCGGCTCTCGGGTCCCGGCACCACCATCCTAACTAAGGGAAACAGGCAGTGGAGCCTTGCGGCTTCACTGCCAGTTTCCTACTGCGCACGCGCAAGCAGGGCGGTGCTCTGTGAATGGCCCCGTGGTTTTCTGGGAACACACACAGTTCCCAGAAGGCAACGGGACTGCTCACCGAGGAACAGGACACTCCGCGGAATAGTCAGAGGCAGATTAGGAAGACTGCCTAGCAACAAGGGTTCAGGTAAGTTTAAAAACACAAATTTTGTCAAATGGTTTTTTAGGATTTTTGGTGCAATTTTTTTTTTTAATTTATTTTATTTTTTTTTCAGGGTGGCCCTCCACTTTAACGAGTGAAAACAAAATTTTCCCTTGTGTACATCTCTACTTTTCAGTATTGTAAAAATGTATTTACTGTCATTGTATTATATGATGTGACATTAACCACTTCCCACCCGTAGGATGTAAAGATGTTTCTTTCCCTGGAAAGCAGAGATCGCTTTTTTTTTTTTTTTTTTTTTTTTTTTTTTTTTCATGCTTTCTAAGGTAGAGGAGATATCTGGGGTTGTGGGCGGGCCATACTGTGCAAATTTCTTTCCTGCAATCACAAGGGAATCAGCATTTGTCTTCTCCCGGCGGGGGAAGCCATCCCCGTCGGGAGAAGACCGTAATTATCGCTAGTGGCTATAGTAGCCGCTAGCAATAATCGCAAGAGAATCCGGCAGGCGATTGATCAACTGGGTACATTCAGCCTGCCCATAACGGTTCGAATCTTGACTGGTTCAGCAGAAATCGTCCGAAATTCAAACTGTGTATGGCTGGCCTTATTGACCCCCAGATGTCTACAGAAAGCAAACCTGTCATGCCTTATTCTTATTACAAGAGATGTTAACATTTCTTGTAATGGTAATAAAAGTCAAAAAGATTAAAAGGATAATGTACTTTTTTTTTTTTTTTTTTTTGCGCCCCTGTCCCCTTGTGCTTGCACGCAGAAGTGAACGCATACATAGGTCGCGTCTGCATATGTAAGCGGTGTTCGCACCACACATGTGAGGTATCGCCACAGATGTTATAGCAATAATTCTAGCCCTAGACCTCCTTTGCACCTCTAGACTGGTAACCTGTAAAAAAATTTAAAGTGTAGCCTTTGGAGATTTTTAAGCACCAAAGTTTTTTAAAACAGGACATGTTTATCTATTTTCTTAGCGTAACATCTTTTATATTTTACTAAAATATTGGGTTATATATTGTGTGGTGTTTTGTTTTTTTTGTTTTTTTTTTTTTTGCATTAAAATTCATTAAAGTGTATTTATTACAAATTGTGTTTGAAAAATTGCAGCGCAAATACAGTGGGACATAAATTACAATGACCACCATTTTATTCTCCAAGGCCTCTGCTAAAATATATATGTATGTGTGTACATATACATGTAGGAGAGAAATGTCATAACTGGCCTGGGCTGGAAGTGGTTAATATGACTTCACTTTTTGCCCACTGTACTAACTGCAGCACTGATAAATGGAGGGACCATTGCTGAAGTGCATACTTCAATTTATCTTTATCTTCTGGTTGCTTTCTTGCTGTATTTCCCAGCACAACCAAGAACAATGCAAAGTATTTTAATACATGCCTATTACACATGCTACACCATAAAGTAATAGACCAGTTATTAATTTTGTGGTGTTTTTGACCACCATTAATGTCAAGCGTTTGTCCTGGTAAAATGTTTTATCTGTTCCTGAGTGTATCAGAGGGTATATCATTTGTCAGTTTGTTAACTTGCTAATTCTGTTTACTTTTGTGCAGTGGCAGATGTCCAAGGGCATTGAGTCTGCAAGTACTGAAACAGCAAGGTTTCGATGAGGAAAACCCTGTCCCGCCTTCGCACGTTCACAATGTCACAGTGCCAGGTGCTGCGGCTGCCTGGGTTGATACTGTTGACCTCTTTGGCGGTAAGAAGGTAATATTCTACATTCCATGTAGAATTGGAGTGTTCACAACAACTCTGGCTTATTACAGGGCTCAGTTGCAAAAGAAAATTTGTAATATTGTGCAGCATGATATGCTACAGTGTAGGCTGCCTATAAAAGTTAAATGCTTAATTAAGTATGTAGGCATGAACCAACTGCCTCTCAGGCTGTAGAGTGCTCCCTAAACATGGCAACCTAGAAAACGTTACTTTTCCTATTAAGGGCAAATTACAGGTTCTCTAGCTAAGCAATCCCCTACCGCCATGTTCACCCACCTTTCCATTCCTCCATTGGAGTTAACGGAAATACTCGCTGCCTCTGGGGATGGGACAGCTGGTGATTTTCTTCTTTTTCCCATGATGCTCAAGGCTGGGTGGGCCAATGGCCAAGCCTGATACTGTCACATAATGTAGTAGAGTACGTCATTAACCTTGTGTAGGCTCCAACCGTATCCAGCATTTCGATTACACAGGTTTTTATCAGAAGAATAGTTGCCCAAGGGGAAGTGTGAGAGAAAGGGAATATCTATAGACTGCCATATGTAAGCAGAATAAAGTATGGACATGTGCAGTAATAAAAAAATGATATAAACATGTGATCCGTACAAGCAATGTTGTTGCCCCAAATATTTGTGAAGTGTCACTCACACTGTACTCTCTATAGCTGACCCTGGCAGAGATCTTACAGCCGGCCATTGAACTAGCGGAGTCTGGCTTTCCAGTGTCTGAAGTTTCTGCTTTCCAATGGAATGCCACAGCCAACAAGCTCCAGGCTGCAAACAACAAGTATGGTACAGAACTGCTGATTAATGGACAAGCTCCAGACCATGGGCAACTCTTCAGAAATCCCTCACTGGCAAACACATTCAAGGTATTTTTTTTTTCCTTCCTGTCAGTGAGAGACATATGGCAATGTATGCAGTGTGTGCAGTAAAAATCTGATCACATTCTGTTAAAGTAGATCTAAACCCACTTATTTTTATGAGCTTTAACATCTTAATAATATAGTTTCAAACGTTGTATTTAAATTTGCAGATTTGTTAAAAGAATACCTGGTGGTCATGTAGGTTTTTGTTTAGACACTTCCTGTTATAGGGTGATATTTGTCTCCCAATTGTGCTCCTATGTTCTCCATCACTTGTGCCCTGGTGGAAAGACTACAAGTTACTGTGCCCACAGGAAGCCAGTCCTGAGCAATGATGTGCAGATAACAAAGGAGCATTTGAGTGTAAATAGACAAGCAATTGATACGTGACACCAGGGTGGATTTGATTTAAACCCCTAGTAAAACGGCTTGATTTAATTCAACTTTATTTAAATCATAATTTTTAGAGAGCAACTGTGATCTCTGACGCGATGTTGACTCACCGACAGTCCCATTTACTAATTTAATGGGACGGCTGGTGATGAGGCAGTGACACAACAAGGTGAGGGACATGACGTCAGCAGGTGACTGGATGCCCGCTAACAGGCGCTGCCATGATGGATCTGAAATGACAGGTGCTCTTTAAATGTAAGGACTCCTTCTTACTGGTAGTTACTGTGAAATTGTGTGAATGCATCAATTCAGTGCATGTTATCTCCGCTTGCAGAGCTTGGATTCATTGAATGTAAATATTGCAGAATATACAGCCTCATGCTATATAACGAAGCTCCATTTCATGCTGAATGAACTAAATTATTAATGCATCTTAAATAGAAAACTATCTTTAGATAGATTTTATACTCCAAAAGCATTTTATTGAAATTTGATAAAAAAAATCAAAAATACTTTTTTTTTTTTTTTTCAATGATTTTTATCCACCCTGCGTGACATAGAGCAAAATCCAGTTGGGCTTCAGATCTACTTTAATTCACCAGAAGGCGGGGGCGTGGCCAAGACCGGCATGTGAGAGGACGCACTTCTCACAGCTCCTGCCTGATCTGTCCATTGATCCTTCCCTGGCATCCCTGATCCTGCTTTCTTCGGCCCCCCAGCTGGCTACCGAGTCCCAGTACCCCCCAGACCCACCGCCGGCCCTCTGCACAAGAGGGAAAACCCGCCGAGGCCTGTCTGAGATGGCGGGACCGAACTCCCAAGATGGCGCCGCCACGCCTGCAGCCCTGGCACAGAGCGCACCCCGGACGGCAGATAAGCTAAAAGAAGGCAGCAGCAGGAAAACCCTGAAGTCATCGGGTAAGGAGCAGTATAGAGATATCCTATACTATACCCAGAAAATACAGGGTCCCGGGGCGGTGGATGCGGGGGGGTTCAGGTCACAGAGGGGGAGAGGCTGACATGCCAGCACAAGCAGACTGAGAAATGGACACAGTTAGCACTCCTAACCTCTTCATGGAGGCTGAAGCTCGCCCCCCCCCAGAAGATACATCAGAGACTCTGGAGCAAGCAACATTAGCTGAAATTCTGAAAGCAGTTCATATGTGCACAGCTGCAGTCATTGTCATGAAAGATCAGTTGGGGGGTGTTAGAGAAGAGATGTCATTTCTCAGACAAGACCTGCAAAAGGTCAGGGAAAGAGCCACAGCAGTGGAAACGAGAGTTAGTGACATAGAAGACAGACTACCTCCACTTTCACAAGAAGCCAGAGCAGCACACTGCATGGCCCAAGACACTTATAATAGAGCTGAGGACACTGAAAATCGTTTACGCAGGAATAAAGTTCGCATTGTGGGGCTCCCCGAAAAATCTGCGGGTAAAGATCCCACTACCTTTGTGGAAAATTGGTTTATTGAGATCTTTGGCCGGGACGCATTTTCCCCCTTCTTCACAGTGGAGAGAGCCCACAGGGTCCCAGGCCGGCCTCCCCTGCAGGGGGCCCCTCCCAGGTCAATGCTGGTCAAGCTACTACACTACCAGGACAGGGAAGCTATATTACGTTGTGCACGCGAGAAGGCGAATATTAAGTTCAATGGCGTCAGAGTGTCCTTCTAGCCTGACTTCTCCACGGAGGTGCAGAGAAGTAGAGCGAAATTCGGGGAGGTCAAGAAAAGTCTGAGGGCCCTGCAATTACCATATGCTATGCTCTACCCGGCTAAACTGCGTGTGACGGCAGACGGGCATGCTCAGTTCTTTGAGTCAGCTAGAGAAGCAGCGATGTGGTTGGATCACAATGAACAAGCCCTGCGACACCATCGGGCGGATGCAGAGGGTGACTGGCCCTGACATGCAGTCAAGGATACCAAGTAAATCAGCTGGTCAGGATGCTGCAATTTTTCATATGGCTAGGTAGTTGCCCATACCTGTCTTCCTCATTGCCATCCTTCAGCATATTTGGCTCTTCTTTCCCTTGTTTGAATGCCGGGGATATATTTCATTTTTAGAAATGCTGGGGAAAAGAACTGTGATTTTCTTTATTTTTTGACTACACATCTCTTTGTTTCGTTGGCAATGCGAGATCAATCAGTTGGCCTATCTTTAGGCTGTGTTGCCAGGCAAGGCTTTGCCCGGTGGGCGAAGTTGTTTTGGATGTTCCTACTATTTTGCTCCATACTGGCGGGCACTAACGTCAGTGAGGTGTGCCCGACATGGTCTTACCCTGCTACATTGGATCTAAAGTTTGATGGCATCGTTGTGCCTAGTTGTCGTTCACAGTGTACACTATTCTACAGTCCAGAGACTTACCTTCTTTTGCATACTAGCCTCCTAGACAATTCAACAGCCCACTGCAACTCTATCTATCATTGCTTCCATGGACTTGCCACATAGATGAATATTGAAAGCCCCAGCTTGCTGATGTCTTTGCTTCTACAATGGCGGGATCTTCGTCTTTGATTTCTTGGAATGTTAGGGGCATGAACTCCCCCCTTAAAAGTACAATGATATTTACTTGTCTAAAAAAGTTTTATCCTGCTATCTTATGCCTACAGGAAACACACTTGACTGTGGAGACTAAGAGTTGCCTGAAATATGCATGGATTGGATAGGATGGGCCTATCACTCCACTCACACCTCCTTTTCTCAGGGTGTGAGTGTAGTGATACACAGATCCCTGGATTTTCAGGAATATGCATCTAAAATAGATTCAGAGGGGAGATTTGTGTTTTTTTACACTGTCGCATTGATACTTTGCAATGTATTTTGGCCTGTGTGTATATACCTCCTCCATTTGATGCACGGGTGCTTCGGCTTCTCCTGGAGTTTTTGGGGGGAAAGCCGAACCTCCCTATGCTGCATGTGGGGGACTTTAATAGTTGGCTGGACCCCGGTTTGGACAAGCATCCACCTCCGGGTCTACAGGTTCCACGCAGGGTAACACCTCTTGCTAGGCTATTACAGGAGCTGGGATGGTTAGACATATGGAGATACAGAAACCCTGCAATTAAACAATTCTCCTGCTTTTCAAAAACCCACGGGTCGCTATCCAGGATAGATTTAGCTGTTGGGAACTAAGCTATGCTCCCCTCGGTTTCTGACATCTCTTACAAACCCAGGTGTGTATCGGATCGCTCCTATATGGTAATAAACCTTATTGTGACACAGGCTTCTACACTGTCAAAAGCTCCCTGGAAATGTAATGCCTTTTGGCTTCAGCGGTTTACATCCCCCGAGGAACTAGTGGGGAGCATCCAGAAATTTTTTAAGCACCAGCCTAATTCAGCCGCTGTTCTGGCAGAGTGGTTGACATTTAAATCCTATTTAAGACGGTTGCTAAACAATGAAGTCACCAAGGTTAAAAAGCATTCTGAAGCTTTTAGAGAAGATCTGGAGGTACAGGTCCAGTCCCTGGAGGTGAAATATGTGCAGGATCCCACTGATTCCGCTAGGGGGGCTTGGCAGGCGGCTCAATCGGCTTATGAGCACCTCCTGGCCTCGACGGCGGAAAAGAGGGTTTTTTCCAAAACCGCTTTTTTTGAGGAGGGGGAAACAGGCCGTCTTTTGGCTAGAATTGCTAATTCAGAACAGAAATCTCCAGTTATTGGAACCATAAAAAACACTGGGGGGCAGTTGGTACACTCTCCTGATTTAATACTAAAAACACTAGCAGAGTTTTATGACGCATTGTATCGCCCAGCCTCGGTGCATAGCTCTGGGGAATTGTATAGTTATTTGGATGAAATTGCTTTCCCGCAGCTTTCAACTTCTCAATGTAAGGAGTTAGACTCTCCATTATCCCTGGAGGAGCTGCAAGTAGCGGTGGCAGCGTTTCCTAATTGTAAAGCCCCTGGGGGGGATGATATCCCCATGGAGATTTACAAAAGCTACTCTGAGGTATTGCTACCCAAATTGTTGGAAGTGTTTAATGCAGCTAAGGTACAGTCTGTCCTTCCACCTTCTATGTCTCAAGCCCATATTGTGTTGATTTTAAAACAGGGGAAGGATCCAGTAGATCCGGCCTCGTATAGGCCGATATCGTTACTTCAGTCGGATATTAAAATACTGGCAAAAATACTAGCCCTTAGGTTAAACAAGGTAATCTCTTCAGTTATACACCCGGACCAGGTGGGATTTATGCCCAATAAGTCCACAGCGATAAACCTAAGAAGGCTATTCCTTAACCACTTGCCGACCGCCTAACGTATATATACGTCGGCAGAATGGCACGGGCAGGCAGAATCACGTACCTGTACGTGATCTGCCTCCCGCGGGCGGGGGGTCCGATCGGACCCCCCCCCGGTGCCATCGGCGGTCGGCATCTGACTGGGAGCGTCGGGAGGCGAGGGGGAGACCATCCGATCGTGGCCCCCCCCTCGCGATCGCTCCCAGCCAATGGGAATCCTCCTCTGCCTGTGTGTAGTTTCACACAGGCAGAGGATGTGATGTCATCTCTCCTCGGTCTGGCAGTTTCCGTCCCAGCGCCGAGGAGAGAAGACATGTAAGTCTACACAACACAAACACACACAGTAGAACATGCCAGGCATACCTTACACCCCCGATCCCCCCCCGATCGCCCCCCGATCCCCCCCCAATCACCCCCCCCCCCCCGTCACAAACTGACATTAGCAGTATTTTTTTTTTTTTTTTTTTTTTTTTTTTCTGATTACTGCATAATGTCAGTTTGTGACAGTTACAGTGTTAGGGCAGTGAGTATTACCCCCCTTTAGGTCTAGGGTACCCCCCTAACCCCCCCTAATAAAGTTTTAACCCCTTGATCACCCCCTGTCACCAGTGTCACTAAGCGATCATTTTTCTGATCGCTGTATTAGTGTCGCTGGTGACGCTAGTTAGAGACGTAAATATTTAGGTTCGCCGTCAGCGTTTTATAGCGACAGGGACCCCCATATACTATCTAATAAATGTTTTAACCCCTTGATTGCCCCCTAGTTAACCCTTTCACCACTGATCACCATATAAGTGTTACGGGTGACGCTGGTTAGTTTGTTTATTTTTTATAGTGTCAGGGCACCCGCCGTTTATTACCTAATAAAGGTTTAGCCCCCTGATCGCCCGGCGGTGATATGCGTCGCCCCAGGCAGCGTCAGATTAGCGCCAGTACCGCTAACACCCTCGCACGCAGCATACGCCTCCCTTAGTGGTATAGTATCTGATCGGATCAATATCTGATCCGATCAGATCTATACTAGCGTCCCCAGCAGTTTAGGGTTCCCGAAAACGCAGTGTTAGCGGGATCAGCCCAGATACCCGCTAGCACCTGCGTTTTGCCCCTCTGCCCGGCCCACCCAAGTGCAGTATCGATCGATCACTGTCACTTACAAAACACTAAACGCATAACTGCAGCGTTCGCATAGTCAGGCCTGATCCCTGCGATCGCTAACAGTTTTTTTGGTAGCGTTTTGGTGAACTGGCAAGCACCAGCCCCAGGCAGCGTCAGATTAGCGCCAGTACCGCTAACACCCACGCACGCACCGTACACCTCCCTTAGTGGTATAGTATCTGATCGGATCAATATCTGATCTGATCAGATCTATACTAGCGTCCCCAGCAGTTTAGGGTTCCCACAAACGCAGTGTTAGCGGGATCAGCCCAGATACCTGCTAGCACCTGCGTTTTGCCCCTCCGCCCGGCCCAGCCCAGCCCACCCAAGTGCAGTATCGATCGATCACTGACACTTACAAAACACTAAACACATAACTGCAGCGTTCGCAGAGTCAGGCCTGATCCCTGCGATCGCTAACAGTTTTTCTGGTAGCGTTTTGGTGAACTGGCAAGCACCAGCCCCAGGCAGCGTCAGGTTAGCGCCAGTACCGCTAACACCCACGCACGCAGCATACGCCTCCCTTAGTGGTATAGTATCTGATTGGATCAATATCTGATCCGATCAGATCTATACTAGCGTCCCCAGCAGTTTAGGGTTCCCACAAACGCAGTGTTAGCGGGATCAGCCCAGATACCTGCTAGCACCTGCGTTTTGCCCCTCCGCCCGGCCCAGCCCAGCCCACCCAAGTGCAGTATCGATCGATCACTGACACTTACAAAACACTAAACGCATAACTGCAGCGTTCGCAGAGTCAGGCCTGATCCTTGCGATCGCTAACAGTTTTTTTGGTAGCGTTTTGGTGAACTGGCAAGCACCAGCAGCCTAGTACACCCCGGTCGTAGTCAAACCAGCACTGCAGTAACACTTGGTGACGTGGCGAGTCCCATAAGTGCAGTTCAAGCTGGTGAGGTGGCAAGCACAAGTAGTGTCCCGCTGCCACCAAGAAGACAAACACAGGCCCGTCGTGCCCATAGTGCCCTTCCTGCTGCATTCGCCAATCCTAATTGGGAACCCACCACTTCTGCAGCGCCCGTACTTCCCCCATTCACATCCCCAACCAAATGCAGTCGGCTGCATGAGAGGCATTTTCTTTATGTCCTCTCGAGTACCCCTACCCAACGAACCCCCCAAAAAAGATGTCGTGTCTGCAGCAAGCGCGGATATAGGCGTGACACCCGCTATTATTGTCCCTCCTGTCCTGACAATCCTGGTCTTTGCATTGGTGAATATTTTGAACGCTACCATGCACTAGTTGAGTATTAGCGTAGGGTACAGCATTCCACAGACTAGGCACACTTTCACAGGGTCTCCCAAAATGCCATCGCATTTTGAGAGACCCGAACCTGGAACCGGTTACAGTTATAAAAGTTAGTTACAAAAAAAAGTGTAAAAAAAAAAAAACACATACAAAAATATAAAATAAAAAAAAAATAGTTGTCGTTTTATTGTTCTCTCTCTCTCTCTATTCTCTCTCTATTGTTCTGTTCTTTTTTACTGTATTATATTCTGCAATGTTTTATTGTTATTATGTTTTATCATGTTTGCTTTTCAGGTATGCAATTTTTTATACCTTACCGTTTACTGTGCTTTATTGTTAACCATTTTTTTGTCTTCAGGTACGCCATTCACGACTTTGAGTGGTTATACCAGAATGATGCCTGCAGGTTTAGGTATCATCTTGGTATCATTCTTTTCAGCCAGCGGTCGGCTTTCATGTAAAAGCAATCCTAGCGGCTAATTAGCCTCTAGACTGCTTTTACAAGCAGTGGGAGGGAATGCCCCTCCCCCCCCAACGTCTTCCGTGTTTTTCTCTGGCTCTCCTGTCTCAACAGGGAACCTGAAAATGCAGCCGGTGATTCAGCCAGCTGACCATAGAGCTGATCAGAGACCAGAGTGGCTCCAAACATCTCTATGGCCTAAGAAACCGGAAGCTACGAGCATTTTAGGACTTAGATTTCGCCGGATGTAAACAGCGCCATTGGGAAATTGGGAAAGCATTTTATCACACCGATCTTGGTGTGGTCAGATGCTTTGAGGGCAGAGGAGAAATCTAGGGTCTAATAGACCCCAATTTTTGCAAAAAAGAGTACCTGTCACTACCTATTGCTATGATAGGGGATATTTACATTCCCTGAGATAACAATAAAAATGATTAAAAAAAAAAAAAAAATGAAAGGAACAGTTTAAAAATAAGATAAAAAAATAATAATAATAAAGAAAAAAAAAAAAAAAAAAAAAAAGCACCCCTGTCCCCCCTGCTCTCGCGCTAAGGCGAACGCAAGCGTCGGTCTGGCGTCAAATGTAAACAGCAATTGCACCATGCATGTGAGGTATCGCCGCGAAGGTCAGATCGAGGGCAGTAAGTTTAGCAGTAGACCTCCTCTGTAAATCTAAAGTGGTAACCTGTAAAGGCTTTTAAAGGCTTTTAAAAATGTATTTAGTTTGTCGCCACTGCACGTTTGTGCGCAATTTTAAAGCATGTCATGTTTGGTATCCATGTACTCGGCCTAAGATCATCTTTTTTATTTCATCAAACATTTGGGCAATATAGTGTGTTTTAGTGCATTAAAATGTAAAAAAGTGTGTTTTTTCCCCAAAAAATGCGTTTGAAAAATCGCTGCGCAAATACTGTGTGAAAAAAAAAAATGAAACACCCACCATTTTAATCTGTAGGGCATTTGCTTTAAAAAAAATATATAATGTTTGGGGGTTCAAAGTAATTTTCTTGCAAAAAAAAATTATTTTTTTATGTAAACAATAAGTGTCAGAAAGGGCTTTGTCTTCAAGTGGTTAGAAGTGTGGGTGATGTGTGACATAAGCTTCTAGATGTTGTGCATAAAATGCCAGGACAGTTCAAAACCCCCCCAAATGACCCCATTTTGGAAAGTAGACACCCCAAGCTATTTGCTGAGAGTCATGTTGAGTCCATGGAATAATTTATATTGTGACACAAGTTGCGGGAAAGAGACAATTTTTTATTTTTTTTATTTTTTTTTGCGCAAAGTTGTCACTAAATGATATATTGCTCAAACATGCCATGGGAATATGTGAAATTACACCCCAAAATACATTCTGCTGCTTCTCCTGAGTACGGGGATACCACATGTGTGGGACTTTTTGGGAGCCTAGCCGCGTACGGGACCCCGAAAACCAAGCACCGCCTTCAGGCTTTCTAAGGCCGTAAATTTTTGATTTCACTCTTCACTGCCTATCACAGTTTCGGAGGCCATGGAATGCCCAGGTGGCAAAAAAACCCCCCAAATGACCCCATTTTGGAAAGTAGACACCCCAAGCTATTTGATGAGAGGTATAGTGAGTATTTTGCAGACCTCACTTTTTGTCACAAAGTTTTGAAAATTGAAAAAAGAAAAAAAAAAATTTTTTTTTCTCGTCTTTCTTTATTTTCAAAAACAAATGAGAGCTGCAAAATACTCACCATGCCTCTCAGCAAATAGCTTGGGGTGTCTACTTTCCAAAATGGGGTCATTTGGGGGGGGTTTGTGCCACCTGGGCATTCCATGGCCTCCGAAACTGTGATAGGCAGTGAGGAGTAAAATCAAAAATGTACGCCCTTAGAAATCCTGAAGGCAGTGATTGGTTTTCGGGGTCCCGTACGCGGCTAGGCTCCCAAAAAGTCCCACACATGTGGTATCCCCATACTCAGGAGAAGCAGCTAAATGTATTTTGGGGTGCAATTCCACATATGCCCATGGCCTGTGTGAGCAATATATCATTTAGTGACAACTTTGTGCAAAAAAAAAAAAAAAAAAAAAAAATTTGTCACTTTCCCGCAACTTGTGTCAAAATATAAAACATTCCATGGACTCAACATGCCTCAAAGCAAATAGCTTGGGGTGTCTACTTTCCAAAATGGGGTCATTTGGGGGGGTTTTATGTCATCTGGGCATTTTATGGCCTTCAAAACTGTGATAGGTAGTGAGGAGTAAAATCAAAAATGTACGCCCTTAGAAATCCTGAAGGCAGTGATTGGTTTTCGGGGCCCCGTACGCGGCTAGGCTCCCAAAAAGTCTCACACATGTGGTATCCCCATACTCAGGAGAAGCAGCTAAATGTATTTTGGGGTGCAATTCCACATATGCCCATGGCCTGTGTGAGCAATATATCATTTAGTGACAACTTTTTGTAATTTTTTTTTTTTTTTGTCATTGTTCAATCACTTGGGACAAAAAAAATGAATATTCAATGGGCTCAACATGCCTCTCAGCAAATTCCTTGGGGTGTCTACTTTCCAAAATGGGGTCATTTGTGGGGGTTTTGTACTGCCCTGCCATTTTAGCACCTCAAGAAACGACATAGGCAGTCATAAATTAAAGGCTGTGTAAATTCCAGAAAATGTACCCTAGTTTGTAGACGCTATAACTTTTGCGCAAACCAATAAATATACACTTATTGACATTTTTTTTACCAAAGACATGTGGCCGAATACATTTTGGCCTAAATGTATGACTAAAATTGAGTTTATTGGATTTTTTTTAGAACAAAAAGTAGAAAATATCATTTTTTTTCAAAATTTTCGGTCTTTTTCCGTGTATAGCGCAAAAAATAAAAACGGCAGAGGTGATCAAATACTATCAAAAGAAAGCTCTATTTGTGGGAAGAAAAGGACGCAAATTTCGTTTGGGTACAGCATTGCATGACCGCGCAATTAGCAGTTAAAGCGACGCAGTGCCGAATTGTAAAAAGTGCTCTGGTCAGGAAGGGGGTAAAACCTTCCGGGGCTGAAGTGGTTAACATGCAATCCCATGCTGATAATAGGGGTAACAGGGCTCTTCTGTCATTAGATACTATGAAAGCATTTGACAGCGTGGAATGGCCTTATCTTTGGGAGGTACTGAAGCGATTTGGCTTTGGTGATGTATACATTACCTGGGTGCGCTTGTTGTATCATTGCCCTCAAGCAGTCAGTAGAGAGGCTGGCAGACTGTCACTTCCATTTACCTTAGGCCGGGGCACGTGGCAGGGGTGCCCTTTGTCCCCCCTGCTGTTTGCCCTGGCACTAGAACCACTGGCAATCAAGATTGGAGATCATGGGGATATCACAGGCTTCTGCTATGGAGATAGACGGGAGAAGGTGATGCTCTATGCCGATGATACAATGATTCTGTTGGGGGATATGGAGCAATCCCTGAGGAACACGATGGAAACAGTGATTCATTTTGGGGAATTCTCAGGGCTGAAAATAAATTGGACTAAATCTGCCCTGATGCCCCTAGATGAGGTCAAATTACAAGATGGAGAGCGAGTGGGGGATATCCCGGTGGCCACTTTCTTTAAATATCTGGGGATATGGGTGTCGCCCCGAATTAGGGACTATGGTCAACTAAATATTTCCCCGCTACTGGCCAGATTTCGCCTGCGGGTTAAAACGTGGAATACCTTGTGTATGTCAGTCGCGGGCAGAGTGAATCTAATTAAAATGATTCTGATGCCCCAATTGCTATACATGCTACATAATTCCCCAGTAGTGATCCCACTAAAGACCTTCAGGATAGTTAACGCTATATTCCGTGAACTAATTTGGAAAAACAGACCCCCCAGGATAAAGTTAGAGCATTTGCAATGCCCTAAAGATGACGGTGGCCTTGCACTCCCGAATCCATGGCAGTATTATTTGGCATCACAACTGCAACACTTGATAGGCACCATGGTTCTGGAGGGAGATTCAGCAGACAGATCCCCTAGTGCTTAAAAATGTATCATGCTCCATACAGTAGGTGGGAAATCAATTCCAACTGCTCTGGAGGCATCGGCCTTTGGTAAACCCCAAAAAAGCTTCCCCACATATAGCCTAATACAGAAAATATGGAACAAAGTTAGTTATCTACAAGGGACAGCAGGCTTCAATGAATTCAGCCCTATCTGGGCAAATGAGTCCTACCCTGAGCTGGCCAAATTGCAACACGCGGAAAGGTGGAAGAGACATGGCATTTTTTACTTGATTCAAGTTACTAGTAATGGGAAATTATTGTCTTTTGAAACTTTGAGAGAGAAATATGGGTTACCACAACATATGCAATTCTACTATATGCAACTCAGACATGCTTTCATAGCCCAGTCTAGGACCTCTGAGTGGCATATGGATCCTACTCCCATTCTTTCTCAACTTAAGACTGCAGAGATATCTAAAGGATTCATCTCCCAGTGTTATTGCACACTACTGAGCAAGTACCTCTTAAAACACCCTCTTTTACATAGGACATAGGACATAGGACCCCTGGATGAGGATCAGTGGGAGGATGCCCTACAATCAGTGGCTGTTTGTTCCTTGAATGTGACACAAAGGATGACACAATTGTATACACTTCTGAGAGTATATTACACGCCTCATAGATTGTATGCCATGGGACTGATACCCACCCCTTTGTGCACTAGATGCAAAAGGGACCATGGTGAGTTCATACGTATGCTCTGGCGTTGCCCCAAACTGCATGTATACTGGAGGGGGGTGATAGATGTCCTTTCTGCAGTGTTTGGGGTGCAGATTCCTCTGGACCCTAGACAATGCATTTTGAATCTGCTGGACGAGTTTGAGTGGGAACCACACACCAGAGAAGCTCTTACTAGGGCCCTCTTTGTGGCTCGTAAGTTGATCATGTTGCATTGGAAGTCTGAATCACCCCCATCGGTTAAGGAATGGATTACTGCAGTAGGTAACACGTTACGAATGGAGAAAATTATATACCAACATAGAGGTTTTGCCATTAAATTTGAAAAACTGTGAGAGCCATGGCTGGGAACCCCGGGACTGGCCCCGGAGGACCTAGTCATGGATAGACTCTTGCGACTTAACATGGGCTGAAGGGATTGCACACTCCGATATTCTGTTAAATTAAGTTGGGTGGGGTGGGCTGCTATAGAGGATTAGTCCGGGAGCTTAGTGGTATTTGATAATAGAAGTAATAGATTTTGTGAGGGTGGTCTTATTTGAATGGTGTAGCAATGCAAAATAAATGACAAACAGTATAGATGAGGCAAGGTTCTTAGGGAACTTGTAAAGGTATATGCTGTTATAAATGCCTGGAATGTAGATCTTTGGACTGTAAGCATTTAATTTTCAATAAAAGTTTTTTGGATAAAAAAAAAATTCACCAGAAGGCTGGGTTCACATATATGCGAATTGGATGCATCTTTAACCGCATCCAATTTGCATAACATGTGAATCGCACAATCTCAATAGAACCGGTTCACACGTGTGGGGCAGCAGCGGTGCAGTTTTAAAAAGGGTCCTGTGCATTTTTGGGTCAGGTTCAGGTGCGATTTCAGGTAAAAAGTCGCACCTGAACAAGTAAACAGAAATGCACCGAACTGTCACATTGAAACCACGGCTGTATATGTGTGAACACAGCTGAAGGTTTTTGGTAAGAGAATTTTCCTGATTCCTTTAGAACTGCAATATATCTATATCTGTTTAGTCCCTGATTTCCATTTTAAAGGAAGTTTTTAGTATAGCTACATGGACAGGACAATTTACATTTTCTGCGACTGATGCATTTTTAGATTTCATTATCCTCCTGTGATAAGGTGATAATTTGCTCTTATGTCATCATTTTCCTGAGCTATTATTAGTTCCACCTTGTTATCACCAAGAGATTACACATTTCGTCAACTTGCAATTTCAACATACATTTTATGGAGTAATGAATGATAATATGTATGTATGTATGGTTGCCTCTGTGAGAATATATTTTTAAATTGTACTTCATAGGTCTTAAATATCTATGTAGCACCCTCCTAGGTACATGCTAGGATTAGGTAAATTTAGTTCTGGCTCACTGTTTTCAGTGGAGCTGCATTTCGTTGTTGGGTAGGTTTTAGTTTTGGCTCGCTGTAGTCAATGTGGTTGTGTTTTGAATATTCTGGTCTGTTCTGTGTTTCAGAGGCTGCAGGATTGACTGCCTCCCCTTGGTTGTCCAAAAAAGTTCTGGAAGTTAGTGGGCAGGAAGGGTCTAGTCAGCAGCTGAATATTCATATAGCCCTGGCCACTCTCTGGGGAGAGGTGCCCAGATGTTGGTTGGGAGTGTTTCTAAATACTCTGGGATGAAGAGCAGAGGGTATTTTTATTTTTCCCTGAGGAGGAGATCACAGCCTAGGGGAGCTGTAAGCCTCCTAGGCCATTCTGCCATGTGCCTGTGGTTTGTCAAGGCCTCAGTTGGGCTACCTGGAGGCCTACTTTGTTGAGAGTTGCTGTGTGAACTGGCCTTAAATTAATATCTGTAGTCTCAAGCAGGATCTGCAATTGTGAAAGACTACTACGTTAAAGATTAAGTAAATTTATGTATTTTTTTAAATCGGCACCAGGGATGGTACTTGCATGAATGAAATGTGTCCCGTGTGCTGGTAACTGCTTTGAACTTTCGGTGCTGCAGAAGTTAATAGGAGTGACTCCACCTGTTACATGTGTAGCACCTTGGTGTTTAGGCAGGGTTACTCCTAAATTTACCTGCCAGGTATAGCTACCTTGGCTAATTGAGGATCAATTGATTTAACTCTAAAGCCTCGTACACATGATCAGATTTTCGCAAAGCCTCGGACTTTTGTCTGAAGGGCGATGGCCAAAAACTTGTCTTGCATACAAACGGCACACAATTGTCAGCCAACAAACATGAACGTAGTGATGTACTGGATGTACTATGAGTCGATAAAGAGGAAGTTCAATTGTCAGGTGTCACCCTTTGGGCTCCTTCTGCTAATTTCGTGTTAGTAGAAGTTTGAGTGATTTGCGCTTTTCAGTTCGTTTCTGAACGGCCGTTTGTCAACCAGACATGTTGCGGAATCGGAGGAGATAACGTGTATTATTGGCCTTGGAGTTATTGTTTTGACCCAAGTCCAGTCCAGGAACAGATGGATTTCTTGGACCAAAAATTGGTTGCTTTATTACTCATGACCACTTATGTCATATGCCTTTGCTGCGGGAGCTCCAGGAGAATAATCCGGATGCTTTTTGAAATTATCTCCGGAAGACGGACCCCTGCTTTCACCAACTCTTGGCATTGTTGACCCCCTATGTTAAGCAGCAGGACACATGCATGAGGCTCTTATTTTTTTTTTTTTGGTTGAATAATGATTTGATTTTATATAATTTTGGATGCATAGAATGCACTTTTTGGTTAAGTTCTATTGGCAGATAGCATGTCTAATTTTATTTGTTTTTTTTTTTTTTTTTAATGCACAATAAAAAATTGTGGCGAATAATACTTGGCTATGTGTTTTACTTCAAATGACAGTTTGGGAGTAGGCAGTTAATTTTACATGGTATTTTTTTAAATGTAACAAGGGGCACCAACATGGTTGTATCTTTTGATCTTAACCACTTCAGCCCCGGAAAGATTTACCCCCTTCCTGACCAGAGCACTTTTTGCGTTTCGGCACTGTGTCGCTTTAACTGACAATTGCACGGTCGTGTGACGTTACACCAAAACAAAATTGACGACTTTTTTTTTTCCCCTAAAAATATAAAAACCTCCTGGCTTTTATTTTTTGTGCTATAAACATAAAGTGACAATTTAAAAAAAAAGCAATATTTTTTACTATTTGTTATAATATCCCAAAAATATATAACAATTTTTTTTTTCCTCGTTTTAGGCCAATATAGATTCTTCTACATATTTTTGGTAAAAAAAAAAAAAAAAAAAAATCGCAATAAGCGTTTATTGATTTGTGCAAAAGTTATAGCGTCTACAAAATAGGGGAAAGGTTTATGGCATATTTATTTATTTTTATTTAGTAATGGGGGTGATCTGCTTTCTAACTTTTTTTTTTTTTTTTTATCATGACTGACACATTGGACACTTTTGACACTAGTTTGGGACCATTGTCATTTATACAGCGATCAGTGCTATAAAAATGCACTGATTACTGTGTAAATGACACTGGCAGGGAAGGGGTTAAACACTAGGGGGCGATCAAGGGGTTAAGTGTGTCCTAGGGAGTAATTCTAACTGTAGGGGGGATGGATGGGCTCACTACAACATGACAGATCACTGCTCCCGATGACAGGGAGCAGTAGATTTCTCATGTTGCTAGGCAGAACAGGGAAATGCCTTGTTTACTCCATGACACAATCGCGGGACATCGAGTCTGTGGGCACGGTCTCGCAGTATGCGGCACGCGTGCGCCCACTAGCCCACTAATTTAAAGGGGACGTACAGGTATACCCATTTGCCCACCGCTGCCATTGTGCCGACGAGTATCTGTGGTCGGCAAATGGTTAAAAACTACGGGATAATGGTGTTGTGGTAACGTGCCCAAAAAAAAAAGCATAATATTCTTGATAACACTAGAAAACTAGATATCACTTGGACTTTTGTCTGACAGACTTGTATACACGCGATCGGAAAATCCGACAACAGACATTTGTCTGTGAAAAAATTTTTAAGCCTGCCACCCAACATTTGTCCGCGGAAAATCCGACAACAATTGTCCGATGGAGCGTACAAACTGTTGGATTTTCCGCAAACAGCCTGTCATCACATAAGTCCCATTGGAAAATCCGATTGTGTGTACGAGGCTTATGTCTGTTTGTTATTGCTGCACTTCTCTTTCGCCGCTAGGTGGCCAGGCACTTGGTGGCATTAGATAAGACAACGGCACTGCAAGGTCAGATTATGGGTATATGGGGTGTCTAGGCCAATGGGCAGGGGTTTTCTTAAATCTTTTGGCCTGCTGGGAGAGCCTATATATTTGGGTGGAGTCAGGTGATCTGTGCCACTTGGACGACGGGTGGATGTGTGTCATATTGCCCAGGCTGCTAGGCCAGAGTTTGGGCCTGTCCCAGGGACATCTGGCTGCTAGGCTGTCTGAGGGCCTATCCAGAAGCAAGAGGGCAGAGCAGGGTTGGGATTGCGGCTTGCAGTCAACCAAAATTGATGGTTCTGATGGCTGTAGAACCTGTCGTGCTCAGAGGTAGCGGAGAAGCTGTCGCCACTAAGGGACCAACCACCTTATTACCAGGGATCAAAGTGAGTAGCTGAAGCAAGTACCAGAGCAGAATTCTCACCAACTGGGGAGGATGAAGAATCAGGAAACTTCAGCAGGTATCAAGCCAGGGACCCAGCCAGTGGAAGTGACACTTGCAGAGCAGCCTTGTGTGTTGAACCAGGGACCGAGCAGTCCAGTGGGGTGAAGCTTGAGAAGTATCTGGAGTGCTAAGCTAGGGACCCAGCAGAGAAGCGGGGGTGATGCTTGAAGATACTACAGTGAAGATTGGAGGAGCTCAAGGGATTCAGTGGCAGTGAATCATTTAGTCTAGTGAGAGACTGGGAGCTCAGTGGGCTAATGAACTACAAGAAGTGATTGTAGTGGAAGTGAAGGAACTGTTACACTTTGGGTTAGAAACTGTTAGACTGTTGCCATAGGAGACAGCATTCCTACACATGCAGATGTGGCGTCTTGCTGGATGCCTTTCCCCGCATGGCTGTCCTCCTGTAGAAGTCTCAGTCTGCTAATTGACATGCAAATTCCTAAGGGTGTCCTGTCCCTGACCCCCTCTCCCAAAGTTATGTTAAGAGAAATAAAATCTCTTTGCATTCAAGAAGTGTCTGGTGGCCATGAATCTATCTTGCATTACACCCGCTATGCCTTGCAATCCACCATATACAGAAGGATGTCAGCTATCTCTGGCCCTGGAAGTTCTCATTAGACAGACTGAAGGAGGCCTGGGACCTTGCTACACATGCACTCATCAAAATTGCTGGCTATACCTGCCCTTTCCACCCCCCCCCCCCCTTTAATTCATAGAGGCTGTATTCTAGTTCCCACAATGAAAAGCACTGTATGAATGAAAGGTCTGCTAATTCCATTTATAGAGTGCAATTCATTGAGTGCACTGATAGTACAGCTTCTATGAATAAAGGGAGCAGAAATGGTGGGCTTAGACAAAATGTTTGAGTGTCTGTAACAGGTGGGGCCACTCATTATTACCCCCTCAGCAGAAAGATCACAGCTGTGGGGGTTTGGGGGGGCGCGTATTTATATCTTTGGGGAAAATATGATAACATACTAATTTCATCATATATACAGGACACACCTGTAACAATGTGAAAATGTGACAACAAAGAACAGTGGTCTTACTGAGGGCAATAAGAGGCCTGGGGGTCCTGTAAATCTAGACTTGTATATGGATATAGGCAACTGAACAACCATCTTGAAAAAATACTATGGGTGATGCAGGGGCAAGTATTTCTCTTTGTAGAGCTAAAGTTATGAGTTTTGTTCCACCAATTTCACAACCTCCATAATGTTTGTATGCTTTTCCCTGCTACTCCCAGTTTTTCCTTTCACCACCTAAAAAACATTCTCTTTTGGCATTTTGGTCTTAGTGTAAGTGTTCATTTTTATGAGCACAGTAGGGTTTTTGATAGTAAGCCCTTTAAGATCAGTGACTGTTGTGAATTTTTTCCTAGGTACCCTTTAAAGTTTACTTCCACTATCCTAAATTGGGATCAATGGGACTTACTTTATATGTGTTACATTTTCCCATGCTCATAGCAGAATTTAATATTTAAAACTGCTACTTACCTTTTCAGGCTCCATGCACATTAGGAGTAGAAAAAACGTCAACGTTTTTAGCTTAAACGTGGCATAAAAGACCCAAATAGAAAGCATATTGTTTAAAGGTTAGGTGAGTCTATGAGAGTTTAAGAATTTTAGTTTATAGGCGTTTTTTGCACTACACGCCCCTCTGCAAATGTCTCACTCCCAAAATAACCAGAATGCATTTCACACTGCATTGCATTTTTACTAAAAAAAAAAGTTGAAACTTGATGTTCAAAAGAGATAAGAGGCGTTTAGGAGAGACTGACGTTTTTACAGCTCCTAAACTTCTCCAGAAAATGCAATAGAAGGTTTTTTTTTTTTTCCTGCTTCTGAACGTCCCTGACAGAAAACGCCTGTAGTAGTCATAAAGTGCAAAGACACGTAGAACACAATAGAAGTGCTTCTAGAGGCAGGAGAAAAAAATGTCAAACAACTGTAGAATCGACTTTTTTTTTTTTTAAGTCCAGTGTGCACGGAGCCTTATCTGCTTAAAAATGCTATCTAGCTTTCCCCTTCTTTGTAATGTCAAGGAGAGGGATGGAGAGTTTTTTTTGTTTACCATAAATAAGGCCTAAGTGGCGCTAAAATGAAAAACCGAAAAATAAGCACAAGGGACATGACTTACAGCCAGGATGTGTCCCTTGTGTTGATTCCTCTTCTTTCAGTTGAAGTTCTCCTTCATCTTTGCCCCCACTCCCTCTGCCATAATCATCCAGTGCAGCGGAGGTTAGTAGAACTAAGGCTGGCCATACATGGAGCGAATTTCGGGGTCCCCCAAGGTTATGTTCTTGGACCTCTTCTATTTTCAATCTACGCCTCTTCCCTGGGTCAGCTGATAGCTTTTCACGGCTTTCAATATCATTTCTACGCTGACGACACACAAATCTATCTCTCCACTCCTCAACTCACTCCATCAGTCTCCTCACGCATCACTAACTTACTAACCGACATAACAACTGCACTGTTTTCTCAATTAGCTCATCCCCCACAGCTGTTACCCTCTTGTATAACTTGACCCTCCCTCCTAGATTGTAAGCTCTAACGAGCAGGGCCCTCTAATTCCTCCTGTATTGAATTGTATTGTAATTGTACTGTCTGCCTTCATGTTGTAAAGCGCTGCGTAAGCTGTCGGCGCTATATAAATCCTGTATAATAATAAAACGCTGGCCATACATGGAGCAAATTTCTTCCCTGCAACCGCTTGATTCCCCCATCAACACGGACTGTGTTATTGCAGGAAACCCTCCTGCCAGGCCATTGTCTTCTCCTGACGGGGGAAGCTGTCCACGCTGGGAGAAGGCAGTGATTATCGCTAGCGTCTATAGCAGCGATAATGCACACAGAGCTGGGCTCGGGAGCGAGCATGCACGAGTGCCCCCCTAGAAATTGACTTGCTATGGGCGCACTCGAAGAGGAGCCAGGAGAGCCGAAGGGGGACCCGAGAACAGGAGGATCGGGGCTGCTCTGTGCAAAACCATTGCACAGAGCAGGCAAATGCTATAAAATGAGTCTGTCTGTGTGTGTCTGTGTGTTTTGTGTTTTTTTTTTTTTTTTTCCTTTTCAATATCACTTTAACCAGTTGCCGACCGCTGCACGCCGATGTACGATGGCACTGGCAGGCATAAGGGCTTACCTGTACATCCCTGCCCGCGGGCGGGGGGGGGGTCCGATATTTTGACGCTAGTTAGCCAGGTAAGTATTTAGGTTCAGCGTCAAGTTTTTATAGCGTCATGTACCCCCATATATTACCTAGTAAAGGTTTTAACCCCCTGATTGCCTCCTAGTTAACCCTTTCACCAGTGATCACTGTATAACTGTTACGGGTAACGCTGGTTAGTTCGTTTTCTAGTGTCAGGGCACCCGCCGTTTATTACCTATTACCTATATAAGTTAGGTTTTAGGGTCTGCGTTGCCCCAGGCAGCATCAGGTTAGTGCCAGTAGCGCTAACATCCACGCATGCAGCATACGCCTCCCTTAGTGGTAAAGTATCTGAGCGGATCAATATCTGATCTTATCAGATCTATACTTGCGTCCCCAGCAGTTTAGGGTTCCCAAAAATGCAGTGTTAGCGGGATCAGCCCAGATACCTGCTAGCACCTGCGTTTTGCCCCTCCGCCCAGCCCAGCCCACTCGAGTGCAGGATCGATCACTGTCACTTACAAAACACTAAACACTTACCTGCAGCATTCCCAGAGTCAGGCCTGATCGCTAACAGTTTGTTTTTTTTTTTTTGGTAGCATTTTGATAGTCGCTGACAGTCAGGAGCTTTTTTACCTGTGAGTCTCATTACTGTACCACTAAATTTAGAGCCCAAAATCGCAAATCGAAGGTACAGTAGTGAAGAAGCCTATACGTTTCTGAGCATGACAGATGGTGAAGAGGAAGTCACTCATCTGTCAGATTCAGGCTCAGAATAAGAACCTGTAGACAGCGGCTCCATGACAGATGGAGTTGTGGTCCCTGCCAAGGTCAGGCGTACCAGACCCCAATCTTCTGCTGTTGAGGTGCAATAACCGCAGGGCTCTCGTATGGAGCAGAGTAGTACTAGCGCCGCTATTCCTTCTGGTAAACTGGCAAGCACCAGCGGTGATGTGGCAAGTCTCATAAGGTGCAGTTCAAGCTGGCGAGGTGGCAAGCACAAGTGATGTCCTGCTGCCACCAAGAAGACAAAGACAGGCCCGTCGAGCCCATAGTGCCCTTCCTGCTGCATTTGCCAATCCTAATTGGGAACCCACCACTTCTGAAGCACCCGTACTTCCCCCATTCACTGGCCGACCCGGCATTCGGGTGGAAACAGTTGATTTTACGTCACTTGATTTTTATTCGCTGTTTTTCACCGAAGATCTCTATAGATCTATTGTGGACCAAAGCAATTTGTATGCTGGTCAATACATCGCCACTAATCCCCAGTCCTCCCTTGCCAGAGATTGGAAACCAATTAAGGTTTCTGAATTTAAGATCTTCCTGGGCCCATCCCTCCTCATGGGCATAACCAAAAAAGTGAGTTGCGGTCATATTGGTCCACTGACCCAATTTACCACATGCCCGTGTTCTCTGTGTCCATGACCAGGGCACGATACGAGCAGATTTTGCGGTTCATGCACTTCAACAACAATGAACTCTGTCGTCCTCGTGGAGACCCTGAATACGATCGGCTCTACAAAATTCGGCCCCTCGTAAACCACTTCAACGTTTTGCAGACTTGTTTACTCCCCATCAAGTTGTCTGCGTTGATGAATCCCTGATTAAATTTTCTGGCCGCTTGTCATTCAAACAGTATCTTCCCAGCAAGCGTGCCAGATAGGGAGTCAAGATGTATAAGCTCTGTGACAGGGCCACAGGCTATACATGTAGTTTTATGATTTACGAGGGAAGAGATGGTCACATAGAGCCTACAAACTGCCCTGACTACATAGGAAGCGCTGGCAAGATTGTGTGGGACTTGGTGTCACCTTTGGTTTCACCCAGCGGCTTGTAGATTCCCATCTTAGGCTGGGTGAGAGAGCCTGCTTGAAGTGTAATAACTTGCTCGCTATGAAGTGGAGGGATAATAAGAATGTTTTCGTTCTTACCTCCCTTCATGCAGACACGACGGTCCAAATTACTAAGACAACTGGTGTTGTGGAGAAACCCTCTGTGTCCACGAATATAACCAAAATATGGGAGGGGTGGACCTCAACGACCAGTTGTTGGCGTCGTACCTAGTTGCCCATAAGGCCAGACGCTGGTATAAAAGTGTCTGTATACTTATTTCAATTGGCTTTGAACGCTCATGTGCTATACAGTGCTTCAGGATGGACTGGATCCTTCCTTAAATTCCAGGAAGAGATTGTCTGAGCCCTTCTGTTTCCAGACGGTGCTCCACCTCACCTTCCCAATCCAAATACAGTAAGCCGGCTGCATGGGGCATTTTCCTTATGTCCTCCCGAGTACACCTACACAACGAGCCCCCCAAAGAAAATGTTGTGTCTGTAAGCACGGATATAGGCGTGACACCCGCTATTATTGTCCCTCCTGTCCTGACAATCCTGGTCTCTGCATTGGTGAATGTTTTTAAGCGCTACCATACACTAGTTGAGTTTTAGGGTAGGGTACAGCATTGCACAGACTAGGCACACTTTCACAGGGTCTCCCAAGATGCCATCACATTTTAAGACCTGAACCTGGAACCGAACCGTTACAGTTACAAATAAAAGTGTAAAAAAAAAAAAAAAAAAAAAAAAAAGTAAATACACAAAAAAATAAAAGAAGAAAAACAAATACTTGTCTTATTGTTCTCTCTGTCTCTCTATTCTCTCTCTATTCTGCTCTTTTTTTACTGTATTCTATTCTGCAATGTTTTATTGTTATGTTTTATCATGTTTGCTTTTCAGGTATGTAATTTTTTTTTTTTTTTTATACTTTACTGTGTTTTTATTGTTAACCCTTTTTTTTGTTTTTCAGGTACGCCATTCAGCTGCAGCGTGGATTTATTTATCTTAACAGCAACAACGTTTGCTCCCACGATACATAAAGCCATGACTCCAGTGCTGTAGGGGGTGATTTCACCACCACAGTTAAAAAAAAAAAAAAGTGCATATATCACGAAGCAGGGGTGGAGGAGCGATTTGCTCATAACTTTTGGGGCGGATGCCCCCATGCTTTGGCATATATAAATGGTGCATGTATGCCCATCATTAGAAGGGGGTGGATGAAGGGAGGTATTGTAATGGTGGGCATACCCACCGATCAGTCTTTTTTTTTCATTCAGCCCACAGGCTGCATGGGAAAAAAAAGATTACAATATATGCCTAACAAGGACCAGCAATGTACTGGTATGTTGCTGGACGTTGAGTGGTTATACCAGAATGATGCCTGCAGGTTTAGGTATCATCTTGGTATAATTCTTTTCAGCCAGCGGTCGGCTTTCATGTAAAAGCAATCCTAATGGCTAATTAGCCTCTAGACTGCTTTTACAAGCAGTGGGAGGGAATCCCCCTACCACCATCTTCCATTGTTTTCTCTGGCTCTACTGTCCCAAACGGGAACCTGAGAATGCAGCCAGTGGTTCTGCCAGCTGACCATAGAGCTGATCAGAGACCAGAATGGCTCCCAATCATCTCTATGGCCTAAGAAACCGGAAGCTAAGAGCATTTCATGACTTTTCATGATTTCGCCGGATATAAACAGCGCCATTCAGAAAGCATTTTATCACACCGATCTTGGTGTGGTCAGATGCTTTGAGGGCAGAGGAGAGATCTAGGGTCTAATAGACCCCAATTTTTTCAGAAAAGAGTACCTGTCACTACCTATTGCTATCATAGGGGATGTTTACATTCTCTGAGCTAACAATAAAAATGATAAAAAAAATATAAATGAAAGGAACAGTTTAAAAACAAAATTAAAAAACGAAATAAATAATTAGGAGAGAAAAAATTAAAAAAAAAGCACGCCTTTTTTTTTTCACTGCAAAGGTCAGATTGAGGGCAGTAATTTTAGCAGTAGACCTCCTCCATAAATCTAAAATGGTAACGTGTAAAGGTGTTTAAAGGCTTTTAAAAATGTATGTAGTTTGCCGCTGCATGTTTGTGCGCAATTTTAAAGCATGTCATGTTTGGTATCCATGTACTTGGCCTAAGATCATCTTCTTCTTTTTTTTTTTTTTTTTTTTTTTTTTTTTTTTTTTATTTCATCAAACATTTGGGCAATATAGTGTGTTTTAGTGCATTAAAATTTAAAAGTGGTGTTTTTTCCCCAAAAAATGCGTTTGAAAGATCGCTGCGCAAATACTGTGTGAAAAGAAAAAATGAAACCCCCCACCATTTTAATCTGTAGGGCCTTTGCTTTGAAAAAAAAAATATGTTTGGGGGTTCAAAGTAATTTTCTTGCAAAAAAAAATATTTTTTCATGTAAAGAAAGTGTTGGGGCTTTGTCTTGGTTAGAGTGGGTGATGTGTGACATAAGCTTCTAAATGCATAAAATGCCAGGACAGTTCAAACCCCCCCCCCCCCCCCCCCAAATGACCCCATTTTGGAAAGTAGACACCCCAAGCTATTTGCTGAGAGGAAGTCCATGGAATATTTTATATTTTGACGCAAGTTGCGGGAAAACGACAAATTTTTTTTTTTTTTTTTTTTTGCACAAAGTTGTCACTAAATGATATATTGCTCAAAGATGCCATGGGAATATGTGAAATTACACCCCAAAATACATTCTGTTGCTTTTCCTGAGTACGGGGATACCACATGTGTGAAACTTTTTGGGAACCTAGCCGTGTACAGGACCCCGAAAACCAAGCACCGCCTTCAGGCTTTCTAAGGGTGTAAATTTTTTATTTCACTCCTCACTGCTTATCACAGTTTGAGGCCATGGAATGCCCAGATGGCAAAAAAAAAACCCAAATGACCCCATTTTGGAAAGTAGACACCCCAAGCTATTTGCTGAGATGTATGGTGAGTATTTTGCAGATCTCACTTTTTGTCACGAAGTCTTGAAAATTTAAAAGAAATTTTTTTTTTTTTTTTTTCATTTTCAAAAACAAATGAGAGCTGCAAAATACTCACTATGCCTCTCAGCATATAGCTTGGGGTGTCCACTTTCCAAAATGGGGTCATTTGGCTGGGTTTTGTGCCATCTTGGCATTTTATGGCCTTCAAAACTGATAGGTAGTGAGGAGTGAAATAAAAAATGTACGCCCTTAGAAATCCTGAAGGCGGTGCTTGGTTTTCGGGGCCCCGTACGCGGCTAGGCTCCCAAAAGTACTCAGGAGAAGCAGCAAAATGTATTTTGGGGTGCAATTCCACATATGACCACGGTATGTGTGAGCAATATATCATTTAGGGACAATAGGCTCAACATGCCTCTCAGCAATTTCCTTAGGGTGTCTAATTTCCAAAATGGGGTCATGGGGGTTGTACTGCCCTGCCATTTTAGCACCTCAAGAAATGACATAGGCAGTCATAAACTAAAAGCTGCGTAAATTCCAGAAAATGTACCCTAGTTTGTAGACGCTATAACTTTTGCGCAAACCAATAAATATACGCTGATTAACTTTTTTTTTTTTTTTTTTTTACCAAAGACGTGGCTGAATACATTTTGGCCTAAATGTATAACTAAAATTGAGTTTATTGGATTTTTCTTCTAACAAAAAGTAGAAAATCATTTTTCTACAGTCTTTCCATTTTTATATCACACAAAATAAAAATCGCAGGCAATCAAATACCATCAAAAAGCTCTATTTGTGGGTAAAAAGGACGCAAATTTCATTTGGGTACAACATTGCGCAATTACCAGTTAAAGCAGCGCAGTGCCAAATTGTAAAAAGTCCTTTTGTTTTTGGCCAGCCAAATGGTCCGGGACTGAAGTGGTTAAGACAGCCCAAATTTGCCCACCATTTCAGCCTAGCCCTTGTAGTACAGCTTCTATGAATGGAGCAGCTGAGTGGAAAGGGTGGGCATAGTCGGACTGTCTTGATGGCCGGTAACAGCCCCTTAATTATATAACCCCTCTTGTATGAGTATGTTGGTGGGTGGGGGTAAGTTATGTCCGTAGTGCTTATTTTTCTGTTAATAATTGTAGCTACACTTAGGCTTTTACCCTGTCTGTACTGTGCTGGCAGATCTCATTATTATTTCATACTACACTGTCTATCCCAACAAAGGGCTAAAAAACTCAAGGCTTCGGTGGTACATTATATGTTAATGCACTTAGGTATGTTGTGTGAGTGGGAACACATAAAACCTATATAATGGGGGGGGGGTTTCTTGAATTTGACTGTAAATGTGAAAGTACACTTATGTAATATCACATCAATACATTAGTACAATATCGAATTTCATGAATATTAACCACTTCCCTACCGCTGTATTGTCATATGACGCCCGCAGGAACCCTTCGTCCCTCCGGTGCGGGTGTCATATGATGTCCTGGGATTCCCTGTATTGTGGAGAGCGCGCGCCGCCGCAACATTTGGGACCCGATGCGTGTGCCCGCGATGTCCGCTGGGTACCCGCAATTGCCCGTTAACCGAGCAGGACCTTGGATCTGTGTGTAAACACACTGATCCACGTCCTGTCAGGTGAGAGGAGACCGATCCTTGTGTTCCCTTTACAGAGGAACACTGATCGGTCTCCTCCCCTTGTGAGTCCCCCTTTAAGTTAACCTTTTAAGTTAACCCTTTGATCAACCCCTGTGTTAACCCCTTCCCGGCCAGTGACATTTATACAGTAATCAATGCATTTTATAGCACTAATCGCTGTATAAATGTCACTGGTCCCAAAATAGTGTCAAAAGTGTCCGATATGTCCGCCGCAATATCGCAGTCACGATAAAAATTGCAGATCGACGACATTATTAGTAAAAAAAAAAAAAAATATATAATAAAAATGCCATAATTCTATCCCCTATTTTGTAGACACTATAACTTTTGTGCAATCCAATCAGTATACGCTTATTGCAAATTTATTTTATTTATTTATTTATTTTTTCAAAATTGGCGCTTTTTTTTTTTTTTTTTTTTTTTTATATATAGCGCAAAAAAAGTAAAAACCACAGAGGTGATCAAATACCACCAAAAGAAAGCTCTATTTGTGGGGGAAAAAGATTATCAAAATTAATTTGGGTACAACGTCGCATGACCACACAATTCTCATTCAAAGTGTGAGAGCGCTGAAAACTGGCCTGGGCAGGAAGGGGGTGAAAATGCCCGGTATGGAAGTGGTTAAAATTACAGTGAATGTGTAATGCATTTCATCTAAATAAAAATAGAGCTAGGACTGGACAGTCCTGTTACGCACATACCCATTACTCACCTTTGTGCTATGAAAAGTTAATATTATTCACTCTAACTTGCATTGTTATGAGCACTGATCAGCAGTCTCATCGAGTGACTCATTAGTCTCAAGACAAGGTACCATGCTGAGAAGAACTTCTTATCAGCCTACCTTGATCCCACACACTGTGCATTATTGATAATCAAATGTAGGTAAGCCTTATCTTGCACACAACACTGAAATCCTCACCCACAATTTGTAACTGATAATACAGGTCACAATATAGTTTATAGGGCAGGAAACACCTTTCATCCTATTACAGCAAACTCCAGTACAAGTCATAAATGTTATAGGTATCAAGATTCTGCTGATAGATAGATGTAACTGTTAAATCCACCTTAATATTGTATAACCTTTCTCTGCCATATGTTTAGATTGTCGCTTTCTTCAAATTAGACTTCAAAACCTAATGCTGTCCATACATGTATAGCATAACAAATTTCTCTATCCTCGCTGTTTAGCCTCTGCCAGCTATTGTATTCTGACTGCCAACATCCTCAACTGTCAGAATACAGGAACAGTGGCTGCATCTGATTGGGTGCAATAGCTGTTTGGCCAACAATTTTTCACCTGCTTCCTTTGATAAAAGTCCATTTCATTTTGTTAAGCCCGGTGGTGCCAATAGGGGTATTCGTCCTGAAATGGCCAAAATTCAAGCTGTGTATGGCAACCTTAACATTGGCTTCACAGCCATGTACTTTGGTAGTGCCTGTATTGCCATAATTTGTAGTGGGTTACCATGCACATATTAATAAAGATTCAATTCATTTTCAATGTACTGACACACACCTGCATTACAGTGCATCATTGTAAAATGTACTGTTTGTTGTGTTGTGTAACATTGTAAAAATTGTGCAAATGCATTTTCTGATCGCTTGTATTATATTGGCAGCCCATTCAAGGGATACCTTAATGCAATGCACGTAAACGTAACATAATGCAGGGTAATGAAATGTAGTGAACTGGAAAGATTTAAGTAGGTCCTTACTCTATGCAGGTCTCTTTATGTAGTTTTGGATAGACTATGGAAAACTTAGAACTTCTGTCAGGTGCTTCTTCCTCTTGGCCCACCCTGGGGACCACTCAGGAAGTGAATTACCCAAAAAGCACAGAATGACACAACTGGCAGAAGATTTAACTCTTCCCCACTCTATAAGGGCTATAATTGCTTTCTTTGCCATAGATTGAATGTATGCAAACTTGGTTAAATGCCCTTTGATGTACTTGCAGGCCTTATCAAAATTGGGTAAGAAAGGATTCTATGAAGGAAAGATTGCACAAGCCATTGTAGAACTGGTGCAGAGCATTGGTGGTGTGTTGGACCTTGATGACTTGTCAAGCCACATGTCTGAAAATGTACAACCAATTTCCGCTACATACAAGGTAATGATACAAAAAATGCATTATATGAGAGCCACATACACAGCAATATCACAAGAGAATCTGAGATAGAAACTCCAATTAGAAACACACAGATTGAAGTGGTGGTTTATTGGTGCAGCTGCAACATATCAACTACCAGCCTGTATATGTAGTGTTAACTGTACTAAATATGACCATTGGGAAACCAACATAACCCTGGACATGTCCTATTTGTTACCATATTGCTACTTGCAAACGCATTGGTCTTTGTATAGCCAATTTTAGTGAGAAGTGTATCATTTGCATGTTGTAAAGTTAGAAATGTATTAAAATTAACCTGTGCCCAGACTTTGCGCACTAAAGTATTTACATATTAGGCCACATGCACACTGGACTTTCTTACAGTTTTTGGCTTCAGGCGTTTTTTTTTTTTTTTTTTTTTTTTTTTTTTCTTCTTCTGCAACCAGTAAACTGACCAGCATGGTACCTATGTGTCCATGCACACATAGGATAATTATCAGTGTTTTTTGGCAGGGGTGTTTTCTGGCTGGGAAAAAAACCCCTAGAACTAGTGGGTTTGAAGAGGAGCTTATCAGCTGTAAAAACCCTCCAACTCTGGGAAAAAAAAGCGGAAAAACGCTGAAAAACACAGCTATTCTGCTTTTTTGAGCGTGTTTGAGCCATAAGTTTTTGTGGGAATATAGTTTTGCTAAAAAAAACGCAAATGCTGAAAAACTCATTCTACAGCTAATGCCCCGTACACACGATAGGATTTTCTGACAACAAATGTTCTATGGGAGCTTGTTGGAAATTCCGACCGTGTGTAGGCTCCATCGGACATTTTCCGTCAGAATTTCCGACAAACAAAATTTGAGATCTGGATCTCAAATTTTTCGACAACAAAATCAGTTGTCGGAAATTCCAATCGAGTGTACAAAATTCTGACACACAAAATTACACGCATGATTGGAATCAAGTAGAAGAGCCGCACTGGCTATTGAACTTAATTTCTCTCGGCTCGTCGTACGTGTTGTACGTCACCGCGTTCTTGACATTCGGAATTTTCAACCACATTTGTGTGACCATATGCAAGACAAGTTTGAGCCAACATCCGTCGAAAATAAATCCAGGAATTTGTTGTCGGAAAATCCTATCGTGTACAGGGCATTGCGCTGCTGGAGTTTTTATAACTTCTAGTGTGCATGAGGCCTTATCATCAAGCAGTAAAAGCACTGCAAAACAAGCCCACATTAAACTTTCCAGCTATTAATCTTCTGCCGTTGTTTTAACCTTGGCTGCATTAGTTTCTTTTATAGGCTTTTTCCCCTCTGTTTTCATTGGTGATCTGGCCAGAATATACCTCCTGTATTAGTGTGCCTCCATTGGCTTCTGCTTCTGTCAATCACAGCCTGTCAGGAGAGAGCAGGGAGAGGGCTGAGCTGGCTTTGTGTGTCAATGAACACGCAGAGCCTGCTCGGGAGCAAGCACATACGAATGCCCCTATAGAAACCTCCTTACTATGAGCAATAGGCAAAGTTCTTGTGAAACAAGAACTAGCATTGAGACCAGTATGGTGGTGCACATGAGTACAGTCCTAGTAAAGTCTGCAAGCAGTAAATAAAGCTATTAGATAGCCAGTCCCTATGTGCTCAGTCTCTTCTGAGCAGCAACAGGTTAATGGCAGCAGAGTCCTCTCACCAGTGCCAGCGATGCAGGAACATGAGTCCCACTGTGCAGATGTTGGCTCACTACTGGATCTGCCTGGAGTAATTCCAGTCCTCAACACACGGCCACAGACTTATGGAATCCCTGTACTCCTGGTCATCTCAAGATCTCAGTTTTAAGACAGTTTTGTTAAGAATCCCTGCTCTAAGTGACATCAATGACTTAATGAAGTATATTGCTTGGTTACTGAGAAGCATAGTCCCAAACTTTTTTAATTCGAATTTGAAAACTATTCGTATTACAAAAGTATTCAAACGTTTTAAATTTCGTCCGAATTTTTTTTTTTTCATTGTTTTGGATTCGGTTACGTCCGAATTTTCCGAATAATGAAAATTCTTCCGCATTTCAATTCGGAACGAAACGTACCGCACACGTCTAATACAGGCCTGATTGGAGTGCTGCAGAGATGGTGGTTCTTCTGGAAGGTTCTCCTCTCTCCACAGAGAAACGCTGGAGCTCTGTCCAGAGTTACCATCGGGCTCTTGGTCACCTCCCTGACTAAAGCCCTTCTTCCGATCACTCAGTTTGGTTGAAGATTTCTGGTGGTTCCAAACTTTTTCCCTTGTGAGAGCCTGTGTCATTCCTGGCAGTGGTCAGTGAGAGGTGTGGGGCTGCGGGTGGGCTAAGCGGCATCTGCTACATATGCAACACTAGTAAAGAGAGAGGGCTGGCAGCATTTAAACCATAGTAGTTTTTCCTTCTTCAATTGCTGATTTGAAGGTTGAAAATATCAAGACCAATGTTGTTATCGCCTTCCAGATACCTATGATGCACAACAAATCCTGCAGACAAATTTGGAAACTTGGGAATTCAATTTCCTTTTTAAATGTTCCAGGCTTAACTCTGGGATCTGATAAACCTAAACCAAATGTGGGACAATTTTTGACCCACATTATGACCACATCAGTAAAGATGGCACCCACTATATGAAGGTGTCACAGATTACCCAAACCAATGCAGGGGGGTGAACTTGGAAGAGGATGCAGATGTGGACAGAGTGAGAAGCATAGGCGTGCCCACAGGGTGTGCCAGGTGTGCCTGGGCACACCCTAATTGCCTTGCGTGGTGCATATTCCCCCCTGTTTAGACCACTGATATTTCATCCCCCAAAAAAAGTTACAAAAGAAAATTATTTTTTGGCAAAGAAAATAAACAAAATTACACTGTCCACTGCCCTACTGACACCATCAGTACATATACACATGCATATGTATTTGAGCTTTGGGGTGCACACCCTAATGCAAGAGGCTGCGCACACCTACGGTGAGAAGAGAGCAGTCAGATAAAGGTTCAGCAGCATCATCTGATTTTCCCAGGAAACTGGCAAATGCCCATGGCATCCAGATGCAGAAGAAGCTGACGGATTCACTGTTGATACTGCTGGAGGTGAGGGAGATGTAGTTGAGGATGGGGGCACTGTGAATTGGGAAGATTCAAAGTTGGAAGCGTTACTAAAATCATTGCAAAGCCTGATACAAATAATGAAGCAGAATTAGATCCACACTATGGGTTAAATACTGTAGTGTCTTGTTGCAAGTGTACTGACAATCCTAGCTGAACTGCTGAGGTTGAAGTGTTTGGGGAGGCAGTGAAAGAGGAAATAAGGATCACTGTGAAAGGTTGCCTGGTCTCAAGTTTCCACCCTGCTGGAGCAGAGCAGTGCCAACAACTGCAGGGGTGGCAATCAAAGGACCAGTGCAAGGAGAGGAAATGGCAGGTCTGTTTGGTGATGGTGCTCTGAGCTTAGAGTGGGGCACATGCTATGTCATATGCTGAAGGGTGCAACAGTCATGGCTTCGCTTGTAATGGGAATATCCCAGGTGGCTGCAAGTAGACTACTTGGAGGGACAGGGAGTGTTACACATAGTGATATTTGCTCCAGTGGCTCTAGCAGGTGTTATTGTGGCAGGCCTGCCAGAAGCAAAGGAACACCTCAGTATAGATGACAAATGGGCCAGTCTGCTTCTAGGCTTAGCTCTTCCAGGGCCAGCAGACAACCTTGCCAGAGAAAGGGGAGCACCAGAGGAGGGGTTCCCATGGGTCAGGAGAAGCAGAGACCAGTTAGCGCTTTCCAATTGCTCCTTAACCCTGGAGATAAAGGTCTCAGTGTTCATAGGCAGAACAGGAATGCTGGGAAAGGAAGTCCAAATCTTCTGAGGGCTGAAGGTCTTCAGGTCAGAGGTGCATACTGGAGTTTTTAGGCTCAATCCCCTTTATCCAATTCTCTGGTAGCCAATCACAACTGAGCTCATTTAAGCTTATCAATGATTAATGTTAAAGTCCTTTTTTACTGAGTCATGCTTCCATCAGTCAAGGCTCCCTTTCACCAGGGGCTTAAGGGGTTTTAGTGTTATTAGTTGACTTCACGGGAGCAGGAATTATTACCCCTAAAGTTTTTAAAAAGGGGTCCTACTGCACAGTAAATGGTGTAATAATGATGATCAAATATCTATAGCGACAGGGTCCACTCCACCAAATCACCTGTCAAGCAGATTTTCTATTATTCACTTATCTTTACTTATAATAAAGTTTATAGGTATAGTGGGTAGAGCCATGGAATACATTACTTTATTCCCTTGTGTATCCAGGACCACTCATTTATAGCACAGAGACAGTGTAAATATACAGAACTATTATTCCAAACGACCTTTCTCCCAAAATTTTTGGTTATCATTGGTGCAAGATATGAAAAACATGCCTTTTATGAAGTAGGGCTTAAATAGCAAAATTGGATACCTAGTCAGGCTGTGATGACGTGAGTAAAATTCAACCCAAAAGCTGTCCATCTGGCAAAGCCATGTACTGCATTCTATACTCTGTATTATTGCAACTAAAAAGCCAAAACGGCTACATGTGAGGTGGATTAAAATAATGCATGGAAAATTGTTTTTTTTTTTTTTTTATTATTAAAACGGACCTTCAGTCATTTTTTCATATTTTCATCTATTAAATCTTCTGCCCTTGTTTTAACTTTGGATTGTAAAACATTTTTTTTTTCTGCCAGTAAATACCTTATGCAGCCCACTCCCTGTTGTCTGGCAAAAAGCCTAGGCTTATAACATCATGTACAACTCTCTCTCTCGTGAGAGTTTGCCAGGAAGGGAGAGGGGATGAGTCATAAGAGGCCCAATGAAAGCTGCAGAGCTGGAGGTTTCTGCGTAAATCCAGGAAGTGAACAAGCAGCAGCTTCGGCTGCCCACAGTTAAAATGGATGCAGGCAGACTTAGTGGAGGGAGATTTCTGCAGCATATTTGGCAAGTACAGTATCGCAATATGTATAAAATATGCAGCGTGGTTGGAGGGAAGCATCAGAATGGCAAAGATGGTTTTTATTACAAATTATGTGAGCAGACTGCAGTTCCTCTTTAACTATTGTATGGTTCACTTTGATTCAGAAGAGCTTAGAATTTGTCAAATCATTTACTGGTCTCTAATATTAGTTTGGGGGGGTCTTAGTGGTGACTCCCTTTGCTGTCAGATTTCCCCCTACTTTCCCCACATTGGATACCAATGAATCAGTCAGGCAACCCCAAGTGAAAATAATCTGTTTTACTTATCGTATTTAAAAAGGATACATGACTAGACATGAAAAACAATCTCTCTCAAAATGTCATGAGTGAAATACAGCTGACAATCTGTAGAAAAAATGCTATTATGTTGAGTTCAAAAGACACAATTGTGCTCACAATGTGCTAAAAGTGAGTGCAATTTAGTGTGACTGTGGCCAGGACTCTGACTGTTCCTGACACCCTCTGAAAGACTACACTGATCAAAACAGAGGCTGTATAGTGTAGCAGAACTGGGATAGGTTGTGTTGGTTCACCCAAGCATTCGAGAGAGAGACACAACATTGACCTCCTCCTCATTTTGCTCATGGTCACATTTTGTCTCCAGATGGATGGACCCTGACGTGTTTCAACCAAGGCACAATGGTTCTTGCCAGTCCCTGTGCTCCACTTGACTTGCACTGAACCAAGGTTTACATTTTGTCCAGTCGCAAGCTTATGCTTCTGCCTCCTAGAGATAGAGTACCCTCCCCTGCCACACTAAAGGGGAACTTTTTTAGTGACTCGCTTAAATTTCCTGTGAATGATCATTGCCTTTGTGTCAATTCCCCTCCTCCCCAGGGACCAGAGAAGGAAAGGTATTGCTTATTCACAAGGCTGTCAAACGATTTCTCATGTTGAATATACATCAGTGATAATAATCTCATGATCCTGTCTCGCAGTTACCAAACCATATTCTGCAGTAGCATTATCAAGGAACTGACATGTGAATCAAAATCACCCATGCAGCCCTAGCCATTAGATGACATATACATCTGCGTATATCGGACATTATAAATGGGTGTAGGTACTATAAAATCTGATGTCACCTCGAGTCTTGTGCAAATACTGACATGTGTATATTGTACACAAAGGTCATATTACTTCCTTGTTCTATTTTTAACATTGCAGTGATTGTAAAGCTTCAAGTTTAAAAAAACAAAAACAAAAAACAAACATATAATACTTGCCTCCACTGTGCAGTTTGTTTTGCACAGAGTGGCCCCGAACACCGTCTTCTGGGGTCCATTGGCAGCTCTTGCGGCTCCTCCACGCATTGTATAACCCCCCTAGGACAGAAGCACTCTCCCAGGAGATTACCTTGCGGTCGTGCTCCCGAGTCCATAGGCGCCGAATGTAAGACTCAGCCCGGCACCGGTGTCATTGGATTTGATTGACAGCAGCAGGAGCCAATGGCTGCGCTGCTATCAATCTATCCAATCAAGAGGACAGAGGAAGAGTGCATCTCTGCCGTGTGAAACTCAAGGGCTCAAGTAAGTAAAACGTGGGGGTGGGGTCGGTCACTGCCAAGTGTTTTTTCCCCTTAATGCATAGGAGGGTTTACAACCCCTTTAATTTATTTTTCGTTAACTTCTTGAACCTAAGGGTAAAACAAATCTTAATGCCTAAGCCCAATTTTGCAACTTTGACATGTGTTAGTAAAACCGTGCATATCATCACAACTACTTTGTGCAACCAGTTGGATTGTATTTTTTTTTTTTTTTTGCAAGACAAATTGGGATTTCATTTGGTGGTAAATGGTAATTGATATCTCCCTGATTTCTTCTTTTCCTTTGTCCCAAAATGGTAAACTTTTTTAAAATTTAGCTGTATATTTCTTGCTACTCCCATTACCAATCACCAAACAACCCAAAAGAAATTCTTCCGCTCCTGGCGATCGCAGCGATACCACATATTTGTATGTTAGTTGTTGTATGTACCCGTCCCAGAAATGATAGTGCACATTTATTTATTTATTTATTTTTTAATCCTACCTGACACTAACTCACACTGATACTGATTAAAAATAAAATAAAAATCTGTCCAAAAAATACTTACCCTGACGTTGACCCAAACACTAACCCTGGCATTGACCTAGATCAAACCTTTGATCTAGGTATATTTTTCTTATTTTATTTTTTTTAATTATCTTTTTCTACACACACTTATATTTTTCTTTTTTTCCATCTCTGCAAGAACAGAGAAAGATACAATGTATCCTTGTCCATTCACAGAAACCGAAAACACGGGGCGATCATTGTTCAGGTCCTGATCATTAGAATAGGTGAGCATCTGATCACTGTGCTGGGCATGCGCCCAGCACAAGGGGAGGTTTGCAAATATGCAGCCCCATGACAAGAAGCCCGCAATGCTTGTTACGTCGGCGCCAAGGGGTTAGAGTAATAGACATGTCATACTTACCTGCTTTGTGCAATGGTTTTGTTCAGCGAGGCCCCAATCTTCTTCTTATGGGGTTACCCTGCTGGCTTTCCTGGTTCCTACCGCCCCCCCCCCCCCCCCCGCCACAATAGAAAGATGCTTTCTATGGGGGCACTCATGCATGCTCAATGCCAAGCTGGGCTATTCCAACACACAGCCCAGCATACCAATACTATAAAGTAAAAATGAATGTATTTTATTTATTTTTTATTTCAGTTACTTATATATTTATCTCCTGCACAAGATCAACTAGCTCTCACTCTTTTTTGCTCCAGAGCCTGGCTATGACCATATGGCATTTCCTAATTCTGTTTTCTAACTATGTAATAGTATGTATTTATTTTTTTATGAATTTAAAAAGTCTATCTCCATCAGAACATATTAGATCATTCATGTGATATGATGAAACACATTAATACAAGTCCATAAAACACCATCTAAATCTTGAGAATTAGGCAACCCTTCTTGTCTTACCAGTAATAATAAATAGTAGAAGACAAGCCCGGCCGCTGGCACCCAGCCACATGAGACAGACACACCCAGCTGTATTCCTTCAATGCTCCAGTCACTGAACAACCGAGTCATGGGAAAAAACCTGAGTGCAATGTAGCCTGGAAGTCATTATTATACATGTCCTTCAAAGAGTCTCCATAGATAACACTGACCATGATTACTAAAGAATTGATTATGGTTTTAGCTGTGGCTTATTCAAATGGTCTGAGTCAGAGTATCATCCATCCAGATCTACAAAACTAGTTTTTTAGTAGACATGCCTATCAGTTACAGTTTATATCATATTTTTTTTTTTAAGCTTTAAGAATGGACATTATTTTTTAAAAGGCAAACAAGAGCAAACGTTTGGGTATTGAATGAAGACTAACAGACCCACTTTTGAAACCAAAAACCCCATATTTACACAATAAAGTGTATCTAAACACAAAAACAAACATGTTTAACCACTTGAGCTCCGGAAGGTTTTACCCCCTTCATGACCAAGCCATTTTTTGCTAATTAGCACTGTGCTACTTTAACTGGCAATTGCGCAGTCATGCAATGCTGTACCCAAACAAAATTCATATACTTTTTCCCCCACAAATAGAGATTTCTTTTGGTGGTATTCGATCACCACTGGGTAATTTATTTATATATATAGTAATAGAGTGTATATATATGTGTGTGTGTGTGTGTGTGTGTGTGTGTGTGTGTATGTGTATATATATATATATATATATATATATATATATATATATATATATATATATATATATATATATATATATATATATATATATATATATATATATATATATATATATATATATATATATATATATATTGTGTGTGTGTCAAAAATGTACTTTTTATTTTTTTTTTTTTCAGTTACTGATATAAAACATATCCAATAAAAAAAAACTAATTTCTTCATAAATTTAGGCCAAAATGTATTCTGCTACATGTCTGATAAAAAAAAAAAATCCCAATAGGTGTATATTGATTGATCTGCGTGAAAGTTATAGCATCTACAAACGGTGGTGTGTGTGTGTATGTATATGTATATGTATATATATATATATATATATATATATATATATATATATATATATATATATATATATATATATATATATATATATATACATACAAATTTTATTTATTTTTTTTTATATGCTAGAAATGGCGGTGATCAGTGACGTATAATGGGACTGCAATAGTGTGGCCGCCAATCTAACATGAACTGACACTGGTGGGGGAACTGACTGCCACTGACCTCACCAGTGACACTAATACAGTGATCAGTGCTAATAATATACACTGTCACTGTACTAATGACACTGGCTGGGAAGGGGTTAAAATCTAGGGTGATCAAAGGGTTAACCATGTGTCTAACAATGCTTACTGTGTGCTGTTTTTACCAAGAAATGTGCTAGTTTTTCCTCCCTGCTTTGCAGGGAGGAAAAAACAGCACATTGCTGCTGTCTGTAGGAGGGCCCTGGGATGTTTACCAACACAGGGCTCTGTTCTGTCACTTGCTCAGCCAACAAGTGGGTTTCGGCCATAAATCATTGGCTGGGACCCGCTGATCGGCTTGTGCTGTAGCGAATGACTGCACAGCCAGAGAGGCGTGCGGTTGTTTCCATACTCGGGAAAGCAAATCGCAAACAGTATATTTTGCATGATCCTGTGCAGACAAGCCGCCCTATAGCAGTAAAGCTACAGGAGGCAGGTGGCAAGTGGTTAATGTATTACAGTTCATCAAACCTTAAATGTGGTTGCTGCATCTATTTTTTTTTTTTCCCTTATTTTTACCTGGTAATTCTTAAAATAATGTCATGTCTCTTTGAAATTACACTCACACTCCATTGTATTTAAAGATTCTGAATTAACCCTGTGCACACCCTTACCTTTTTCAAGCAGCCTTTTGCACAAAAACAAGGTTTTGAGAATACTGAGTGGCAAGGACTTACAGAGAATACCGTATGCCACAGAAAGAACTGTGCGCATGGCTGCTGTTCCACATCTGGGGGTGAGTGTGGTAAAAATCCCAATGTCACTGGTTGTTCATGTGCTTCTGCACAGTGTCCCTGTAGGCCGGTGCAGTTTACTGTAGGTGGTAGTCTAATGACCGCTGTACAGAGGGGATGGAGGATCAGAGGAACCTTGTTCCTCTGTAGGTGTCTCCAGAGGAGCAGTGGTCCATTTGAACACTGCAACACTGGATGACTTTAGCATCCATCTTTGGTGTGGGCAATGCCAATAAATAGCAGTGCCCTGCTATGGCTAGCGCACAGCTGCAAAGTGGCTAGAGTTGGCAGCAGGGATAGAATCCACATTGGTTAGGAACAGTATACTTAGGAAAGGTTCCTGATGAGGAGGGACACCATGGCCCTCTTGTCTAAATTCTGGACCACAGTGAGAATACACTGATCTGCAAGCGCTGACTAACTGGTGGTTTTCAAGGACAGACAGGGGTACACATCTACTGAAACTCAACTCATCTTGTTCCTCCTGAACCATCAGAAATTCTAAATGTGTATACCCAGCTTAATAGAAGAGACTAAATAAAAGATGAGACTACGGTTAGTAGTTTGGGATATAAAAAGGAAGTGATACTGGTTGAGTAGGGATAAGTAGTCATTGAAGTAATGGCTTCCAAAGAAATTAATAAGCCTACTATTAGCAACTATACACGAGTTTAAAAAAATGTGTGGGTGTCTGTGTGAAACTCATTAGTCATATTCACATTTACACTCAGTGGCAATATCATTAAACTTACTGGTAACTGGGGACATTTTTGGGATAACATCAGTATTGGACCTTTACTCTTCATAACCAGTTGTCCCTGTGTAGATCATTGGTATTTTTTTCTGATAAATGTAAATTATCCATAGTAAAGATAAGATATATTGTGTAAAGAATGTGGAACATACAATCCTTTATTTTTGCATATCTAGATAAAGCACACGAAAGAAAACAATTGTGTTCATTTTATGGTTTCAATACATTTTTATTAAAGAAACAAAAGTGTGGCGCTATATATCACATCCACAGCCGTGTGTATTACAATAAAGACATATAAAAATAGATGAATACTACCAAAAAATGTATGACCATAAAATGGATAGTGTCAAATAATTAGTGTTGATCACATATATAGTAAATACACAATAATACTTAATCATCAGATGTGCCAGTGATTAATAGAAACCCGTGCTGGTTCCATGAGCCAGACACCAAACATAAAAAACATGAAACTTTAAAAGTCCATAAAAAATGTGTAGAAAAATAGTGAAGAAAACATCAACAGAGTTCAAAGGGGGTGATGATGCATGGCCAGATGGTATTCACAGAATTTTAGTAGCACCAAATCTGGCGAGTGGGGCAGAAGGGAGACCACAAGTGTGCAGAGATTGTACATCAGTGCCGGGGCCAACACCAGGAGTAGAGGAGGCTTACCAGAAAAAATTGACCTGAAATGGCGTACGCCAGACAAGTCAAAAAAGCATAATAACCACTGGTTCTGGGAAATGCGTCTTGTCAGATGTCATCAACAGATGGTGGAAAGAAAAGGGGGGCTCCGCACGGCTTCCTCTCCCATAGGTAATCCAGCATAAGCCAAATGTGTAGTTTCATATGCCATGCAAGGAGCAAACAAAACTCACATAGCGTAATAACGTTTTAAAACACTAGTTTATTAAAATAATAAAAAACAGACTCACATTTTGGAAGAACGAAACAGAGCTCAAATAGCGGCGATCGTGAGGGGTCCACCCAATCTGCTTTTCACTTTCACTCTAAACGTAGCGCTGTACTTAATTTTTATTTTTGCTTTCAATACATTTTTATTGAATGATAAAAAAATATACAAGATAGATTTTTACAGTGAAGTGGTTGGGTCAATACACATTGAATAAAACTGAGAGCATGACTGGTGACAGACATCAGGTGTCAGTAAGGTATTTAAGACTCAAGTCACAAGGAACAAAGAGGAGGAGTAAGTGAAAAATTGGGGGGCTAACAACTGGGCAAATTGGATTGGGAGGAAAGGGGGAGACGGTAGGGGGGTAGTCAGGGCAGGGGTAAATCCAGGCTGCTTTGCCACTAAAGGCTTGGAGACTATTTGGGGTATCCTAGCAGGTTATAGAACTAACAGTGAAAATAGTTAGAGCATTACCTTCCCAATGATTTTCACTATCTTTGGAACCCAGACACATTTAAACTTGTTCACAGCATCGTTCATGATTACTTCTACTTTTTTAATTCAGTAGGGACAGATCTTCTGCTTTTGTGTAATCGTGGGCTTAGAGGACTCCTACAGTTTGGAAAGGACATGTGTGGTTACAGGTTCAAAAGGGTTTCTCTAGGATCTTTTGGGATACACCTGCCTACGTTTGTGTGGACCAGCTGGTATACATTGGCCTAATAGCTCTTAAATTTGGAGCATTTCAACTAGATGAGTAAAAGTGTCAATGAACTGGCACCCTCTAAAGCAGTAGGCATTCATTTTTCCAGTCATTATGGGACCATGTACCAGCACGTAAGACACTTGTAGTTAGACTTCACCACTAACATATTAATGGTACCTACAGTGCATTCGGAAAGTATTCACATCGCTTCACTTTTTTCCACATTTTGGTATGTTACAGCCTTATTCCAAAATGGATTAAATTAAAGGGGTTGTAAAGTTATTTATTTATTTTTTTTTTTTAAATAACAAACATGTTATACTTACCTTCACTGTGCAGCTCGTTCTGCACAGAGTGGCCCCGAACCTGGTCTTCTGGGGTCCCTCGGCGGCTGTTTCAGCTCCTCCCCGCAAGCATTTACCACCTTCATGCGAGCTCCCTCGCACGGTGGTGAGTGCTTGCGGGCGCGCTCCCGGGATACAGCCGGCGGCTATAGCCGCTCGCTGTATCACTCGGCCCCGCCCCCCGGCGCGCCGCGTCATCGGATGTGATTGACAGCAGCGCGAGCCAATGGCTGCGCTGCTTTCAATCCATCCACTGCAGCCAATCAGCGACTAGGCTGAGCTGCAATGAAGCTGACGAGGACGAGCAGCGAAGATCAGAGGCGTCAGGTAAGTAAAACGGGGGGCCTGGGGGCGGCGGTACTGTCAAAAGTTTTTTCACCTTAATGCATAGAATGCATTAAGGTGAAAAAATTTTTACCTTTACAACCCCTTTAATTATTTACTTAAAAATTCTGCAAACAATACCCCATAATGACAACGTGAAAGTTTGTTTCAAATCTTTGGCACTGTATTAAAAATTAAAAACGAAAAAAATAACATGTACATAAGTATTCACAGCCTTTGCCACGACACTCAAAATTGAGCTCGGGTGCATCCTGTTTCCACTGATCATCCTTAAGATTAGGGATGAGCTTCGTGTTCGAGTCGAACCCATGTTCGACTCGAACATCGTCTGTTTGCCAAATTGCGAACGATATGGGGCGTTCGTGCCAAATTCGTGTGGCACATCACGGCCCATAATTCACTGCGGCATCGCAGTGCATTGCTGGCTGATGATTGGCCAAGCATGCACTATGACCCGCATGCTTGGCCAATCACAGCGCCGTCTGTAGAGAGAGCTGTAATTGGCCAAAGCCAGGGATATTACCGCTGACTCATGGTCCAGCAGGCATGGAAAAGGAAATTACCTAAGTTTCACGGTGCATTGGGTGAGTGCTGGCAGCTGGGAAGGATGCAGGACAAGGTGCAGTAGTGTTGGAGGTTGTTCCGCCACCACGCCTCCAAAATGCCACTACTAATGATTCTGACACACCTCTCTCCTCCACCCCATTTTCTTCTTCCTCCATGGCCTCTTCCTGTGCTTTGTCCTCGGAACCAGCGGTGCTCCGTAGGCATTCAAGGGGCTACGCAAGTATGCAGGCCAAAAGATGCCATGCGGTGCTTGAGCTGGTGTGCCTGGGGGACAGGAGCCACACTGGGGCAGAGGTTCTGTCAGCTCTGCAGGGGCAGGTTCAAAGGTGGTTGAAGCCACGCCAACTTAAGGCAGGAATGGTGGTTTGCGACAATGGCACCAACCTCCTCTCCGCCCTCCGACAGGGACAAATGACCCATGTGCCCTGTTTGGCTCACGTCCTTAACTTGGTGGTGCAGCGGTTCTTGGGCAGGTACCTGGGCTTACAGGATGTCCTGAGGCAGGCCAGGAAAGTCTGTGTGCATTTCCGCCGGTCATATAATGCCAGTGCTTGGCTGGCAGACCTCCAAAAGGAATTTAACCTCAGGAGGGACGTACTGGAAATGGAGCGAGTACAAAGAAGGGCAACAAAGCTAATAAAGGGTCTGGAGGATCTTAGTTATGAGGAAAGGTTGCGAGCACTGAACTTATTCTCTCTGGAGAAGAGACGCTTGAGAGGGGATATGATTTCAATTTACAAATACTGTACTGGTGACCCCACAATAGGGATAAAACTTTTTCGCAGAAGAGAGTTTAATAAGACTCGTGGCCACTCATTACAATTAGAAGAAAAGAGGTTTAACCTTAAACTACGTAGAGGGTTCTTTACTGTAAGAGCGGCAAGGATGTGGAATTCCCTTTCACAGGCGGTGGTCTCAGCGGGGAGCATTGATAGCTTCAAGAAACTATTAGATAATCACCTGAATGACTGCAATATACAGGGATATGTAATGTCATACTGACACATAATCACACACATAGGTTGGACTTGATGGACTTGTGTCTTTTTTCAACCTCACCTACTATGTAACTATGTAACCTGCCCAAGAACCGCCTAATCTGTGACATGCCCACCAGGTGGAACTCAACGTTGGCCACGCTGCAGCGGCTGCACAGGCAGCAGAGGGCCATCAATGAGTACCTGTGCGACTATGGCACCAGGACAGGGTCAGGGGAGCTTGGTTTTTTTTTTTTCCCCATGCCAGTGGGCCATGATCAGGGATGCATGCACTGTCCTGTCACCATTTAAGGAGGCCACGATGGTGAGCAGTGACAGTGCATGCATCAGTGACACTGTCCCCCTTGTCCACCTGTTGGAGCACACGCTGCGTGGAATAATGGACAGGGCACTTGAGGCAGGAAGAGGAGGACTTCCTTAGCTCTCAAGGCCCCCTTTATCCAGACAGTGTTCCTGCATGCCCGCTGATCACACAGAAAGAGGATGAGGAGGAGGATTGTGTCAGTATGGAGGTGGAGCCTGGCACTCAGCATCAGCAGCAGTCTTTAAGGGATCATTTACAGTTCCAAGAAACACATGGACTTGTACGTGGCTGGGAGGAGGTGGCTGCGGATCATGTCGTCCTTAGTGACTCAGAGGACTCCAGACTGAATGCCTCAGCAAACCTACGCTGCATGGCCTCCCTGATCCTGCAAAGCCTGCGGAAGGATCCTCGTATTCGTGGTATCAAGGAGAAGGAACAATACTGGCTGGCAACCCTCCTTGATCCACGTTACAAGGGTAAGGTTGCAGAACTTATCTTGCCATCGCAGAGGGAGCAGGGGATGAAACCCCAACGCGTTCCCAGAGACTGGGAGGTTACAAACTCCTGTTTCTGGACAACGTGTTGCTGAGGTTTCGTTCAGTCAAAGAAGGAGCGGTGGAGAAGGTGGCCGTCTGACCAAATGTGTTCAGTCAATTTTTTAGTCCGCAGCCCAAAGGTATGATTGGTTCCAGCAACCATCGCCAGCGTCTGTTTTACATGGTGCAGGAATACCTAGGGGCAAGATCTGACTTGGACACCTTTCCCACCGAAAATCCTCTGGGTTACTGGGTCTTGAGGATGGATCACTGGCCAGAGCTTGCACAGTATGCAATTGAGCTACTGGCCTGTCCTGCATCCAGCGTTCTTTCGGAACGCACGTTCAGTGATGCTGGAGGCTTTGTAACCAATCACAGGGTGCGTCTGTCCACCGACTTGGTCGATCGACTGACCTTCATAAAAATGAATTGGTCTTGGATCACCACCAGCTACCAAGCACCTGATGCTGATGTAACCGAATAAATTTTTTTGAAATGTCAGATCCCTTCAAAGACTGCCTATGCTGATGCTGAGTGACTATCCTGTTATATTGAGTAATTATCCTCTTCCTCCTCAATGATCATGATGATAGCTTGTAAGAACATTTTTGGTTCTGGGCGCCACCAGTCCCGCCACCAGTGCCTAAGGCCCAATTTTTCAGCCCCTGTTTAATAGGGGCATGTAATTACAATTTTTGAAGCAATTCTTTGCAGCAGGGCTAGTTCCTGCGCTCCAACTAGAGTATCTGTGAGGGGTTGCAGTATTGTGGCACCAGCACCAGTGCCTAAGGCCCAATTTTTCAGCCCTTGTTCAACAGGGACATGTAATTAGAATTCTTGATCTAATATTTCACAGCAGGGCCCGTTTCTGCCCCCACCAAGAGTATCTGTGAGGACTTAGTGTTGTGGCACCACCACCACCACAGGCCCAATTTTTTTGCCCTGTTCAACAGGGGCATGTAATTACAATTCTTGATCTAATATTTCACAGCAGGGCCCTGTGAGGGCTTACAGTGTTGTGGCCACAACAACACCTAAGGCCCAAATTTCTGCTGAGTATATAGGGCAGGCCCCTACTTTCAAACATCCAACTTACAAATGACTCCTACTTGCAAACGGAAGGACACAACAGGAAGTGAGATGAAATCTACCTCTAGGAAGGGAAATTCTCTCCTGTAAGAGTTAATATGGGAAAAACGTGTCTCCTTTCCACTGATGCTTTATCACCAATCCTTGTTTCACTAAAAACCCCAAATTGTCAAAAAACATTTGTCATTGGGACAGAAAGTGAGGTAAAATCTTCTGAAGAGGTGCACAGACAGCAAAACAAATATCACAGGGGTGATAACCCTTCCCTATGTTTTCCAAAAAGCTTAAAAATAGATTTTTTGGCTGGAGCTACACTTTAAAAATGTACCAGTTCAAAATTACAAACAGATTCTACTTAACAACAAACCTACAGTCCCTGTCTTGTTTGCACTGCCTGTATACTGCTGTTCAGAGTATATAGGGCCTGGGGGCCCCACCCCTTTCCTTTTTTAATTTGGGTGCAGGGTTCCTCTTAATATCCATACAAGACCCAAAGGGCCTGGTAATGGGCTGGGGGGTACCCATAGCATTTGTCTCACTGATTTTCATCCATATTGCCAGGACCCGACATTACATTAAAGCCGCAAGCAGTTTTAAATGACTTTTTTTCCTTTAAAAAAATGACATTTTGTGCAGGGACTGTTCTAAGCACGGCAAACACGCGCCACTTTACAGGCATACTATAGACACCTCCGAGGTATGATATTTAAAGGAATATTTCACTTTTTTTTTTTTTTTTTTATTTTTTTTTTTTTACTTTAAGCATCATTAAAATACTGCTCCCGAAAAAACTGCCTTTTTTTTAAAAGTTTTTTTTTGCATTGATACATGTCCCCTGGGGCAGGACCCGGGTCCCCAAACCCTTTTTAGGACAATACCATGCAAATTAACCTTTTAAAATGAGCACTTTTAATTTCGAACGTTTAAGTCCCATTGACGTCAATGGGGTTCTAACGTCCATGCGAATTTTTGGTCCGTTCGCAGGGTCTGGTGCGAACCGAACTGGGAGGTGTTCGACTCATCCCTACTTAAGATGTTTCTACAACTTGATTGGAGTCCACATGTGGTAAATTCAGTTAACTGGACATGATTTGGAAAGGCAGACACCTGTCTGTGTAAGGTCCCCAAGTTAACCGTGCATGTCGGAGCACAAACCAAGCCATGAATTCCAAGGAATTATCTGTAAAACTCAGACAGGATTGTATCGAGGCACAGATCTGGGGAAGGGTACAAAAAATGTCTGCATCATTGAAGGTCCCAACGAGCACAGTGGCCTCCATCATCCATAAATGGAAAAAGTTTGGAACCACCAGGACTCTTCGACCAAACTAAGGGATCGGGGGAGAAGGGCTTTAGTGAGGGAAGTGATCAAGAACCTGATGGTAACTCTGACAGAGCTCCAGCGTTTCTCTGTGGAGAGAGGAGAACCTTCCAGAAGAACAACCATCTCTGCAGCACTCCGCCAATCAGGCCTGTATTAGACATGTGCGGTACGTTTCACTCCGAATTGAAATTTGGACAAATTAAATTTTTTGGGGAAATTCAGATGTAACTGAATTTCTGAATTACAATAGTACCAAATTTAAACGAATCCGAAATGACGAAAAAAAAATTCGGACGAAATTCGAATAGTTTTTGAATGCTTTTGTAATACAAATAGTTTTCGAATTCGAATAGCTTTCCAATTTCCAGAGAATAAAATAGAATAGAAAATGAAGGAATAGAATATATTAATAAAATTGAATAGAAAAGAAAATAACAGAAAATAAAAAATAGAATATAACAGAGTAAAACAGATCAAAATAGAATAGAAAATAAAAACAGAATAGAATGGAATATAATAGAAACGAATAGAATATAACCATCTTTTGAAATTTGAATTTCAAATAGAATAAATTTGAATTTGACTACAAAAGAATAGAATAGAAAAAAAGAATAGAACAGACTATAATAGAATAGAAAAGAATAGATTTAAAAACAGACTAGAATAGAATCGAATATAGCTATTTCCCAAAATTCAAATAGAATCAATTTGAATTTTATAGATTAGAATAGAAAATAACTGAATAGTATAGAAAAAAACAATCGAATAAAATATAACCATCTTCCGAAATTCTAATTCCAAATAGAATGAATTTGAATAGATAAGAATAGAATATAAAATGGAAATGAATAGAATAAACAATGTAATTCAAAAATAGAATATAACCATTTCCCAAAATTCAAATCAATTTGAATTTTAATAGAATAGAAAAGAATAGATTAGAATAGGAAGATGGTTATATTGATTCTATTCTGTTTTTTTTTTTCCTGTTTTCTACTCTATTCTATTCAAATTGATTCTATTTGAATTTTGGAAAATGGTTATATTCTATTCTATTTTTTTATTCTATTTTCTATTATATTTGAATTTCAGAAGATGGTCATAATCTTTCTATTTAATTCTATCCTTTTTTTTTTTTTTTTTTTTTTAATTCTATTTTCTGTTCCATTCTATTCCTTTTATTTTCTATCCTATTTTTTGTTCTGTTTTACTCATAATATTATATTATATTATATTTTTGTTATATTCTATTCAAATTTTTTCTATTCTATTTACCAGGCACTGCTCATCTGGCCATTACCACTCTCATAGTGAAGCATGGTGATGGCAGCATCATACTGTGGGGATGTTTTTCAGCAGCAGGAACTGGGAGACTAGTCAGGATCGAGGGAAAGCTGAATGCAGCAATGTATGCAGACATCCTTGATGAAAATCTACTCCAGAGCGCTCTAGGGCGAAGTTTCATCTGCCAACAGGACAACTACCCTAATACCTGGTACACATGATCAGAAAATTGTACAAAAAAATGCTGCTTTCGAAGCAATTGTACAATAATCGGATCGTTAGTACAGATCTTTCGAGAGCCGATGAGGACATTTCATCCAACTTTATATATTTATTTTGTTATTTGATTGGATATGCACGAAAAGATCGTACGATTTTCGTTTAATCAGTACATCTGTCATTCAAAAATGCAATACAACACATGACATCACTTCCAAATTTTTTATTTTTTTTTCTGTCGTACAAGAATTTTTGTGACTTTGGTAAACTTATCAGATTCGATCTGAGATTTGCATACAGAAAAAAAAACAGACGATCATTCGTCTGATAATCTCATCGTGTGTACTGGGCTTGACCACACAGCCAAGATAAAGGAGTGGCTACAGGACAACTCTGTGAATGTCCTTGAGTGGCCCAGCCAGAGCCCAGACTTGAACCCAATTGAACATCTCTGGAGAGATCTAAAAATGTCTGTGCACCGACACTCCCAATCCAACCTGATGAAGCTTGAGAGGTCCTGCAAAGAAGAATGGGGGAAACTGCACAAAAATAGGCGTGCCAAGCTTGTAGCATCATACTCAAAAAGATTTGAAGCTGTAATTGGTGCCAAAGGTGCTTCAACAAAATATTGAGCAAAGGCTGTGAATACTTATGTATGATTTTTTTTTTTTTTTTTTTAATCCATTTTGGAATACGGCTGTAATATAACAAAATGTGGAAAAAGTGAAGCACTGTGAATACTTTCCGGATGCACTGTAAATCCTTCAATTCATTACCAAATGAAATATTATTGACTTGACTCTCATTGTTGTAGTTTTGATACCCAATAAATTATGTATTGATTTTTTAATATACTTATTCTCCCTTCATTTGCCCACTATAGCCATAGTAGCTGTCTTTTTTTTCTGGGGAGCACACTCTCTTGTGACTCCCCCTAGAATATATTTTCCTATATGCTGTTTTTTGGCTATGGCAATAGCCTCATAATTAGGGGAGAAAGATCACTACTATGTAGGTGGCGGGTGGTGAAAGGTTGGTCGCACCTTTTTTGTTTTTGCGTTCACTGTGGATCCTGGTTGATCCTTCTTGACCATCCCCCACCCCTGCCCAGGTGATTTTGTTTTTGACCTCAAATGGTTCTTTGAGCTTTGCTTCTTTTTGGATACAGATTGGTGGTGTCTTAGCATTGTACGATGGCCTTCACATTGGGGGAGGACATTGATGGAGAGATTAGGGAAACATTTGAAAAGGATGCGTCCCAACCCCTAAATAGAGATGGGGAGATTAGGGATGGTTTTAGAGAACACAAGAAATTATTGCTTAAGCATCTCAATAGGAAATGGGACGTATCCTTTTTGGAGACTTATATCCAACACAAGATAGTTCCTTGCGGATTACGCAATAGAACTATACCAGCTGAACACCTCCACAATGACAGATTCCTTACAAAATGGAAGGAACTGTGTGTCAAAAAAGGCATTGCTGTCATGACATTGATAGTGGAGGAAGAAAAGATCCAGCTGGCTGAACTTAGAACTATGATAGAGGAAAGTGCCAAGGGACTGGACTCAATGAAGGAGGATGAGGAGTTCACTAGACAAAATGATTTTTTTAAAAAAGAAATGGAGAAAGCTCAACGAAGTTTAAAGGCAACTAAGCAGCCTAAATATAGAAGGGACACACTAGACTTCGAAAATGATCAAGCATTTGACTTAACTATCAGAAGGGGGAGAAGTGGTTCCTCCAGAAGGGGATTTAGATCACAATCTAGGAATAGACAACACGGATCCCCTGTCCCTGTAGATGAGGATAACACATGTAAAGCAGTCACTTTTTTTTAGAGAAAGCGGGGGTAGAGGATGGAGTAGCCTGTACCCCCTCTCAGGTAAACACACTGTCCCAGAAGAAACAGGCAGTGAACAGACAATAGAAGAACTCCAAAACAAGAATGGGGGGATCTCGCACGAGGAGCCAGAAGCAGTAAATTTAGTACATAATGACTGTCTATCATCCTTCCCTTTGGCCCAAAGACACATCCAATTGCTGCAGCACGGGATGTCCTTTTCACCCTTTAAACTGTATGGATGAGTTCACCGTATATAAAGATGTGGTACTATATCTGAGGAAGATATTCTTCAGGTCCTTGTATGAACAAAACGGCCTAACAGATGTAGCTAAACCCCCTTTGGAGGTGGATGACCAAAATGCAATTGACATCCTCAATTCATTGTTGGAGGAAAATGAGGAGTTGGCGATACAGTTCCCCAATTAAGAGATCCGTGAATCTAAATATTAAATCCAAAAAAATGCCCTCACTGAACAAAAATCGATGGCTGAGCATGTTCCTTGAGATGGTTCAAGCAGATTTGAGTGAGATCTCTTGGAAACATCAAGGCCAGGATAATCTCACTCAGACAGAACATCAAGCATTAAAGGAACTAAAAAAGGCGAAGCACATCGTGATAAAAAGAAGCGACAAGGGCGGCAATGTTGTCCTAATGGACAACAAAAGCTATGAGAAAATGGGGTAATTGGCGCTACCTAGGAACCCTAAGTACTATGTATATTAGGGAAACACTACAATAAGTAGTCATATAGTGCAGTTATAAATACACACCAATGTTCATATCATCACAGTCAGTGGGTAAGGAAACAAACCAAATGACTGGTCTAGAATAAAATAGGAGGAATCCTAGAATCCCTAATTAGCATACAGTAGAATAATAATATTATATGTACAAAGAGAAAAATTAATAAAATAGATATGAAACAAATAAAGAATGGTGTATGTTTGGGCTGCTTATATAGGCACAGTATATAGACCGAGATGTCCCACTTTTTATGTGTTAATTATATATTGTGACAGCTATATGGAAAAATACACAAATCAAATGCAATCAGTCAACCAATTAGGTACACTATAGATCATATCCGCTATTTGGGTGCATTATAAATCATATTGTAAGACTGGACCCAGCATGTGCTACAATAGATAGATCACGCATATATCATATATTAGTCCCATAGGCTTATATCTACATTAGCCACATCCACATATCTACATAGATCAACCATCAAATGCAACATGTAGGTGCACTACAGCTCATATATTGAAGTCTAGACTCAGCATGTGATGCAGTGATTAAATCAAAATTGTATTCAATAGTCCCATAGACTTAAATCTGCATCCAGTCAGAGGCCCCCAGGGGTGACTTTAGTGCTCAAGATATTTCCAGGTGACTTCTGTGCTCCCCCTTCTGATTTCCTACTCACCGACTCCTGGTACCCCTGCAGGGGTAATGGGCATGTAGTGCTTTAAATGGAGATCGTTGCTCCCTGCTGTCTGCACAGAAGACTACAGACTTACTTGCCTATACCTGAGAACTATACCAAGGCACTGCAACATCTTCCACCAGCCAGGATACACCTGAGGCATCCACCGCAAACAACAGGGAGCAACGATCTCCATTTAAAGCACTACATGCCCATTACCCCTGCAGGGGTACCAGGAGTCAGTGAGTAGGAAATCAGAAGGTGGAGCACAGAAGTCACCTGGAAATATCTTGAGCACTAAAGTCACGCCTGGGGGCCTCTGACTGGATGCAGATATAAGTCTATGGGACTATTGAATACAATTTTGATTTAATCACTGCATCACATGCTGAGTCTAGACTTCAATATATGAGCTGTAGTGCACCTACATGTTTTGCATTTGATGGTTGATCTATGTAGATATGTGGATGTGGCTAATGTAGATATAAGCCTATGGGACTAATATATAATCTATATCACTGTGATCTATCTATTGTAGCACATGCTGGGTCCAGTCTTACTATATGATTTATAATGCACCCGATTAGCGGATATGATCTATAGTGTACCTAATTGGTTGACTGATTGCATTTGATTTGTGTATTTTTCCATATAGCCGTCACAATATATAATTAACACATAAAAAGTGGGACATCTCAGTCTATATACTGTGCCCATATAAGCAGCCCAAACATACACCATTCTTTATTCGTTTCATATCTATTTTATTAATTTTTCTCTTTGTACATATAATATTATATATTCTATTGTATGCTAATTAGGGATTCTAGGATTCCTCCTATTTTATTCTATACCAGTCATTTGTTTTTTTTCCTTACCCACTGACTGTGATGATATGAACATTGGTGTGTATTTATAACTGCACTATGACTACTTATTGTGGTGTTTCCCTAATATACATAGTACTTAGGGTTCCTAGGTAGCGCCAATTACCCCATTTTCTTTTAGCTTATTCACGATAGCAGAGTACCCCTTGGGAGTGCTCTATATAGGGGAGGCAGCAACCTGTTGTCTAGCCATATAAGCCCATCCTAAGTGCAGTCCCTCTACGTGTTACTGAACAAAAGCTATGAGACTGAAGTTAAACGCCTCTTGGGGGATACCAACGCGTACCGCAGACTTGATGGTGATCCTTTCCCAAGGGTGGTGCGTGAATTAAATAGCAAATTGGACGATGCAGTGGAGGCTGGACTTTTGCCAAACGAGAATACAAACATGTGTTCATAGATGACGTTAACGTCCCCACCTTCTACTGCATCCCCAAGGTGCACAAATCCCTCAAAGCCACCTGGAAGGCCAATCGTCTCTCCGATTCGCGGACCCCTAGACAGGATCGGGAAGTATCTTGACTCCCTCCTGAAAGAGATGGTGGGTGGACTTAAGTCGTATGTGCAAGACACACGTCATGTGCTGGCAAGAATTGCGAACTTGGAAATAGAAGGGGAGGCATGGTTGGTCAGCACTGACGTTGAATCATTATATACGTCAATCCCGCATGAGTGTGGAATTGCAGCAGTCAAGGGATCCCTGGACAGAAATTTTCCACAGTTCGGCCCCCAAATGAATTCCTAATTGAACTTTTGCAATTTGCCCTCAATAACAACTTTTTTCAATTTTGCCTCAAGGTTTTACCAACAGATCAAGGGCACCTCAAAGGGGGTGGCATGGGCGCCTGCATACGCTTGCCTCCACCTGGGGAGCTGGGAGGAGGAGGATGTTTTTATCACCCATGTACCTCGGCCATGTACACACGTGGCTGTGGTACATTGATGACGTGCTGGTTGTCTGGACAGGCAATATTGCCACCCTCTACAGGTTTGTTGACCAAATTAATGCCAATGAGTGTAATATATATGTACGACCGATTTCAACTGTTGTACTTGGACCTGGTAATTAGGTTGGAGAGTGGCAAGATCAGCACATGCACTTACCAAAAGGAGACCGCAGCAAACACCTTACTACAGGAGGATAGCCACCACCCCCCCGGCTAAAGGATGGAATTCCTACTGGGCAGTTCATGAGAATAAAACGCAATTGTTCTAGCACTACTGACCTTTTAAAGGGAATCTAAAGATCTGTATGTGAGATTCTGTGAATGAGGTTATTCTCACAGACCGATCCGGAATGCCAGACGTAAGGCTGCTGCACGAAGCAGAGAAAGCCTGCTCCTCATGGACCACAATCTAGAAGTACAAAAAAAAATAGAACCAGGCCCAGTAAGACTGATCACCGCGTACAGTGCCCAATGAGGCTCCGTACACAAAATCTTGGAGAAACACTGGAGCATCCTAAGTAGGGATGAGCCGAACACCCCCCGATTCGGTTCACACCAGAACCTGTGAACAGACTGAAAATTTGCACGAACTTTGGAACCCCATTGAAGTCTATGAGACTCGAACGTTCCAAATCAAAAGTGCTAATTTTAAAGGCGAATTTGCATGGTATTGTCCTAAAAAGGGTTTGGGGACCTGGGTCCTGCCTCAAGGGAAATGTATTAATGCAAAAAAAAGTTTTAAAAACGGCCGTTTTTTCGGGAGCAGTGATTTTAATGATGCTTAAAGTGAAAAAAAAAGTGAAATATTCCTTTTAAACATCGTACCTGGGGGGTGTCTATAGTATGCCTGTAAAGTGGCGCGTGTTTCACGTGCTTAGAACAGTCCCTGCAACAAAATGACGTTTTAAAAGGAATAAAAGTCATTTAAAACTGCTTACAGCTTTAATGTAATGTCGGGTCCCGGTAATAGGGATGAAAATCGGTGAGACAAATGGCATTGGTACCCCCCAGTCCATAACCAGGCCCTTTGGGTCTTGTATGGATATTAAGGGGAACCCCGCACCCAAATTAAATAAAGGAAAGACGTGGGGCCCCCAGGCCCTATATACTCTGAACAGCAGTATACAGGCGGTGCAAACAAGACAGGCACTGTAGGTTTGTTGTTAAGTAGAATCTGTAATTTTGAACTGGTACATTTTTAATGTGTTTAGATTTTTTGGCTGGAACTATTTTAAGCTTTTTGGAAAACAAAGGGAAGGGTTATCACCCCTGTGATATTTGTTTTGCTGTCTGTGCTCCTCTTCAGAAGATTTCACCTCACTTTTTGTCCCAATGACAAATGTTTTTTGAAAATTTGGGTTTTTTTGTGAAACCAGGATTGGTGATAAAGCATCAGTGGAAAGGAGAAAAGTTTTTCCCATATTAACTCTTACAGGAGAGAATTTCCGTTCCTAGGGGTAGATTTCATGTCACTTCCTGTTGTCTCCTTCCGTTTGCAAGTAGGAGTCGTTTGTAAGTTGGATGTTTGAAAGTAGGGGCCTGCCCTATATACTCAGCAGAAATTTGGGCCTTAGATGTTGGTGTTGCCACAACACTGTAAGCCCTCACAGGGCCCTGCTGTGAAGTATTGTAATTACATGCCCCTGTTGAACAGGACCAGAAAAATTGGGCCTTTGGTGATGGTGGTGGTGCCACAACACTGTAAGTCCTCGGTTAGTCTTGGTGGGGGCTGGAACGGGCCCTGCTGTGAAATATTAGATCAAGAGTTCTAATTACATGTCTCTGTTGAACAGGGGCTGAAAAATTGGGCCTTAGGCACTGGTGCTGGTGCCACAACAGTGCAGCCCCTCACAGATACTCTAGTTGGAGCGCAGGAACGAGCCCTGCTGCACAGAATTGCATCAAAAATTGTAATCACATGCCCCTGTTAAACAGGGGCTGAAAAATTGGGCCTTAGGCACTGGTGGCAGCGCCCAGAAACAAAAATATTCTTACAAGCTATCAGCATGAAAATTGAGGAGGAAGAGGATAGTCACTCAGCATAGGCTGTCTTGAAGGGAAATTTGGTTACATCAGCATCAGGTGCTTGGTATCTGGTGGTGATCCAAGACTGATTCATTTTTATGAAGGTCGACCGACCGAGTCGGTGGACAGGCGCACCCTGTAATCGGTTACAAAGCCTCCAGCAGCACTGAATGTGCGTTCCGAAAGAACGCTGGATGCAGGACAGTCCAGTAGCTCAATTGCATACTGTGCATGCTCTGGCCAGTGATCCATCCTCAAGACCCAGTAACCAGAGGATTTTCGGTGGGAAAGGTGTCCAAGTCTGATCTTGCACCTAGGTATTCCTGCACCATGTAAAACAGACGCTGGCGATGGTTGCTGAAATCGATCATACCTTGGGGCTGCGGACTAAAAAATTGTCTGAACGCATCGGTCAGACGGCCACCTTCTCCACCGCTCCTGCTTTGACCAAAGCCTCAGCAACACGTTGTCCAGGAACAGGAGTTTGTAACCTCCCAGTCTCTGGGAACGCGTTGCACAGACCTTTCTGCAAGGCCTCCCAAAGATGTTTCATCCTCTGCTCCCTCTGCAATGGCAAGATAAGGTCCGCAACCTTACCCTTGTAACGTGGATCAAGGAGGGTTGCCAGCCAGTAACGATCCTCCCCCTTGATACCTTGAATACGAAGATCCTTCCGCAGGCTTTGCAGGATCAGGGAGGCCATGCAGCGTAGGTTTGCTGAGGCATTCGGTCCGGAGTCCTCTGGGTCACTAAGGATGACATGATCCGCAGCCGCCACCTCCCAGCCACGTACAAGTCCATGGGTTTCTTGGGACTGTAAATGATCCCTTAAAGACTGCTTCTGATGCTGAGTGCCAGGCTCCACCTCCATACTGACACAATCCTCCTCCTCCTCGTCCTCTTCATGTGTGATCGGCGGGCACGCAGGAACACTGTCTGGATAAAGGGGGCCTTGAGAGCTAAGGAAGTCCTCCTCTTCCTTCCTCTGTTCTGCCTCAAGTGCCCTGTCCATTATTCCACGCAGCGTGTGCTCCAACATGTGGACAAGGGGGACAGTGTCACTGATGCATGCACTGTCACTGCTCACCATCCTTGTGGCCTCCTCAAATGGTGACAGGACAGTGCATGCATCCCTGATCATGGCCCACTGGCGTGGGGAAAAAAAAAGCTCCCCTGTCTCTGTCCTGGTGCTATAGTCGCACAGGTCCTCATTGATGGCCCTCTGCTGCGTGTGCAGCTGCTGCAGCATGGCCAACGTTGAGTTCCACCTGGTGGGCATGTCACAGATTAGGCGGTTCTTGGGCAGGTTAAATTCCTTTTGGAGGTCTGCCAGCCGAGCACTGGCATTATATGACCGACAGAAATGCACACAGACGTTCCTGGCCTGCCTCAGGACACCCTGTAAGCCCTGGTACCTGCCCAAGAACCGCTGCACCACCAAGTTAAGGATGTGAGCCAAACCGGGTCAGTTGTCCCTGTCGGAGGGCAGAGAGGAGGTTGGTGCCATTGTCGCAAACCACCATTCCTGCCTTAAGTTGGCGTGGCATCAACCACCTCTGAACCTGCCCCTGCAGAGCTGACAGAATCTCTGCCCCAGTGTGGCTCCTGTCCCCCAAGCACACCAGCTCAAGCACCTCATGGCATCTTTTGGCCTGCGTACATGCGTAGCCCCTTGAACGCCTACGGAGCACCACTGGTTCCAAGGACAAAGCACAGGAAGAGGCCATGGAGGAAGAGGAGGAGGAGGGGGTGGAGGAGAGAGGTGTCAGAATCACCAGTAGTGGCATTTTGGAGGCGTGGTGGCGGAACAACCTCCAACACTAGTGCACCTTGTCCTGCATCCTTCCCAGCTGCCAGCAGAGTCAACCAATGCACCGTGAAACTTAGGTAACGTCCCTTTCCATGCCTGCTGGACCATGAGTCAGCGGTAAGGTGCCGGATTCGCCTTCCGTGAGAAAAAGTGGCGTTTGGGAACCTGCCACTGAGGAACCACACATTCCACAAACTCACGGATGGGGGCAGAGTTTACCAACTGAAAAGGTAGCAGTTGAAGAGCTAGCAATTTTGCCAAGCTAGCATTCAACCGCTGGGCATGTGGATGGCTGGGAGCGAACTTCTTTCGGCGGTGCAGCAGCTGGGGCAGGGAAATTTGCCTGGTACAATCTGACGTCGGTGTACCGATAGATTGCCCGCAAGTACTTGGCTGTGACACACCTAATTCTACACCTTCGTTCCTGTCAGGTCTCGGAGAGGACTGAAGGTATAGTGGGGTTGGAGATCCCAGCTTATGAGGAGCAAGGAGAGGTCCTCTTTGTTCTTTTGGTGTGGGTCTTTTAGGTACGCTTGCCAATGAACTGCATGGCAGGTCAACATATGTCTGGTCAAGCATGTGGTGCCCAAGCGGGAGATGTTTTGGCCACGTGAGATGCGCTTGAGACATATGTTGCAAATAGCAGCAAAGAACTTTTGGAATAAGGCACAGACAGCAGCGCCCTGCACATGCGGAGCTCTGCGGTGTGATGCAGTCAATGTGCTGCCCTTAGGCTGGCCCCTGGAGGGCATCCTGCCTCGGTGATGTGCCTCCTCCTCCTCCTCTTCTCTCCTATCAGGCACCCACGTGGAGTCCGTGACCTCATCATCCCCTCCCTCCTCATCACTGGAGCAAACCTGGCAGTATGCTGCAGCAGGGGGAACATGACTGCCAGATTGCTGTCCTTCATGGGCACCCCCTCTGTCTGGGCTCATGTTACTGCCTTCCTCTAGCTGAGTACCATCATCGGAGCCTTCAAAAGGCTGGGTATCCTCCGGGAGCATGTACCCAACACTGTGTGGTCAAACAGTTTGGGGGACTCCTCAGGAGGACATGGTGGAGCTAGTGAAGGAGTGACTGATGCCATTGAGCTGAGGGAAGAGGCCGCATTGGCAGCTGCTTTGCCAGACATAGTACCCTGAACCTGGGTGAGAGAGGATGAGGAGGATGAGGATGGCTTGGTCATCCACTCGACCAAGTCTTCCGCATGTTGCGGCTCAACACTGCCAGTTGCCGAAAAAAAGCCAAGTGTGTCCCACTGCCACGTGCTGATGAAGATGCACTGTCTCCACGACCAGCACTGTTGCCTCTAGACACAGAGCCTGCTTGCCCTCTTATTGCCTTTTGACTGTCTGCCTCTCCTTGTTGGCCTTCCAGACATACTATTGGCCTGCAGTGAGATGTAGCTGCACAAAACTGAGGTGTGTGTGTGTGTGTGTGTGTGTGTGTGTGAGAAAAAATATATATATATATATATATATATATATATATATATATATATATATATATATATATATATATATATATATATATATATATATATATATATATATATACACACACACCGATTTATACTGCAGCTAGCAGACTCAACTGCCTGCCTGTAGTATTATTAGTATGAGAACACCTGCACTTGTCTTCAGGTAGCTATACTGTAGGTGCAACTGTGCAGGGTACACAGTACAGTAACTGGAAATACGTCAAGAGCCCACACAAGCACCTGGCTTCAGGTAGCTATACTTTAGGTACAACTGTGCAGGGTACACAGTACAGTAACTGGAAATTAGTCAAGAGCCTGCCTGTGCTATTAATAGGATCACAAGAAGCACACAAGCACCTGGCTACAGGTAGCTATACTGTAAGTGCAACTGTGCAGGGTACACAGTACAGTTACTGGAAATACTGTAAAAATGCCTGACTGTCAGTATATTAGGAAGAGAAGAACAGGATCCAGCTAAACTGAATACAGTGTGTGTGTGTGTGTGTGTGTGTGTGTGTATATAATATACACGCGCACACACACAACACCTGGGATGCATATATATACACAATACACTATAAGTGCAGCTAACTGACTCGACCTGCCTACTCTGTCTAGCTTAAATCAAATGACACTGTCTGTCTATCTCTCTCTCAACACCGGAGCACACTACACAGGGCCGCCATGCAGGCGGCCTTATATAGTGTGGGGCGTGTACTAAACCCCCTGAGCCATAATTGGCAAAAGCCACCCTGACTTTGGCCTATTACGGCTCTCTGTACAGACAGCGCTGTGATTGGCCAAGCATGCGGGTCATAGTGCATGCTTGGCCAATCATCAGCCAGCAATGCACTGCAATGCCACAGTGAATTATGGGCCGTGACGCGCCACTCGAATTTGGCGCAAACGGCCCATAACGTTTGCAATTCGGCGAACGACCGAACACACGATGTTCCAGTCGAACACGAAGCTAATCCCTAATCCTAAGGAACAATAAAGGCCTGGCAAACATTGTGGGTTATGGACCAAAAATGGTGGCGCATAGATCTAGGAATCTGGGGGATATCCTCATCCACTCTGAGTTCGTTAGACAGCAGGATCCTACCTGGCTGTCTGAGTACCCACGGTGTAAGGGGATGGTCCCCTGTACAAGATGCCAAATATGTCCCTTTGTTGACAGGACCGATGTTTTTTGGACACGATGGGACTAAAGGAGTATGAAATCAGGGACCTGATTAACTGTTCCACCACCAAAGTGGTGTACATGATCACCTGTCCCTGCCCCAAAATATACACATCGGCAAAACTAAGAGCCCTTAAGGTCAGGATAGGGGAACACCTTAGGGACATAAAGAAAGAAAAGGAGAAAAAAGAAGAGACCGGTGGCCAAACATTTTGTCCAGTATCATCAGGGCAGAACTGATGGACTTAGGGTAAATGGTATCTATACCCTGAAGTTACCAGCAAGGAGGGCGGACTTCAATCGCATTCTATTGAAGAAGGAAAAGTGGTGGATATACACTTTGAAGTCCCTCGTACGATTGGGTAGGAATACTGAACTTAATTTGCAGCCATTCTAATGCCGCGTACACACGGTCGGACTTTTCGTCTACAAAAGTCCGACGGACGCCGACGGACTAAAGCTGGCTGACAATCCGATCGTGTGTGGGCTTCCCCAGACTTTTAGCGGACTTTCAGCGGACTTTTCCAGCTGCAAATCTGACGGACTTTAGATTTGAAACATGCTTCAAATCTTTACGTCATAACTACGCTGGACCCAGAAATCCGCTCGTCTGTGTGCTAGTCCGACGGCCAAAAACCCACGCTAGGGCAGCTATTGGCTACTGGCTATCAACTTCCTTATTTTAGTCCGGTGTACGTCATCACGTACGAATCCGTCGGATTTTTGTGTGATCGTATGTAGGCAAGTCCATTCGTAAGAAAGTCTGCCGCAAGTCTGCCAAAAGTCTGCCGAAAGTCTGTCGGACTTTTGTAGCCGAAAAGTCCGACCGTGTGTACGCGGCATTAGACCAATGAAACCTGGCCATTATGGATTCTGGTATGGCCTTCTCTTTTCCTTTTCCTCTCTCTTTCTATACAATTTCCTCCCTATTATATGCTCTTTGCTATGTTTAATTCATATTTTTTCTCCCTTATCTCTCCCCCCCCCCCCTTTTTTTTTCTCTTTTTTTTTTTTTTCTCTCCCCTCCCCCTTTTTCGTCTCCCCTTTTATGTGTTGATAAAAAAAATCTTTGTTTCATCTTGCATACTCTATATTTTATTGGGTGAGATGGTAAAGGTGAAGGCTGTTTGCTTGTATGCTCTGAACTGCCCCCAGATATGAAAACATAGATCGAATAACAGGTACATAGGGTGTGTTATCCAAGCATTTTTTTCTAGCTTGTCCCTGCCAGCTTACTTATGAGATAATAAAGGCAAGGAGGGGTGGCTACACCTCCATGCAATAAGAGGGAGAGGTGTATGCATGCCTGTCCCACGTCCAGTTGAAGCTACGTGACATGATGTTGCGAAACGCGTCACCGTAATTACGGCCAGGAGACGCCATCTCGGTGATCCCCCGATCTCAATGGGGAATGGAGAGCTCTAAGCGAAATATCTAGCCCCTACACATGGATCTATATACGGACCTGCTGCTTGTTCATTGATACCGCTGCAGTGTGGCCAGAGATCCGTCAACACAGTGCACGGTACACATGACAACGTCCAGAGTTTGATCCCCTTTGGTGGACAAGGATTTGATGGAACTGCTCTGCTATTTGAAAGCATAAGAAATCCTGGCCGATATCGCTGCATGGTGAAAGAGTGGTAATGTTTCCAAAACCTTTACACACCTAGGCGGTTGTCCTATTAGAGTCTACATCGTAATATATGATCTGCATGATCTAGGGACTGACTATGATCCCCGGAGCAACCCGGTGTGATGGGTACAGGGCGTATGATAGCTACACCTCAATGATGTTGAAAGGAAATTTTAGTACCTGCACAACTCACTTTATTTTGAATAAGGTCATGTTTATTTGGCAGCTGTCATTAAGCATTTGCATGATTGCTTACTGCTCTATACCGGAAACTAAGCCTAGAGACCTTTGAACTTTATTTCAGCTGCATTACTAGAATTTCCATGGATACTTTTTGATGGAGTTTTTCTTGCATGCGCATGCAACCACATATGCCGCACTCATTTCAGTTAACCTAAAAGGAATCTACTGTTAATAAAATCTTAAGACCTTGTTTTACATCTGGTACCCATCAGATAGGCAACATCCCTGGGCTTGGCAGAAAATTAATTGACAGCATCACCCTAGTAGTTCTCCTTGTGCCACGCATGCATGGATTCCCTGAGTGTATATATTCATGATATAACTAGTTATTCTCTTATTGGCATTTTGGCCCTAAGGGTTTCCATGCATCCGTGGTTGTATAGGCACCTGGACCGGTCTGTGTTAATTTTGTGAGTGTATTGTTGTTGTCTGTGTATCTGTTTGCACGGTGCATCATATGCTTTCTTGCATCTGGTGTGCCATCTGTTTGATGTCTAACTAAATCGGCTTTATCTAGCTTTTTATTGCTGAGAGATTATCTCTCATTGTTGTAGTTTTGATACCCAATAAATTATGTATTGATTTTTTTTTTATATACTTATTCTCCCTTCATTTGCCCACTATAGCCATAGTAGCTGTCTTTTTCTGGGGGGCACACTCTCTTGTGACTCCCCCTAGAATATATTTTCCAATAGGCTAATTCTTTAAGCCTCCAGATCTAGTTTCACTTAGCCTAAGTGGAATGTGGACAAGGTGGCACACCCACTGGAAGTACCCCAGAATGGAAAATGTTTTCTATATTTCTATTTCTATTTCTATATATATATATATATATATTTTTTTTTTATTTATTTCATGCAATAGTGATTAATTGGGCTAAGCCATATGAAAAAGATAAAGGTTAGGCTTCCATTTATTCCACATAGCGTAGCTAAACCATGTGCTCTTAGCTCAATGTATTTAATATTTTGTGTAACTGTCAGATACACTGTTGCTCTGATTTGGGGGGAAAAAATAAACTATTTTGTTTCCATAGGGAATAAAAGTTTGGGAAATCCCACCCAACAGCCAAGGAATCGCTGTTATAATGGCTTTAAATATATTAGAAAACTTCCCCATCAAAGGTAAAAAAGTAGTTTATAAACTAAGTGAACAAAATTGTGATTGCTGTTTTAATAATTTGAAGAGCTGCATCATTTTCTCTTTTGTTTGTGACATTATGTCTAATTTTGAGTTGCATCTTTACCTAATTGCAGAGATGGCTCATAACAGTGCTGACTACCTCCATATAACCTGTGAAGCCTTTAAATTAAGTGTCTCCGACAGTCAGTGGTACTGTGCTGACCCTGCAGTTTTTCCAGTTCCAACTGAAGACCTCATTAATAAAGTATATGCTGCAAGACAAACCAACCGTATTAATTTGCAAAGGTAAGCTTTGTATATAACAGAGCTAATAATACATACAAAAAGAAACACTCTGGAAGCAAAAAATAAGTGAGTTAAGTGGCAATTCTGTTTTACATGAAAAAATGGACTTGGACTAGTTGGGCTTCATCTGCTAAAACAACTATTTGCAGTTTTACAGTAAATGAATGGGTCTATATTAGCCTATATCTGTATTGCCCCAAGGACACGAAAGGATGATTTGTATGGCCCTGTCCCATTTTTCTTAGTTAATAAATAAAACCCCTTGGCTTTTTGTGTCCTAATGGAAGGGTGCCTTGATTGGGCCTGTAGCTGACACATGTATTTGCAAATGTGTGCAGACTAAACCTCTGTTCTTAATGCATATTGTCGGTTGGTCGCAGGCTGGTTGGTAAGTTTGAGTTTGGAAATCTTTGTATTTGTTTGACAAGTCCTCCTATATGCCTGTAAGGGGTGGGTTCTTCTCAGCTGTGGCAACGGCCCACCAGGGCACAGACAAGCCCTCTTTATCCCTGAGCTGTTTTTCAAGTAGGAAGGAATATTAAAAAAAACTGTGATGCTGTTTATCTTCAGCATTGCTGGACAGGATGTAAAGAGCTCAACCCATCAGATGCTACACCTGTTAATGCCAACGCTCTCTGATCAAAACTAAGGAAGAGGTTCAGGTTCGCTGCTCCCATGGGTTCATGGTGAATCTCCGGGGTTTTCAAAGTTCATGGATCATGAACTTCTGGCTGAAAGCTTGCCACCAGCAATGAGAAACAACCTGCGTATATAATTTGTCCCTGGTTAGCTGTGTTGCAAAAATCTAAAGGAATGGACAACCCAGTCCCCTTTCTATAAATGTATAGGTTCACTGTAGCCATATTGTCTGTGTTGAAGCTGTTACAGACATCTTTAGTTCTTTGTATTATTGTTTGTTTATTATTTCACCATATGATCCCCATAGCTGCGCTTGGCTTCCCATGCCTTTTTTGTTTGACAATAGCTTATTAGCCTTGCAAATCACCAGAACAGAAAAACAAGGTTCGCTCACCTCCCCCATAGACCTCAATAGTGTTCGCCCTCAAGGTTTGCAAACTTTGATCAAGATTTGCAAAACTGTTCAGGAATTAAATGCAGGCAGATTTTTTTGTTCATCTCTAATTAGAACTCAAAAATTCTTCTCCTTATTTATAAAAACTGGACTGTATACCAATGGCTTGAAAAAGGACACACACACACATCAAGTGTGCATTATTTTATTTTGGTAATAACTTACTGCAGTTTTTATGTAGTAGTCATAGCTTTTTATGCTTTCATGTTTACATTTACCTTATGTCTTGTAGCCCATTCTCCATAAAAACTAACTGGTTACGTTGAGGTTCCGGTAGTAAAAACTCCAAATTTAGAGTTACTGTATTTTTTACCCACCTGTTATTTTTAAAGCAGACCTTCAGTCATTTTGTGATCTTTCCATCTATTTAATACTCTGCCCTTGTTTTTTAACTTTTGGATAGTAAAATATGTTTTTTTCTGCCAGAAAATACCTTCTACAGCCCACATTCTGTTTCTTGTCTGGTCACTGGCCTAGGCTTATGACATCATGCACAGCTCTCTTTCTCTTGTGAGAGTTTGTCAGGAAGGGAGGCGGGAATGAGTCCTAAGAGGGCCAATAAGAGCTGCAGAGCTGGAGTTGTGCCTCTGTGTAAATCCAAGAAGTGAACAGGCAGCAGCTTCAGCTGCCCACAGTTAAAATGGATGCAGCCAGACTTAGTGGAGCGAGATTTCTGCAGCATATTTGGCAAGTACAGAATCACAGTATATATAAAATATGCAAAGTGGTTGGAGGGAAGCTTCCGAATGGCAAAGATGTTTTTATTGCAAATTATGTGAGCAGACTGCAGTTCCTCTTTAAGTATGGGTTAGGTTTTAAAGGAAAACTCCAGGAATGTGATTAGTTTAAACAGGTACTCATGGAAATCATTAGGTCATCTGGCCCTCCTCTCCACCCTCAGCCAATCAGAAAATGCCCTGTAATTATTTAAAAAAAAATAAAAGGCTTTCCCAGAGTGGCTTGAGTGTGGGAACGAGCAACGCTCTGTTTAGTGCATTGCGTGAGCACCTGCTGGAAGAGGACCCTATTTACTGTATGTATGATAAGCTAAACCTGTGAATTAGAGCTTCTGTATTGGCCACATGGAGGTGACATCTGGCTAATACATTTTAAGCCAAGCTGGCCCAAAGTAAATGTTTAATCTCATTCATGGAGTTCTTTCAATTTGGGGGCATAGGACAAAGTAGAATCGTTTTTGATAAGGGAGGCCAATAGATATGGAGTACAAAAATAAAAAAAATCAAGATGATCAATTTGACCATCTGTGCTGAAACCTTTCGACCTGCCACAAATATTCTCCCCAGTGTGGCTAATATTTTTCTGTTATACAAACAATTGGTTCTGTTTCCTATTTTTAAAGAAAGTTTTGAATTCTGAGGATGCTATAAATACAAGGTGAATGATTGATTGTAATTCATATTTCAAGAGAATGGCATTTGAGTGCTTATGGGTCACTGAGAATGTCCAATATATTATGCAGGAATTTTATATAAAGAAATTTCTGATGCTTGCAAATCCTTAGCTTTCCTGATTGTATGTGAGCCATAAATTCCATTATTACAAATAAAGTATATCAACCTTATTGTAAGATATATTGTTGGTATAACTTCTGCTCTCAGAGCTGTAAAGATTTATAGGTGGTGGATGACTTCATGACCACAGCAGGGTCCCCTGTGATACTGGTACCAGTGTGTGTATGTGTACTCTAGATAAAAATGTTTACTTAACTTAACTGACAGGGCTACACCATGGAAATTACATGGTCATAAAAAAGACTTTGGAACCTTTGTACTTCATTGACTGACAGAAATCCTCTTTTGCGTTCATCCAAAATATGACACAGCAGTGCCACCTATGAAATCAACATTCAAATAATGAATATATCTGGAGATCATGTGGATCACGTACAACACACCATCGCTGTAACAGTTTTAAATCTGACACGCAGACTATATATATATATATATATATATATATATATATATATATATATATATATATATATATATATATATATATATATATATATATATATATATATATATATATATATAGTGTTGTTTTTTTGGATACAAGAAGATAATATAATATTTTAGATTTACATATTAACCACTTCAGCCCCGGAAGAATTTACTCCCTTCCGGACCAGAGCACTTTTTTTGATTCGGCACTGTGTCATTTTAACTGACAATTGCGCGGTCGTGCGCCGTTGTACCCAAACAAAATTGAAGCCCTCCACCCCCCCACCCACAAATGGAGCTTTCTTTTGGTGGTATTTGATCGCCTCTGCAGTTTTTATTTTTTGCAATATAAACAAAAAAAGCGACAATTTTCCTCAGTTTAGGCCGATATGTATTCTACATATTTTTGGTAAAAAAAAAATTAAAAAATTGCAATAAGTGTATATTGATTTGCACAAAAGTTATAGCGTCTACAAAATAGGGGATAGATTTTATAGCATTTTTATTTTTTTATTTTTTTACTAGTAATGGCGGCAATCTGTGATTTATTTATTTATTTTTGTGTGACTGCGACATGGCGGACACATCGGATAATTTTAACACATTTTTGGAACCATTGGCTTTAATACAGCGATCACTGTGATTAAAAATGCATTGACTACTGTAAAAATGTACTGACAGTGAAGGGGTTAACACTAGGCGGTGGAGGTGTTAACTGTGTTCCCTGGGAGGGGACTAACTAGAGGAAGTGACGGATAGTGGTTCCTAGCTAATGGGAACACACTATCTGTCAATCCTGTTAGAACAGGGAAGTGTGTGTTTACACACACACTCGTCCCTGTTCTGTGTCTCCAGCTCACGATTGCTCGTTGCGACCATCGGCCACAAGCATAGGCACCCCCGCTGTGCAGCGGGCGCGCGCCTGCTATCCGGACCCTGCAAGCCAACTTATAGTTGTGTGGTTTCGCGCAGGGGAGCCAACCTGCCACAGTAAAACTGTAGCGGCTGGTCCGGAAGCGGTTAAAGTGTATGTATAGCCAAAACTTCCCGGTGAGGAAATTTCTTTGTTTCCTTCCCAGAAATGCAAAGGAAGTTAGAGGAAATTTACCAAATTGAGGGGACAACTGTCCATGGAACAGGGTTCCTCATTGAAAGAGTTCCCCTTACCTCTTATTCTGGGGGCAACTCTAAAATTTTGGATTTTCTCTCCCTTTCTTTCTCAGCGACAATTGCCACCGTGACAAATAGAGGAGTAAATAATCCCAATGGGACACAGACTGAAATTAAAAAAAAAAAAAAAAAAACACTTGACAGAGGGTTTAACCTCCACTCCATACAAAAAAAAAAAAAATGCACTTTAACACTTGCCGACCAGCCGTCGTCACGGCTGCGCGAATCGCCGTAGGTCGACCACTGTAAGAGTGATAGGGGGCATGTGCCTTCAGAGGCGTGGCCACAATGTCTGCTGGACACCCGTGATCGCTCCACAGAGGGCCAGAACGGGGATCTGTGTGCATGTAAACAAACAGATCCCCGTTCTGTTCTAACAGGGGAGTAAAGAGAGATCTACTGTTCCTAGTGATCAGGAACAGTGCTCGCTCTCCTTCCCTAGTCGGCACACTCCCCCCACACAGTTAAACACCTCCCTAGGGAACACTTAACCCCTTGATCACTCCCTTGTGTTAACCCCTTCCCTGCCAGTGACATACAGTAATCAGTGGCTATTTTTAGCTCTGATGGCTGTATAAATGTCACTGGTCCCAAAAAAGTGTCAAAAGTGTCCGATCTGTCTGCCGCAATGTCGCTGTCCAGCTTAAAAAAAAAAAAAAAAAAAAAAAAAAAACTGCTGATTGCTGCCATTACTAGTAAAAAATAAATGATAAAAATGCCATAAATCTATCCCCTATTTTGTAGACACTATAACTTTTGCGCAAACCAATCAATATATGCTTATTGTGCCTTTTTTTTATTTATTTTTTTTATTTGTTATAGCAAAAGTAAAAATATTATATATATTTTTTTTTTTATAGGGCAAAAATAAAAAATACAGAGGTGATCAAATGCCACCAAAAGAAAGCTCTATTTGTGGGTAAAAAAAGGACATAAATTTCGTTTGGGTACAATGTCCCATGACCGTGCAATTATCAGTTAAAGAGACTCAGTGCCATATAGCAAAAAATGGCCTGGTCATTAAGGGGGCAAATCCTTCTGGTCCTCAAGTGGTTAAACACCCATATTTTTCCAGTCCTAAATTGTCCTTGGACTGTAAAACAGTTGAGTAATCTACTTCTGATAACTCCTGCAGTCAGTTTTTGAAAATTAAACAAAGATTCTAATTGCTTATTGCTATGGACAATAGGAACTTTTCTTGTTTATCACGTTTTATATTCAGTCTTAGGCCTCATACACACTGAACATTTTTGGATGTTTTTACAGCAGCTGTGTTTGGCTTCAGACGTTTTTTCTACAGTCATTAAACTTTCCATCATGTTATCCTAAGTGTCCTTGCACACATAGGCTGTTATCAGCAGTTTTTGGCTTAAAAAAACCCCCAAAACTAGTGGGTTCTGAGAGGAGTTTTTCAGCTGTAAAAACGCTCTAATGTCAAACGCTGCTAAACGCTAAAAAAGATGGCTCACCAGTGGTTTTTGATGTTTTTGATCCATTGAAGGAAAAAAAAAAACCCCTAAAAAAACGCTAACGTGGAAAAACTTTGAAAAACTTACTGCAAAGCTACTGACGTTTTTTATAATGTTATTTTAACGTCCAGTGTGCATGAGGCAAAAGTTTACTTTTTATTTTAAAAAGCACCAGAAACAGTACTTGCATTGAATGAAGTGTCACTTGTGCTGGAGGCTGCTCTGCTCTTACGGCTTTTATGACTTTTTCCCTCTGTGTTCACCTGGTGATCTGGCCAGTAACACACATCCTGTATTACAGTGCCTCCACTCTGGCTGAAGGAGCAACAGACACCCTTGGACAGCAACGTTGTCAGTCTGTGGGGAGGGCAGTGTTAGATGCACTAGCAGATTAGTAGATACATTAACACATTGAAGCCAAACTCCAGCTAATACTTTATTAGCAGTTGTAGTAAGTTTTTTTTTTCCTTTTTGGGATAAAGGTTTTACATAAATAAAAACTGATTATTGTAATCACTCTTGTCAGTGTTAAATGGGTTGTCTAAACGAGTGGTCTCCATGCTGGGGCCTGTGAGCCAGATGTGCTTGCCTTCTACGTTGCACTATTCTCACTGATATGAGGCACTATTGCTCCTGACACCAACCATGAGGCCCCAATCCTTCCACTGACACCAACAGTGGGGTAACATTCCTCCAACTGACACCAATGGTGGGGTACAGTTTCTTTCACTGGCACCAATGGTGCACTATTCCTCCCTCTCATACAATGCTATTCCTCCCACTAACACCAGTGATAGAGCAGTATTCTGGGTCGGACTTTAAAGGCATACGAAACAAATAGCAAGGTGTAGAAAAATAACAATGTTTATTATGAAATTACAATATATGAATAGAGCATTCAAAAGTTAAAAATCATGTATATAATACAGAGTATACAGTGAGCCCTTGTGTATCAGCACGTTTCACCGTTAGGCTTCTTCAGGACACAATCAAGGTATTCAGAGATGGCAAAGGAGAGAACAAATCTCACTGTCTAGAATAGAACATATTCATTTTAAAAACAAATTCAGGCAACCATGACATACATGACATACATGACATACATATTACAATTAAACGTTTGTCTGTTTAGAAGGAAAATATTCTTGCAATTGATACCAATGATGAGATGTTGTTCTTGCCCCCCCCCCCCTCCCCCATTAATACCAATGCTGAGGCACTATTCTTCCCACCAATACCCATAATGGGGTACTCTGCTTCCTACTGATACCAATAATTGGATACTGTTCCTCCTCCTACTGACCACAGGCACTCTGTAATTTTTGTTTCCACTGACTATCAAGCATGTGACATTGTTTACTCCTATTTATTGCAGGGGCATATTCTACTCTTACTGGCCACTGTCGGACCTCCTTTTAAGTCTGAAGGACTGTAAAAGTTTAGGCCAAGGGTTCCAATTAAAAAAAATAAAGGGCCAGTTTAAACTACTACTATCTGCAGGGCAGCTTGAAAACCAACAGACTTACAAGATGGAAAATATATAATAAATGTTTGTTATATTGCATACATATTATAAATTATAAATGTTTACACGTGCAGTTAGTTTTGGTCTAAAATGAAATTTGGATGAGGTGGTTTTTTTTGTTATTTGGAAATTCGGATGTATCCAAATTTCTGAATTACAATAGTAACAAATTTAAATAAATTCGAAACAAAATTCGAATAGTTTTCTAATTCAAATCGAATTTGAATTTCCAAAGAGAATAAAATGGACTAGACTATAATAGCATAGACAAGAAAGTAATAGAATAGAAAATAAAAGAATTTACTCAAATAGAATTGAGTAAAATGGAACAAAATAGAAAAGAATAAAATATAATCATCTTCTGAATTTCAAATTTCAAATAGAATACATTTGAATACAATAGAAATACAATAGAAAAGATTAGAGTAGAAAAAAAAGAATAGACTAGACTAAAATAGAAAATTATTACTTCTTCCAAAATTCTAATAGAATAAATGTTTAAATTCAAATTAAAATAGAAAATAAATTAATAGAATAGAAAGCATAACAATTCTTTTGAATTGCGAATAGACTAAATTTGAATTCAAATACAATAGAAAAGAATGGAAAAGAAGAAAATAGAGCAGAAAATGAAAGAATAGAATAGAAAAAAAATAGAATAGAAAGACTATAACCATCTTCCAAAATTTGAATTTCAAATAGAATAAATTCAATTTATAATGAAATTTGTTTGGAATTTGGAAGATTCCATTTTGAAAAAACGAAACAAATTCTGAAAATGAATTAAACAAATGTTGTTATGTAAATACCGAAACAAACCAAATGTTTGTTCTGCACGTCTTCAAATGTTTGCTTTAAAGCAGTGGTTCTCAACCTTTCTAGTGCCGTGACCCCTGGATAAAATTTCCCAAGTTGTGGGGACCCCTACCAGTAAAATTACCGTATTTATCGGCGTATAACACACACTTTTTTCCCCTTAAAATCAGGGGAAAATCGTGGGTGCGTGTTATACGCCGATCCCCGCTATTTTTGTGATCTATCGAAGCGATCGCCGCAGACATTCACATAGCGTGTATTTTTAAATATGGCGCCGCGGAGTTCGGAGGGACTCGGCAGCGCTCGTTCTGCTGACCAAGCGCCGCCGAGAACACAGTGACTGGGCGGAGCCGAGATACACATAGCCGAGGGTTCCCGGCTCTTCTCAGCGCCGTTCACAGTCCCGCCCAGTCCCGCCATTGGACCTGTTATGTCCATCATAGGGACTGGGCGAGACTGTGAACGGCGCCGAGAACAGCCGAGAACCCTCGGCTATGTGTATTCTCGGCTCCGCCCAGTCACTGTGTTCTCGGCGGCGCTCGTTTAGCTGAACGAGCGTCGCCGAGTCCCTCCGAACTCCGCTGCGCCATATTTAAAAATACACACTAAACTTGTGTATGTCGGCGGCACTGGAGACAAGGCTGCACTGACCACTGGGGACAAGGCTGCACTGACAAGGCTGCACTGGGGCAAAGCTGCACTGACAAGGCTGCACTGGGGCAAAGCTGCACTGACAAGGCTGCACTGGGGCAAAGCTGCACTGACAAGGCTGCACTGGGGCAAAGCTGCACTGACAAGGCTGCACTGGGGCAAAGCTGCACTGACAAGGCTGCACTGGGGCAAAGCTGCACTGACAAGGCTGCAGATGAACACTGATGAGGCTGCATTGATGGGCATTTAAATGTAAGTTTTTTTTCCTTAAACTTCCCTCCTAAAAGTTTTTTTCCTTAAAATTCCCTCCTAAACTTGGGGTGCGTGTTATACGCCGGCGCGTGTTATACGCCGATAAATACGGTATTTTACTAGCATGGGGTGTCAGCACTCAAGGCAAGACAAGTAATGTGCACCCCTAACCCACACACATTTAGCGCTCCCCGAGTCCCTTCCACTCATACAGTATTAAAACCCCTTATGGTACATTTTAGGATGTACCACTCTTTCTCTTTGTTCTCCTTTCTTTCCCTTTTAGATCTCTCTATCCTAATTTATTTTTTTTCCCCCCATCCCTCTCTCTAGCCGTCTTTCGTGTTCTCTTATTCTTTCTCTCCCTTTTTCTTTGTTCCTCCCCCTCTTTTCCTCTCCCTTCCATGTATTCTCTATTTTTATTCCTTCTTTTACTCCTTGGTGGGGGGAATGGGAAGAGTGGCAGTGCTGGCGGGAAGTTGGGATGAGTGGCAGCGTTGGTAGGAGTTGTGATCAGCCAACTTAGGTGCTCTTGATCAAGGTCATCTGCTGATCTGAGAACTGTAGTGGGGACTTTAATGGCAACTATAATCACAGGTAGTGTTACTCACGGTGTCTCCAGCTCTGTGGTGTCTCGTAGCAGTGACACCTATGCCGAAATCAGGAGATAGGGTCTCCTTCAGCCCCTCCCACATCACATTCCTCATCAGTCAGCTGACCTCTAGTCTCTGCCCCCAGCCATGCCATGAACTGAATGGGCGGCTATGAAAAGGCTCGGAGAATGGTCCGGGTGTCAGGAACAGCCTAGGATTTGGTGACCCCTGGCAAATCGACATTCGACCCCCAAGGGGGTCCCGACCCCCAGGTTGAGAACCACTGCTTTAAAGTATATGCATAACCAAAGATTTTTTTTTAAGGTTTTTTTTGTTTAGTAGGGAATATTTAGAGCCCCTGTCAAATTTTATCTATGTCCCTGCTAGGTAGAGCCACACAGTTCATTTGTCACCGAAACAAAGTAATGAGAAATACAACATTTTAGAAATTAGATCAGCCTCATGCACCCTGGACGGTAAAAAAATGCCAGTAGCTTTAGCTGTAGAATGCAGCTGTAAAAACGTGAGTTTTTTTTTTTTTTTTTTTGAGCTTTTTGCATTAGCGTTTCTAAAAGGTGTGGTTTTTTTTTTTTTTGTTTTGTTTTTTTTTTTTTTTTAGCTTTAAGGCAAAACTATGCTCCCACAAAAGCTTATGACTCAAAAATGCCCATAGATGCATAATAGCGTTTTTTTTTTTGTTTGTTTTTTTAGCGTTAGAGCGTTTTTACAGCTGAAAAACCCCTCTTCAAACCGCTTAGTTCTGGGGCGGGTTTTTCCAGCCAGAAAATGCTGATAAAAATCTATGGGGCTGATTTACTAAAGACAAATCCACTGTGCACTACAAGTGCACTTGGAAGTGCAGTCGCTGTCAAACTGAGGGGGACATGCAAAGAAAATAAAAACAGCATTTTACTTGCATATGATTGGATGATAGAAATCAGCAGAGCTTCACCTCATTTCAGCTTTTTCCCTCAGATCTACAGCGACTGCACTTCCAAGTGCACAGTATATTTGCCTTTAGTAAATCAACCCCCTATGTGTGCATGGACACATAGGATATCATGCAAAGGAGTTTAATGGCTGTAGAAAATTAAAATGCTTGAAGCCAAAAACAGCAGCTGTAAAAACATCCAGTGTGCACGAGGCCTGAATCTTCCAATAAAAACACCTGGTCTGGTGACAACCATCTAAGAGAAATTTCTCTTAATTTGCAGAGATCTGAGACAAGAGGTAACATCATCTCAATGTGAAACAGACAGCAAAAAAATCTGACTTGTAGTGCAATTTGAAACAAATTTGATGCAACTTGGATAAAGTTTGTATATTCTATGGGGCCAAAATCAAATCAACGTAGTACAGGAACTGTTTCCAAAGTGGAGTTGCATTGATGTGAACGGGCACCATTGAAAACAATGTGATTTCCATTGTCGTGTATTTCTGTGCAACGCAAGCTGCATCTTCAACTGTGAACATGTGATCAAAGTCTTAACCTTTTGTTACTCTATCCTAAACTAAAAAAGGTTTGGGCTACACATATACTTTTATGAAGAATGCAGCTGCTGGAAACAAAAGAAAAAAAAGGTCAGAGAGGTCATATTCTATTTGCTAAACATTTACAAAACGTTGTCGCCAAATATTGCACAAATAATTATGTAATATATTAAAAGATAATTTAGGGTATGTCCCTGAGTTTAGATAAGATCTATTGGATTCATAAAAAAAAAGCTTCTTCTATTCCAGGAGATGGGAACCCCCTTAAAATCCATACCTGACCTTTACACTATCCCTGCTGTTTATTTATACTCGCCTGTCAGTGAAATCCCCGACTGACATCTGAATGTGCATGGCGGGAATGAATACACTCTTTATGAATCCCACTGTGTGTTTATTGGGATGTAATTCTAATGGAATGGTATCACAACACACATGGTACCCCACGCTAACACACTTTACTGCAAAGCAATGCTCAGGTGTGGGGTCAGCCTAAAATACAAGTATGATGAGTATGCATTAGTATGTTGTTTCTTTCTTCTGTTGTATTATTTGCTCGTTCTCTTTCCCTTTTCTGAAAAAACAGAACAGTGGTACATTAGACCATCTGTACACAAGGTACTGATCAAAGATACAACAGGTTTGTCTGCATCTATTCTTGTCCGTTTCACAGCTTCAATCTTTATTTATTATAGTTTCCAGATATAATTATTACTATGTTAGAGATAACATTATTAATGGTTAAACAGGCTGATGTCAGGGACACATGCTACCTGCTAAGTTGCATTCATCTAGCTGATCCCTCTGCAGTCTCCCCCACCACCTTGTGAGTGACATGAGAAAACATAACACAGTTCAGATTAATGGGACAAGAGGCACACACACATACTTAGTATTATAACGTTAATGTGGACAATAGTGTTCCCTATAAAATTTTGAAATGAGTGAATTAGCAAATCCCCATTTTTCTGGGGGACAGATTCTTTTAACCCATTCATTTTGCCACACTTGTAAAATATACAGTACATGTAAATCAAATTAGTCCTGATAGTTGTGCTTACCCATATACTGTTAGCCAGAATGTCATCTGACCTAGAATTGCACTTTAAGGAAAAGCTGTGAAAAAAGAAATATGGAGAATGCCATTGCGGTTTTGTTTTTTTAGGCTGGATTCACGCTTGAGAACACAGGGGCTCACAGCAGGGGTCCGGTGCGTCTCCATTCACCGTTTTCAAGTCTGATTTCAGCCCGAATTTTGGGCTGAATTCGGACCTGAAATAGACCAAAAGACGCACAGGGCTCCTGTACAATTCGCATTGGAGCCGCTGCAGAGATGTGTGATCCAACTCAATAGAGAGCCGGTCAAAATCTTCTGCTATGCGAATTGGATGCAGGGAAACCCACATCCAATTCACACTGTGAACCCAGCCTTAAAGATGTACAGTGCTGTGAAAAAAGTATTGGCCTCCTTCCTGATTTTTTTCACATATTTTAACACTTTCAATTATTCAGATCATCAAACTCATTTTAATATTACACAAAGATAACCCGAGTAAATATAAAATGCAGTTTTTAAATGATTTAATTTATCAAGCGAAATAAGCTGTACAAACCTGCCTGGCTTTATGTGAGAAAGTAATTGCCCCTAAACCGATTAACTGGTTGTGCCACCCTTGGCGGCAACAACTGCAATCAAGCATTTGTGATAACTCGCAATGAGTCTTTTACATCGCCGTGGAGGAATTATGGCCCACTCTTTGCAGAATTTTTATAATTCAGTCACATTAGAAGGTTTTCCAGCATGAATGGCCTGTTTAGGGTCATGCCACAGAATCTCAATCTGATTTAGGCTTGGTTTCCACTAGTGTGACTTGTCATGCAACTTGGGACTGCAAAGTCGCATGACAAGTTGTACCCTATGGTTTCCAATGGGTACAGTTCATATCTGTGTGACTTCAAGTCGCAGCGACTTCAAAGTAGTTGATGCAGTACTTTGGTCCCATTTTGATGCGACTTGAGGTCCATAGACCTCAAGAATACACAGTCATTGTTTCAAGTTACATCAAAATTGTGGCAAAAATCACACCACTTTCAGGTCGCAATATTAGAAACCTAGCCTTAAGTCCGGACTTTAATTGGGCCATGCCAAAACCTTAATTTTTTTTTTTTTTTTTTTCTTTTACGCCAGATGTAACGGCACACATACCTTCCAAAAAGTTCAACTTTTGTCATCAGTTCACAGTGCCCAGAAGTCTTGGGAATAATCAAGATGGTTTTTGGCAAATGTGAGACAAGCCTTTTGTTTTACTTTTGGTCAGCAGTGGCTTTCGCCTTGGAAATCTCCCATGGAAGCCATTTTTGCCCAGTCTTTCTTATTGTTGAATCGTGAACACTGATCTTACTTGAGGCATATGAGGCCTGCAGTTCTTTTAGATGCTGTTCTGGATGAGTCGTCATTGTGCTCTTAGAGTAATTTTTGTAGGCCGGCCACTTCTTGTAAGGTTCACCACTGTTCCAGGTTTTTTCCATTTGTGAATAATGGCTCTCACCATGGTTTCCTGAAGTCCCAAAGCCTTAGAAATGGCTTTGTAACCCTTTCTGGACTGATGCATGTCAATTACTCTTTTCAAATTTCTTTAGATCACAGCATGATGTGTTGCTTTTTAAAATATATCTTTTAGTGTACCTCAGCTTCTATTTGAGTGATTTCTTAATTCAACAGGTCTGGCAGTAATCAGGCCTGGGTGTGGCGAGCAAAATTTAACTCGGCTTTCCCAAAAAATATGGTTAATCGCAGTTCATTCATGATTTAGCAAGGAGGACTGGGGGGATTACTTTTTCACAGAGCCAGGCAGGTTTGGACAGCTTTTTCCCTTTTAATATCAGAATTTTAAAAACTGCAGTTTGTATTTTACTTGGGTTATCTTTGTGTAATATTACAATTTATTTGATCAGAATCATTTAAGTGTCAGAAATATGCTAACAAAATAAAAAAAATCAGGAAGGGGGCAAACCCTTTATCACAGGACTGTATGCTTGAGGCTGTCATCCTTTTCCTGGATTCACTTCCTAGGACGCTATTGTGCGCTGTTGTATTCTGACAGCCAAACTCTGAATGCACTTATCGAATGAAACTTTACCATCCGTTCTGTTCAGGAGGAGTCACTCATTAGTCCCTGCTGAATCGGCAATTTTCAATCCTTCTATGACCAGCTTAAAAACTAACCATGGCAGTTTCCATAGTTCTAATGTCACTTTTTCACATAACACTTCTTATTTATTGCATTTATTTATTGAGGCAAAGTTCTGTATATTGACATATGTATTCATACAGAATTGTAATGTTACTGAAAGGGCCAACAGCTGCAACAGAGGCAGGAGTGCTGACCAGGTAAGAATCATGGGTTCAGACTTGGGGTCCCCTTTACAAGTAGACATGGTGATAATGTCTGTCTAATAAAACTATGAAAGTTAAACGTGTGCATCCAGTCCCAAACAGCGTATGCGTATATATATATATATATATATATATATATATATATATATATATATATATATATATATATATATATATATATATATATATATATATATATATATATATATATATATAAAATTATTCCCATGCATTGACAATTATATTATTTTATGCCGTCTCACATTGTACACTTTCTTTCATTCAGGGCATCAGAAACAAATAACTACGGGAACCCATTTACTACAGGAAGTGACACAGTATACTTTACAGTAGTGGATGCGCATGGCAATGCATGCTCGTTTATCAACAGTAATTACCAGGATTTTGGTACAGGACTTGTTCCAGAAGGCTGTGGGTTTACTCTGCAGGTAAGCAGCATTGTCAACACACTACGTTTTGACATATTGGGCTTGATTTACTTCTAGTAAACCCTGGCTTAGGCTGTGTTCCTACCTACATTTAGACTTTCTTTACATGGCGAGTATATAACCAAGGGGGTCATGAATGCATTCCCAATTGACATCAAAAGGACTGCCTGCACATTGATGCATGGAACACCCTTGCATCCCAGTGTCAGTAAATACGTCCTTCCACGGATGTACAGTTATGTATGCCCCATGTGAACAAGGCTGTGTTTTGCAGCAGCCTGGGCTTTGTTTATATTTCCTGTGCTCGCTGGGTTTCTGAGCTTAAAGTGGAGCTCCAGCACCCCCCCTCCAAAAATTTAAAGTCAGCAGCTACAAATACTGTAGCTGCTAACTTTTAATATTTTATTATTTTTAATATTAGGATACTTACCTGTCCAGGGATCCTGCAATGTTGGCACTCCAGCTGATTTTTCAATCCACTCTGGGTTATTGCCGCTGCCATTCCTTCTAAGGGAAACTGGCAGTGAAGCCTTGCGGCATCACAGGTGGTTCCCTATTGCGCATGTGCGTAACGCGCTGCAATTTCTGAATGGCCTGGTGGTGGGAGGAGGAGGAGGGGGGGCAAACTTCCTGGTGATCTCGCCACGGCAAGGTCTCCCAGAAGTGGGGACCACTACCTGTCAAACAGGTAACCACTCCCCCCAAAAAGGTGCCAAATGTGGCAGCAGAAGGGGAGAGGAAGCAAACAAGTAGAGCTTCCCCTTTTGGGTGGAGCTCCGCTTGAAGATATTGATTATTTCTGACAGCTATTTTTAAGTGGTCTCCAGTAAATACCATGAGAAGTAACAATGTATGAGTTGGAATATGTATCTTACAATAAAACAATAAATCAGTGTTTGGCGCCTACTCCAAAATGAGACAAACATAACAAACCGTAGCTGCCCCTTTAAGAAGGATAACGCCGCTTAAAACATATACATAGTAAAGATAAGGTGCTTGGTTCTAAATGATAGAAGTGACATTACAGTAATGAGATATATATATTTATTTTAAATAGTCCAGTGTGATAAATTCCAAACACCAAAGTCAATCTTCCAATGCAATTTTCAATAATCCTTCACCGCTTGTGCTCAAAATATGGATGTGCACTCACCAGAGATGTTTGACCTCTTTTTACAGGTTGTTCAAAAAGCGCTTTTTTTTGTTTTCAAAAGCCAAGATTCCTCCTGGGGTGTATTGCATGGATTCCTCCAATTTTGTTAATGCTCATATGTATGATGACCAAATGGTAGATTATAACACTTTGTATTCAAACAATACAAAAATGCCAAAATTATTACTTTGCATTGCTCTGTCTACCAGGGAGCGGGATCTATTGGTAAGGTTTGCTCATTGTGCTCAGGTGCAGCTCAGCTTTGTCTGAATGTCCCACACTGGTCCAATAGGGAGGCATATTGGACAGTGGGAGGGGACCTGGTAAGTGAGGGCACATGTGGTGTTACAGCCCTGGTTATTGACAGAGGAAAGTGCCCCAATGCATGCTGGGATACTGTATAAATGCCAAGGGCACATGTGCTCGGGGCCTTTCAGCTGAAGAGCAGGGTCCCGGAGGCAGAGGGTGGCTGCCCCTCTGTAGAAGTTGTTGTTATGCGGCCTTGGGTAGTTAACCTAAGGGCCTGAAGTCAGAGAGGAGCTGAACCCAGAGGTCCTGCAGAGCTGACTGGAAGGGGGGCACCTGTAAGGAACTGATTCTGCCTACAGTGAGTACAGATCTGTGTCTTTGAGCCTTTCTTGTGAGGGCCACCCTTTCACCTAGAAGAGTCAGTGGACGGGTGTCAGTCAAGGGGATGCTAGAGAGTGTCCTGAAGGTAAAGTAGTTGCATCAAGTCTGCTGCTAGAAAGAGCAAGAGGACTTTATTCTTCCATACATGTGGCAGTATGGTAATAGCAGTGTGTCTGCTTCCATAAATCTTCTAGTGAGGCCAAGTGAGCGTTTTCCTTATCTACTGTGAAGTTGGAAAAAGTTGGAGTATCCTACTATTCCCTTCCCCCATCCAAGTTCCACAATAAATATCAAAACCACAAATAATCTGGATTTTTGAGTAACAAGCAAGCGAGAGTAAGGGAGAATAAGTGAAAACCCCCAGCAACTGGCTGCAGGTAATCAGAGGGAGGCCTAAGAAGTCAACACACAGCAAGCCTTACATGGGCAGTGCTGCAAAGGCATCAAGGGTCTGCCTTTTTTTATCAGAATCCTGGATTCCCGGATGGACATTATGATCATTCAGATACTGCTGCCAAACGTTCTGGTGATGAATGAACAAAGACACACTGCTTTGCTTTAGCTGCCCACCACCATGTAAGAAAAAAGGAAAATACAGGAGGTTCATAATACAGGAATTAATGGCATTAACATCTTTATAATCATGTATAATTAAAAAATTGAGAGGATTGAATAAAGTGTAGTTAAACCCTAGCAATTAACTCATCTTATTAAATGTACCATAAAAATAATTGCGTTCATGCATAGGTGTGCGCAGCCTATTGTATTAGGGTTGGCACCTCAAAGCTCCAACACATATGCCTTTGTGACATATTAACCGGCCTCTTCCCCACTCGTCATCCTAAAACAATGGGGGAGAGCAGGTGAGCACACAGGGGGAGCTGGGCAGCAGAAAGAAAAGGAACTGGGACAAGAGGGGTGGCATACATTGGTACCAATCCCCTGTATTTTCCTCCCATGGCAGCTGAATATCGGCGAGAGGAAGAGGAGGAGAAGCCTACTTTCAGCTGCTGCAGAAGAAAATACAGATCGGTCCATTAATTTCCACTTCAGCTGCCTACCATGTCCAGGTTCTGGGGGTTGGCAAGTAAGGATCGCGGCTTACCTGTCACCTGCCCACAATTGATGGGTTGCCAACTCCAGGATTAGGGTGTGCCCAGGCACACCTGGCACACCCCTTGCGCACGCCTATGCGTTCATGTCTGTTCAATAAGTGCAAAAAATATCTGTTGATCCTACCAGAGATTTTGTTAGCCAATAACTTCCTGTGCTACACTGTTATCAGTTAGCATTTTTCTCAGCTCCTTCTATGGACTTTAGAACATCCGTTCTCTGTTATGGAGATACTTACTGTCCCAGAATGACAAACTTGATGCCCCGTAGATATATTAGGGCACTTTCACACACAACGCTCCAGTGTGAAAACCCTCAGGCTTTCACACTGTAGTAACAGGAGAGGCGCTTTACAGGCGCTATAGAGCCTCAGTGTGAATATATTACATTATTATTCTTGGGTTTAAATACAGTTTAAGCCTACATTGTTGTCATTGTGAAGCATAGGAGTAGTGATACTTGTATTGTATTGTGTGACATTTCCCTAGCAGATCATGATGACTGGTGATTGAGCCTGTAGTCTTGTGACTATACTGTGTTTTACAGGCAATTTTACAGGATACTTTTGGTGACAACTGGCCAAGAGGTTTATTACAAGCCAAAATCATTTTAGATACTGTATATAATACAATGAAAGATTACACATGTGTAACAGTATGGTGATGAGGCTTTTATTGCAGTTAATTTACATTGCCCCATAATTAGACAGAGGCAAACCTTTATTTCTTTCAGGAGTGATGAGAAATCTTCCTAAATCATAAATGTTATTCTTAGCAGCATATTCTGCTGAAGACTTACTTCCACGGTAACCTTCAGTGTTATGCCTGTGAACGGGTCTCTGGTGCCATCATTACCTGAATACACCTATTTATCCTGCTACATCTGAATCTATGATATCATGGTACACTGTGTGAGACAAAAGAGTTTGATCCAGGTCAGGTGATTATCTCATGCCCATTGGGTACAATACCGCTAGCCAGACTGATGTCTTATTGAAAATAAGATATTTGCCCCTCTTTATTCATACAATTTCAGTCATGGAAGATGTTCCCTACAGTTTAACCAACTGGTGAATGTATTGCACTTGCAGTGAAAGTGTGTCTTCTTTGAAAGTTTTTTCAACATGTTAATTTGTCTGGCCAGTTCCAGCAGTAAATCTTCATTTATAACCTTTTAGTAAATCCTATTGATAACTCCACTTTCGTGGGGAAAAAAAATGGCAAATAAAGAAAAAAGTAATCTAGCGTATACAATTGCGACACAAGTCATATTTTGATTGAATGTTACTAAAAAATTACCTTTCCCTTTCAATCTGCAGCTCTGTAATTTTTCTATAAAGTGCAATATGGCTACCCGGAGGTGTTCTGTACATAGAAAGTGTAAAGAACATCTCCCAGATATGTCATTTCCTGCTTGTGTGATTGGCTCACTGATTTCACTGATGATCAGCTGGTTGATCATTATGAAATCACTCAGCACAGAAGAACAAACAGGGATTTCTTCAGATAGCAAAAGGTGGGAATCTGTAACAAAGTTTGTTAAAATCCTTGTAATGCACATAGATTACCCAGGGGGAAATGCTTTTTTTTCCAACAAAAGTGGAGTTACGCTTTAACCTTTAGTGAAACTTAACCCAAACCTTCCTGATCATAGCAACAATTTGCAAGCAATGCTTGGTCTTTTTCACTGAAAGACTGAGATGTGTATGGCTATGCATAAAATACCCATAGATATGTGATGGTCTTGCATTCTGGCTGATTGTTATATCTATATTTGGTCATAGATGGACAGGTATTAACCATAGAATAGCAGAGGGAGATATCTTTCTATTCTTACATGACTCAAACAATCACGAAGAACTGCCTTGAGCTGAAAGTTGTGCAGATGGAGTGTTTCAGTTCCATCCCACTTCTACATAGCAGCTAGATCATGAGTGCTCAACCTGTGGCCCTCTAGCTGTAATGCATTGCAAGGCTGACAGTTGCAAGCATGACTTTCAAGGGCAGAAGCATGATGGGACTTGTAGTTCTGCAACAGCTGAAGGGCCACAGGTTTACCACCCATGAGCTAGATAATCTCCCTGTGTGATAACTTGCCACTTTGACTATCCTAGATGTTTGGTATCACAAGATGAAATTCAGAAACTCCCAATTACCTGCAAGGGGATATAAATATACAAAGTTGGGATCATCACCTGCTTTAATCAAGATGTCAGCCTATATTTACCATCAGTTGCCACCCATCAACGTGACCCATCACTTTGGATAACTTTGGACAGCCATTTTTTTTTCCCTAGAGATAAGAACAGAGATACAGTCTTGTGTATGTTTATGCAGGTGTGGCTCAGGCTCACTGCCCGCAAGAAAAGAAAACACATACGAAAGAATGGTTGATGCAGCAAAGTGTATGAACATAGTAATGTGGAGAAAGAACAGCAAACTCTGCAGACACCGCCACAACAGACTGAAACACTTACAATGAACCAGACAGATCGTACAATGCATAAAAAGGGAAAAAAAAGACATTTCCAAGCTCAAACTTGGACAGTACAATGCACGCAGAAGACCGCATTTGGCAGGGAAGACGGCTAGAAGGCAGCCTGAGGACCAGGCCTAACACAAGAAGACTACTGATGGAACATGGCGGCAGTGCCTGCTCTGTCCCTCCGCCTCGGAAACCAGACCCTATGCTACTCTGACTGTCCCTAGCCTAGGGATCTGTCTCTATGCTGAATGCATGCCAACATGAAGGGGACAGTGCAACCAGAGCAGCAGTGTCCAATTGGACAGCTGCTTCCCTGAAGAGACCTACAGAAGCCTCGGGGGGACCTGGTTCCCCCTTGTCCTCCGTCCTGTCTGCATGGTGACCTCTGGATAGTGCCTCCCTTGCAGGGAGGCTGCATTGTACCTGCCTATATGTACAGTGCCTTGAAAAATTATTCATACCCCCTTTTAAATTTTCCACATTTTGTCATGTTACAACCAAAAACGTAAATGTATTTTCTTGGGATTTTATGTGATAGACCAACACAAAATGGCACATAATTGTGAAGTGGAAGGAAAATTACTTTTTCAAGGCACTGTATGTCTATGAAATGAAAGATCTTTAGGCTTAATTGCCCTCCAACAGTCAGGTTATGGGCAGCTGTACACTTTCCATTGTTACACTCATGCCTGGTATTTACATTGTCACATATTTCATGTGCTGACCTCTAGTTTTCCTTTGCTGTCCTAAGGGTATATTGACCTATGCTGCATAGCTAAATATACATGATAACATAGAAATCAGGGAGTGGCATCATATGATTTAGCTGTTTCTTAATGAATTGCCAAACCTTTCAAAAATGATACAAGCACTTTTCTTACTTCTACATTGTTATACAATGTTTGAACAATACTGGAGTGATTTCCAATAATCAAGTATGAAAGGATCAGTAATTAAAACTAAAAATTAGTATGGAAAGGAATGTAACTTTCAGAGGCTGATGAAGAAAATAGGATTTTTATAAATAGACCATGCTATTTATTATGGGTACATTAAAGCAAAACTTATGCTCTATCTAGAAATAAAAAACTTCTATAGATTTTGAGGAACTAGATTAAATACTCCTACCTTATTCTGTTTAGACATACACTTACATTGTACAACATTTTCCATTAGACTAGTATACATTTTCAGAGCAAAGGGATCTACAGGGAGAAAATGGTGTAAATTTACTTTAAAGAAGCTCCACCTGTATCCCCACAGTGGATGATGGGGTTTCTGGAGGGGACTGGGGTACCCTGCAGCAGATGGAAGGGGGGTTGGGATGGGTTACTATTCCCTTTCATGTTAAAGTGACGGTGTCTTTACAAAGGGCACCCCAATCCATTTATTCTCACTTTTTAGTTCCCCCCCCACCATTCCTTCCTCTGTTGCAGCCTATGTGTACAATACTAGGGGTAAGGCAGTAATGTCACTCTGTCATGTGACAGGGCTTGGGCCTAGTGATATGGTGCTAGACCTGAACACTGTCACATCAAAGAGGGTTGCATGCTTCCCATACCTAAAAACAGTCATTGTCGCCCACTGCGATGGCAGATGTACCGATGTGGAACCTAACAAGCAGAGTATCAGTTGGGGGGGCATTTGCACAGACAGACAGTCCTCCTAAATGAACAAATTGACAATGTCCCTTTAAGGCTCTTCGTAACATGGACTTTTACATGTTTTCCAGTTTATCCTTTGCTCTTATGTTGTAAGATGCTGGTTGTTTACAATTCAAAATTGCTCAAACAAAAAAAAATCAAACTCCTAAGTGCATTAAATGACTTGCATTAAAATTGGCTACATTTATTATGTAAAATCCTCAACTAATGATTTAAAAAAAAAAAAAAAAAAAAAAAAAAAAACAGAACAAAGAAATAATGGGAACCTATTTTTAATTCATGTTCAGCATTTAACTTTACTGTGTGCCTGGAACTCCGATTTAGCGAAATTTTCCAAGAGACTTATTTCAACTTTGCAGTTCATACTCGTCCCTACTTATCTTCACATCATTGTAGCATTTTATAAAGTCTTTTTCCTTATTAATTTTATCTGAATCATTCATCCTATTATATTTAATAAACCCCACTACATTGGTATCAACCATTAAAACGCATACAAAAAGTATAACCCCATACTCTTCCCACTCCTCTCGCTCCCCCCCCCCCGAGGCACACCCCCCTCCCACACTCGTCTTGCCCATCTCCTCCTCACCCTTACTCCTACCGGTTCTAATCTTCACTTTTCTCCTCTTTTTGAATGCTGTCGGACTGTCTGGCTACTTTGGGGCCTCATCTAATTTTTATTTTATGTACCCATCACCTCGGCACACCTCGTTGAGCGCTTTGCCCATTCCCTCCATTTCTCTTCATACTCTTCCATTCCCGTCCCCTCACTGAACCTTAAGTATTCTGGGCTTTGAATTCCATTTATTTTATTAAACCAGTTCCGCGACGTGGGTCTCCCTTTTTCTTGCCAGTATCTAGGTAAAAGGCTTTTAGCCGCATTCAACAACTGTGGTATTAACGTTCTCAGATATTCCTTAGTAGGCATTCTAATCCCGTGGAATAAAAACCCCCACGGGTCGTCTGGAACTTCAATGTTAGTTATCTTACTGGTAATTTGCCTGATTCTCCCCCCAGTATTTTTAAATTTCTGGCCACCATATATGCGCCATCGTCCCAATCTCTTTACACCCCCGCCAACAAAATTGCGATGTTTCACTCTGATATTTGTGTGCTCTATCAGGAGTAATACACCATCTTGCCAAACACTTGTAGTTTAACTCTAGCATCTTACAATTAACCGACGTGACATTAACCCTCCTCAGTATTTTCCAAATCTTTGGCTCTTTAAGCTGTGTATCCAATTCCTTCTTCCACTTCTTGATAAATGGTGGTATCTCCGACCCCTTCATTTCTATTAGCACTCTATAGATCTTAGAGATCCCCCTCCTCCCTGTTTTATCCACATAAATTTTCTCCAAGGGCCGTGAAGAAAATGCCTTGCAAAAGCTGACTTGACTGTTCTAAATGGCACAGTATCCTAGATCATAAGACAAATTTGCATATCTTTTGCAAGATAAAACATTTCTTTGTATATGTATTTCAACAGGTGTTTTTTTTTTGTTTTTTTTTTGTTTTTTTTAGCCAGTTGCCAAATGTATACCTTACATCCAACTTCAATTTGGCTTTATTTGTAAAAGTCTTCAATACAGGCCTCAGCAGACAGAACATGTATAAATGGGCACTTAATTTCTGCATGATGCTAGAGTCATTCCTTGGCAGGGTACTTGCTTTAGATTAGCCAAGAATGGGATCATGGATAATAAAATGCTTGTATGTAAAACCTAAGAGCTACAGTACAGTAAAATGCTATTAAAAGAAAAGATGGTTAGAAAAAATAAGAACAAAGCCTAATTCTAAAATGGTTTTTAACTTTTTATATTTTAGAACCGAGGGAAAAATTTCTCCCTTTCTCCTGGACATCCAAATTGCCTTTCACCTGGAAAACGTCCCTTCCATACAATTATACCAGCACTAGCCACCACTGCAGA